>NC_083102.1:3080629-3699182 GCF_949774975.1 Lagenorhynchus albirostris
CAGTGTGAGTGTGTGTGTGTGCACTCTGTCCACAGATGTGCCCACGCCAGGGCAGGGCTCCTCATTAAAACTCATCTTTGAAAATTTTTCTGTTGTTAACATAAAATCCCTTCCCCCAAGTTCCTCATTTTTTTATCATGTCACTGAGCAATCTGGAATACTTTAAACAAAATGAGTGACACCTAACACCACAATGAAATATTTCACAACACCTACGTGAATGCCCTGCAAAAAGGTAGAAATGTACTGTGAACAGCCACGCGAGCGACACTTTTAATTAATTTCCTCTTGCTGTAGCAGCCATGCTGTTAAAGTGACAGAAGAGATTTCTCTCTTACACACCAGCCTCCTAACTGAGCACTATCTGAAGGCCCAGACACCAGGTGGGCAGGGAAAGGTGAGATGGAGTCTGTGTGCTCGGAGGGGAGCACTTCCCGAAGAGGGAGACGGAAACAAGTCGGCCCAGCGCGTGATCTCCCTCAGCCGGGGCTCCTCCCTAAGAGAGGTGCATCTTCGGAGTCAAGCTTCAAGGCCAGACACCCTTCTGAGAGGCCCTGGAGGTGCAGAAACGAAGCCCACGGTGATTAACTAGAAGTGGGGCCCGGAGGGCAGGCCCAGCTGGCTTCGGTGCACCCGGAGTAAAGGGAAGGCTTGGAAGATTCTGGGGGTCTCAAGGCGCCCCTCAAGGGCCACCCCCCGCCACGGCCGGGACGCAAACAGCTTTCAAGTCACTGCCGCCTCCAGGGGTAGCTCTCTCAACACGACAGTGTCAACAGGCATATTGGATGAACGTTGAATTTACCATTTTTCATTGATTCTAAGACACCAATTGCAAGATGAAGCGCTCCTTTCGTAAGATTTTACAGAGATTGTAAGATCCATCCTAACTTCAGAAAAATTCAAAACGGGGGAAGTATACCTTGGAAGCAAGGATACAGTATTTCATGTACTCTCTCCCAGTTCCAGCTGTACCGGCATCACCTGGAGGACCTGGGCCAGCAGCAGCTGGTGGGCTCTACCTCAGAGTTTCCGATTCCCGCGTGTATGACGGGTCTGAGAATTTGCAGGTGTAATGAATCCGCACCCCACGCTTTGAGAACAGCTGCTCTAAGGCAATAATTTAAAGCAAGCTCCTGTTCAGTGATACTGTGATTTATTATAAGAAATATATATTTATCTCTGTCCACAGTTCCTGGCACATAGCTCCTAAAACCCTTGTCATTTCCTGTATTAGGGCAATAAGGCATCTTCTGCAATATCCGGTTTTTGCTCTGGGTTCCTGAAATAGTTTCAGAGCCAAAAAAATGGGAGATGGGGGGGCTTCCCTCGTGGCACAGTGGTTGAGAGTCTGCCTGCCAATGCAGGGTACACGGGTTCGAGCCCTGGTCTGGGAGGATCCCACATGCCGCGGAGCGACTAGGCCTGTGAGCCACAGTTACTGAGCCTGCGCGTCTGGAGCCTGGGCTCCGCAACAAGAGAGGCCGCGAGAGTGAGAGGCCCGCCCACCGCGATGAAGAGTGGCCCCCGCTTGCCACAACTAGAGAAAGCCCTCGCACAGAAACGAAGACCCAACACAGTCATAAATAGATAAATAAATAAAATTAAATAAAAAGGGAGATGGGTCTTTTGATATTCATAACAAGCCCCTTTCAACCACACCTGGATTTATATAACTGAGATGACTTTTGGGAAACCCCAAAGGATGGAGACTGTTTGCAGGAAAACCAACACGATTAGAGGCTCTGAAGTTTCAGCCCCACTCGCAACCTCTCTGGAGAAAGGGGCTGGAGGCTGAGTCCAATCACCAACGGCCAATGATCTAACGAACCACGCCTGCGTACTGAAGCCGCCACAAAGCCCCGAAAGGACGGGGCTCGGAGAGCTCCCAGGATGGTGAACGGGGGGAGATGCTGGTGGTGGGGGGCACGCCCGGAGCGAGCAGGGCAGCCCCGTGCGCACTCCCACGTACTCTGACCTGTGCATCACCTCCATCCGGCTGCTCTTCTCTACAATAAACTGGTGATCTGGTAAGTAAACTGTGTGTCTGAGTTCTCTAGCAAAGAACGGCTCTAGCAAATTAATTACACCCAAGGAGGAGGGCCTTGGGAACCTCCAATTTATAGCCATTCAATCAGAAGCGCAGGTGACAGCCTGAACTTGCACCTGGCACCTTAGGTATGCCCTTAGCATGTGAGGTCTGATGTAACTGCAGATCTGATGTCAGAACTGAATTGACTTTGTAGGACATCCAGCTGATGTCCCAGAACTGCTTGGTGTGGGAAACCCCACACATCTGGGGACCGGAAGTGTCAGAAGTGGAGCGTCCCTGTGAGTATGGTTAAGAGCAGAGCTGCCACCAGGAGGAACGTTTTCCTTTACGGTTGGCCTTCACTCAGGTGGGATTTTAGGTAGTTGAGGAAGGGTTTGAGGGGATATGTAGTGGGGACTGTGTCAGTTTCCCAAGGCTACCTTAACAAAGTCCCACCACTTCAGCGGCTTAGAAACAACAGACGTGTATTGTCTCAGAGATCTGGGGGCTGGAAGTCCGAGATCAAGGTGTCAGCAGGGCCTGTAGGGGAGCATCCTTCCTTGTCTTTTCCAGCTCCTGTGGTGGCTGTCAACCGTTGGGGCTCCCTGGTCTGCAGACTCATCATTCTGAGCTCTGCCTCTGTTGTCACAAGGCATCTTCTGCCTCATGTGTGTCTCTTTTCCTCTTCTTCTAAGGACACCAGTCATATTGGATTAAGAGCCTGCCCTGCTACAGAATGACCTCATCTTAATTAATTACAAATGCAACGATCCTATTTCCAAGTAAAGTCACATTCTGAAGGACAGGGGGTTGAGACTTTAACATATCTGTTGGGGGGAAACAACTGAACCCACAACAGGGACCTAGAGGTGGATCCTAGTTTGTCAGGAGAGCCGCCCACGGTACGTGCTGACCCTGTCTGTGTAAGTCCTTGGCATCCTCCTTTCCCCAAGGACACTCTCCTATATGTCTTACCTAGGTCAAATTTCAAGACACCCCCGGGCCAACCAAATACAGCACAGAAGCAGGTCACTGTCAAACAGCTCTCCCTGGGCGGCCATGCCTGCACCGGGATCCGGGGCACGTCCCCTCGGAACCTCAGGCTGCAGATCACAGCAGAGAAAAAAGCGGGTACTATCCACGTTCCAGGTCCACAAATGATGATCATTTCTGCAATGAATAGATTAAACTTTACTTCTCAGCCCTGAACATCATGATCCCACAGTAGCAGTGTGGACAGGGGTTAGTTAAGAGCACAGACTCAAGTCTTGTCTGAGCTCTCCCACTTACAGACATGCAAGCCTGCTTTCTGAAGGTCCAGACCCCCGCCGAGATCTTCAACATCTACTTCGGCTAGTTTTGAAGGCCACCACTGACTGTGTCTTGTACCCAGAAAGTCAATAAAAATTCTTTTTCCACAGATATGTTCAGTAATAAGCTTTGGTCATTTTAGCCTAATTTTTGCTCAGATTGGAAACTTAATAGCCATTATTAACTGACCACTATGGAAATTTATGCTGCCAGTCGTCAGAAGCAAGAGGTGAAATTTCCCCTCACTGCAAGGAATAGGTGAGAATGATGGAAGGCTCCACCTCTGAGGTACAAGGTCAGAGCTAAGGGGACAACAGCAACAACATCACCAAGCACATCATCATCATCATCATCATCATCAACACCAACAGCATCAGCAACAAATACAACACCATCATCAACAACCACACCACCACCATCAACATCAATGTCATCAACATCATCATCATCAACAGCAAAGCCAATACCACCATCATCATGATCAACACCAGCAACAGCAACCACACCACCACCACCACCATCATCATCACACCTTCACTACCACCAACACTATCTTCATCACCATTATCATCGACATTATCGATGACAACGATAGTTGCCGCAAGTGCTTTCTAAATAATAAATAATTTAAACATAATCATTACTGTCTAAATCTGTTCGGGCTGTTGTAATACAGTACCATAGACTGGTGGCTCATAAAGAACATCAATTTCTTTCTCCCAGTTCTGGAGGCTGGAGGGCCAAGTGCCTTCTCCCGGTGTCCTCACAGGGTGGAAGGAATGAAGAGCTCTCAGGGCTCCCTTTTATAAGGGCACTGATTCCAATCATGAGGGCTCCATCCCCCTGACCTAGGTACCTCCCAAAGACTTCACCTCCTAATACCATCACCTTGGGGGTTAAGATTTCAATATATGAATTTTGGGGGGGAACATAAATATTTGATCTATAGCAATAACCTTACAAGGCAGGTACTATTATTATCCCAATTTTGTAGATGAGGCAGCCGAGGCACCTCCTCTTGCTTCCTTCTCCTTGATGAAGGACCATCTGCCTTTTTTCTGCTTCCCATTTTTACCGGTTACCAAACACTCCCTTTCTGGGCACCTACAGCACTTACAGTGTTTCCCAATTTGCCACATCCTGCCCTTTATTGTTCCCCGTTGGTTGGATGTATTTGTCTCCTCGATGTAAGTTCCAGAGCACAGAGACCTGTAGCTTCGTGCTCTGACAGGTTCCTGCCCACCACGAGGGTGGGGTAGCCTGTCTCTAGCAGAGGTGCTTGGCAATGTCAGCTCACTCTCTCTCTCCCCATGCTCCTCTGCCCCCCTGGCCAGCTGTTAATTCTGCAGACTTTGGGTTACTTGAGGGCAGCCTTTCTCTGTCTTCCTCACGTGTGCATACCCAGCATTCAGCCCCGCCTCTGGCACTTAGCGGGCAGCAAAGGACTCTTTGCATTGGACGGATCAGTCCTCTGTGGCCCCACTGGGTGGTCTGACATATTCAGGCAAGATGGTATGATTTACACACATCGGAGGAGACACCAGGCACAGGAAATTACCTGTAACTCCGACCCCACCGCAGTTCTAGGAAGAGGCACAGATTCGCAGGGCTGCAGTGCCCTCTTGTGTCTGGGGCTTCTCAGGGCTCAGTACACTTAGGTCTGGGGAGGAGATCTTGGTGGAGAGCAATCGGCGAAGAAGTTAGCTTTTCCCAGTGCACCAGAGGGAGCAGATGTGGTGTCACAGGCACCTGGACCATGCAGACACTGATGACAGAGCAGTTTTGGTCCTGGCTCTGCCGTAACGAGCCGTGGGCCTGGGGCAAGGCGCACGCGGTGCCCGAATATTCTCATCTGTCAAACGGGTGGTGGCTTTGCTGGTGGGAAGGGAGGGGGGAAACTGCTGATGTACAGAGCAGCGTCCAGGCTCTAAATCCATGCATTTTTGTCAGCGGGAACCTCCAGGAGCCTCTAACTTCCCCAAGGTCGAGGACGGTGCCTCATCCCAACGTGGACCGTTGGCTCTGGCCAGGTCCGGGGCTCAGAGCTGGAGAATTCCTCTGGCTCCCCCACCCCAGAGCACAGCTCTGACCCCCGGACGTGACAGTTCTGTCAAGTGCCCTCTTGTAGGCATGAGCCCCGTGGGCAGGAACCCTGTGTTCTTCCTCTCCCTTGTAGCTCCTCCTAACTGAGCCACGTGGACAAGTGAGGCAGAGGTCGGAACCCGTCTTAGGGAAGTTCGGGGGAGATGAGGGTGCAATGACTCTCCTGAGGGGTAAACCAGGCAGGGCTTTGCTTTTCCAGTGAGATGGACTGCATTCTACTTTGCAAAGCCTCCTAATAAATTATTTCACATGCATTTAATTTGTGATAAAGAACAGACATAATGTGTTCATATGTTTTTGTAAAGAAATGTCCAAATCTCCTGCTAGCAGCTAACTTTACACAGTAAAGTTCCCTGATGCTCTGGAGCTGAGAAGGCAGAGGTCAGCTCCCCGAAGGCAGGAGCCCGAGAGGGGACTTGATGTGGGTCTGAACATGCAGTTTAACGAGCTGGGGTGACGAGAGGCTCCCAGCTCTCTACGATCCTCCTTTCCCTGAAAAGGAAAACTGATAAAACTAATAAAATGCACCCACTCATTCTAAGTGCACAGAGTCTAAACTTATCCTGGGAGAAGTCTCATTTCAAGAGTTTTTTTTAAAGAAAGAATGTTTTGCAATTTCCTAAGCAATTGCTACAGGCTGAAATGAAAATACAGATCAGAGATGAGCACAGAAACAGAGACGATGTTCAGAAGCAGTTTTCTTAAACAGAATCAACATCCCTTCAGCAGCCTTTTCTTGTTGTTTTGTTCTTTCAAGAAAGATTTTTTTTCTTTTACAATTTCTGCTCAGCTCTGCCTACATTCTCAGTAACTCTAAATCAGGGGCGCCTGGATTTCAGAGGTTTTATTCTATACCATCAAGGCATTTATGTCAACCAGTGACTGAAGCAAGCTTCAAAGTATCCACAGAGACCGCTCTGAGTCTCAGGACCTGGTTCCTGACTGTGATGTGACAGCATTTGATCTGGAAGCATCAGGAGCGTTCTCTTTAGTGGGTATCACGGATTACTCTCATTTTGTCCTGTCGTGTCCTTTTCTTTCTGGGTGGAGAGTCCTGTGGTCCTTTCTATAAGGTGAGAGTGAGGGTGGGGACAGCAGCTTCTGAGCGGGGCGGGGCGGGGGGGGGACGACGCCCGCTCACTCGGGAAGACACGGGAGCACGTGGAAGGCGAGAGGCACCAGTGAGTCAGGGGCAGGAACCACGGAGGGAAAGGTCATCCCGTCATCCTCATACAACACCTGGAGCAAACGCCCAGTCCACCCACCCAAAGGACAGCGAAGCTGCTTACAAATGCAGAGCCTCTCGCCCGAGACATGAACTGGGCACTGGGCCTCCCGGGCTCCCTGGGCTTGGGGTGACGATGCCCATGGCTCTCACGGTGTGCACCTGCCTTCAAAACATTCACGTATGCGTTGTGCAAACACGCGTGAGCAGCGGCCTCACACGGCACCCATGAAAACAAAGCGTGACGAAGCGTGAGTGTAAAGTCACATGACTGGCTTCTCAAAGTGGCACAGAGCATTTTAGAGTTGATGGGAAATGAGAACCAATCTAGGTTAGGGATTTTTCTCGCTCTGTCTCTGTCTCTCTTAGTTTTGTCTGAGGAACGACATACTCGAGGTAAAACAAGATTATTTTTTAAGTTTTGGAGCATCTCAGAGTTTCTGCTGGGACTGTGAGGTTTGGGCGTTGGCTTAATGAATGGGCTGCACAAAAGTGTTCCACGCGGGCTCTGGACGTCGGCGCGCTTGTGGTCACCTGCCCAGACCTCATGGGGGTGAAGCTGCATTTCACTGGCTCAGGGAGATGCTGCTTAAATGTAAACACTACCTAGAAAACAACCCATTTCATAGACAAGGAAGCTGAGGCTCAGCAAGGCTGGAGGCCAGGGCTGTGGAAGCGTCGGGGCTGGAGCTGTCACTCATGCACGCGGTCCTGGCTGTACCGCTGCGACCACAAGAAGAGCCCAGAGGAAAAGAGCGCATCTCCACTTGCACACCTGGCTGTCCTTTCCCTGTAAGTCACGCACCTGCTGAGGCCACCTCACAGCTGGCTCCCTGTCACCCTAACCGTGGCTTCCTCATTTCTTAGCAGCGGAACCCTGTTTAAAATAAAACGTAGCGCTGAACTCCCACGTGTACTGTGTTAGTATAAACTCACTTTCTCCATTTAAAATGTATTGTACTTCATAACTTCCCGATATAAAGTCTATAAAAACCAGACTAAATGAATGGGAGAGTAGAGTTACAGCAGAAGTTTTATTCCAGTCTCAACACCCAATTTATTTTTCTATTTTCACTTGCACAGTAGGAGACATACAAACACTGCCCGCAGTCACGCAACTGCAGATGGATCAGGGTTTCTCACGGTGGCCTGGCCATCTCAGGAGACCTGCCCCCGTTCACATGAGGCTTCCTCACTAGATATACGTGGCTATATACCGGAAACCTGCGTGATATCTATCTTGAAATGCTGTTTGCTTAATCATTACAGATTCTGTTTGTTAAGTGAGCTACACGAGAGTGAATGTCAGAGCAAATGTTCATCTACAGACTGAAATCTAGATCCCTGCGCAGGGCACGGGAGGCTTTGGGTAATGCGGGCCCTCCCCGTCTGCCTCAGCACACCCCACCTTCCATGCTATTTCCCCACCTTCCATTACATTTCCACGAACCTATGAGTCTGTTTCATGCTTCTGATTCTTAGTTGGACTCTTCCCTTTGTTCAGAATGCTCTGCTGCTTCTCATGGCAAACCTCTTTCTCTTCTGTCTGAAACTTCCCCACCAGACAAACTCTTCTAGGCGTGTGCTCATAAAATCGTGGTGACATTATTCACAATCACCTTCCATGGCAATGTTTACACATACCTGTTCCCCTCAGTCTATCTTTCCAAATGAACTTCCCACTACTCTCCTCATTGGTTCAACCTCAACTCCTCTGTCCCCAGCAGTGGACAGACCGCACTCACTGGCCCTGTTCTGCTCTTCCCTCTTCTTGGAATTAGACTCACTTAGTCTCTGGGAGGGGACCTTAGTGAGGGCGACATGGGCGAGCTGGTGGGAGAGGAAGCAGGACCGGGGCAGGGGATGAGTGGGCCGTCAGATTCAAGAAGCAGCCAGTGTCTATTTCCAAGATGGAAAAGAGAGAAAGAAAAAGGGTTTCAAGGCATAGCAGGAAGAGGCTTTTTTAAAGAATTGTCGAGAACATTTAATAACTGCTCAGGAAATATTCAGAGGGCTGGCTGGCGTGAATCAGAGCGCCTACAGGAAAGGTAGGGCTGTGACAGCTTAGAAGATCTGGAAGGACGCGTGAGGTGCAGACAAGACCAAGAACAGGGACGTGGATGTGGGAAGGTTCCAAGCAGTTGTAAAACTCGGACTGCAAATGGGACGTGCTCTGGGGTCGGGGTAGAGAGTACTGGGGGATGCTTCTGGAAGGGTGAGTCCTAGAGGCCACCGGAGGAGCGGAGACTGTACCTGAAGGGGCTGGGGAGGGCTCCGGGCAGGACAGAGGAAGCCTCACGCCTGCCAGCTACACACCGGCACCTGACGTCTGCCTCTATGAGGATTAAATCATGAGCCGCTGCGGCTGCAGCCCTTCAGCACCCCCTGAGAGGAGCTCAGGGGGGAGAGCAGGAAGGAGGCCCTCTGCGCTCTGGGAAAAACTGGCAGAACAGGTCTTCAGATGGTTAGATATTTTCAGGAGAAGATTATATGAGCCCAATTCTTGCATCTCCCCGTATCTAGAAAAGCACTAAGATCCTTCATGGTGACGTCTGCTCCTCGTGACGAGCAGCCACCCTCTGCCAAAGTGTGTACCTGACGGCACGTCCCCACTTCACCAAAATCACACCTATACTGACCTCCGCCTGCCTCTTCAGAGCAGCTTCTCAGAGCTATCTGAGAGCCTGTCTCACGGGCTACAGTCCTCATTTTGGCCCCAACAGAACTGACCTCACAACTCTCACGTTGTGCTCTTTTTCAGTCGACGTGCCCGTTGGAGTGCAGTGCGCAGAATCACTAACCAACCACAGGAAGCTCAGAGTTCCCGTCCGCCAGCGCTGATGCTCTCGGTGAAACGTCAGCCTGGCCCAAGGCCGTGTGAGTGACGGGGTTGCTGTCACTGCTGCTGAGCCCGTGCTGCTCTTGGACCAGCTCCCAGTGTGCCCAGAACCCAGGCCCTTTCCTGCCAGTATCTCCCATCGCTTTTCCTACCATATAGCTTGTGGCAAATACACTGAGTGTTTAAGTAACTTACATATAAGTGTGAATGATAATTAGCTATTTACGGATGTGAGTGTCTGAATTACTGGTGAGAAGACTGATGGCGCCAATGAGAACACAACTCAGAAGATGAGGATGCGGATTTGACGCTCAGGGCCGTGTAATGGCTGAAAGTAGGGCTGGACAGCTGCAAAACAATTCTGAGGCGCACAGGCTGCCGAGAGTTGTCTTAGAAAGTGAAGTGTCAATATGCCATGATTTAAAATTTATGACCTTTTAAAACTGAGGTATATGTAACCGTTTTTCTAGAAGATGGGTTGGATGGAGGCATACAGACACCCGTCTGGATCAAAGAGCCCAGGGGAGACATTTTAGATTTTCTCCCTAAACTATAACTGTGATATTCTAGTATAATAACATTCATAAAGCACATATATTGATTATTGCAACATGGACATATTTTATGTGGTCAGCGTTCAACATATCCCACCAGAATGCATCAGAGAAGACAAGGGAAGCTTGGGTGGAGGGGGTCATGTAGGCAATGTCTTCTCTTGTCTTCAGAAAACGTTAAACATTTTTACAGAATAAGACTTTGTCATTTGCTAACAGCTGTGTGCTTGAGGAAGGGGGGCAGCGTTTGCTGCCTAGATGGTGGGTGACTATTATACCTCAGTTCCTTGACTTTGCCAGCAGCACACAGTTTATTTAAAACAATTTTTGTATAATGTAAAAAAAGATTTTACAGAAGTTTCAAACTTACAGTAGAGTTGCAAGTATAATACGAAGAACTTGCTTCCCCTGAAGCATCTGAGGATGAGTTGCCGCCCTGATGCCCTGGGGGTTGTGCATTTCCTACAAACAAGGCCTCTCCTACAAACCCACAACAGCACCATCAAAGTCCGGAAATCAACACTGATGCACGACTATGGCCTAATCCTCGGACCCCTTCTGGGTCTGGCCAGTTGTCCCAGTAACGTCTTTTATAGCAAAGGTGGCAGTTCTGAAGCACAGCGCTGCATTCGGGAGACGGGGGACCACACCTCCCACCCTGTCCCAGGCCAGCACCGCACAGGGACTCGCTCTATGCTTTGCTTTCCACACTGGCGACTTTCCTCTCCAACACCCAGAAACTCGCTATTCTTACTGACCTGATCCACCCCCCAAACGTAAACCATCTTCCATCACTCTGCCGCCACCTCCTGCCCCTGCGGGGGTCCCACTCCCCACAGCGGGCTGCCCTTTTGGGTCCACGCCCTCCTTACACTTCTCAGGCTCTGACTTCCCACGAGCAGGGGTTCCCTGCACGGACGCCTCCTCACTCTGCGCAGGTCCTGACACCCCACCCAGGGCTCCTTTGTCACCTGGCTGAGGTGTAGTCACCCATGACTCCTCTGTGCAGAAGCCTGCTTTGTCCTACCCCAGCCAAAGGCTTCAGGACTGAACTGGTCACCAAGGGAAGGGAAGGGGGAGGGGAAGGAAGGGAGGAGGGGGGAAAATGAAGGAGAGGAGAGGGAAGGAAGGGAAGAGGATGGGAGGGAGGAGATGGAAGGGAGGGTAAGGGAGGGGGAAGGGGAGGAAAGGGGTGGAGAAGGGGAGGGGTGAGGAGCGGAGGGGGAAGGGGAGGAGAGGGGAGGGGAGGGGTGGGGAGGGGAGGGGGAAAGGGAGGGAGGGTAAGTGGAAGGGGAGGGGTGGGGAGGGGAGGGGGAAAGGGAGGGAGGGTAAGTGGAAGGGGAGGGGTGGGGAGGGGAGGGGGAAGGGCAGGAGAGGGGAGGGGGAGGAGAGGAGGGGAAGGGTGGGTGGGGAGGGGAGGGGGAAGGGGAGGAGAGGGGAGGTGGAAGGGGAGGGGTGGGGGGAAGGGGAGGAGAGGGGAGGTGGAAGGGGAGGGGTGGGGAGGTGGAAGGGGAGGGGAGGGGAGGTGGAAAGGGAGGGGTGGGGAGGTGGAAAGGGAGGGGTGGGGAGGTGGAAAGGGAGGGGTGGGAAGGGGAAGTGGAAGGGGAGGGGTGGGGAGGGGGAAGGGCAGGAGAGGGGAGGGGGGAAGGAGAGGAGGGGAAGGGTGGGGGAGGGGAGGAAAGGGGTAGGGAAGGGGAGGGGTGGGGAGGGGAGGGGGAATGGGAGGGGTGGGGAGGGGAGGTGGAAGGGGAGGGGTGGGGAGGGGAGGGGGAAGGGGAGGGGTGGGGAGGGAGGGGGAAGGGGAGGAGAGGGGAGGGGAGGGGGAAGGGGAGGGGTGGGGAGGGAGGGGGAAGGGGAGGAGAGGGGAGGGGAGGGGGAAGGGGAGGGGTGGGGAGGGGGGGGAAGGGGAGGAGAGGGGAGGGGAGGGGAAGGGGAGGAGAGGGGAGGGGAGGGGGAAGGGGAGGAGAGGGGAGGGGAGGGGAAGGGGAGGAGAGGGGAGGGGGAAGGGGAGGAGAGGGGAGGGGAGGGGAGGGGGAAGGGGAGGGGAGGGGAGGGGAGGGGGGAAGGAGAGGAGGGGAGGGGTGGGGAGGGGCAAGGGAAGGGTTGGGAAGGAAGGAGGAGAAACAGAATAGGATGAGAAAAGATGAAGAGCTAGTTTAGCATTTCAACACCCAGTGGATAGTTTAAAGTGTATACATGTGTGTCTGGAAGAGGGTAGATTTCAGCGTGGCTTTTACATTCTCTCTCTCCATAATACTGATTAAAAATAGTATATATTACCATTCTAAGTGGAAACAAGTAATAAAAACTTAAAACCCTCGTCAACATAGCTTGACATATATACTAAAAGGTTACGTCTAATGATGTTATTCTGTGTGCATGGATTCTTATATTCATGTCCATTTTGTCTCACTACCTATGGACTGACAGCTACAAAGTATAAAATGGATGGCTTTAAAAAATGTGTTTAGGGTGCTGTATTATCACTCAACAACTGTCTAACACCATCTAATACCTCTTCTAGGAAAAAAAATTAATGGGAGCAAAAGCAGATATAACATTTAGCCAGAGGTCTCTGCCCATTTTTCTTTGAATGTGACTATTTCAAGTACACGATTCTACTTTATCTCCATTAAGGGAAAAAAGCTACTGACTTACTTGGCCTCATGTTTCCTGAAGATAGCACTTTGTAAGCAGTTTTTCTCCTTTTTCTAATTCATTTTTCAAATTTTGGCTTTTTCGTTGTTGTTGGATAACATTGAAGGAGACAGCTACTGCCCCCCGTTTGATTTATAAGCCCAATCACATTGCTCTTCTCTTATTTTTCACACCGGGGGAGCCCCAAGAAGCATCTGGGAATTGGGAGAGAATGAATACCTCCCCTTGTGAATTTCTCTTAGCCCATAGTAACTACCCAGTGCCACTTCCGTGATGAGACAATTGGGAAGATAATAGGGAAACTGGTCCAGGGAGTCAGAATTTCAAAGAAAATTTGTCAACCATCCTAATAATTTCAGGGCATATGTTTTAAATGTATAGTATTGACCAAGAAAATATGTCTAATTTCTAGAAGGGAAGAAGACTGGTATAGGAGACAGACTTTTTTTAAAGCTAAACCAACAGTTACTTAATCCTCTTCCCAACAATTACTAGAGATAAGCCATAATGGAAAAGAATATATTAAAAAAAAGAATGTATATATATATACATATATATATATATATATATATATAGCTGAGTCACTTCGCTGTACAGCAGAATTAACACAACATTGTAAATCAACTATACTCCAATAAAAAAGTAAATAAAACCCCCACAATTACTAGAGACCTTTTCCATCCATAAAAACCTTTGTAGTCATCAAATACTTATTACACTCCTGCAATGCATGGAGTGCAGAGGGCATAGGATTGGGATCACCCACAATTCACAAGATTCTGTGTAGCTCCCATTCTTTTAACTATTATGAGCTCATTCTTTTAACTATTATGAGCTGACATACGTTGAATGTGACATTATGAGTTCTGTGTGCTTACATATGAACACTCCTCACTGCAGTGCCGTGTTGGTTGGTTCATTATTAGCATGTGAATCTCCTGGTGGGAGCACGAATGGCTCAGACCACTGTCTTCTTTCACTGTCTCACGTGTTTTGAAGCTGGACAACTTCATAACAACAGCAGAGCTCATGAGAGTCAAGTGTGACTTCCACCTTTCTTTTCCACCTTTTCCTTAGTGAGTCTTCAGGTTTGCTTCTTTCGCTCTTTCTCCGTGTCCAATGTACCGAGCACAGAGAACTCTGAACGACCAGCCGCTGTATTAACCAGGAGAAGGATGGCACTGGCAGAGACACAGGCTTGGTCAGATAGTTTGGGGTCTGGTGCCAACTCTGCTATAAGTAGCTGGTGGTTTGGCTGTGTCACTGAGCTCTGTGCCCGGTTTCCTCAACAGTGAATCAGGGCAAGTGAAGTTACCATCACCACCATCCTTTTTGTGATAACATTCTTTCTTCCTCACAAGAACCCATGTGGAAGTCACTGTCAGGAAGCATAGACAATACCAAACATCTTCCTGGAGCATCAAAGAAAGATTAATTTACAGCTAGCAGAATAAGTGGTAAATATCCTCACGTCGTAGAAGATAATTCATGTGTGGTATAACAGGAAGACTTTATTAATATGACCACTGCTCTACTCCACTGTGCTGGATAGCTGGGAACTAACTACAAGCAGAGTCAAAATACTCTTAGAGATGAGAATAAAAAGTACTGGGGGGCTGCTGGAGAAGATGGCGGAAGAGTAAGACGTGGAGATCACCTTCCTCCCCACAGATACATCAGAAGTACATCTACACGTGGAACAACTCCTACAGAACACCTCCTGAAGGCTGGCAGAAGACCTCGTACCTCCCAAAAGGCAAGAACCACCCCCCCCGCCACGTAACTGGGTAGGGCAAAAGAAAAAAGGAAAAACAGAGACAAAAGGATAGGGATGGGACCCGCACCAGTAGGAGGGAGCCGTGAAGGAGGAAAGGTGTCCACACACTAGAAGCCCCTTCGTGGGTGGAGACTGCGGGTGGCCGAAGGGGGAGCTTCGGGGCCGCGGAGGAGAGCGCAGCCACAGGGGTGCGGGGGGCAAAGCGGGGAGATTCCCGCACAGAGGATCGGTGCCGACCGGCACTCACCAGCCCGAGAGGCTTGTCTGCTCCCCCGCCGGGGCGGGCAGGGCTGGGAGCTGAGGCTCGGGCTTCGGTCGGAGCGCAGGGAGAGGACGGGGGTTGGCGGCGTGAACACAGCCTGCAGGGGGTTAGTGCACCACGGCTAGCCGGGAGGGAGTCCGGGGAAAAGTCTGGACCTGCCGAAGAGGCAAGAGACTTTTTCTTCCCTCTTTGTTTCCTGGTGCGCGAGGAGAGGAGATTAAGAGCGCTGCTTAAAGGAGCTCCAGAGACGGGCGCGAGCCGCGGCTAACAGCGCGGACCCCAGAGACAGGTGGGAGACGCTAAGGCTGCTGCTGCCGCCACCAAGAAGCCTGTGTGCGAGCACAGGTCACTATCCACACACCCCCTTCCGGGGAGCCTGTGCAGCCCGCCACTGCCAGGGTCCCGGGATCCAGGGACAACTTCCCTGGGAGAACGCACGGCGCGCCTCAGGCTGGTGCAACGTCATGCCGGCCTCTGCCGCCGCAGGCCCGCCCCGCACTCTGCGCCACTCCCTCCCCCTGACATGAGTGAGCCAGAGCCCCCGAATCAGCGGCTCCTTTAACCCCGTCCTGTCTGAGAGAAGAACACACGCCCTCCAGCGACCTACACGCAGAAGTGGGGCCAAATCCAAAGCTGAACCCCGGGAGCTGCGGGAACAAAGAAGAGAAAGGGAAACCTCTCCCAGCAGCCTCAGGAGCAGCGGATTAAAGCTCCACATGTGTATGTTTCTGAGGGAGATTTTGTCTGTATAGCTTTGCTTTCACCATTTGTCCTAGGGTTCAGACTGTCCGGTTTTTTTTTTTCTTTTTTTTTACTTAAAAATTTTTTTTTCTCAATAATTTTTTAAATTTTAATAACTTTATTTTATTTTACCTTACTTTATTTTATTTTATCCTCTTTCTCTCTCTCTTTCCTTCTATTTTTTCTCCCTTTTATTCTGAGCCGTGTGGAGGACAGGCTCTTGGTGCTCCAGCCAGGTGTCAGGGCTGTGCCTCTGAGGTGGGAGACCCAACTTCAGGACACTGGTCCACAAGAGACCTCCCAGCTCCATGTAATATCTAATGGCAAAAATCTCCCAGAGATCTCCCTCTCAACACCAAGACCAAGCTCCACTCAACAACCAGCAAGCTACAGTGCTGGACACCCTATGCCAAACAACTAGCAAGACAGGAACACAACCCCACCCATTAGCACAGAGGCTGCCTAAAATCATAATAAGGCCACAGACATCCCAAAACACACCACCAGACATGGACCTGCCCACCAGAAAGACAAGATCCAGCCTCATCCACTAGAACACAGGCACTAGTCCCCTCCACCAGTAAACCTGCACAACCCACTGAGCCAACCTTAGCCACTGGGGACAGACACCAAAAACAACAGGAACTATGAACCTGCAGCCTGTGAAAAGGAGACCCCAAACCCAGTAAGATAAGCAAAATGAGAAGACAGAAAAACACACCGCAGATGAAGGAGCAAGATAAAAACCCACCAGACCTAACAAATGAAAAGGAAATAGGCAGTCTACCTGAAAAACAATTCAGAATAATGATACTAAAGATGATCCAAAATCCTGGAAATACAATAGACAAAATGCAAGAAACATTTAACAAGGACCTAGAAGAACTAAAGATGAAACAAACAATGATGAACAACACAATAAATGAAATGAAAAATACTCTAGATGGGCTCAATAGCAGAATAACTGAGGCAGAAGGGCAGATAAAGTGACCTGGAAGATAAAATAGTGGAAATAACTACTGCAGAGCAGAATACAGAAAAAAGAAGGAAAAGAACTGAGGACAGTCTCAGAGACCTCTGGGACAACATTAAATGCACCAACATTCGAATTATAGGGGTTCCAGAAGAAGAAGAGAAAATGAAAGGGGCTGAGAAAATATTTGAAGAGATTATAGTTGAAAACTTCCCTAATATGGGAAAGGAAATCGTTAGTCAAGTCCAGGAAGCAAGAGAGTCCCATACAGGATAAATCCAAGGAGAAACACGCCAAGACACATATTAATCAAACTGTCAAAAATTAAATACAAAGAAAGCATATTAAAAGCAGCAAGGGAAAAACAACAAATAACACACAAGGGAATCCCCATAAGCTTAACAGCTGATCTTTCAGCAGAAACTCTGCAAGCCAGAGGGAGTGGCAGGACATATTTAAAGTGATGAAGGAGAAAAACCTACAACCAAGATTACTCTACCCAGCAAGGATCTCATTCAGGTTTGATGGAGAAATTAAAACCTTTACAGACACGCAAAAGCTTAGAGAGTTCAGCACCACCAAACAGCTTTACAACAACTGCTAAAGGAACTTCTCTAGGCAAGAAACACAAGGAAAAGACCTACAATAACAAACCCAAAACAATTAAGAAAATGGGAATAGGAACATACATATCGATAATTACCTTAAAAGTAAATGGACTAAATGCTCCCACCAAAAGACACAGACTGGCTGAATGGATACAAAAACAAGACCCGTATATATGCTGTCCACAGAGACCCACTTCAGACCTAGAGACACATACAGACTGAAAGTGAGGGGATGGAAAAAGATATTCCACACAAATGGAAACCAAAAGAAAGCTGGAGTAGCAATTCTCATATCAGACAAAATAGACTTTAAAATAAAGACTATTACAAGAGACAAAGAAGGATACTACATAATGATCGAGGGATCGACCCAAGAAGAAGATATAACAATTGTAAATATTTATGCATCCAACATAGGAGCACCTCAATACATAAGGCAAATACTAACAGCCATAAAAGGGGAAATCGACAGTAACATAATCATAGTAGGGGACTTTAACACCCCACTTTCACCAATGGACAGATCATCCAAAATGAAAATAAATAAGGAAACACAAGCTTTAAATGATACATTAAACAAGATGGACTTAATTAATATTTATAGGACATTCCATCCAAAAACAACACAATACACATTTTTCTCAAGGGCTCGTGGAACATTCTCCAGGATAGATCATATCTTGGGTCACAAATCTAGCCTTGGTAAATATAACAAAATTGAAATCGTCGTATCAAGTATCTTTTCCGACCACAACGCTATGAGACTATGAGATATCAATTACAGGAAAAGATCTGTAAAAAATATAAACACATGGAAGCTAAACAATACATTACTTAATAACGAAGTGATCACTGAAGAAATCAAAGAGGAAATAAAAAAATACCTAGAAACAAATGACAATGGAGACACGACGACTCAAAACCTATGGGATGCAGCAAAAGCAGTTCTAAGAGGGAAGTTTATAGCAATACAATCCTACCTTAAGAAACAGGAAACATCTCAAATAAACAACCTAACCTTGCACCTAAAGCAATTAGAGAAAGAAGAACAAAAAACCCCCAAAGTTAGCAGAAGGAATGAAATCATAAATATTGGAACAGAAATAAATGAAACAGAAATGAAGGAAACAATAGCAAAGATCAATAAAACTAAAAGCTTGTTCTTTGAGAAGATAAACAAAATTGATAAACCATTAGCCAGACTCCTCAAAAAAAAAAAAAGGGAGAAGACTCAAATCAACAGAATTAGAAATGAAAAAGGAGAAGTAACAACTGACACTGCAGAAATACAAAAGATCATGAGAGATTACTGCAAGCAACTCTATGCCAATACAATGGGCAACCTGGAAGAAATGGACAAATTCTTAGAATGCACAACTTGCGAAGACTGAAAAAGGAAGAAATAGAAAATATGAACAAACCAATCACAAGCACTGAAATTGAGACTGTGATTAAAAATCTTCCAACAAACAAAAGCCCACGACCAGATGGCTTCACAGGCGAATTCTATCAAACATTTAGAGAAGAGTTAACACCTATCCTTCTCAAACTCTTCCAAAATATAGCAGAGGGAGGAACACTCCCAAACTCATTCTATGAGGCCACCATCACCCTGATACCAAAACCAGACAAGGATGTCACAAAGAAAGAAAACTACAGGCCAATATCACTGATGAACATAGATACAAAAATCCTCACCAAAAAAAAAAGCAAACAGAATCCAACAGCACATTAAAAGGATCATACACCATGATCAAGTGGGGTTCATTCCGGGAATGCAAGGATTCTTCAGTATACATAAATCAATCAATATGATACACCATATTAACAAATTGAAGGAGAAAAACCATATGATCATCTCAACAGATGCAGAGAAAGCTTTTGACAAAATTCAACACCCATTTATGATAAAAACCCTGCAGAAAGTAGGCACAGAGGGAACTTTCCTCAACATAATAAAGGCCATGTATGACAAACCCACAGCCAACATCGTCCTCAATGGTGAAAAACTGAAACCATTTCCACTAAGATTAGGAAAAAGACAAGGTTGCCCACTCTCACCACTCCTATTAAACATAGTTTTGGAAATTCTAACCACAGCAATCAGAGAAGAAAAAGAAATAAAAGGAATCCAAATTGGAAAAGAAGAAGTAAAGCTGTCACTGTTTGCAGATGACATGATACTATACATAGAGAATCCCAAAGATGCTACCAGAAAACTACTAGAGCTAATCAATGAATTTGGTAAAGTAGCAGGATACAAACTTAATGCACAGAAATCTCTGGCATTCTTATACACTAGTGATGAAAAATCTGAAAGTGAAATTAAGAAAACACTCCCATTTACCATTGCAACAAAAAGAATAAAATATCTAGGAATAAACCTACCTAAGGAGACAAAAGATCTGTATGCAGAAAAGTATAAGACACTGAAGAAAGAAATTAAAGATGATACAAATAGATGGAGAGATATACCATGTTCTTGGATTGGAAGAATCAACATTGTGAAAATGAGTCTACTACCCAAAGCAATCTACTGATTCAGTGCAATCCCTATCAAACTACCACTAGCATTTCTCACAGAACTAGAACAAAAGATTTCATAATTTGTATGGAAACACAAAAGACACCGTATAGCCAAAGCAATCTTGAGAATGAAAAATGGAGCTGGAGGAATCAGGGTCCCTGACTTCAGACTACACTACAAAGCTACAGTAATCAAGACAGTATGGTACTGACACAAGAACAGAAATATAGATCAATGGAACAGGATAGAAAGCCCAGAGATAAACCCACGCACATATGGTCACCTTATCTGTGATAAAGGAGGCAAGAATGTACAGTGGAGAAAAGACAGTCTCTTCAATAAGTGGTGCTGGGAAAACTGGACAGGTACATGTAAAAGTATGAAATTAGAACACTCCCTAACACCATACACAAAAATAAACTCAAAATGGATTAAAGACCTAAATGTAAGGCCAGACACTATCAAACTCTTAGAGGAAAACATAGGCAGAACACTCTATGACATAAATCACAGCAAGATCCTTTTTGACCCACCTCCTAGAGTAATGGAAATAAAAACAAAAATAAACAAATGGGACCTAATGAAACTTAAAAGCTTTTGGACAGCAATGGAAACCATAAACAAGACCAAAAGACAACCCTCAGAATGGGAGAAAATATTTGCAAATGAAGCAACTGACAAAGGATTAATCTCCAAAATTTACAAGCAGCTCATGCAGTTCAATAACAAAAAAACAAACAACCCAATCCAAAAATGTGCAGAAGACCTAAATAGACATTTCTCCAAAGAAGAAATACACATTGCCAACAAACACATGAAAGAATGCTCAACATCATTAATCATTAGAGAAATGCAAATCAATACTACAATGAGATATCGTCTCACACCAGTCAGAATGGCCATCATCAAAAAATCTAGAAACAATAAATGCTGGAGAGGGTGTGGAGAAAAGGGAACACTCGTGCACTGTTGGTGGGAATGTAAATTGATATAACCACTATGGAGAACAGTATGGAGGTTCCTTAAAAAACTACAAATAGAACTACCATATGACCCAGCAATCCCACTACTGGGCATATACCCCGAGAAAACCATTATTCAACAAGGGTCATGTACCAAAATGTTCACTGCAGCTCTATTTACAATAGCCAGGACATGGAAGCAACTTAAGTGTCCATCAACAGATGAATGGATAAAGAAGATGTGGCACATATCATATATACAATGGAATATTACTCAGCCATATAAAGAAACAAAATTGAGTTATTTGTGGTGAGGTGGATGGACCTAGAGTGTGTCATACAAAGCGAAGTAAGTCTGAAACAAATACCGTATGTTAACACATATATATGGAATCTAAGGAAAAGAAAAGGTCATGAAGAACCTAGGGGTAAGATGGAAATAAAAACACAGACCTATTAGAGCATGGACTTGAGGATATGGGGAGGGGGAGGGGTAGGCTGTGAGGAGGTGAGAGAGAGGCATGGACATATATACACTACCAAGCGTAAAGTGGATAGCTAGTGGGAAGCAGCCGCATAGCACAGGGAGATCAACTTGGTGGTTTGTGACCACCTAGAGAGGTGGGATAGGGAGGGTGGGAGGGAGGGAGACGCAGGAGGGAAGAGATATGGGAACATGTGTATATGTATAATGATTCACTTTGTTATAACGCAGAAACTAACACACCACTGTAAAGCAATTATAGTCCAATAAAGTTGTTAAAAAAGAAGAAAAAAAAAAAAGCTAAGTTCCATAATCACACACACAAAAAGTATGTGGATTCATGAGTGTCCAGGGATGGATCCTTGAGACTGAAACACTTCCACCTCTGTCACAGCTCCCTCTGCCTACTTAAGCTTTGGTTATTTCATGGTAACCAAGTGGGCAGCTTATAAGCGGGACCACGAAACAAGACATTACCTGTGACAATCCAGTGCATCACTACCAGGACATCACAAACTGGTCACCTGTGGGCCAGACGTGGCCTGCAGATGTTTTATTTAGCCAAAAGGAAACTGTTTCAAATTTTAGTTGGTTTCCAACATTTAGAAATCAGATGTTTATATAAAAATATGGATTCTGAACTTGGGTTGAAATACCAGAAGATAACAGTTTCTGAAAGGGGACAACTGACTGGGGCCAAGCAGTGTCTGTTCTCATCTGTGTCCCCCCTCTGCTCCCCATTATAATAAACGAAGTGGGGTTCACTCATTCACATCCCTTCCTTCCCCACTAAGCCTTGCGTTTGCCCACGTTCTCTTAAACAGCGAGGTTTGGGAGAAGAAGACATGCCTGGCTACAGAAGCATCTGGTTTTCCCTTATTCCTTTTCTTCTCCATTAGCATCAATAAGTTTGGGATCAGTTCTTTTTATGTCTCCTTGTCTAAAATGGAAACTTTTGTTAAGAGCTAGCTAGACATTTCCAATCTAATTCTTGTAATTCATTTGTGCTAGGCAATAAGATAATGTTCCCTGGTTTTAACAAAAAGTCACCTACTATTCAAACATGGGTAGAGGACATGGATGGATGTTTTACTGTTGATCAAAATATGCCAGCAGTGTTTGTTTAAGAAGAGGATTCCTTTAGTCCAGAAGAAATGCTCCCTTACATGCATCTAAAAAACTAAATTTTCACCAGTAACCACTAAGTGGAAAACCAAAATTGATCCAGATTATGAAATCAGGCTCTGCCACAATGAAAGAGCAGTCAAGTCCTACCTAAGGCATCGTGAACTGAGGCAAAGGCAGCAGAGTACAGCTTACTGTAGACGGCCAGGGCATGAAGCGCCAGGGCTCACTGGCTACTGGAGGGTCTGTGAAAGAGACGCCACACCCCCTTACCTGGCCACCATCATGCTTCCAAAAAAGGCAACCCAGTACATCTAGCCAAATACTACATACTGACTTCACTGACCCAACAGATTTGGTGATGACTTAGAATGTATGTTAGGATCTCTCAATGTGTTCAGCTTTTCATTATTCAAATAAGCACCACTGTATGTGGCCAGAGACCCCAGGTGTCTGGAGAAGGTGTCAAATCTGCCTGGATCCTGGGATGGTCCCTAAAATTGCTCTATTGGGTCGGCATCGGAAAAGAACCACCAGAGATTCCTACTAGGGCAAGGATCCTAGATCATCTAGTCCCCAAAAGCCACAGGGACCCTCCTGAGACATCTCTTACTGGTTAGCTAGTTTCCACCTGGAGAACTCCTGGGAGGGAAGTTTCAATGGTCACCGTGTGTACATACGTCACACCTACAGTTACAACCACATCATGATGCTCCTAACCCTTCTGGATTTTTCTTTATATGAAGTTGAAACATTGTTCCCTGAACTTTATCCACAGGCCCCAGGGCTTCCCTCTGAAGCAAAAGAGAAGAAACATGTCAAGTCTGCCAGAAGGTCTATATTCAGTTAGAAAATTCATTTAGGCCAATCTCCTAAACATATGATTTTAAATGGCATATTACATTATTTTTTTTGATTTTGACCATCTTTCTTCGTTTACAACATTTCTGTCTAAAAAAATTAAATCAGTGTTCATAGTGTTCTGCATCTTGTAAGCATACAGAAGTACGCGTGTGTGATGGCAGGAGATAATGTTTCAAAGAATATTTTGGTTTTTCTAGATCACGTGAGGTAGCATTTATGGCACCTACAAGGGCATGTGAATTAGCTTCTTTTCTAGGAAGTTCTAAGGTACAACTGTGACTTTAAGCTCAGTCTATATTGGCCCCAAAGTGTAGCATTTTGAGGTCGATTTTATTCATCCCTTCAAAAACTATTAATACTTATTTGTTGAGGACCCGCTGTGTGCAGGCAATGTTCTAGAAACTGGGATCAAAGTGGTGGGGAATACAAAGTTCCTGCCACACAGAGCTGACATCCCTGGGTGAGACGGGCACTGGAAACACATGAATATCAGCAGGTGTGAGATGCGCTGTGGGAAAACTGACCAGCACCTGGGGGCGGGGGAGGGGGCACTGGGCCCGTCAGTGGACAGCTGTGCAGGAAGTGCGGGAGGAACACTTTCAGAGCTCTGCTCCCTCGGGCCTTGGGCTGGGTCTCCAGGCCTCCAGAACACACCGGGCACATGTCAGAGCCCTGGCACATTGCTGGTGCTCGGTGAATGTTCATGTATCAATATTCAGTCTGTTATGAGGCTGCTGTGCAGATGCCAATCAAACAGGCCCTGCTTTGGTGAGCTTGGCGCCTAGAGGTGAGGGGTAGAAGATACAAAAGATAAGAGAGGCAAAAAATGCTCTCAGAGCCCGAGGAGGGAGAGGGTGTGATTAGAGGAAGTTCACGGGTTGGACCTTGGAGGTTGTGTAAGATATTTAACAGGCCTCGAAGGTTTAGGTAGAGAGCTTTATAGGTATTGAGATAACAGAAAAACCCAAGCCATTTATTCCAACAGTGGCCCTAAAAGAAGGGCAGCAGTGGTTCTGAAGGTTTGGTTAATTTCATGGATGTTGAAGGTTATTAATGAAAGGCTGTAACTTTTACCTGCATTCCCTAACTTATATTATGCACACTTTGTATTCATCAAAATAGTCTTATTGCCTTCTTTGATTCAACTGAAAAGCACACGCTATACTTCTGAACTTTTAATGCTAGTAAGACATCATTTGTATCTGTTTTGTATTAGTTCCTTTACCATTTCACTTGGAAACTGGTTGTGCTGCCAAGTGTTTGAAATGCTCTAACCCAGGAATAGTGCTCTCTACAGGTGGGGTAAGTACGGTGGGGCCAGGCCGAGGACAGCCTTGGATGCTATCTGAAGGAGCCGTTTGATGTTTCCATCTGCCACTCAACTGGTCAATCACTCCCCTTTCACCTACTTTCTGTCCATCTGCCCTGGGTCCTGAGACAAACAGGATTTAAGGCAGATAGGAAAGATATAAATGCATAGATAAAAACAAGCATTAAAAAGAGTGGATGAGAAAAGCAGAACAATGTAAAAATAAAGACAAGAAAAAAGAAACAGAGAGAAATCCAGAAAACAGCTAGAATAACAAACGTGTTCTTCAAAGACCTACCCACATGGGCTATAAATTTCCCTCTAAGCTTTCTGGCAGCCAACACAGTCTTATGGACTTGATGCACAGCCCATAAGATCAACACAGGTACTTATTTCGGAGAGTAACCCTTTAGCAGATGTGTGAAAGAAAAGGTCTTCTGGGAAATCCTTCTGCTGGAGTTTCCAGGTTACTATTTGATGGTGTTCTGCTAATAATTTTGCCCAAACAGGGACACTTCTGAGAGTGAAGGGAGGGGCACTAACAACAGTGACATGGCCTCCACTGGTCTTCAGGAGGCATCATCTCAGGCTCTTGTTGGGGAAACCGGGTCACGTGCTTACGCCATCGACCCAGTTCTTCTTTCGAAACTTAAAAAAAATACCTTGGTAAACATTTTGTTAAATCTCCAGCAGTCTGTCTACTTTTTGGCCAGTGGCCTGATTTTGGATTATCAACGTGGCACCTTCTAGGAACTCTCTGAGGACATTTCCAGTGAGACTTACAGCAGTAAATAGAAGTGATCGTGCGAATGCTTCTCCTGGGGTTTCTGTTTCTGATGTTCAGTCTGAGGCCTCCCTTTCACACTTCTTTTGTGTCTCAGTGATCTCTGGTTGGCTGCTGCCATGTGGCGGGGAGGGTCCTGTTCAGGAGTGCACCCCCTCGCGGTGGTCATAGACGCTACTGTGCTGATGCCGGATCCCAGGGGTGGGCAGGGGCCCAGTGATGCCGGGTCCTGATGGTGGGTGGGGGGCCAGTGATGCCAGGTCCTGGGGGTGGGCAGAGGCAGCAGTTAGCCACCGTCCTTAGTGCTTGGGCTCCTTGTCTTTGAGGCCACTCAAGGCACAGCCCCACTTCCTGCTCCGGCCAGTGTCCACTCCGGGAGACCCCCACGGCCAAGCGCCTCTTTAACTGTCCAGGGCAAATGTGTTAGCCCACAGCTGTTGGAGCAGGGGCCGGGCGTCCCCTCTCAGCCCCGTAAATGAGGCTATCTTAGCCCATGACGACCTTCAGCTCCCATCCTCTGTCGCCTCCGATCTGATCTGAATTCTGGGAAAACAAACTTTATTTTTAATGTTTTGGTTACCGTGTCTTTCACCAATGATGCCACATTTCCTAGTCGTTGGCTTCCATTTTCAATGTGGTCCATTTATATTTACTTTTCAAAAATCCTTCCATGTCTTGTTCCATTGATGGTCTCCTTTTCGGTGGCCCAGGGGAGTCATTTATTTTTTACTGTTATGTTTCTTCTACCATTTTACTTAGAAAAGAGAGAAATGTATGTGCCCAGGAAGACGTTCCGCAGAGAAATAATCTTTAGGAAGTAGGGTCTGGTACTTGGGAAGGAAGTGGACTGGTCAGAGGGAGACCCTGAAGGCAGACTGGCGAGTAAGGGCTGTTACCACCTAGAGTCAGGGTGCAGGAGGACAGCAGTGCATGGGTCCAGGGGCACTGCTGCTGTGTCAAATAACATTATCTATTTGTCATGGACATTTCAAGCAGCGCACTACCAGGATATGACTCCATTTTGCAGAAAAGTTTGCTGGCCTCAGGCACCAGCCCAGTTCAGACACTTGCTGGGTGACAGGGAAGTGCTACCTGGGCAAGTGAGAAGTTCTGTTCCTTTGGCTGTTATCAGGGAGCAAGAGGGCTCCTACGGAGGGTATGCTTGGGGGCTGGCAGCGTCTACTGATGAGTCCAGCATCTTCCAAAGCACCTGTGTAATGATGCTCGTGAGATCACCTGCCTCGAGAATCCCTCTCCTTGTTCTTGGAACCTGCAACCTCAAAGGAAGTAGCTCCGAATGTTTGAGAGATCGAACAGATGGTCTCACTCTCAGACACACAAGCAATGCCCCAAGGAGTTTCAAACCCAGTTCCAAACATTCACCTTCACAAACCCACAGTTAAAAAGGGCAGCCCAGGTTAATGCCTTGGAAACTTGGATTAAGAGATGTCTAGAGGATTAGGTAGTTACAGAACCAAACCATTTGTTTTCCCCTTTCACATCCTGCTGTTGAGACTTGCTATCAGCCTACCTGTTTGAAGCTAATTAACACACTTTCCTCAATGATGCAGAGCATTTATTATTAACATTATTTATTTATTATATTCTTTATAATGATAAATGTTATGTATCGTTAGCATTATGTTATTATTATTATTTAGCTTTGAGGCTCCTCATTTATAGTTGGATGTGAGTGATTTGAATTAACCTGAACAGAAGCAGCGTATATAATTCCTACGTTGGGTCAGGACATAGGGGACACCTGCTTAGCTGTACACTGTAGGAGTGAGTGTGAACCAGTGTTACCCCAGGTCTCTTTGGAGGGATCTGGGTCTTTCTTTTCCCCCATCCAAAAGATGCACGACAGACAGAGTTGTCCTTCAATCGGGAGTTTTGGGCAGCAGCCTTCCCTCGGGAGACCTTCTGTGGTGGTGTCAGGATTGTAGCCACTTCTGTTCCTTCCAGTCACAGGGTCTCCACGACTGTTCCTTCAAAAATGCACATTTCTGTTCTCTGAAATGATGTGTTGTCTCTTTCACCTCCCCGACCACAATGCTTTAAGATGGTAGCGCCCTGTACGAAAATGTGCTTTACTTCATTCTGTAGGACAAGGTGAGCTCAGGATGGACCTCAACCTCCAAATATGTCCCACGTCAGAGTTTCCTCGTGAGGGGCGTACTCACTTCTTTCAGGGGATGACACCACACGTGACAGGTGCGTGGCACGTGGGCATCCCTCCCCCCTCACTGCTGCACGAGGCACATGTGACGCATCAATTGTTGACGACACTCTTTCTCACCGAACCTTGACCTGGCCTCTGACTCCTTCTCATCCACTGTGCCACGGCCAGCAGCTTCCGGGCAAGGGGAGCTGGGCTGCGAGACTGACTCTGATTTTCCACCCGGCCTTCTCCGCTGCTCCCTTAGGAACAAGACTCCAGGTGCACTCACGTGGCGCAGACGCACAGCCGTGTGCGTTTTCCCACTTAATTATGGTTCCCAAGGGCAGGATGCGGCCGGGGCAGCTGGCAGCCCTGGGTGTCTGAAGGAGTAAAGGCAGAGAGGGGACATGGCACGGAAAGAGGAAATATCAAAGAAAAGGGGAAAATGTGGTTACTTCCTAACACTGCCAAGACCCAGCTGTGGAGGCCCCTTAGGCAGAGCCACCCCTGAAGTCACCAGTTGCTTCACTGCCATGCCTACCCGATGGTTGGTTAATGCTCTGAGACTGCGGCAGCCATGCTCCCTTCTGGAACTTTCTACCCTGCTAGGGTAAGCGCAGACCCAGGGCTCCCAGCTCCACCTTGTGAGGGATGAGGGAGTCTGGTCATTTGGAGGCACTAAGTAAGGGATGTGACTTAATTTCGTGGAAGCTAACCCTCTGTAGCCTCAGCCCCACCCCCTGGATCCTGAGTTAGTAGCCAGTAAATATCTAAGACATTCTTAATTGACTGCTAAGGTGATGATGGTGGTGATGACAGCTGTGATCACATTAGTCAACATTTATTAGGCATTTGCTATGTATCAGACACCAGGCTAAGCTCTTACATGCATTCTCTTGATTAATCCTCCTGACTTGATGGGAGTAGTTATTCCCCTGATTTTCCAGATGAGGAAACGGAGCATTTTAGCAAGCTTAACTGTCACGCCTGAGTCACAGAGCCAGTAAGAGGCAGAGCCTTGAGTCCAGCCCAGGCCTTGGGACTCTGACTTCATTGCCCCCCGTCACCATCTTTTCCATGTTTCTTGATGGCAGCAAACCTGGCAATGGTAGAGGCCCCCGGGAGAACTTAACAGTAAGGGCAGTAATCACGACACAGTCATTCACTTTATTATCAGCTTGGGTCCTATTCTGTTTCAATTCGACTTCAGGATGGAGAAGACTGTCTTGATAACCTAGGCCGCTGACGCGGTGACCTTAAGAGCAGCTGCTACATCAGGGTTTCACAGGGGGAGGGGAGGCTCAGTCTGCAGCATGAGTCACCACTGCAGGTTGTTTCCTCACTCAGAATGGGAAGGAAATGTTCTAATTCTCTCGTTTGTTCCAAGAAAACGATGTTCATTTATTTATTTTTAAAAATATAAAAAATGTTTCGGATGAAGCTGCACACACCTGATTCACACACGGGGCCCGTTTTCCTGGTGGTGTTTAGATGTTTCCCAGAAACAGGGATGGTGGAGTCCTCCTGACAAACCTATAGGGAAATGAATCGTGTTCCTGGGCTTCAGTCTGAAGAGGAAAGTCCACTTCTCTACACAGAGGCTGTGATCATGAAAACTCACGAGTTCACGTGCTCTGACTCAGTTGTTCAGGGTTGAGTTTACTTGGGGAGGAGAAAAGTCAACCACTTTTCACAGCTCCATGAAACGTGAGGATTTATTTCGCGCGATGACCTGGAAGAAGACTTCCTGGAGGAAATGGACACTGGAGCCGTCTTCCTCCTCTAACATGTCAGAGTTGCTTTGCAAAGACACCGTCTGCACCCACTACTCTCCAGGGGACCCTCTCCTCCCTTCTGGAACGTGGTAAAAGCGTTAAGAATGGTCCCTGGCACACAGCCTACCGTGGCTGCCCTTGGTCCTGTGTCCCCGAGAAGAACAGCAATAGTTTTCTGTCCTCTCTTTCTTATTTGAGAAGGTGATATGGGTCTCAGGCGGGGGGAGTCGCTGTGAATTGAGTTGTGTCCCCCCAAAGATGTGGTGAAGTCCTAACCCCCAGCGCCTGTGGACAAGACCCTACTTGGAAGAAACTGTAACCAATTATTTGTAAATGTGACCAAGTTAAGAGGAGGCCGCTCGGGGTTCGGAGGCCCCGTGACTGGTGTCCTTGCGAGGAGAGGGTCTGGAGGCAGGCGCAGGGAGGGGCTGCCGCTAGGATGGGGGAGGCCCCGCAGCCCACAATCCACTTTCAGACTCCGCCTCCAGGGCTGTGAGAGAATCACTTTCTGTTGCTTCAGGCCACGCAGTCGCGGCAGCCCCAGGAAACTCACACAGAAGGTGAGTGCATTTCTCTTTAGCGAAAAGATTGGGCTTTTCCAGGACTGGAGGGTGCGGGTCCCAGGCTTCTGATGCAGGCAACCCCAACAGCTGAGGAGTCAAGCGTCCGTCCCAGGCACCGGTCTCAGGGTGAACCCACAGTCACATCCACGCTGCCCGGGCGAGCTCACCGCTGCCAGTTCAACCCTCCTGGGAGGGGATAAAAATCAACCCTTGCCTGAGAGGAACCTTGGAGGATGTACGGGAGTTCATCAGGCAGAGACAAAAGCATGGAACTGGGGAACACTGAGTTTAGGGAACTCTAAGGAGGTCTGTTTGTGATAAGAGTAAAAATTGCAAGGTGTCAGAAATGGGAATATGTTATCACAGAATATTCAGTAAAGTTCCCTGTTAGTTATCTATTTTAGGTAAAGTACTGTGTATATGTTCATCCCAATCTCCTAATTTATCACTTCCCCCCACGTTCCCCCTCTGGTAACCGTAAGTTTGATTTCGTGATCTGTGAGTCTGTTTCTGTTTTGTAAAGAATCTGAAAAAGAAAGGATTCACTTTGCTGTACACCTGAAACTAACACAACATTGTAACTCAACGGTACTCCAAAAAAAAAAAAAATGCATTTCAAAACTTCAAAAAAAAAAAGGGAATATGAACGTCAAGTATTATACCGTAAGAATGTACTTTTCAAATCGTAAGAAACTGGACAAATATTAGGTAGTTCTGTTACCCATCTCCCAAGGTCATTGAGACCAACTAGGCATGTAAACAACGGCTTACTGGTATACCCCAGAATAGATATGATTTCATTATAAAATGTTATGTCATAATACAATCTTTTGGATGCAGCTGGCTTCACTGCCAGACCCCAGAGATCTGGAAAGGAACCTAAACCTCTATATTAAATAGGTAAGTGAGTTTCCACGAGGTTCTACTGAATATGGTTTACACGTGTCTCTTATGCAAGTATCTGGTGATCACCTAAAACCCATGCCATTTAGATACAAATATTGACACAGATAGATGGGATCTGGCTACGTAATGAGTGGATATGAGCATTACAAACATTTCCGAGTCTTTACTTACCTATATTCTATTTTAATCTATGTTTAATCTAGCAGTGTGCAAAGGTATAAAAATAATGTATGTATTTTTAAGTGGTCGCATACTTAATAAAAATTATGAACTTGAAAATTATAAAAAAATATAAAAGTGGCAAGCTTTGAGAAACCACAGAAGAAATGTTAATGAAAAATTAGAGAAGAAAGTACATGATGATAAGACTAAATGAAACGCTACAGTGATGAGGAAGGACAAGACATACTACAGCAGAGCAACTGGATATTAAGAGAAAAACAATACACCAGAGGTCTAATTAAACAGAAGTACCGACTGCAAGCAGTTGATGAGCTATAATCCACTATGACGACGTTACAACACTGAGCAGTACAGTGTAAGCTAAGGGGACACATTCACATCAGATAAACCTACCAGAAACGATCATAATAGAAGGTCCACGGGAAGGAGGAAGAAGGACTAAGTTTATACGGGGCTGTCACAATTTCACATCTGCTATGATACCTAGCCCTTATGTCCTAATGTGCTGTGGGCCTGCGTCTGCTCTGATTGGGCCTCTGTTTCAGCTGGTTGGGGTCCACCTTGCCCTAGTTATTAAATCCTTTGACCATAATCTCTGCCCAAGCCGAATATCTGTAGTTCCCTTCATGACAGGCCAAACAATTTTGAGTGTGGGAGCACTCACAGATTTTCCTTTCCCTAACTGACCACAGAGAATCGTCCAGTTGCCCCTACATTTTCCCTCAGCCTAAAAAGGAGGGATTCTTGTTGTTGCTGTTATTCTGGTTGCATCTGAGAGGCCAGGTTAATACCCACGATAAAGTCCTGCAGGAGGAGGAAAAGTGAAACGGTGGTCCAAGGCTTTCAACAGTCTCAGAGCAGCTTTGGGACGTGAGAGAAATAAACAGGAGGGGACATGGAGTTTAATAAACGTTGCTGTGAGCTACACACTGGGGTCTACGTTTATATCTACTGAGAAATGTGGGAAAATAAAATTCTTTTTGGATCGTAAATCGGCCTCTTACATGCATGCATCCACGAAGTGACCGCGATTCGCAGGCTGCAAAGACCCCTCCACACGACGACCTCTGCCGTTTCTCACTTCTCTTCTCACTTGCACTTTTGCTCCTCTGGGCTGCGTTTCACATTCTGACCCTACCCACACTTTTATCTGAAGCTTTCCTCAAGGCTTCTTCACCAACAAAACACCCCAAACAATCCATCCGGGTGTGTAATCACTTCTCCTTTGAAATGTCATTAAACCCACCCTCGCATCCCCAGCGGCTGTTCCCCCCAGTGCCTACGGTGTGAACTGGGTGTCCGCTCAGCTCTCACCGCAGGAGCAGGATTTGAATTCAGGGTGCGCTAAGGCACTTACTGCTGTAACTGTGTCCAGGCCGCAGCCGTAAACTGTAAAGTTGGCTGCTTCAGTCACCTCATCCATTCTGCGGTCTTTGTAAATTTACGTCTTTTTAGAAAATCCCTTTTTAAAAATCAGGTTTTGATTAGGTTTTAGGGGAAAGGTTGATTTGGGCATACAAGTTACTTTAGCCAGAAAATAGGTTACTAATAGAAAAAATTTTAAAAAGCAGTTTTGTAGGAAAGAGGGCTAGTTTATGTTTATCTTAAGAGGCAACAGGCTAAATCTTTTTTTTTCTTTTTTGCGGTACGCGGGCCTCTCCCTGCCGTGGCCCCTCCCGTTGCGGAGCACAGGCTCCGGACGCGCAGGCTCAGCAGCCATGGCCCACGGGCCCAGCCGCTCCGCGGCACATGGGATCTTCCCGGACCGGGACACGAACCCGCGTCCCCTGCAACAACAGGCGGACTCTCAACCACTGCACCACCAGGGAAGCCCTAGGCTAAATCTTTAAATAGGTTTTAAATGATTCAGAAAATCCTCAGGTGGCAGCTCCATGATCAATTAAGAGTTAAGTTTCTTAATAAAATGGAGCAGGGGATGGAGATCAGATCAGATGGTCTCTGAGGTCTCCTATCCTGCAAATTCCATGAATCTGTTCCGTTACTAGTGGACCCAGGCATTTGTGGGGAGGGGCGCCCCATGCTTCTGAAGCTGAGATCACGGTGGTCTCAGGGGCTGAGTCATGTCTGTGACCTGGGATGTGGCCGTACGTGTCCTCTGCTTCTGTTTTCCTTCACAGTGACAACTGAGGACCTATCTCTTCACACAAAATATCCGAGACCACACAATACAAGCAGCTTTATAAAGAGAAAATGTCCTCAGACTGGCTGGGACACAAACATAGAAAGAAATGTTATCTCCCCCAGGATGGAACGCTTGCAGGATGGGAAATCTGCACATGAACCACTGTTCAGTGATCTCCACGCACACTGTCCAAGTGGCCTCCCAACATGGGCGCCATTTTTACATCCACCGCACGGACATGGGAGCTTCCCTGCCTGAACCCAGGGCCACAGATGTCCTGGAAGAACCTTTCAACTTCAACCCTGGGCTAGAGTCTGTGGAAACTGGACAAGAGAAGGCTGCCGTCCTCAGAACGAGGCCATTCCCACTAAACTCTGGAGTGAGAAGACCCTGCAGAGCTTAGCAGGAGCTAAGGGAAGCAGAGAAAGTATCTGTTGATAGATAAGAGGCTGGGTTCTGTGAAAGATGACGATGGAGCAAATACTAGTGAACGTTAGTAAGAACCCAAGAACGAGATCCAAATCGCGACCGCCTCGGCCAGTTACAGCACGGACCTTGAGGCCCCCAGCTTACTCTCTGCCTCGTATTTAAACCTATTTCTGGTACGTGATGTCTGCCCTTGTTTAGAGACCTTCCTTGAGGGAGGTTCTGTCACCTTTCCCACCCAACCATTCTTTCTAGGACGTTCTAAAGTTCTTCTTTAGATTGACTTCAATTTCCCCTTCGGTATCTTATCACGACCTTCTGCACTGTAAAGCCACCTCCTCCTTCGACAGGTAAGACTTCAGATTTCTGACCCTGCAGCTCCTGTCAGGCTGCTGTCTCCTTCCCCTAGCGGGTCTGCTCACCACAGTTCCCAATCTCTGAGCTCTATACACCTCTGCACTTCCCCAACGTGTAATATCATGAAGGTCGTGCCCTGGGGCAACAGGTCTTGCTGGCAAAGGAGGAGTCTGGTAAGATGAGCTTCAAGGGGACTGGGGGCTACTGTTGCATTTCAGAACCACCCCGACCCCCCAACACACAATTCTCTCCCATCACATTATCCTAGGAGAATGTCTGGGACTGAGCTTGCTGAGGAGGGGCTGAGATTTTGGATGACAACGCTGATAAAAAGAGGCTGAGGTCCCGAGCTACTGAGTGGCTATCAAAGGCTATCAAAGGCAGTCTGATAAAGATTCTTCAGTCGTTCCCGGTGTCGGCCTGTCTCTGCCCGTGGTGTACTCTCACCCCTGGAGATGATCTCAGTAGATCAAGCTCTTCTCTGAGATGTATTTCGCTACAACCAATTTATTATTTCTCACCTTTCCGTGGGCTCCTATCTTTTCAAGACATGAGGACAAGATGCAAAGGTATTTCTTTGTGTCCACGATGGGACTTGGTCTACTCTTTTGTATATGCTGACTGGTGTGATTAAGAACTTTCTAAAGTTTGGAATAAATCATCCATGAATTCGGTGGCAGGAAAAGAATTTTTTCCCGTCTGAATCTTCTTTTATATCATCTCAATCCTTACACATGCTGAAGAATTTCTGAAATTGTTTTACCACCTTTACAGATGGCCTATGTCCATCAACGTGTAAGATACACATTTTTTTAAGGAAAATGTAGGTGAACTTCGGGGTTAACCGGCACAGCATGTAGAAAGCACTCTGGTAAGCTGCAACCCTTTATAAGATGTAAAATACCAGTGACACACCTGGCAGAGGTGATGCACGAAGGCTGCTCCTGCGAGCGCCGACGTCCCCGGCTAGGCGGCCCTACCTGTCCCGGGATCGCGGAGCTCCTGCCGGGTCCCAGGGGCGCCTTCGAAAGAGGTGTCACTCGGTGGCAGAACTCACCTTCGCACTTGAGCAGGAAGAAGTCGGCGCTGGGGCTGAAAGAGGCGCTGAAGTAGGCGCAGTTGTCCACCAGGTCGCAGGACAGGCACTGCCTGTTGAAGCTGCCCACCGTGTTGGCGCTGCAGGGACAGGGAGCGGGCAGGGCTGTCACCAGGGGCGAGACCCTCGGCTCCGGCCCCTGCGCCCAGCATGCTGGCTTCTCTCCCGCGCGGTCACCTGGGGACCATCCTCCCACCTGTCTCCCTGCTGGTGCGCCTCGAGTGCTGGCTCTGCTGTCACCCTCCCACGGGGCCGTCCTAAGGGCTGCCCACCCCCAACCCGCCAGGAGCGCTCAGCATGGCTGCTTCCTGGGAGTCATGCAGGCCCAGGCGTGTCCTGATGGGAGTGTCGGGTGTGGGGTATTATTTCTAGTGCCTCATCCCTCTGAGCAGGCGACTAGCACTTTAGGAACAGAAGCTACGTGTTCTGGATCTTTCACTCCCCTCAGAGCACCTGCCGCCGGGACAGGACAGGGCAGGGGCTCCAGAAACAGCAGCGGTGGGGGGCTCCGGCTGCTGCCACGGCCGGTGAGGAGGTGCCGGGGGCGCTTCTCACCCCTTCAGGTGCCACCCAGGACCGCTCTGGTCAAGCACAGTTTCACGTCAAGAAGGCCTAACGTGTTTCCAGAAGCTATAAGATACCGAGGCATCTTCCAATAAACCTGGAAGAAGTCCAGGTCTGAGTGTGTGGCGTGGGAAGGCTGCTAACGTGAAAGCGGTCTACAAGAGTGAAGACACTTCACAGGAGACAGGACAGGTCAGAGGAAGCGCAGGCGGCCGGCCTCCATCGCCTTGGCTAATTTGGTGACGGGACTGGTGGGATTATCCTGGTAGACAAGCAGAGATGAGCCGTCCACAGAGAGGAGCAGACCTGTGACGGCGTGGATTTGCCGGAGTTTCCTCTGCCTCCGAAAGGCAGTGCCTCTCTCCCTAGTGCAGCCCTTACTGTCAGCACAGGGGCCGGCGGATAGGCAGGCGGCCGTGCACCCGATGGGGCTTCCCCGACTCCCGGCGGTGGGGGAGGGGAGACTGGCATCGGCTCCGTCCAGGCCACGAGGGCCACAACGCAGTAGCGTCCTCTTAGGTGGCCCTCGTGCGTGGGGCAGGAACCAGCTGCCCCCTCCTTCCCGTCTGGAGAGCAAAGCGGTGGAGGCGACAGTGCCTCACGCCCTCCTCCACTTTACTGGCAGAAGGCTCCTCGGGAGAACCCCACTTCAGAAGCACAAGTTCTCCCTGGTGAGAACGGGAACTGGGGCGGGGGGCAGGCCACGACGTTTATGCTGAAGGCGGATGGACCCTGGAGAACACCTTGTCCTCTGCAGGATGCAGAGGCCAGCCCTGCTCCGCCCCCTTCGAGACTGCGGAACTCAGCCAGCACCCACGTGGAGGAGGCCAGGGCAGTAGGGCCGACCCCACCCCAGTCCACCCGTACATTCCCAAACCCCAGTTCCCTCCTGTGAAACTCCGGCCAAGAGTGATCCTTCCAAGTTCAGCTTCGACTAAGGTGAAAGGAAAGGCTGTCAGACGTCTCCCGAGGGAGAGACTCAGTCTGGCAAAAGCAGAAAACTACGACAATGCCTCCAATGTGGGGGCCTCAGCACCTTCGGTTATTTCTCCCCAGCCTGCGTCACGTGTGCTGGCGCCTCTCTCTGCCGCCCCCCGTGTACTGCTGACGGTGTGACTCTGGAACGCGAAGCCTCTGGCGGGAGACCGCCGTGCGCGGGGGTCGGGGGACGCACCTGTACAGCTGGCGTCTCCTCGGCAGGTCCTCCGTGCTGAGGAAGTAGCTGCAAAGACCGGCAGGCGCACGGCAGTTAGCTGGCTGCGGGGCAGGTGTGTTTCTGCGCGCCAGGCTCGGCCTCCGCAGACCTCCCCGAGGACGCGCTGCTCAGGGTCCAGAGAGAACGTTCCCGCCCGGGGCCAGCTCCACGCTGGACGCAAAGGCTGATCCCGTGACTCGGCGGCCCGTGCCCGCCCGGGACCCCTGCGTGGGAACCCTGGCTCCCGCGGGGACTCCCCCACTGCCTGAGCTGAACCCTAGCTCTTCCTGCCACTGACCGCACAGCCTGGAGGAAGGCACCTGACCTCTTTCAGCCCTGGCCCTACTTCTCTGAGAAGCGGGGAAAGCAGTGAACCTGCACCAGGACAGGAGCGGCTGTCCTGAACGAGGCCAGGCTCGCGACGCACTGGGCTCACAGCGCCCTTGGGTCCCGCCCGGAACCAGCAAAGGCTCAGCCACCCCGCACAGCCACCGTCTCAGCCACAGGACTGGCTGCAGGCCCGACGTCCTCACGGGGACCTCGAGACGTGCGACGTGGGGCGGTCGGGCGGGAATCTGAGGGCGCACTTTCGTGAAGAAACTAGGGCCTCGGGGCGCTGCCCAAGAGGGAGAGTGCTGAGCACCGTGTGAGGGGAGGAGAACACAGAGAGGCGGCCCCGCACGCGCACTCACATCTTACTCCGCGTCTCGTCGTAGGCCAGGATCTTGGTCACGTCCCAGTCCCCGGAGGTGATGGACTGGATGTTGTCGTTGCTGCTGTTAGGCTGGAACACAGATGGGACACGGGGTGGGGGGGGGGCTGGGCCTAGCCTCGCGTCTCGGCCCGGGGCCCTCGTACACAGGCTGACCACCCTCGGGCCGCAGCCCCGCCCCTTCTCTGAGTGCCCGCCTGGAGGGGCAGCGCCCGCGGCTGCCCTGCGATCAACCAGCACCCAGACCAGCAGCAACTCCCACCGTGAGCTCCGTGTCTTAAGCGTCAGTGCTTCTTCACACGCTGCTGACACTGTTCCTTCACCACCTGTAAATCTGATCAGCAGGTCAGTATCACAGGGGGACGAGGAGGGAGGAAAGAGAAATATGGAGGAGTGGATGAGACATGGCAAGGAAACAGAGAAAGAATAAAGAAAGGATGGGAGGGAGGGAAGGTAGGAAAGAAGGAAGGAAGGGAGGGATGAGGGAGGGAGGGAGGAAGAAACCCCCCCGGGTCTTCGTCATTCTCCCCCGTTCTTCACAAGGATGGCTTGAAACCGTTTATTGCGTGTTGTGCGTTTGCACACACACTGTCTCTCCCTAAGTGCCTCCCAGAGCAGAACAGTTACGACAACACATCACAACAGAAGGAGAAAGACGTGACCATCCCAACAGGAACGGGCTGTGAGATGCTGAGGCATGAGCCACAGGCCGGCTGTTCCAAGGGCGGGTGCCCCGGGCATGGGTGCAACGCGAATGCTGTTAAATCAGGCACGGGGCCCGAGGCTCACACTGTGGGGCACGGGGACCCCAGAAATGGCCTCGGGAGAAGGGAAGAGCCTGTGCGGGCAGGACCAGGCAGGAGAAGTGGGCTGCCCGGGGTTCCGGAGGGCAGTGGGGGCCGAGGGGCTCCTGGGGAGGCGCCCCCCGGAGGGGGGGCCCTGCCCCTGCTGGATGACTAACGGGTCCTCAGCCCATGCTGGTCACAGGGCTGAAGGGAACACCCCAGCATTTTAAGTCTTGACTGAAGTGATCCCAAACGAGAAGCCAGGAATCCGGGGCCACAGCGCCCAGGCCTTAGGAGTGAGAGCTGGATGCCAGCCCGTCTGCAGACGTTCTGGAAGCCGTGCAGTAAGTGGCTTGAAAACGAAAACATCCGTATCTGAGTCTCCGAGTCAAAGTGGCCCCCGTCCTGGAGCCGCAGCCGAGCCTCCGTTCCCGTCCTATCAGAGCTGCTCCGTGTGGGGCGCTCTGGGAATTCCGCTTTGGAGATCGCCTTCTGGGGCGTGCCATGAGTATAAATCTTCTACTTTATATCCACAGAATATTTCTGATAACTTTTTTAAAAATAAAATTTTATTCACATGCCCTGATCTCCTTAGACTCTGCTTCAACATGGAAGCCCCACTGACTGAGGCCGAGGGCAGTGCTGATGGGAGGGCAGGGTTCCCTGAGTGCAGCTCCGGGGTCCCACCCCGTGGGGAGGGGGCAGGGGTGCCCGCTCTGCAGGAGGTGGCATCGCCAGGCTGTCCGCTCTTTCCAAACGCACCTATATGCAGCTCCCGCGTTCCCTGCTCAGCGATGCCCTGCTCTTATCCTGCGGCTGCAGCACCGGGAGCGGCAGTGCACCCGGCCGACCGTGAGGTGGGATGCCCTGGGGCCACGAGGACACTGTGCCCGGCCCCCAGGACCCGGAAGAGGGAGGAAAGGCCAATGCGGGCGGACTGACAAAGCGGTCTACGCACACGTGTCCTGTGCTCAGACCCAGCAATGCACCCAGTGTCCTCTGATATCGTCAGAAGTGTCATTCGTATTTTTGAGCATTACAGGAGGCACGAACGCCACCCCTGCCCAGTCAGGACGGCTGGCTCATGAAGGCCCCGTCCGGCCCCACGTGGGGACCCGCCTTCCAGTTTCAGGGCCCGGCTTCCCCCAGGGAGCACTTAGCTCCCCTGCTGAGGCGGGGGGAAGGCCCCCAGGGCACGCCCTAGCAGAGCAGGAAACTAGGGAGCTTACCTGGGAGGAGGACACCATGATGTGGTAGAACTTCCCCTGCCCCCCCTGCGGGATCGCTCGGACAAAGAAGAACTTCCGGCCGTCCTTGGAGAACACTGGCTCTTCATTCTGCGGACGAAAGCCATCGATTAAGTCTACAGACTGTTTTGAAGGGGTTGAACCAGGATAAACTACATTTTGAGATACACTTTCCATGTAATTGCCAATGAGAGATGCAGTTGAAAGGCTAAAGGCTGTGTGGGGCCTTTTCTCTCCTTGGGAATCACGAGTCAAGCCTCCAGTTTCCTAAGAAAATAATGAGAAATTCAGAGGCAACTGCCTAAGCAGAGGCGGACACACAGGCGTCCCCTGGTTCACAGGACACCCAGCTCACCAAGCCGAACAGGAACTCAGCACTAAAAAAGTGCAGGGCTGGGCTCCCCGCTTACCTGTGGCCCCTGCAAAATTCTCCAGGGGCATTTTTTTTTAAACCATTTTTAAAAACTGAAACATAGTTGATTTACAATGTTGTGTTAGCTTCAGGCGTACAGTAAAGTGATTCAGTTATATATATATATATATATATTTCAGATTCTCTTCCATTATAGGTTATTACAAGACAGTTCCCTGTGCTATACAGCAGATCCTTGTTGCTTATTTATTTCATACATAGTAGTGTGTGTATATTAATCCCAAACCTCTAATTTATCTCCCCCCCAACCCCGCTATCTCCTCTGGTAACCATAAGTTTGTTTTCTATGTCTGTGAGTCTATTTCTGTTTTGTAAATAAGTTCACTTATATCACCAGGGGTGTTTACTATCTATCATAATTCTGAACAATCACAAACCTGATTTTGCCTAAAAATGAATTCTAGTCTTTCCATCCTGTCTTTTGTTCTTTTATTTAATAAAATCCACCTCATACTGAAGAGCCCACCAAGGAGACAAGAGAAAAGAAAGAAAGAAACCCCCAGCAGACAAGGACAGATTCTGCACGTTCTACGACGGAGGTGAGAGCACACGCTATTCCCAGGGACTCACTGTGCTTATTACGCAGCTTCTAACGAGAAGGAAGTTCCACACGGGCACTTACTAGATGGCACGTGTCTGCTTGGATCTACTGTCACTGTTCCCTGGAAACAAAATCAGCATTCCCAGTTTTCCCTGGGGGGAAGAATTCCAGGCTGCATTCACAGCCAGCGCCTGTAGCATGTTGCTGCATCTTGGCCTGGCCCTCACCCCCCAAGCTGAGAAGCCACCACTCAGCCCCCAGCCACCCCCTGCGGGTTGGCTGTCGCCTTAATAGGCAAGAGGGATGGGCGTCTCAGCCTCTAGGAAGCTCCAGCTTGAAAGTTTCCATCCGTGAACACCAATTAGTTGTGGCTACGAGCTCCACGCTAACGTGAATGAGAACAAATGGTAAATAAACCCCAGCTGGCATGAGGAAAACTCATTTCCCTGCAGTGAATGAATACATGCAAATATGATACGCCCAGAGAAATAAACCAACATGTGATTAAAGTGACATTTAATCTTCATGAATATCTGCAGTAAAATGAAACCTTTAATCTGCAAATATTTATTTTTCTATTTAGTGCTGGAAGTATGGTATTTAAAAATAGAGGAAATGGAAAAATCAGCAGTAAATCTGGCTTTTTAAATGTACTTTTATTTGCCAACTTCAGGATGGATACCGCAATACTGCTTCCATTTTCTGGGGAAACGTCTGTACTTTTGGCAGAGAAAAATACTATGAGTAAATGTAATAAATAATTAATTCAGGCCTGAAACATTGCTTTTACACTGAGAAGGACTCAGGCATTGCAACGCCATCTTTACATTGATCCTGGGAACATTCCACAGCCGGCAGGTGAAGGACCAGCCTTTGAACCTCTCTGAGACTTGGTTTCTCATGTAGTAAATGTATATTTAGTGAAAAAGTACAATGACTTTTGACTAGGAGACCTGGATTTTAATCCTGGTTCTGACTTTCCTGGATTTGAGGAGAAGCGTTTCTAGCCCTCTGGGTAACAGGGCATTTATCGTACCAGGCCCTGCCTGGTTTCTCCACCTCCAATTGAGCAGATCTATGAAGAACGAGTCCTTTTTATTGGTGAAAGACTTTCTGTGAGCTATTTGTAGACTTTCTGCCCATTCTTTCTATGGTTCAGATACATTCATCCGGTCAACCTCCCTGCCTGAATTTTGAAATCACAAAACCAAAATTCTGGTTAAAGAAGAAAGAGTGTCAGAAATTGACCTGCAGGAGTGACTCTTCAAACACAAAGATGGGTCCTGGGTTCTACCCCAAATGGCCTCGGGCCTGCAGGGCCCCTAGTGGACCTGCCCCAGGACCGACTTTGAAGGTCACAGCCGCAGTGATGGGGTGTGTGTGGGGGGGGAGGGGCTGCCTATTTCTCCAGAGTATTCCCAGAGGAGAGGGAACTTAGTGGGTCTTCACCTTCTTTTTGTGGGCTCGTGGGGGATCTTTGAGGGGTTCACGCTGAGGCCTAGGAAGGAGACGGGAGGAAAAGATGGGGGGCAGGAACAGAGGCTCAGACCATAGCCCCAGGATGCCCTCGCCCACCCTCGTTCCCCTGGCAACGAGCACTCAGAAGACCCCATGATCTTTGCGCCCTGGGTCTCCCCAGGGTCAGCAGAACCGTCCAGACCCCAGTCCTCTCCTCCTCTGATGCGGCCCTGGGCAGCAGGGGTGAGCCCTGTGGCCCCTGATGATGTGCATGAAGTGGCTGCCAGCAGCTTCCCCGGCGGCAGATGGCAGGTTCGCCTTAAACAGATTCCTAACTCGCCCCCCAGGACCTCGCAGGGTCGTGAAGGATGCAGGAACAAGATAGCTTATTTTTGAAAAAGAGGGTCCACAGATTCCTTTGTGAAAAATCTCTTCAAAAGGAACGTCATGAGAAACTGTTTGAAACTGGGTTTCCTACTGACCACGGCGCTGAAGGAACAGATGGAGACGGGCTGAGCGGCGCTCGGCGAGGTGGGGCTCCGTGGGGCCCTGTGCCCGCCTTGGGGGTGGCTGGCACCCTGGGCCACTGGCTGGACTATGGATTTTTCAAAGGCTGTTTTAAAAATGTTAGCTGTTGCCTAATAAGTGCTTTAAAGTTTACGTATTGAAAGTGTAAGAATTATACTTTTACTTTCTGCTGGTTTTTAAGTACTGACTTGATTTTGTTTGGAACGACCTGGTTTCCCAAATCCAGGCTGCCTATCCGGTGCTTGGCTGGCTTCTTAGGTGGGTGACGGAATGTGTGCTCTGAAAATACACAACAGTCTTGCCCACGGCGGTGTCTCTGTGTCCTGTCCGCAGAGCTTACGAGGACGACAGCTCGAGGCCCAGTGAGTGCCGGACAGGAAGGCAGGGGCAGGAGGGGACCCTCTGACCCTGGCTTTCCCACAGCCCTCTGCCCCGTGAGAAACAAACCGCTGGCTGCTTTGGTAAGTCCATCCTCCCTCCTCCAACTCAGACACAGACCGCACGTGGCTTGAGGCCCAGTCCCGCAGCCGGCCTCTGGGCCCCATGCATGCCCACTCCCAGCCCTGTGACGGCCCTTCCACACGCCCTGGGGACGCAGTCTAGGACTCCGCCCACATTCCGCACTTGGGGATCCGCGCAGCTCTCTCCCTTTCTACACCAAGACATCTTTGAGAGCTGCTCTAGCGGATTCATTTCTTAAAAAGTCGAGCATGACACAAACAAAAACATGTTAACACAAGTGAGCCCTTCATGGCATCGAGCACACTCACAATGTCGTGCAACCACCAGCTCTGTCCAGTTCCAAACCACTTCCACCACCCCCAGTCGAGCCCAGACTCCACTAAGCTGTTACTCCCCACCCCAGATTCCCAGCCCCTGCAGCCAGCAAACAGCCTCCTGCTTGTATGACTTCTGTTGACCTGGGCATCTCTCGTAAGTGGAGTCACACGGCGGGTGGCCCCCTTTCACTCAGCACTGTGTTCTTGGCAGGACTACTCACAACACCAAAAGGCAGAAACAACCCGAATGTTATCAACGGACGAATGAACTATCGTATGTCCACACCGTGGAACACGGTTCCACCATAAGGTGGCTGACATGCGCTCTGTGGAAGTGGTGGATGCTTGTTTTTGAAATCCACAAAGCCTAGCATGGCGCCTGGTACAATCCGTATGTATTAGTTGAACAGATGACTACGTATATAATGGATTTTTTTTCTGACTCTTGCATCTCAATGTCTTTGGCACTGTGTGTGACTGTAAGAGGAACATCATAATATTACTTCTGATACTTGTGCTTATATCATTGGTCCAGGTGGCATTCAAGAACTTCTCAGTGGAACTCCTCAACGAATACTTTAAGACGCCCAAGCACAATCTGATTCTGGATACTTCTCAGCATGGACTCGGCATCCAAACTTGGACACAGGAAAACCAAAATGGCCACAGTGGGCGCCCCTCTCTTGTGTCAGGCCGGCACAGAGCAGAAGAAGGACATAGTTAAAAGCAATCACGCCCATTGATGAGGGAACCTCCCCTGAGACAACTGATGGGAGGCTGGGCCAGATTGCTGATTCCACAGGTAACAGAGGTGCACACAGAGTTTGTAGAATGTTCTTGGAGAGCCACTGGTAACAGTCGCATTGTCCAGCTTCACTTCCTTCCCATAAACGGAATCTGTCCCATCAATAAAGAAGCACACCTGTGCCCTCTCCACCATCATTCTGAGACTCAAACCCGATTAGATTTTTCCCACAGAATTTTCAGACGATTTTCATCCTATTCGGTAGGATAAGAAGGAATTGAGCTTGCAAACCCTCCACCTGTGCTTTCTAACCTCAGGGCGTGGAATGAGAAAAAAATAATTAAAGAAAGAAAATACCAGAGTCGAGAGTTTCATTTCTTGTGTGGGTTTAATTTTTCTGTCAGGGTGAGCACTGCATGTCTCCTTTGATTCCCTCCAGTTCCTCAAGCCTGTTTCACGTGCATCTCTTATCCGAGGCGGGGACGGAAAATTCAGGGGCGGCTCTAAAGTCAGGTCCCCAGGAAGACTCAAGCTGAACTGCACGGAATCCACCTCAAAGGAGGCATCCACGACCCACGCCGAGAAAAACAGGAACGTCAGCCCCGTTCCATTTTCTTTGACTGAAGTGGGTTAAATCTAGGCAACTTGTTTGGACTCATCCTTTCAACGCACCAAAGGGACATCACCTAACTGAGAACTGAGATCTCACTGAACACTGCACATTCTCAAGAGCAGGTATTTTCCAGCCCTCTTGCATGGAGGCCACAGTTCTCCAGCAGTGCTGGGGCCTCAGGGAAGCCAGGTGGGCTGAGTGGCTCTGCTGCCCCCCAGAGCCTCTCTCACGCGCGCGTGTGTGTGTGCGCGTGCACGCGTGCACGTGCGTGTCTACCTGGGGCTTCCTGTAGGATTTAACGTGAGAAGCCGTGTTGTAAACACTGGGAAAGGACCTGGTAGCTGGCGTAGGCGGACAGCGTGGGATTTGCATGCGGAATAGTTACCTGTCTGTGGAGCCAGGCTTCACTTTCATCCTCGTGTTTCTGAAACGAAATAAGAGCATTAGAGAAATGAGTTTTCGCGCATATTGTGTCCGCGACCAGCAGCGTAGAAACAGTTGGATTCCCCTCCATGGCAGCTGCACAAGCTCAGGAAGGGGGCCGGCCCTGCTCTGCCTTGTCTCATGACGTGGCTCAGAGCTGAGCGCGAGTGTTCCCCGAACAGGAAAAACGTCACTCTCCCAGCAACGAGGACAAATCCACGGGGCGTGTGAATCCTTTGGAAGGTGGTCTACCATTTGGTGGTCACCCCTGACCAGACACATGCCCGTCAGACGGTCACCGATGACCACACACGCGTCCACTAGATGGTCGCCAATGACCATCTAGTGGCATGTGCCCATTTAAAGGCAAATCTCAGGTGCTGCATTATTTTAGGAATTTGCGCGCATGCGTGCATGTGTGCGTGTATGTGTGCATGTGCGTCTGTGTGTACATGTGTCAAATTTCCAGTTCACAACAATCCTGGCAGACCAAAACATTAAAAGGACTTAAAAAGCATATGAAAAGTAAATCTCAGAGAACTGTGTGGAAAGACATATAATGGGAGACCAAACACACCAACCAAACCACCAGGAATAGCTATTCGGCCGCATGGGCCGTGGACCTGTGCCTGGGGCAGGTCTGTTCTTTACCTGTGGACTCTAACCACGGGCAGGCTGGAGTTTCACTGCTGACCCTCACAAGACCGGGGGTCCAGATGCCAGAAGACCTGGGTTACGAGCCATTCCCAGCTTCCCAGCTGTGAGTCCACTCTTTCCTTCCTTCCCCTCAAGAAGCCCATCAGAATAACCTGGAATCTGCTCTCAATTGTATTAAAAATCAAGTAAATTACTGGCCCACTGAGAACACTGGTCTCAGCGACAGCTCACTGCGACTCCCCTCAAGATTGTCATTGGGCCACGGGGTCAGAGCTGCTGTCGGGGGCCCCGAGGTCACAACACAGCTGCTCTGCAAGCCTTTCTCCTCCTCAGTTGGGAAATAAACATTTAGGGCCAAAAAAGAGTTTCTGAGAGAACTGCCTGGGTTTATTAACTGATTTTAATGGATGTTTCTTTACCCAACACAAGGAGCCCTGCCCCCTGGGGCTCAGGGATTGTGGAGGACGCAGCCCTTGGGCCAGGGCCAGGCCGCCTGAGGGGCTGCGACAGCCGTGGGTCGCTCCCTTGCTTCGCAGGGTTGCCAAGCCTCTCTTTAGATTTTCGTTCCTCCTTGTCTCCTCTCCCCTCCCTTCGCCCCCTGTAACCACCCACTAAGTCAGCCTGAGGCCCTAGGAACACACTGGCCTCACCGGCGGCTTTCAGATATGGTGCCGACCGTCCAGGGTACCAGCTGGCTCTGGTCAGTGAGGGACAGAGAGGCTGAAATGGCCAGGCCAGGTTGCAGTGCCGGGTCCTGGGGCCTCAGGCCGGACCCCTCCCCTCCCTAAACGTCAACTGGAAAATGAGAAGCAGCCCCTGTGTGAAGTAGCTGTGGGCAAGGATAAAGGGAAGTGAGAGCTGTGTGTGCTGGGGGCTGAGAGGATCACCCCGAGTCTGCAGCAGTCCTCAATTCATCCACAAGGTGACACCCGAACAGAGACCCACATGCAGGCTGCACCTGGACCAGCAGGAGCTGAGTGCGTGTGTGGCTCAGAGATGAGCGTGATGCCGGGGGATGCTCCCCGCCGTCCAGTCAGCCCCTCCCCCATACCTTGGTGCAGACCCCGGTGGTGGCATCGCAGAGGGTGAGGATGGACACGTTCTGCGCCCGGCTCAGCCAGTTCACGGCGACCTTGGTGCTGGTGGCCCACTTGACCATGGTGATGTAGTGCTCCCTGAAAGCACGAGATGCATGGTGGGCGGTGATGCAGGGCCCTCGGGGACCAGAGACACCGGCCCAACCTGGACACTGGGCCAACGTGGGGCGCGTGGGGCTCTGAGACGGGGGGTCTCAGGAGAGTGCACTGCCGATGAGCCCCCAGGGGAGGCCCAGCAGGAACTGGTGCTGGGATAAGCTGGCGGGGGTGTGCTTCTCTCCCAGCTGCCCCCCAAGAGCTGTGCGCCCCTGCACCGGGCCAACACCCAGCTGTCCGACCTGTCCCCTGGGGCTGGCCTGTGCTTCTGCCCCTCGGGTGTTGTAAGTCACGCTGGGCATCGCTGCCCACTGACCTGGCTTTCTCGTCACGGTCCAGCCAGACCCCAACTCCACGTGGCTGGAGGTGGTGAGGACGGCTCTTGAGAGGCCGACAGAGCAAGAGCCAGGAAGGGCTTCAAGAAGGGGGCCCCTCGGGGAGGGTTAACCTGTAACTCCCCCTTCCCCTCCCCGCGGGCCGAGCCGCGGAAGCCTCAGTGTTCCTTTCCCTAAGTTCCCAGGGGCATTCTCGAGCTAACTAGGGAAACTGGTTCGCGGCTCTGGGCGCCCGGTGGACTTGATGTGACACTCTAGACGTCACGCGCTTGCTTTCATCCAAACCTGAACACCCCACAGTGTAGCCGGCGGTGGCGGGAGTGTGGGCGGGGAGGATACTGGGGCTCCCAGTCCTTAATTGAATTACCCAGAGCCCTCCAAGAACGGAATTTTTAGGAAAAAATGTACACTTAAGAGTTAGAAGGAAATGACGGGAAAATAACTGCACAAAAATAATATCCTCAGGTGAATTCCGAGACCGTTCTTTCTAGAGGCCCGAGAACACATGCCTCACCGCCTGCCCCGACTCTCTGTAATGAGATCTCGTGTTCAGAATGATGGCTTCATGTCTGACAAGATCCTTTATCACTAAGATGCAGCACGTGCACTGGATGATGCCGGGCCAGCTGGAAGGAGAACCAGCACGTTCAGTAATTACTGTCAACAGAAGAGTCTAAATAACCAGGCGCTTTCAGATAGGCTTCAGCTAACCAGGGGATTAAATCGCGTGGCGCCCATTTCTCGAATCTGCCTGTTAATCACGGTTGTTGTTAATTTAACCAAAGTCAGGAGCACCTGGCACACACGGTGGTGGAGGCCTCTGAGCCGTGGGGCGGGGAGGGGAGGGCGGACAGGCCCTGGAGCGCGAGACACAGGCTCCATGAATTCGCTGAGCACGTGGTGGAGAGTCGTTCAGCGCAGTCCAGCGCTTACGCTTTTCCACCTCCTCGATTTCTGTGATTTTCTGAACTCCAGCTGTTCCTGTTCTTACCATCTGCTCCGGGGACCCTGGGCCTGCGTGTTTACGGGATCCCACCCTGTCCTCTCACGGCTCCTGCTCTGGAAACAACACAGCCTTGCAGCGGCTTCTGCGGCTCCTGCTTTGCTATTGCCGCTTCACCGCCGGGGGGACTGCAGCCACGCCTCTAACGACGCGATGGGACCATCGCCTGCATGTCTGCAGACATGAGACATGTCCGGTCTGTGCCCAGCCCAGCTGCACATGTAACACTTTTAATTTTTAATTAAGTCATAGATGGGCTCTATGCCCTGTCAGACAGACACTGAAGAGGGCCTGGCACTGAAGGGCCTGGTGGATGGACCCGAGTTAACTCCCGTTTTTGGATCCGTTTGACGCAGACGTTCCTGTCCAGGTGTGATATGAGGTTACGGAGACAGGCTGCACTTAAATATATCCCATCTGGATGAAATCAAGGAAGGCAAAGTCAGATCTCCCAGGATGACTGTTTTTTTCTGTGGCCTTCATACTATTGATAATTAGGGGAGTCCCTAATCTTGTTTCCATTTGCCGGAAATATTTCTTCTCATTTTTATGGTGTTCTTTTGCATAATCTTCATTTAGGCCAAATATGAAAGAAGAAATTATTCTGACATGGTTAAAAGGTGAGGCTGACTGCGTTCAGTGCTACTGCGATTGGTATGAGGGCCACAAACAACGAGGCTTTGCGGTGGGAGGGGGATGGGGCTCAACTCCAAACACAAGAAGGAAAGTGTAAACTTCCTGCCGAGGAGCAGGTGGGGGCCAGTGGATGGACAGTTACTAAGAGGAAACATCAGGGATAAAGGGGCTTCTGGCCAAACTTTCTCTTGCTGAAGGCAGGCCAGGTGGCCAGACAACCTCTGGGGGAGGTGGGGCTGAGAAAGGTGATCAGACATTGAGGGTTGGAGGATCCTGGCTGCAAGTGGGTGATGCAAACACACCTGGAAATGTGAATGTCAAGGCCTATTTGCGGAGAGGATTCAGAGGAGCTGGACTAGAGTTTGGTCCAGAAAGAGACAGTCAGTGATCACACACTATTCTCAGTGTTTCCATGTCCTAACTCAATATGAGAACCATTGTAACTGGAAATAAAAAAATGAATGCAAACCTTCTCTTTCTGGTAAGAAACTCCTGAGTGATACCTTTGGAGCGAATCACACAAGAGCATCACTGAGCTGTGAAGCTGGCCTGGGGGTGGGGCTGGGCTGGCGGCATCAACGCAGTCGTGTGGCCAACTAACCACTTTAGTGTTCATGTTTCAAGCTGCCGCCAGAAAACAGGGAGATGCAGTGGCAAACCCGCTTCATGGGGCTGGAGAGAGTCAGGACCGTCACCCTGCAGAGGCTCGCTACCTTCTAGAGGTTCCCTACTTCCTAGAAACGCAACCACGTGCCCAGTTAAAGTGAGCGCTAGAGCCTCGCTCTCTCTTTTTACTTTCCTAATTTGTAATATGGGACATGATTTACAGAGGAAAAAAATAATTGTACTGCAAATTAGGACGGTTAAATGTGGACCCACTCTGCCTAGTTCAGTGGAACCTTGGCCAGGGTGTGGACTGTCACCTGGAGGAAGGGGCGGGATGCAGCTTCCTGCAGAGACTGGGAGAGCTTTGCTTCTACAACTAATACTGTATAGAACTTGAATCCTCAGTTCCTTCATCTGTGGAGCAGGAAGTTCACAAAATTTGGATGGCACCTTTAGAGACTTTTATGGTGATGAAATATAATGAGAAATATTTTTTTAAAACTCTTGAAACAATAAAAATCATTAAGGACTCTGTAAAGATGACACAATAACCTCTCCGAGAATAAGTGGTGCTTCAGGACCTTTGCTTCCGATCGCATTACCCTTCATCAAACACCTTGGGAACCTCTCACCTGACCTGCCTTCAGAACGTCACAGCCATACAGGTCTCATTACCTGTACAGCAACATCTCGTTTTTAATCAATATTTCCTAATTCTGTGAGTGGCATCAATGACTAGACTTGGTGCCAAACAAGTTTTGGTTATTTTAAGTAATCAAGTCTGCCTGCAAAGATACAGCATCGCCAAGAATAAGCTGATTTCAAAGGTGCACCCGCAGCTCTTTGGTGATGAGGTGTAGACCCTCACAAAGAAGCGATGCTTTGGATGGAATGACATTCTTCTGCAACGAAGGCTTCATAGCCACACCATATGTTAATGGAAAGGAAAATAAAACAGGGGCTCCCTTAACGAAGCTTTCCCTAAGCAGAAAGCCTTGACTGGAGTAAGGGAAGGTCTCCTGGTTCCTAACACATTTTCCATCTTCCCTAACTGCAAAGCTGTTAGACTGACTCTAAGGCCCGTGGGGAGTGCCTGGGCCAGGCCCGCGTCACGTTACCGCTGACTGTCTGGGGAAGGGTCTGTCTGGCGGCCCCACACGCCACACGGTCGTGTCGAGTGTAGACTCCACAGACACACGCAGGCGCCAAGCACACTCACGTCTGGTTAGCAGATCGGAGTCAGCCTTTACCAACTCTGCGTTAAATGTGCCTATCAATACACAGAAAGGTGAAAAGTCATAACGTCACTAAAAATGAACGTTGAAAGCCTCTGGCTGTAACGCAGTTGGAGGTGGATGAAGCCTGGTTGCCCGAGTTTGCTTCACCGTATGAAGCAGCCAGTGGGCAGCAGGAGGAAGCGGTTTTTCTCTTCCCCTTTGTCGGATCCTCAGAAACACTGGGCTGGTACAGCCAGAAATCTGGGGAGCCAGACCTTCACTCCCTCGGGGTTAACAACATCATAGTTTGTCATGGACGCTAATTGACTTAGAATGTCAAAAAAAAAGATTCCAAGAAGTCAGAGAAAAATCTCAACTCAGCCCAGCAGAGGCACCCAGATAGATATGGGTCAGACTGCGTCTTCCCGAATCCACCCGAGAAGGATTCAACCAGCGCCGGAGGCTCAGGGAGAGGAGCCGAACATAACCTTCACATCTTGTCTGTCGCCAAATATCAGGTGTGGTGGACCTCTCCTTTCTGAGGTGGGGAACTAGGAAGGTCAGACAAACAATACAGACGAGAAGGGGAAATCATACTAGAAATGCAGAAGAAGGACATGACTGTAAAAATATAGGATGAGATCAGAGAGGTGAGATGAGGGGGCTAACAAAACTGAAATTGAAAATTACAGAAAAGTGATCCAGAGAAATCGAGGAAAACTTGGGAAGCTCCCCCAGAAGGGGTCCCAGAGGAAGACGGAGGATGGCAGATGGTCCTCACATCTGAGAACGTAAGTGCTCCTCACGGAAGAACCAGAGTGATGGGAAGAGAGGCAGTCGCCAAAGACACCATGAAAGATGCCTACGCAGCTAAGACGTGAATATGCAGATTAAAGGGTTTTCATACTCCAGGGAAACTAACAAAACACCTGAGAACATTCTGATAGACTCTTAGAGATCTATGAAAAAAGAAATGCCACAACAATCCAGTTATAAGCAAATAAGTTTTGAGAGACGACACAAATTTATGCTGATCTCAGATTTCTCTGCTGTTCTGGGTCTAATGGTATTTAATACCTCCATGTGTTTTTAACAACCAATATCTTCTTGATTAAAGCATATCTTCTACTTGAATATACCAATTCAAAAATTCAAAAAATTAAAAACAATTCAAAATTAAAGGCTCAAAATTAAAAGCTTAACATGTAAGAAGATGATCTCTAAAACCAATTCATCCATAGCCAGTCCTAAACTACTATCAATTTGATTATGAATTTGAATGCAAATATGAAAAGTAATTATTAAGTGATAAAAATAATATAAAATAAAATAAATATTAGGTGAATATTTCATAGAATTATAAACATTGGGTGAATCTTTTAAGGAAGATTAAAAACAAAGGTAGAAGACTTCCCTAGTGGCATAGTGGTTAAGAATCCGCCTGCAAATGCAGGGGACACGGGTTCGAGCCCTGGTCCAGGAAGTTCCGACATGCCGCGGTACAACTAAGCCCGTGTACCACACCTACTGAGCCTGCGCTCTAGAGTCCGCAGGCCACAACTACTGAGCCTGCGTGCCACAACTACTGAAGCCCATGCGCCTAGAGCCCGTGCTCTGCAACAAGAGAAGCCACCGCAATGAGAAGCCCGTGCACTGCAACGAAGAGTAGCCCCCACTCGCCACAACTAGAGAAAGCCCATGCACAGCAACAAAGACCCAACACAGCCAAAAAAATAAAATTTAAATAAATTAAAAAAAAGATTCTTTCTTAAAACAAAAACCAAACAAACGAAAACAAAGGTAGCACCCATCACAAATGATGAAACAAAGAGAACATTTAAGATATGGGAATACAAACATGCTACATGTCTGGAACAGGAAACTAAACATGAGAAACTTTCAAAATAATCATCAGTTTGGGGAGACCTGAATTGATTAGATTTAAGCTTCATGCGGGTAGAGATTGAACCCACTTCATTCCTTTCTATTTCTTCAGCACCTTGCCTAATGCCTCACATGTGGTAAATACTTAATATTTTTTAAAGGAATGAATTTAATTCTAACAGAAAGATCAATGGGCTTCTTTTCTGAGAGGAGAGCATCTAATAAAATAATTCTACAGTTCATATATAAGGAAAAATGTTCAAAAATGGCCAAGATGGTTTTAAAAGGAAGATTAATGAGAGGGGATTTATACCAAAAGTTGCTAATGATACAGCATAGACTTTTTACTGGTGTAACAATCAGTAGGTCTACAAGTGATGGACAGCCTTACATCACAATGGTTTACATGAAAACAGAATAGTTTATATAAGAATTTAAGTTAGCAGAAGGAAAGAAATCATAAAGATCAGATCAGAAATAAATGAAAAAGAAATGAAAGAAATGATAGCAAAGATCAACATAACTAAAAGCTGGTTCTTAAGATAAACGAAATTGATAAACCATTAGCCAGACTTACCAAGAAAAAAGGGAGAAGACTCAAATCAATGAATTAGAAACGAAAAAGGAGAAGTAACAACTGACACTGCAGAAATACAAAGGATCATGAGAGATTACTACAAGCAACTCTATGCCAATAAAATGGACAACCTGGAAGAAATGGACAAATTCTTAGAAATGCACAACCTGCCGAGACTGAATCAGGAAGAAATAGAAAATATGAAGAGACCAATTGCAAGCACTGAAATTGAAACTGTGCTTAAAAATCTTCCAACAAACAAAAGCCCAGGACCAGATGGCTTCACAGGCAAATTCTATCAAACATTTAGAGAAGGGCTAACGCCTATCCTTCTCAAACTCTTCCAAAATATAGCAGAGGGAGGAACACTCCCAAACTCATTCTACGAGGCCACCATCACTCTGATACCAGAACCCGCAAAGATGTCACAAAGAAAGAAAACTACAGGCCAATATAACTGATGAACATAGATGCAAAAATCCTCAACAAAATACTAGCAAACAGAATCCAACAGCACATTAAAAGGATCATACAGTATGATTAAGAGGAGTTTATCCCAGGAATGCAAGGATTCTTCAATATACGCAAATCAATCAACGTGATACACCATATTAACAAATCGAAGGAGAAAAACCATATGATCATCTCAATAGATGCAGAAAAAGCTTTCGACAAAATGCAACACCCATTTATGATAAAAACCCTGCAGAAAGTAGGCATAGAGGGAACTTTCCTCAACATAATAAAGGCCATATATGACAAAGCCACAGCCAACATCATCTTCAATGGTGAAAAACTGAAACCATTTCCACTAAGATCAGAAACAAGACAAGGTTGTCCACTCTCACCACTCTTATTCAACATAGTTTTGGAAGTTTTAGCCACAGCAATCAGAGAAGAAAAAGAAATAAAAGGAATCCAAATTGGAAAAGAAGAAGTAAAGCTGTCACTATTTGCAGATGACATGATACTATACATAGAGAATCCTAAAGATGCTATCAGAAAACTACTAGAGCTAATCAATGAATTTGGTAAAGTAGCAGGATACAGAATTAATGGACAGAAATCTCTTGCATTCTTATACACTAATGATGAAAAATCTGGAAGTGAAATTAAGAAAACACTCCCATTTATCACTGCAACAGAATAAAATATCTAGGAATAAACCTACCTTAGGAAACAAAAGACCTGTATGCAGAAAATTTTAAGACACTGATGAAAGAAATTAAAGATGATACAAATAGAAGGAGAGATATACCATGTTCTTGGATTGTAAGAATCAACATTGTGAAAATGACTCTACTACTCAAAGCAATCTACAGATTCAATGTGATCCCTATCAAACTACCACTGGCATTTTTAACACAACTAGAATAAAAAATTTCACAATTTGTATGGAAACACAAAAGACCCCGAATAGCCAAAGCAATCTTGAGGAAAAAAAAAAAACGGAGCTGGAGGAATCAGGGTCCCTGACTTCAGACTATACTACAAAGCTACAGTAATCAAGACAGTATGGTACTGGCACAAAAACAGAGATATAGATCAATGGAACAGGATAGAAAGCACAGGGATGAACCCACGCACATATGGTCACCTTATCTTTGATAAAGGAGGCAAGAATATACAGTGGAGAAAAGACAGCCTCTTCAATAAGTGGTGCTGGGAATACTGGACAGCTACATGTAAAAGAATGAAATTAGAACACTCCCTAACACCATACACTAAAATAAACTCAAAATGGATTAAAGACCTAAATGTAAGGCCAGACATCATCAAACTCTTAGCGGAAAACATAGACAGAACACTCTATGACATAAATCACAGCAAGATCCTTTTTGACCCACCTCCTAGAGAAATGGAAATAAAAACAAAAATAAACAAATGGGACTTAATGAAACTTAAAAGCTTTTGCACAGCAAAGGAAACCATAAACATGGTGAAAAGACAATCCTCAGAATGGAAGAAAATATTTGCAAATGAAGCAACTGACAAAGGATTAATCTCCAAAACATACAAGCAACTCACGCAGCTCAATATCAAAAAAACAAACAACCGAATCCAAAAATGGGCAGAAGACCTAAATAGACATTTCTCCAAAGAAGATATACAGATTGCCAACAAACACATGAAAGAATGCTCAACATCATTAATCGTTAGAGAAATGCAAATCAAAACTACAATGAGATACCATCTCACACCAGTTAGAATGGCCATCATCAAAAAATCTAGAAACAATAAATGCTGGAGACGGTGTGGAGAAAAGGGAACCCTCTTACACTGTTGGTGGGAATGTAAATTGATACAGCCACTATGGAGAACAGTATGGAGTTACTTAAAAAACTACAAATAGAACTACCATACGACCCAGTAATCCCACTACTGGGCATATACCCTGAGAAAACCATAATTCAAAAAGAGTCATGTACCACAATGTTCATTGCAGCACTATTTACAATAGCCAGGAGATGGAAGCAACCTAAGTGTCCATCATCGGATGAATGTATAAAGAAGATGTGGCACATATATACAATGGAATATTACTCAGCCATAAAAAGGAACGAAACTGAGTTATTTGTAGTGAGGTGGATGGACCTAGAGACTGTCATACAGAGTGAAGTAAGTCAGAAAGAGAAAAACAAATACCGTATGCTAACACATATACATGGAATCTAAAAAAAAAAAGGAAATGGTCAGAAGAACCTAGGGGCAAGATGGGAATAAAGATGCAGACCTACTAGAGAATGGACTTGAGGATACAGGGAGGGGGAAGTGTAAGCTGGGACAAAGTGAGAGAGTGGCATGGACATGTATACACTACCAAACGTAAAATAGATAGGTAGTGGGAAGCAGCCGCATAGCACAGAGAGATCAGCTTGGTGCTTTGTGACCACCTAGTGGGGTGGGATAGGGAGGGTGGGAGGGACGGAGATGCAAGAGGGAAGAGATATGGGGACATATGTATATGTATAACTGATTCACTTTGTTATAAAGCAGAAACTGACACATCACTGTAAAGGAATTATACTCTAATAAAGATGTTTAAAATATTAAAAAAAATAAATAATAGAATTTAATATTTAATAAAATTGTCAACCCAAATCATTGGGGAAAGGAAGACTTAATAAATGGTGCTGGGAAGATGACGTACTAAAAAACAAAAAAGCAAATAAAGAACAAGTGTGTGTTTCTAGAAAAAAGTGTCATAGGAGAATTTATCAAAATACCCACACTACTTACCAATGGGTAGTGGAATGGCAAGTGATTATTATTTCCTATAGTGCAGAGATGACCTTTTAAATAAGAAGAAGGTTATTAAGGGTAACTGAAAGTTTCCAATTTCAGTTGGTGGGTTCATCACATTTATTCATGTCTTCTCTCTCCAGAAACATAACTGCAGTGATAATGAAGGAGTAAAATAGGTATATACCCACACTAATAAAGATAACAGGAAAGGTTTCACCACATTTCTAGAAGACAGGATGCAGACATAAGAGTAACGAGGGACGAGCCTGGTTGAAAAGCAGCAGCTCAAGATATCTGCAGAGAAATCTGGGGGACCTGGAGGTCGAGGTGCAACACAGTGTGGGATTGGGAAATGTGCTTGGACAGGAGTGTCATCTGAGAGTCTCTGGATGAGACAGATGATGAATGACAAAAACAGAGAAACCCTACCCACATTTAGATATGTTACTTCATCCTAAACGCTTGTAGGGAAAAAAAAGTACATGATTCACAGAGGAACGAGTATCAGATAAACATCAGGTTTCTCATCAGCAACACTGAATGTGAGATGGAATTATACCCCCAAATTGAGGGACAATGATTTTCAAACTACACTTCTACAAATAAGTAAAATTTTCAACAGATGTAAGCAAAACAGACATTTTAAAATATTTAAGAACTCAGAAAGTTTACTTCCCATGGTTCTTCATTGGGAAAGTACCTGGAGGATGTACTCCATACAAAGTGGAAGTAAATCAAGAAAGAAGATCACATGAGATCTAAGAAACAGTAGCTCCAACGTGGGACAGGAGTAACAGGGAGTCTCAGGGTGGCACTAGTGCAGATGTTATAAAGAATAACTAGTCCAGACTAGAGTCAGGGCAGTGGAGTGGACTTGGAGAGACAGATTTGGAGAAAAAGCCAATGCAAGAGAAAACCTGATAGAGTGTGGGGAAAAAAAAGTGAGAGTGTGATAAAATCAAATAGTTCATGTAAAACATAAAAACAACTAAAAACTCCAGGAAGAACAAAAAGCTCAACAAAAAAGAGACACAATTAGAGGATGCTACTTAGCTCTATCAAGAGAGTTAATTACTTAAGATAAAGTCAATGCTATTTATTGATTTTAGTGTTTTAGAATCAACCTATAGATAAATAAGGAATATTTAGTTATCGTTTCAGGGCAAGATGCAAATGCCATCAACTTCAATGATATGAAAATTATAAAAAAGACTGAAGCTTCTAGGTGGGAGAGACAGGGAAGACACCTGTAGGAAAGGGCAGGACTTCTAGATCCATCTTACAAATTGGGGAGCTACAAATTCTTGCCTGTAGTTAACGTGATATGAGAGAAACTTGTAAGAGTATTATTTAAGTTTATAAAGGTAACCCATAGAGGAAATAAAATGCGTACACACACACACACACACACACACACACACACTGCCACCTGCAAGAAGCATGGATGGATATGGGAGAGCCATCTCCACGGGTCCTGTGTGTTGTCACCCACACTCGGGGAGGCGGGGCCTGTCCAGGGAGAAATGATCGGAGCAGAAACGGTGGCACTGGGTATCTGTTGAAAAATCTGCCAAAGCTCACGGCACTGGAGGGGAAACGGTCTCTGCACCCCACATTTAATTACTGGAGTTGGTGGACCACAGATGGGGTCCCCAGACCAGCACCCCCTGGGAAGTACTGGAAGTACAAATTCTCAGGCCTCCCCCCAGACTCACTGAATCTGAAGCTCTGGGTGGCGCTGAGCCACCTGTGGTCTAACGAGGCCCCCAGCTGATCCTAATGGTGTCCCAGTTTGAGAACCTCCAAACTAAGTGACCCAAGTGATGCCTGGTGGGCAGACCACATGAGGACACTCCACGTGCCACGTAATCACAGATCTCTAACCCCACCTCCATCTCTGCCCTCCCTAGATGTTCTTTGAGTGAATAAATGAATTCGTAGGTAGATAAGGTGCTTTAGAATAAAGGGAAGTCTGGCCGCAGTTAAAGGAGAGGAGAAAATAGGATTTGAAGTAGAATAATCTCAGGTGAGATGGGGCTGCGCTTTGAGAGACACAAGGATTGATCCAATGTTGAGATGAAGTGAGATACAGAAGCATTTTGATAATCACAGAAAATAGATAATTATATTTTGAGAATTGTAAAAGGTGCATTTAAAGAGAACATGAAACCAAACAACAGGAAGCCAAGATGCCTGGAAGAAATGCTACCAATTTTCTCTTTATTCTAAAGCTCTTTATGTGCCATAAATACCTTCATTCATTCAAAGAGCATTTATTTAGTCTGGGCTCTGTGTGGACACAGTTCCAGGTGCTGGAAGGCAGAGGCCCAAAGCCTGGTCATAGGGGAACCCACAGTTTGTGGGGAGACAGACACAGAACCCACAGATTTCAGTACAGGGTGAGGACCACCCTGATAGACGGCAGCAGGGTCATGCCGAGCCTGTGAGCACGTGGGAACAGCGGCTGCTGAAAAGCACAGCTTGGCTGAGGAAATATTACAACTTCTTACGACTCTCCAGCCAAACATGCCTTCAAATCAAAACACAGCAAGTCCTCCCGAGCAGTACATGAATCTCTTATTAGTCCACTTGTTTGCCATAAAATATTAACAGAGCACGGCTTCCCTCGCAGGGATTAATGTGCCGTCACTTCTTGGCTTTCCGAATTCTGGCAAAGGTTCTAACAGTTGTGTGGCAATAAAGGGCAAGGGAGCGAAAGGCCTGCTTATCTAGTGAAATAAAGAGCCTGCGATTAACGCTGCCATTTTCCAGTGACGTTTATTCCATGGATTAAGCTGGAGCAGAAGAATACTTTGAGAGGGACATTAAAAACAAAATGATGTTCTTTAATAGAAGGCATCGTTGAACAAACTGAAATGACACCACATACCAAATGCTGCTGGGATCAAGTGTACGGCTCCACACCCGAGACGCGCTCAGGGCAGCCACAGAACTGTACAAAAATACCTGCAGGCAGATTGCACTTTGCAGAACACAAGAATGGTGTGACTGTAAAACAAGTCACTATTTGATGTATATTTCCATAATTTCACTTTCAACGTAGGAGGAGGCCATGTGACCTTTCCCTTCTGTCTGAGGTGAGGCTACCATGCAGAGCCAGATATCGGGATGAGCAATGAGAGGGGGTGTCGTCCAAGGAACTGTGGAGGCCTTACTCAGCAGTTTGCATGCTTCGAACATGAAGGGAATCCTCTGAACTGGGGAAGTGTAGATAAATCTCAAGGCACCCCTCCTCCAGCCTGTCATTTCCACACACTCAGCACCCGTCCACCTCTTTGTTCATCCGTCTGTCCCTCCAGCCATCCATCCTCCATCCATCCACCCACCCACATACCTGACCCGTCCACTCGGTAGAATATAAATTAAGCACCTGCTGGGCACCAAGACTCCCGGTGCCACTTGGGGAGACGCTGGATGCCATCCCTGTGCCTCTGCGGGCCCCCTGCATCTCTCCCACCCTGTTCTGTGCTGGGGAGGGGCGAGCTCACCTGCACAGGTGGCTTCACGGGGCTCTGGCTGCCCCATGGACGCACCAGCAGGAGCTCAAAGCATGGGAGAAAGGGAGGGCGGGTACTGATTCCACTGCTTCCTGCACACGGTCCAGCCGCCGCTGTCGGCCTGCTCCACGGGGCTCTGTGTCCCTGAGATCTGGGCGCTCCTACTTCCCTTGCCCCTCCCGACCTGGGACAGGAGCAGAGACCCAGGCACTGCAGTGCCTGCCTGCTGGACTTCCTTCCCCACCCCCTTTCTGCACAGAGCCTTGGTTAGATGCTGTGGGAATCAATCCCTTCGTCTCCTGCTGGGACACTGACAGTACAAAGAGAGAGGCCACAGCAGCCCCCTGACCACAGCTGTCCTTGCCTGGAGTGCTTCACTTGAGGTGGAAGCAACAGCTGAGGTGTCCACGTGCCCAGGTAACATCCTGAGCCCTGATGGACTCCGAGCCAGAAGGGTCCTGAGATGCCAAGGGACCAGGTCCCTCCTTTTGCAGACAAGGAACCTGAGGAGTGGCCTCTGGGCACAGGCAGGTCAGGCAGTCGCCCAGTCCTCCGCAGGGCTGGCCGGCCCCGCCAGGTACTCTCTCCACGACACCACTTTCTCAGCGAGGGTGCCTGTGGCGGGGCTACGCTGAGCTCTGCGAGGCCTGCCGCCAAGCCCCACGTGGAGAGCCACTCGGCTTCTCTCTGCAACGCGTACCTCGTCCATATCCCTCCCCTCAGAGCCCACCACCTCCACCCTCGCCCTGTGTTGTCTATGGGACGATCACCTCCCCCAGGCCCAATGCCCCATCTCAGACCACCCCCCCGCAGTGCCCATCCCCGTCACATAGCCGACCGAGGGCTCCTTTGCCTGCTGCCCGCCCTGCGCCAGACCTGGCAGGCCCCTCTACTCCCTTCAGGTCCCTGAGCTCTGCTCACACCAAGCCTGAGCAAGCGCACCCCCTGAACATGGACTGCACCCCTACAGCTTCTCCTGGGGACCAGCTGACCACAGGGGGACGCTTCCCTGCGCCACCCCACTGGTCATTTCCCCCGCTTGTCCGGCTTCCCCTCCCGAGGTTCAGCCCACCTCTGTGACCCTCCTTTACCCTACGAAAGAAAACCTGCTCCTGTTTGATTGTGAGATGCTCACAGATTTCCGAGATCGGTGCGTTCTCCCTATCACAGTAGGCCCTCTTCTGCGTCCTTCTGCCTAGCAAAGTCCAGATTGTGTTTGGACACAGTCACCCTTCAGTATGTTGATGCTCCCAGGTGAAGGGCCATAAGCCCTGATAGTCAGTGCTTTAGACAGCACGTGGGCTTTTGTCCCTCAAATGACAACCGGGGGGCGGCCGCCTGTGTGTGTGCAGGGATCCCTACGAGTTGCTGTCACAGATGCATGACCCATTGGGAAGGAAAGAACCATGTCGGGCAGCACTCTGAAGATTTCAGGCTAAGACAGAAGAACCAGGAGAAGGGACAGGTCCACTAGAGACCATTTGTAATTCAGCTCAAAAGACCCAGTGACGCAGTTATTCTCTGACTTGTAATCAGACCCTGGGGAGAGGGGAGAAAAGACTTATCCAAAAGCCCGGCAGTAGAGATGGGAAGAACTCAGTCCCCAGGAGACCCCACCCGCCAAGGGTGAAGGAAGCTATCTTCCGTCCACTCATCAGTCTTCAGGGGCAGGACTGTATCCCGTTCCTCCTCGGAATGTCTAGCTCAGAGCGCCAGTTCTGAGAATGAGGTACAAGTGGACACAGCCGGTGGTGGGAAAGGGTCTGCTCACAGAGATCCTGGGAGCGGGGAGAGCTTGAACGGGCAGAGCAGAAACAAATGGCACTCCAGAGGACAGCAGATTTGGAAACCCGGATTCCAGGCCTGGCCGTGCAGAATCAGCATGACTCTGAGCAAGTCACCTGCCTGCTGGGGGTCCCCTTGCCTCCTCTGTGAATTGTGGAGGAAACGGAAGGAAAACAAGGGCAACTTTCAGAGCCCTTCCAGCCCGAGTCCCAGCAACAGGCAGCCCTTTGGAGGACAGGTGTGAGGGACTGGCCTGCTCGGGGAGCAGGTGTGAACCCCACTCGTTCATGCCTCAGTGCAGGCTGACACATTTCAAAACAAGGCTGCAGGCGAATTTGCCAAATCCCACTCTCCTACAGCTGCCATCCACTCTGTGTGGATTTGCCAGCTGCGGTCCACGGGGGAAACCTGTACCTGTCACTACGCCCTCTGAGTTTACTGTCCTCTGGCTCACCCAGCCTTGTGACAGGGCCTGAAAATCCTGTCCGGTGTGTTGCTGATGTCTTCAAATGTCAACACAGTTCTGCTGGCTGATAGAGCTTGTTGGCTAATGGAGGGGTCTTACTTACGGGGACGGGAAGGCAGAGGCACGGTTTATTTTTCTGATGTCTCCTACTCTGTGTAAGTCTGCCAAACACTAATCATTCCTTGCATATCTAGTTACAGTGTCTTCAGAACAATGTGGCTGCCCCTTCAAACACAGACCAGAACAATGCAGAACATGTGCTCTTCACCAGAAATTGATTTATCTGGACATCCAAGATCAGATTTCCAGGCTTCTGGAGCACTGGACATTTTGACTGATGAGAACATGGAAACCTGTGATCAGCAGTAACATTGAGAATTCCCTTTTCAATGCATCAACAGAATAAAGATCCGGCATTTCTCCAGACTGGAGCTTCCATGTTTCTGCCGTCACCACAAAGAGCTTCTTGCCCTCATGGATAATAAAAAGCACACCCTGATCTGATACCGTCAACACAAAAGCTGTCTGGTGGAGCCAATCCCCTTCAACTGCTTCCTAAGATGAACTTATTTGAATATTTCGGTACCCAGGTCATTACTTTAACACATGAGGTAGAAACAGAGTGAGGTCTAGCTCTGTGGGTATTAGAGATCATTTATGCATTTGTAATTCATCCCTCAAACACTTTCAAATAAATTTGGAAATCAAATTCAGTAAAACAAATATCTTCCCACAGACTTTAATATAAAGACAAAAGGCTAGATTAGAAATATGTCAGTAGGATGGCAAATTCAGGGACGGAGGTGGGGGACAGTATCTTTAATTTGAAAATGAGTTTCCACACACTAGGAGCCCCTTCGCGGGTGGAGACTTGGGTGGCGGAGGGCGAAGCTTCGGAGCCGCGGAGGAGAGCGCAACCACAGGGGTGCGGGGGGCAAAGCGGGGAGACTCCCGCACAGAGGATCGGTGCCGACCGGCACTCACCAGCCCGAGAGGCTTGTCTGCTTCCCCGCCGGGGCGGGCGGGGCTGGGAGCTGAGGCTTGGGCTTCGGTCGGAGCGCAGGGAGAGGACTGGGCCTGGCGGCGTGAACACAGACTGCAGAGGGTTAGTGCGCCACGGCTGGCCGGGAGGGAGTCCGGGGAAAAGTCTGGAGCTGCCGAAGAGGCAAGAGACTTTTTCTTCCCTCTTTGTTTCCTGGTGTGCGAGGAGAGGGGATTAAGAGCGCCGCTTAAAGGAGCTCCAGAGACGGGCGCGAGCCGCGGCTAACAGCGCGGACCCCAGAGACGGGTGGGAGACGCTAAGGCTGCTGCTGCCGCCCCCAAGAAGCCTGTGTGCGAGCACAGGTCACTCTCCACACCCCCCTTCCGGGGAGCCTGTGCAGCCCGCCACTGCCAGGATCCCGGGATCCAGGGTCAACTTCCCCGGGAGAACGCACGGCGCGCCTCACGCTGCTGCAACGTCACGCCGGCCTCTGCCGCCGCAGCCCCGCCCCCAACTCCATGCCCCTCCCCCCCCGCCCCTCCTGAGTGCGCCAGAGCCCCCGAATCAGCGGCTCCTTTAACCCCGTCCTGTCTGGGCGAAGAACAGACGCCCTCCAGCGACCTACACGCAGAGGCGGGGCCACATCCAAAGCTGAGCCCCGGGAGCTGTGCGAACAAAGAAGAGAAAGGGAAATCTCTCCCAGCAGCCTCAGGAGCAGCGGATTAAATCTCCACAATCAACGTGATGTACCTGCATCTGTGGAATACATGAATAGACAACGAATCATCCCAAATTGAGGGGGTGGACTTTGAGAGCAAGATTATTTTTTCCCCTCTTCCTCTTTTTGTGAGTGTGTATGTGTATGCTTCTGTGTGAGATTTTGTCTGTATAGCTTTGCTTTTACTATTTGTCCCAGGGTTCTGTCTGTCCCTTTTTTTTATTACTTAAAATTTTTTTTCTTAATAATTATTATTTTTTTATTTTAATAACTTTACTTTATTTTATTGTCTTCTTTCTTTCTTTTTTTTCCTCCCTTTTATTCTGAGCCATGTGGAGGACAGGCTCTTGGTGCTCCAGCCAGGTGTAAGGGCTGTGCCTCTGAGGTGGGAGACCCAACTTCAGGACACTGGTCCACAAGAGACCTCCCAGCTCCACGTAATATCAAACAGCAAAAATCTCCCAGAGATATCCATTTCAACGCCAAGACCCAGCTCCACTCAATGACTAGCAATCTACAGTGCTGGACACCCTATGCCAAACAACTAGCAAGACAGGAACACAACCCCACCCATTAGCACAGAGGCTGTCTAAAATCATAATAAGGCCACAGACACCCCAAAACACACCACCAGACGTGGACCTGCCCACCAGAAAGACAAGATCCAGCGTCATCCACCAGAACACAGCCACTAGTCCCCTCCACCAGGAAGCCTACACAACCCACTGAGCCAACTTTAGCCACTGGCGACAGATGCCAAAAACAACGGGAAATACGAACCTGCAGCCTACGAAAAGGAGACCCCAAACACAGTAAGATAAGCAAAATGAGAAGACAGAAAAACACACAGCAGATGAAGGAGCAAGATAAAAACCCACCAGACCTAACAAATGAGGAGGAAATAGGCAGTTTACCTGAAAAAGAATTCAGAATAATGATAGTAAAGATGATCCAAAATCTTGGAAATAGAATCGAGAAAATGCAAGAAACATTTAACAAGGACCTAGAAGAACTAAAGAGAAAATAAGCAACGATGAACAACACAATAAATGAAATAAAAAATACTCTAGAAGGGATCAATAGCAGAATAACTGAGGCAGAAGAACGGATAAGTGACCTGGAAGATAAAATAGTGGAAATAACTACTGCAGAGCAGAATAAAGAAAAAACAAAGAAAAGAATTGAGGACAGTCTCAGAGACCTCTGGGACAACAATAAATGCTGAACCAACGTTCAAATTATAGGGGTTCCAGAAGAAGAAGAGAAAAAGAAAGGGACTGAGAAAGTATTTGAAGAGATTATAGTTGAAAACTTCCCTAATATGGGAAAGGAAATCGTTAATCAAGTCCAGGAAGCACAGAGAGTCCCATACAGGATAAATCCAAGGAGAAACACACAAAGACACATATTAATCAAACTATCAAAAATTAAATACAAAGAACAAATATTAAAAGCAGAAAGGGAAAAACAACAAGTAACACACAAGGGAATCCCCATAAGGTTAACAGCTGATCTTTCAGCAGAAACTCTGCAAACCAGAAGGGAGTGGCAGGACACATTTAAAGTGATGAAAGAGAAAAACCTACAAACGATTACTTTACCCAGCAAGGATCTCATTCAGATTTGACAGAGAAATTAAAACCTTTACAGACAAGCAAAAGCTAAGAGAATTCAGCACCACCAAACCACCTTTACAACAAATGCTAAAGGAACTTCTCTAGGCAGGAAACACAAGAGAAGGAAAAGACCTACAACAACAAACCCAAAACAATTTAAGAAAATGGGAATAGGAAAATACATATTGATAATTACCTTAAATGTAAATGGATTAAGTGCTCCAACCAAAAGACATAGACTGGCTGAATGGATACAAAAACAAGACCCATATGTATGCTGTCTACAAGAGACCCACTTCAGACCTAGGGACAGATACAGACTGAAAGTGAGGGGATGGAAAAAGATATTCCATGCAAATGGAAATCAAAAGAAAGCTGGGGTAGCAATTCTTATATCAGACAAAGTAGACTTTAAAACAAAGACTATTACAAGAGACAAAGAAGTACACTACATAATGATCAAGGGATCAATCCAAGAGATATAACAATTGCAAATATTTATGCACCCAACACAGGATACATAAGGCAAATACTAACAGCCTTAGAAGGGGAAATCGACAGTAACACAATCATAGTAGGGGACTTTAACACCCCACTTTCACCAATGAACAGATCATCCAAAATGAAAATAAATAAGGAAACACAAGCTTTAAATGATACATTAAACAAGATGGACTTAACTGATATTTATAGGACATTCCATCCAAAAACAACAGAATACACATTCTTCTCAAGTGCTCATGGGACATTCTCCAGGATAGATCATATCTTGGGTCACAAATCAAGCCTTGGTAAATTTAAGAAAATTGAAATCATTATCAAGTATCTTTTCTGACCACAATGCTATGAGACTATGAGATATCAATTACAGGAAAAATCTGTAAGAAATACAAACACATGGAGGCTAACCAACACACTACTTAATAACCAAGAGATCACTTAAGAAATCAAAGAGGAAATCAAAAAATACCTAGAAACAAATGACAATGAAAACACAACTACCCAAAACTTACGGGATGCAGCAAAAGCAGTTCTAAGAGGGAAGTTTATAGCTATAAAGCCTACATTAAGAAACAAGAAACATCTCAAATAAACAACCTAACCTTACACCTAAAGCGATTAGAGAAAGAACAAAAAAACCCCAAAGTTAGCAGAAGGAAAGAAATCATAAAGATCAGATCAGAAATAAATGAAAAAGAAATGAAGGAAACGACAGCAAAGATCAATAAAACTAAAAGCTGGTTCTTTGAGAAGATAAACAAAATTGATAAACCATTAGCCAGACTTATTAAGAAAAAAGGGGAGAAGATTCAAATCAATAGAATTAGAAATGAAAAAGGAGAAGTAACAACTGACACTGCAGAAATACAAAGGATCATGAGAGATTACTACAAGCAACTCTATGCCCATAAAATGGACAACCTGGAAGAAATGGACAAATTCTTAGAAATGCACAACCTTCCGAGACTGAACCAGGAAGAAATAGAAAATATGAAGAGACCAATTGCAAGCACTGAAATTGAAACTGTGATTAAAAATCTTCCAACAAACAAAAGCACAGGACTAGATGGCTTCACAGGAAAATTATATCAAACATTTAGAGAAGAGCTAACCTATCCTTCTCAAACTCTTCCAAAATATAGCAGAGGGAGGAACACTCCCAAACTCATTCTATGAGGCCACCATCACTCTGATACCAAAACCAGACAAAGATGTTACAAAAAAAGAAAACTACAGTCCAATAGCACTGATGAACATAGATGCAAAAATCTTCAACAAAATACTAGCAAACGAAATCTAACAGTACATTAAAAGGATCATACAGTATGATCAAGTGGGGTTTATCCCAGGAATGCAAGGATTCTTCAATATACGCAAATCAATCAACGTGATACACCATATTAACAAATCGAAGGAGAAAAACCATATGATCATCTCAATAGATGCAGAAAAAGCTTTCAACAAAATTCAACACCCATTTATGATAAAAACCCTGCAGAAAGTAGGCATAGAGGGAACTTTCCTCAACATAATAAAGACCATATATGACAAACCCACAGCCAACCTCCTTCTCAGTGGTGAAAAACTGAAACCATTTCCACTAAGATCAGGAACAAGATATGGTTGCCCACTCTCACAACTATTATTTAACATAGTTTTGGAAGTTTTAGCCACAGCAATCAGAGAAGAAAAAGAAATAAAAGGAATCCAAATCGTAAAAGAAGAAATAAAGCTGTCACTGTTTGCAGATGACATGATACTATACATAGAGAATCCTAAAGATGCTACCAGAAAACTACTAGAGCTAATCAATGAATTTGGTAAAGTAGCAGGATACAAAAAAATGCACAGAAATCTCCTGCATTCCTATACACCAATGATGAAAAATCTGAAAGTGAAATTAAGAAAACACTCCTGGGCTTCCCTTGTGGCACAGTGGTTGAGATTCTGCCTGCCGATGCAGGGGACACAGGTTCGTGCCCCGGTCGGGGAAGATCCCACATGCCGTGGAGTGGCTGGGCCCATGGACCATGGCCGCTAAGCCTGCAGGTCCGGAGCCTGTGCTCCGCAACGGGAGAGGCCACAGCAGTGAGAGGCCTGCGTACTGCAAAATAAACCGAAAACAACAACAACAAAACACTCCCATTTACCACTGCAACAGAAAGAATAAAACATCTAGGAATAAACCTACCTAAGGAAACAAACGGCCTGTATGCAGAAAATCTTAAGACACTGATGAAAGAAATTAAAGATGATACAAATAGATGAAGAGATATACCATGTTCTTGGATTGGAAGAATCAACATTGTGAAAATGACTCTACTACCCAAAGCAATCTACAGATTCAATGCAATCCCTATCAAACTACCAATGGCATTTTTCACTGAACTAGAATAAGAAATTTCACAATTTGTATGGAAACACAAAAGACCCCGAATAGCCAAAGCAATCTTGAGAAAGAAAAATGGAGCTGGAGGAATCAGGCTCCCTGACTTCAGACTATACTACAAAGCTACAGTAATCAAGACAGTATGGTACTGGCACAAAAACAGAAATATAGATCAGTGGAACAGGACAGAGAGCCCAGAGATAAACCCACGCACATATGGTCACCTTATCTTTGATAAAGGAGGCAAGAATATACAGTGGAGAAAAGACAGCCTCTTCAATAAGTGGTGCTGGGAATACTGGACAGCTACATGTAAAAAAATGAAATTAGAACACTCCCTAACACCATACACAAAAATAAGCTCAAAATGGATTAAAGACCTAAATGTAAGGCCAGAAACTATCAAACTCTTAGAGGAAAACATAGGCAGAACACTCTATGACATAAATCACAGCAAGGTCCTTTTTGACCCACCTCCTAGAGAAATGGAAATAAAAACAAAAGTAAACAAATGGGACCTAATGAAACTTAAAAGCTTTTGCACAGCAAAGGAAACCATAAAGAAGACCAAAAGACAACCCTCAAAATGGGAGAAAATATTTGCAAATGAAGCAACGGACAAAGGATTAATCTCCAGAATTTATAAGCAGCTCATGCAGCTTAATAACAAAAAAACAAACAACCCAATCCAAAAATGGGCAGAAGACCTAAATAGACATTTCTCCAAAGAAGATATACAGAGTGCCAACAAACACATGAAAGAATGCTCAACATCACTAATCATTAGAGAAATGCAAATCAAAACTACAATGAGATATCATCTCACACCAGTCAGAATGGCCATCATCAAAAAATCTAGAAACAATAAATGCTGGAGAGGGTGTGGAGAAAAGGGAACCCTCTTACACTGTTGGTGGGAATGTAAATTGATACAGCCACTGTGGAGAACAGTATGGAGGTTCCTTAAAAAGCTACAAATAGAACTACCATATGACCCAGCAATCCCACTACTGGGCATATACCCTGAGAAAACCATAATTCAAAAAGAGTCATGTACCAAAATGTTCATTGCAGCTCTATTTACAATAGCCCGGAGATGGAAACAACCTAAGTGTCCATCATCGGATGAATGGATAAAGAAGATGTGGCACATATATACAATGGAATATTACTCAGCCATAAAAAGAGACGAAATTGAGCTATTTGTAATGAGGTGGATAGACCTAGAGTCTGTCATACAGAGTGAAGTAAGTCAGAAAGAGAGAGACAAATACTGTATGCTAACACATATATATGGAATTTAAAAAAAAATGTCATGAAAAACCTAGGGGTGAAACAGGAATAAAGACACAGACTTACTAGAGAATGGACTTGAGGCTATGGGGAGGGGGAAGGGTAAACGGTGACAAAGCGATAAAGAGGCATGGACATATATACACTACCAAAAGTAAGGTAGCTAGCTAGTGGGAAGCAGCCGCATAGCACAGGGAGATCAGCTCGGTGCTTTGTGACCGCCTGGAGGGGTGGGATAGGGAGGGTGGGAGGGAGGGAGACGCAAGCGGGAAGAGATATGGGAATATATGTATATATATAACTGATTCATTTTGTTGTGAAGCTGAAACTAACATACCATTGTAAAGCAATTATACTCCAATAAAGATGTTAAAAAAAAAAATAAAATAAACAGCCCAATCCAAAAATGGGCAGAAGACCTAAATAGACATTTCTCCAAAGAAGATATACAGATTGCCAACAAACACATGAAAGGTTGCTCAACATCACTAATCATTAGAGAAATGCAAATCAAAACTACAATGAGATATCATCTCACACAGGTCAGAATGGCCATCATCAAAAAATCTACAGGGCTTCCCTAGTGGCGCAGTGGTTGAGATTCCGCCTGCTTATGCAGGGGATGTGGGTTCGTGCCCCGGTCCGGGAGGATCCTGTGTGCTGCGGAACGGCTGGGCCCGTGAGCCATGGCTGCTGAGCCTGCGCGTCCGGAGCCTGTGCCCCACAACAGGAGAGGCCACGGCGGTGAGAGCCCCGCGTACCGCAAAAAAAAAAAAAAAAAAAAAAAAAAATCTACAAACAATAAATTCTGGAGAGGGTGTGGAGAAAAGGGAACCCTCTTGCACTGTTGGTGGGAATGTAAATTGATACAGCCACTATGGAGAACAGTATGGAGGTTCCTTAAAAAACTACAAATAGAACTACCATTCGACCCAGCAATCCCACTACTGGGCATATACCCTGAGAAAACCATAATTCAAAAAGAGTCATGTACCAAAATGTTCATTGCAGCTCTGTTTACAATAGCCAGGACATGCAAGCAACCTAAGTGTCCATCGACAGATGAATGGATAAAGAAGATGTGGCACATATATACAATGGAATATTACTCAGCCATAAAAAGGAACGAAACTGAGTTATTTGTAGTGAGGTGGATGGACCTAGAGACTGTCATACAGAGTGAAGTAAGTCAGAAAGAGAAAAACAAATACCGTATGCTAACACATATATATGGAATCTAAAAAAAAAAAAAGAAAGAAAATCATCAGAAGAACCTAGGGGCAAGACGGGAATAAAGATGCAGACCTACTAGAGAATGGACTTGAGGATACGGGGAGGGGGAAAGGTAAGCTGGGACAAAGTGAGAGAATGGCATGGATATATATATACACTATCAAACGTAAAACAGATAGCTAGTGGGAAGCAGCCGCATCGCACAGGGAGATCAGCTTGGTGCTTTGTGACCACCTAGTGGGGTGGGATAGGGAGAGTGGGAAGGAGGGAGGTGCAAGAGGGAAGAGATATGGGGACATATGTATATGTATAACTGACTCACTTTGTTATAAAGCAGAAACTGACACTCCACTGTAAAGCAATTATATTGTAATAAAGATGTTAAAAAAAATAAAAAAATTGAAAATGAGACAGACCTTCCATCCCAGATGAAAACTACTGCTCCCGAGAAGGGCTTTTCCACGTTGGCCACACTTCTGAATCACCTGAGGAGCTTTTAAAAAACCCCAAACCCTGGCCACACCCCTGATGGAGGAAACTAGGAAGGAGAGACTTATAGAAATTGTCTTCTATCTTTGTGCCATCTGAAAGTTTCAGCACAAAGTGAAACACAGGAGATGTGAAAACTCTTGAACAATGGTATGAGTGGTGGGTTAGGTGTCCAGAATCTTGGGTTCAAGCCTTGGTTCTATCCCTAATTAAAAAAGCAACAATGGGCAAGTCAGGTGGTGGTGACGGTGGTTGTTGTGGTGATGGAGGTGGTGGTGATGGTGGCAATGGTGGTGGTCATGATGATGGTGATGAAGATGGTGGTGGTGGTGATGATGGTGGTGACGGTGATGGTGGTGACTGTGATGGTGGTGGAGGAGGTGATGGTGATGGTGGTGGAGGAGGTGATGGTGATGTTGATGGTGGTGATGGTGGTAGAGGAGGTGATAGATGGTGGTAGATGGTGGTGGTGGTGATGATGGTGGTGGTAGAGGAGGTGATTGTAGTGATGGTGGTGGTGATGATGGTGGTGGTGGTGGTGGTGGTAGTGATGGTAGTGGTTGTGAGAATGGAGGTGGTGGTTAATTGTTGACGGGGGTGGGGCTCAGGTCATTAGGAATGAAGACCCTGTTTTTCTGTGATGTTTCCATTGCTCTGATGACCTCTGTCTTGTCCCTAATCCTGAATAAAGGCTTGCACTGGATCGAATATACCAGTCTCTCAGGGAGTCCATACTTCCTACAGACTGGGCAGAAAGAAGCTGCATTTCCTCTCGAGGTCAGAAGACGGTGCATCACGGGCAATGCACTTGTAGGAGGAGCCTGGAGGCAGCGGCGCCCCCGAGAGGGCAAGCTTCCTGGGAATGTGCGCAGTTAGAAGCGGCGAGCTGCACACACACATATTGATGCGCTAGGTCTTTACAGAGTCCCGGGTGAGAAAAGAGGCAACAGATCCACACAGACACAGACGTGCACACACACACAGGCAACAGTACATTTTACAAACACTGACGGGGAAAAGGCTGCTCAAACACAGTTTAAATCGGTGCCTAAGAGGTGGGGGAGCATGAGGGTAGAGAATAAAGTTGAAAAGCACAAATACACGAGAACTCTTGCACTGACCAAGGAAGGTGTGCCCTGAACAGGGCACATCTAGATCTTGGTGCTGGAAAGTAAAGTGAATACACGGAAGTGAAATAAAAGTGAGGGGTGGTGGGCGGGAAGAGGCCGTCGCTAGCCCGGAAACATCGGGGACACAGCGCCTGCTTCCCTTCTCAGGCTCTGTGAACAACCCCCCGACGACCTGATGCTGCCAGGCAGTCGGGACGGGCGCCCCGGGCCGGCGGCTGGACCGCATCTGACGGGGTGTTTGTAGGAGGAGAATAGAAACACACATCAGCGTAGCGCAACATGTCTTCAGCACGATCCTGCTGGGGATCTGCTGCATCTTAATTCAACACCCAGCTCAGCAGCTCCGCAGGGGCCCAAAGAAATCATCAAAAAACACCTGCTTTTGTTTCTGTCAGTGCAGCTGGGCTTCGCTGTGAAATGGTAGAAACTGCAGGACCCGCGGGCATACTGCTTTCCACTTAGATTCTTCCACCCACGGGAGCAGCTGTGCCTGTGCTTCCTGGAGAGGCTTGCGAGGCAGCACCCCCGCTCCCCTGGCCCAGTGCCAAGGGTCACCATCCTTAGTGGCCTCAGCGCTGCTCTGGCATCGTGAGTGGCGGGGCTGTGTGGGACGCCCTCCCTGGCACTCGCCACCCATGCTCCCGCCACGCTGCACACGACCACTGATCACGAGGCGCCGCGGCACCTGGACTCGAGCCACAGGTGGAGGGGCCATCACGGGCCTAACCCACCACCTGGCACGTGCCGATGCCAGTAGGAGTTTCCCAGGGCAAGGATTTGGGACCCGGTCTTCATCTTCGCCTGAGAACTCTTGGAGGGGAGCTCAGGCTGGATGACAAGCAAACAACAGAAGACGGGAGTGAATGGCATAAAGGTGAGACGGCTGACAGAGGAAACGTCTGACTTCTTCCTGTCGATGGCGCTGACCAGCCTGCCGAAGTGACCCCTGGCCTTCCGGAACTCTCTGCATCTTTCCGTGGAGGCTGTGCGGGGAGGGAGGGGTGACCCCGCCTGGCTTGAGTTCAGGGCCCCCCTCAGGCTCTGTGTGGATTCAGACCCATCCCTTAACCTCTGGGTCCTCGGCCCCTGCCTCTGTGGAATGGGAGAAGGTGGGACCCAGCTCCGGCTGTGTGAGGCCCCCAGGGGACACAGCCACCAGCCCAGGGGACACGACAGCCACACCCTTGCTCCTGAGGGCAGGGCAAAGGGAAGGATAAGGGTGGGAGACGCCCAGTTTGGAAGGAGAAAAGGAGAATGTAAATAGCCCTAGGGTCACACACAGTTTTATAATTCAATCCACAACCACAACTGGGCCTCACATCCGATCCAGGAACCGCCCGGCACCCTCCCGGGTCCTGGAATATCCCTCTAGCCACGTCCCAGTGTGGCCAAGTCCTGCCTGGGCCTCCAAGCCCTCCTCCCCCGACCCTACTCTGGATCTCTCACTCCCTCAGCAAAATTCTGAGAAGAACTGATGCCTATTTTGTGGCACTTACGTTTTTACTGTTACATATTTCTTTGTTTGTCCCTGCCTAGATCTTTGAGGACATTATTTAGGTCTCCTTCCTTTTGCCATCCCTCCACAAAGTAAGTGTCTTATTTTTACCTTTTCTAGATTAGTTCCTTTAGTGTTGAAGGAAACCAGAATATGTCACCCCCAAATATGCCTTTTTGACATGAAAATTATTTTGGGCTGAAGGCAATTAGGAAGCAGCAAACCCAAAAATCTCCCCCTTTTCTGCCTGAAGGCAGGAAATAGTCTCCTCTTCCTGGAGACTGACTCTTACTGGCCCAGAGATGCACCGGGGAACCTGCAAGTACACCTTCCTCCACTAGGTCCTCTGGTTTATTACCTTCCCACGGCTGCCGCCCTTGGAACCCTAAACCTGCTTTCCTTGTCCTGTTAATTCGCTATGAATTTATTGTTCCTGGTTGCAGGTGCTGTAAAAGCTGTAGTTGTAAATAGATGCTTTGAGCTGTTTTTTGTTGAGATTTTTTCCAGGTGATGTGCACCGCACGCGTGAATGAACTGGTTTTTTTCTCCTCTTGTTAATCTGTCTTGTTGTGAGAGTCCCAGCTGAAAACCCAGGATGGGTAAAGTGTGGTCTCCCCTGTGGCATCCTGTATTTGAGACAGCAGGATGTCAGCAATGGCTAAATATTTTAAAAGTTTTGGTTCTTAGAAAAGTACTAGGATAACCAAAGAAATCCATATCTTCAAGAATCCTATTGAAATAGGATTTTTGTTTTGTTTTGTTTTTTGTTTGTTTTTAACATGTATATACTGCAGTTTTATTTCAATTGCACAAAGTTGACGTGTAGGAAATTTAAGTGAAACAGTACAGTAAAAATAGCAGAGAACCAAAAACTCTAAAAAAGAAGTACACCTAAAGCATGAGAACTCAACATTCATTAGTGTTTCACCTTCAGTTTTACTGACACTTGATGCTTGCAAATTTTGAAACAAACTTTGAGATCATAATGACTATTCTGAAGAGATTTCAGCACCAGCACTAAGATTTGTACATTCAGTTCGTTTGCAACTGACTTGTGAGCCATTTACATAGTGTACAGCACAGATTTGTCACAGGTCAGATCACCTTCCTGTAATTAGAAAGGATCCCCTAAACTGCACTCAGCTTAAGACATCCAATGTACAAGGGCACGGAAAGCATCATAATAATGTGGCTCCAATGAAACAGCATTTTACTGGCTAATTTTTTTTTGCGGTACGTGGGCCTCTCACTGCTGTGGCCTCTCCCGTTGCAGAGCACAGGCTCCGGACGCGCAGGCTCAGTGGCCATGGCTCATGGGCCCAGCCGCTCCGCGGCATGTGGGATCTTCCCGGACCGGGACACGAACCCGTGTACCCTGCATCGGCAGGCGGACTCTCAACCACTGCACCACCAGGGAAGCCCTTTACTGGCTAATTTTAAACTTAATTTGCCCATTCAGCAAAGGTTTACCAAGCTTGTACTACACACCAGGCCCTGCTCCGGAACTGGAGATCGGGCTTTGCACAAAACAGACAAAATCCCTGCCTCATGGAGTTTTATGTTCTAGGTGATGGGCGGAGAAGGGACACAGGAATAAAGTGTGGGGAACATCCTGCTGGGATTCCTTCTGTGAAGAAAACTAGAGTGGGGCGGGAAGGGTGCTGGCCAGCACCTGGGGCACCTGCGGGCCAGCTGTGTGGAGCAGCTTTGCAGCAGAGCCAGGCCCCGGCCACGCCCCGGATAAGGGGTGAGCCCTGCAGACTTGAGGAGGGTGGGGGGAGGTGGAGTAGAGGCTAGATGGGCATTTGGGGCTTTTAGGCCACTGTAGGAAGTTGGGCTTTTACCCCGGAGAAAACGGGAAAGCGCAGGGAGTTCTGAGTGGAGGGAGCAGTGATCTGACACGGTTCAGGAAAGGGCCCTGGGAGGCGGGAGGGGAGACAGGACAGGGGAGCCGCCATCGGATGCTGGCTACATGGGAGAAATACCCTGTGGAAGACACACAGTGAAGTCAGAGGCCTGAGTGCCAGAAGGTCGCTGCCCTGAGCAGAGACGGGAAGGCTGCCCAGAGCAGGTTTCCAGGGGGAGCGTGGAATTCTGTTTTCACTGAGTTCACTTTGGGTTGCCATTTAGAGACAGAGAATTTCTCTGAAGCCTGCAAAGAGCAAACGGGATTGCTGCGTATCTTCCCGTGCAACGCCGGGCTTGGCTTGCGATGGCCTGGACACCCCTGTTGGGGCGGACGTCTCCATGGATTTTTGTCTGGTGGGTCAGATACCCCCAAGGTTATAGTTTGGGGCCCCGGGGTATCTGTAACCCCAAAACTTATCCTTACATTTCTTTGTCAAACTGTCCACATACACCTAGCTTATCAATGCCTTTTGGACTGGTTCTAACACCACACTGGTTCCCTTATCAATTAATGAGTTAAATAAAATCTTCAACACACGCTCATTTACTTTGCCTGAGAATCACAACCTGGCCAGTTTAAGGGAGATGTTGGGCCGGCAGTTAGAAATGGACCTGAAGTTCCAAGGGCGGGGCAGGGCTGAGTTCCAAAGGGGAGTGTTGTCGGCCTACAGGCAGGATTTACAGCCGTGAGATGGGATGACAGCCCCGTGCTGCGTGACTTATCTAATATTCACGGTCGCCCACAAGAGCAAATCTTTTGATTACTAATGTTCATCCCCATTTTGCAGCTGAGGACACAGAATGGAGCAGGCGAAGAGCACAGAACTGGGATCTGGACCCAGACAAGCCGGCGTGCGGCTGAGCACCAGCGGTTCCCAGTCTGGGGCATCTCTGACCGTCACGTGCACCCACTGGGGGAAGGCAAGGACGTGGCTGAGGTCCCCACGATGCAGAGGGCAGCCCCCATAGCAAGGGATCCCCCTGGCCCCGAGTATCGGCAGGGCAAGGGCGAGAAAGCCTCAGACTTGGGGGGTCTCCTCTTCCAGGCCCCCCACTCGACGTGCCCCCTCTCAAGCCTGCAATCCTTCACTTGCTTATAACCATTCATTCAAGGCCTGTCCTTCCCCTACATCGTAACCTCCGTGTTTCATTCATGCTAAATTCTCAGTCTAACGGACGCAAATAATAAATGCTCGTTAAACGGCTGCTCACATCGACTGCATGATTTCTGATAGATCTGCGCTCACTCTGAAAAATCCCAAGGCTGTGACGGAGAAGGAGATGAGAAAGTGTGACATTAACATTCTGCGATTTACACTGCATAGGAAAAGCATCACCGCGTTTAGCTTAGGAAACTGGAGAAGCAAAAAACCTGAGGCCCGCGTCTCAACAGCCCTGACGGAGGTGAATTTTTCATTGTCCTTGAAGCTAATCAAGCCTGCGGAAACAGCATCACCAAATGGACTACACGAGATTTTCAATTAACTCAAACAGATGGCTTAAATTTTCCAGGTGACTTTCCATATTAATTCAGAGAGTTTGCTGGACCAGGCCCCAGGAGGCTTGGCACGGATGGAGCTGGAAGAAAACAATGAAATACCTGGGTCTTCATAATCGCAATGTTTCTTCTATCCCAGCAAGAATATCATCAGCCAAACTGATTCGACTCCCCGACCAGTGCACACTAAGGACCCCTCCCCTAGGAGGGGCCAGTGCACACTAAGGACCCCCCCCAGGAGGGGCCAGTGCACACTAAGGACCCCTCCCCTAGGAGGGACCAGTGCACACTAAGGACCCACCCCCCTAGGAGGGGCCAGTGCACACTAAGGACCCACCCCCCTAGGAGGGGCCAGGGCACACTAAGGACCCACCCTCCTAGGAGGGGCCAGTGCACACTAAGGACCCCTCCCCTAGGAGGGACCAGGGCACACTAAGGACCCACCCCCCTAGGAGGGGCCAGGGCACACTAAGGACCCACCCCCCTAGGAGGGACCAGCTGCATGAGGAGGAAGGCCGCTCCAGGGTGGGGAGCGAGAGGTAGCGGGCAGCCCTGGGCTTGATCTGTCCACCTGAGGACCTCACAGCATTTTACACATCACTGGAGACAGAAGAGCTGAAAGAACCTCGGTGGAATCCTGCAGAGGCCCCAGGCAGATGGGTCCTGCCAAGGACAGCGGTGGAAGCCACCACAGGAGGAGTGCATGCCATCATGGACCAGTGGATCCAAGTGCCCGTGTGCCTCGCCCCGCGCTGGGCCTGTGGAGGAGTAAGAGTGGCTGAGGCCACAGCTCCTGCCAGAAGCTACTAATAATGGAGAGTTCCGTAACTGAATAGTGAAGACTCAGGCTGGAGTCACGGCAACATGTGGGCTGGATACTTGCTGACCCTCAGAATGGATCGTTCTCCACTTAACTGGGCCCACGTGTAGCCTTGCAGATCTGTAAACGGGTGGGTCCTGGTGCCATTCCCTTCTCCTTCTGAGTCTCCCGTCAATACTCTCAACAGAGCGAGGTCTAACGCTGATATAAGTGGACTCTGGAAGTATAGCCAGTCCCCAGACTGCTTGAACTTTGGGACAGAATGAAATTGATGTTCAGACCCCTTCACAAAGATAGATTTTACTCAGTTCTTTTGATTAGGAAATAAAATCCACCTACAGCCCTTAATAACAGGACAGTTGCCTTTGTCAACATGTTCCACCAACTACACGGTTGTTATACCAACTGGGAGATTTGGTTTATTGGAACAGGATTCACCACTCAGTTCCTGGAGCTGGCAAAAGACAGTAACGCTCTAAAATAATGCTCTGAAAATGGGGCGCCATTCACAAGAGGTCCGATTACATGGGTTTTCTTGGAAAGACTGCATCTGTCCATCCGAGGGACGCCCTCCAAAGTCTGCCACGTGCCAGGCCATGTGCTCCCTCTGCACGTGGGTGGTTGACCAGTCCTACCTGCCCCCCACCGCCCCCGAAGCCCAGCCTCCAGGGCGGAGAATCTGGGCCTGACCTGAGCCTGACATAAGCCAAGAAATAGTAGCATTGGTTTGACTGGTGTTCCCTTCCCAGAAAAACCAAATCATAAAGCAGTAAGGAAAACTTCAGAAAATGGACCTTTTTCTTGGATGTTTAGATTAGCAGGAAAATAAATCTGAGCCTAAAGAGACCATGTAAATGGACGCTGGTTTCATTATTATCGTCTTAACATAATTGAGGAAAGGGTGCAAACCTCATCCGTGGATCGTCAGGCGGCATCATCTCCAGGTCGTGCGTGGGTCCATTTAGGCCAATGACGTGCAGGGAGATACTGGGGTTTTCACATCCAGCCTGGGAAGTAAAAGGGGACAGAGATGTGAGTGAGCCGCCTCCCGCCTGGACTGGCCTGGGCACTAAGTCTGCCAGGAGATTCATAAGAGGCTCAGCGTGGGGAGGACGGTCCTTTAAGAGGAAGCTGCTCACCCCTGCTCCTCCTCCCTGGACAAGCACTGGCCTGGCAGGGCAGGAAAGACAAGGCTGCTGGGTCTGACGGCCCAGGCGCCTCTGCCCCCACAGTCGGAGATGCTGGGGTGAGGGAGGGACTCAGGCCCACGCAGGGCAGGCATCAGATGGGTCACCAGCTCCTGCCTCCGATTTGGAAGTGGACATCTGAATTCTGTTGGCCAGAATATGCTGATTTTCTATTAAAACGTGAAACCCCAAATCCTGAGCCATCTGGGCTTTATAATTCCAATTTCAGAGCACCTGCCCAGAGTTCACTGTAAAATCAGGGGGCCTGTACCTTTCTGGATTTCAGGTCATTACATCACTCCTGGATTGGGGGGGCTCTCATAAAAGGATTCACCAGGGAAACCATTCCATTTCTAGGTGATCTCTGGCTTCCAGCCTCCTGAACCGTGAGAAATAAATGTCTGTTGTTTAAGCCGCACAATCTGTGGTGCTTGTTACGGAGCCTGAGCTGACTGATACACCTGGTGTTTCCTTTCTCTGGCTTGGGACTCTGGGGACATCACTGGCCTCACTTGGACATTGTCGCCTCTCTTGCTGCAAACTGTAGGCCGGCACGTCCCGTATTTCTGGTACACACGGCACATGGCATCAGCTCCCAGAGCCCTCTGATGGCTTGGAAGCCGAGGCCCAGGGCTCACTGGCAGAGGCTGGAGGGGTCCTTCCAAGGCAGCCCCAGGTGGACGTGGGGACCCTGTCACCAGGTGAGTGCAGGCAGAGCTGCGTCCACTCTCTTGGGCACCCGCCTCTCTCCAACTGAGTGGGCGGTAGAGGTTTCGGCATCAGGCCCTCCCTTCACGTCAGGACGCTGTGATTTGCTAACAAAGCGGGCTTTGGCTATCCGTCCCCTGCCCCACTCCTGCAGCCTCGCTGTTCTGCTGGCTTTTTGTGGGAAGCAATTAGAAACAGTATGGGTCAGAACATGACCAAGGACAGAACAGCCCAGGCCCAGGGGACCAGGCGCAGACAGGGGTCCTTCTGACCTCCCAGAATTTAAAAAAGGAACTAGAGGACAGGGTGCCCCCGAGTGGGCAGTGTGAGTTTTTGTCACCACGGACTCACAAGGGAGGTGATGTATTTTGGTTGCAATGAAGCTTAGACAAATGATTAACGGTAGCTGCATTATTTAAAAGAAAGTAAACCTGCCGACAAATTCAACTGAGCAAAAATGGGAATTTAATGCAATGTAATGGGAAATAATTAATCTTGCCTCTGTTTACTGCACTGCTCATAACACATCTGATTATCACAGCTCCACGCTGGGAGACGGCTGGGCGGGGGAGCTGATGAATAATGCAGAGCTGTCCTGCTGCTGCTTCCTGCCTACCTTGGGGTAGTGGTAGGACTTCACGGTCGGGTAGGCGGAGCCGGTGTAGGTGGGCAGCTCCATGACCGGCACCCGGGAGTCGTTGATGGTGGCGTAGGCGAGCCGCGAACCATCTGGAGACCACCAGTGGGCAATGTGGGTCTTCAAAATCTCCTCTAAGGGAAACAAACAAAGCAGAGGACGGTGGATGGCATGGATGGAGTATCGGCCAGCGCTGCCCAGGCACCACGGGAGCTGGACAGAAAATCACGCGCCCCCTTGGGGTCACTTACAGCCCCTGAGGAGGCTTTCCTGCGCCCGGGATACACCTTCATCTCAGAGGTGCCTGGTCTGACCACCAAACCCTAGCACAGCAAAGCCAGTCAATCAAACCCAATCAATCAGGGCCCAACCGAACAGAGGCTAACTGTCTAAAAACCATTTTGGGGGGCACAAATTTGAGTACGATGAGCCCAGCAAGTCCTTTCTGGTTGACTTATTATTGTTCTGTTGTGGGTTATTATTTTAAGATGATCAGAAAAACAGAATTAGAGGAGATACATTCATTCTGAAGCAGGGCACACCCAGGCAGAAGCAAGTGAGGAAGTAAACTGTGTTGCAGGTTGAATCCCAGAAAATCGACTTGCAGGAGATGCCGAGGGGTGCCGGCACACAGACCCCCTCACACACAGCCGTGCAGGAGGGGAAGGCGTTCCAAGGCCAGCAGGCTCCTCACTCTGAAGCATGGAGGTGGTTTCACTCCACATGGCAGAAGCACAGAATGGCCTTCTCTTCTACGGGACCAAAGAGGAAACAGCAATCCTCTCAGGCTTCCACCAGGCGCACCCGTCACTCCTGCCCGCCCCAAAGAGTCTTGGCTAATTAGAGTTTTGACTAGGGCTGAGTGCTGTAGGATCTGTTATCTATTCTGGAAAGAACAATTCTGTGTCTTTTGAACAAGCCAAGAGAAGACACTTCCCAGGTACAACTCATCAGAGTGCTAGGGTCAGAGGAGCATCTCGGTGCACAACAGCTCTAAGGTTCGCGGATTCCTCCTTGTACATGCCATGTATTTTTATAAACCAAGTCCCCCTAGGTTTGTTTTTAAAATAAAGATCGATACAGCTCTATAATCACATACTGTGAGTCCCATTCAACGGTCGTTATTAGGTGTAGACCATAAACTGGCTCTGTGAGCCTGTGGGGACAGAAAGGTAACTGAGGCGCCTGAGAAAACAGAGTGAGTGCATCAACCACACAGGGAATGATGTGAATCGGAGCAGAGCCAAGGGGTGATGGCCACCGGAGGGAAGGGTCACAGAGATGAGAGAAGCAAGGCAGCAAGGCCAGGAGCTGGGCCAGCCTGATGGCCTGGCCAGGGGGGCACAGGGATCTGTCGGCTGCAGGATAGAGACGGCCGGGGGCCGGGGGGCTGGGGGGCAGGGCCGCATCAGTCAGGGCCCTGCTGCAGTGGCTACAAGAGCATTCCACAGCCAAGTTCAGGACTGAAAGTGGGGCACTGCAACTCCTTCTCCCAGGAGACCGGCCAACCAGGCAGTCTGTCCCTCCATCACTGGCTCCACTGGCCTGGTTTCTTAGTGGGACAAGCCCCCATGTTGCGTGGGACCCGCAGCAGCAATGCTAGGAGTCAGTCCCTTCAGAAAGTGCTGGCCTCCCCCTAAATAAGTCTCCCTGGCCCTCCGCGGGCTTTCCTCCAGGCCTGCCGGCAGCCTGCAGGGACCCTGATCCACTGTGACCCGGGGCCAGCACCAGACAGTAGAGTCTCATCCGCCACGAAGTCCCTGGCATATCTGACTTCCCATCACCCAGACACATCCCAGGCCGGCAGCACAGCTGATCAGTGAAGGATGGTGAAGGGGCCCCAAGTCCTGGGTTCTGCCCCTGTCCTGCCATCGACCGCGGAGGCCCCGAACATGCCCCCAGCTGTCAAACAAGGGGCACAGCTGCTGCCTCTAATGTGTCCTCCCTGACAGCGTTTTGTGACCTTGCGGCATCTGAGAAATGACTCAGAAGCTTCTGCAGAGCCGATAAAAACCCAAAGGTCTGCTGGGGGGGCGGGGGGGGGGGGAAGGAAGTCAGCCAACCCTCCATTGCTTGTAATTTTCCAATGTCTTTGGCGGCCAGCAAAGTGACTTTCAGGTGCGGGTGTGGAAGGCAGTGATTCAGAAATGACTTTATCCAGCACCACCTGACTTGTCTGGCCGGCGCGTGTGGGACAGTGAACAACAGACTCCAGCAGATGGTCTGCTGGAACAAACAGGCACCATTGGCCATGCAACTTCTGGGGGATTCTGCTCAGTGGCGTCTGTGCTGCAGGGACATCAGGGCATGAGGGGACATCAGCGCACGAGGGGAATCACTGGGAGTGAGCGGGACACAAGGGTCAGAGGGCCAAGGAGGTGGTGTCCGCCTGAAACCAGCTGCGCGAGCCTGGCCACGGCTCTCACGGCGCATTCATTCACGGCCAGAACATCCCCACAGAAAAGCGGTGGGTGCGACAAAGCCTTCTAGAAGAGGCAGCACCGCACAAGAGCAAGCAAACAACACAGTCCCTGCTGACACAGCTCTTCTGAGGCTTCCCTTTGACCCCGAGCGACCTCCTGAAATGGGAGAACAGCAAATCAGCAGCCTGGGGGGGTCCTGCCACCTTCATCCCCAGACGGGCCCAGGGGTGCAGGAGGGCACTGCTAGCTCCTCATCCACCTGTCATGGGTCCACCTCATTTCTAGAACTTGCCCTCAGACCAAAAGGAAACGCTCCTGCTTTGATCTGGTCGGTGCAGGGCAGGGGGTCACACAGGCAGGGGTGAGAGAGACAAAATCAGGGGAGAAGGGAGGCCTGATGCTGGGCTGACAAGTACTATTTCTGTCCCTTCTGTCAGCAGATGCCAGAGTATTTCCATTGAGCTCAATGCACTGCTCAGAGAACACAGATGCAGAAGAGGACCACAGGCTTCAGACAATAAATGTGCTGGTCAGAAGGGAATCTGGAAACCACACAGTTCAGGGATGACAAATATCTGGTGTGTGTGTGTTGGCAAATGTTCCTTTCAATTCCATCCCACAGCAAGATGATCACAAATAAAACAGAAATTCCTCCGTGCCAAAGGCCGGGCCACACACAATGGGTGGCTTCCGTTTATTTTCCCCAAATGCCCTGTAACACATTGTTCCTTGGTGTTTCTATTCTCCTGTGAGTTAGCTGCTCATTAAAGAGATAAAGTAAGGATAAGAAACTCTGGGGAAAAGGACCAGGCAAATGAAATCGTGACACTTTTGTGTTAACTGAGAACGTCCCTATTCTCCACATGTTCTCTTCAAGCTTCTAGATTCATGAGGCAGTTGGCTTAAATGCCATGAATCAAATGTAGTTTATGGATAGAGTTTTGCAGGGAAAAAAACCCTATTTCATCAACTAAATTAACCGCATGAACGCTTGGCTTGGAACAACAGGAGAAACTTGCCTTTCTGAGCAAGTACAAATAACTCGTGAGAACGGGAGGATACAGCTTTCCTTCCACCTTCCCTGTCCTGTCCAGGGACCTTCTCAGAATCAAGTAAGAAAGATACATTTGGGGACACTCACTTGAAGAGGCAGAAATTTTTATCCATGCAGCTTAAGCTCATGGCAGGATCTGGGCCCCTTTCCCTCACTTCTTGGCATCGTATCTCAAAGAAGCCAAGTCCACTACATGAGCTGTCATTCACGCCGCACACGTTAAGGGCATATCCATACCCGGAAGGACAAAATCCCCTTCGGGTTCAAGGTGATGAAGGCCAGTCCAGCCAAGAGGAGGAATTCTCGAGTCTTCCAAATGCAGAATAAGAGGGGGCCCCCAAGGTCGGTCCACCACAGTTGCCTGGAATCACTTAGGGAGGTTCTCAGGGAAACGCGGGAACGGTGGGTGCTTTCTGTCACAGACGCTCGGGCCCACTCCAGGCAGTACAGTCAGTATATACTGGGGTGGGGGAAGGGCACAAGCCCCTTTTAAGCAAAAGCTCTGTGGGTGACTTTCGTGTACTTGCCGGTTAATATGTCACATCTGATCAAACGGGCACTGCATTCTGGAAATGCATGCCTATGGTCTGCTGACAGAAAAATGTCACCTGCCATTTCAGTAAACAAAGGATGCTGTTGCCTTAAAGCCACCAGCCACTGCAGCCCACGGTGCGCCCTGAGGGGAATTCAGGATGGAGAAAAACAGGATACTGGCCCTAGATCGTGATGATGCACATCTAGGAATAATTTCCGTGAGACCAGACTCCTGCAATCTTCTCATACATAGAAAAGCCCTACAATCATGAACTTGAGATGTCTGGTTTTTGTGATTAGCAGTACTTTTTTGATATTTGATCACATGATTTTTTTTAGCAAAAACTCCTGTATATCCCGGTTCCTCCCTTTCCTCTTTGGAACAGTCCCTCAGAGATATCTGAGAGGCTCTCTCCCAGGCTATAGTCCTCAGTAAGGCCCCTGATTAAGACACAACTTGCATCTTTTAGGTTGTGTGTTTTTTTCAGTTGAAGGTCTTATTAGCATATAGGAAACAGGCTTCCAAATTATTTGGGGGGGAGTATATATACCTACTTGAACAGAAGAAGAGTAGGTTCTGCTTAAAAGTTCGTTGTAGGTTGAACTGTGTCCTCCTAAAAGATATGCTATCCTAATCTCTGGTACCCATCCATGTGACCTTATTTGGAAATGGGGTCACTGCAGATGTAATTAAGATGTACATTAAGATGAGGTCGTATTGGAGGCGGGCAGGGGCCCCTAATCTGATATGACTGGTGACCTCATGAGGAAAAGTAAAGAGACACAGAGACAGACAGGGGACAATGCCAGGTGACGGCAAAGGCGGAGAGTGGGGTGATGGGTCTAAAAGCCAAGGAGCAGCAAGCGTGCCACCACCAGAAGCTGGAAGAGACACCCTGATTTCGGACTTGCAGCTTCTAGACTTGGAGCACATCTCTGCCGTTTAAAGCCATCCAGTTTGTGGTCTTTTGTTATGGTAGCCCCAGGAGTCCGCACAAGGTCATGACTGTGTTGGCTGCCATAGAACCAGCTGCTTGCTGGGAGAACGCTGGTAGGAGAGAGTCAGCTGAATTCCGCCCTGAAACTCAGCAGGGTGAATTTCTAAGCCAGACCTGACAAGGATGGGGGGTGCCCACTGGCCTAAGCCCTAACAACAAGCTGGCCTGGACCTGGCCTCCTCCGCCCCCGGCGCACATGCACACACGCACTCACGCACTCACACACACGCATCTGATGCTGAGTGTGCTGGGCTGCATCCTGCAGGCCCTGGCACGGACCGTCCCAGCCTCCAATGGGCGGATCGAGTTGGCTTGTCTCAGCTTCCACCCAACATGCTGGGGACCTGCTGTGACTGGGACCCTTCCTGAACCCCAGTCAGATTCAAGGACACTTTTTGGTTGAACACATATTTAACATGTGCCGGACCGTGCTGCAAGCACTTCGCATGAAACAACTCATCTGCTCCTGACAGCCCTCCCGGCGCTAGATCAGCCGCTCCTCTTGAGATCTAAGCGCCTGCAATCACATGCCAAGGTTCCGCCCGCCCTCCTGGCCCGGACCCGGCGCGTCACTGCCGAGCGCTCCCCGCACAGTCTTCAACCAGGAGAGTCACCAGCAATCACCACGGGGACACAACAGCAGCAGGAGTCTCAGAGCCAGGCTCAGGGTCAGAGCCACAGCCCGAGGCCTCCTCGCTCCTCAGACGGCCGGCTCTCCTGCCCGGACCCCTCTCCTGCGCTGTGCCCCCCGAGGCCCCCCCACGCCCCACTGTGTCTGCTCACGCCTGGCAGGGAAACCTCCACCGTCCTTTCCTGAGCCTGATGACCAACGAGTGCATGTGCGCCCGAGGGACGTCATGTTTTATTCTACAGCCTTCACCCTCGCCACATACTTCACTTGCCTTTGCTAATCTTGGATACTCACAAGAACCCTGGATTAAGCCCCTTTTTACAGCTGAGAAACTGGAGGTTGAGAGAAATTAACTTGATGGAGTTGAAGACTGACGGCTCAATACATCCTAAACCCTAGGCCAGAGCACTGGAGAGATGAAATTCTGTAGTCTGAAATGTAGTAAACAAAATATGACCACCACTCCCACCCCTCACCCAGGTGAGCAGAAACCTCAGGACGGTAGGGGTTGGGGACACAGGTCTCTTTCTTTTGGGGGGAAATTAGAGAAAGCTCTTGGGGAGGTGGCATGTGACCTGTTCCCCAATAACCCATCCTTTCTTTTAGGAAAGGAAGCAATGAATCACAGCTGGGCACATGGTCTTCCAGAATAAAGACCCTTCCCCGCCTCCTGTGTGTAGCGGGGGGAGGTGTGAAGCCAGGTGTGAAGGGGGGAACTCTTGTCCATGGGCTAGGTCAGAAGGTCTGAGTAACTCCAGGTCCTCCTTTAAAGGAAAGGGGGGTCCACTACTGCCTTTTCCCTGCCCTGCTGGCTGGAGAGCAGACACGAGGTGAGACTTTGTAGACCAAGCAGGTGGCAAACGCCACAGTACGGACCTAGGGGGTCCAGAGTAGGTCACAAAGTTCCTGAGGTCCTCAACATCAGACAAATCCACGGAGTTAGAGCTGTAGGTCAATACCACTCGCAAGTAGAAGACAGAGTGCCAGCCATCTAGGGGGTCTGCAAAGGACCCGCGCCCAGGAAAGGACACTCGCTCATCTGTCTTCCGACAGCACTTTAACAAGGAAGAGTGACTTCTACTTCCATTCGCAAGCTGAGGCTGGACCTGCAATCCCCCAGGGGGCGACCTCTGCACCAGATGTCGGAAAATGGGGGTCCACAGGGGTGATGGAGGGTCGTGCAGACCTGGAAGGGCGTGGGGAGAGGCAGCGGGGAGAGACAGTGGGTCACGGGAGGCCGGGGACAGAGGCAGGCTTGCGTCTCCCCGACTGCTGCAGCCCAGGCTTCCCCAGGCCGACAGGCCACAAGGGACTGGGTCTGGCTGAAAAGAACCCCAAGGCAGACTAGGGGCCGCAAACATGAGACAGAAGGGAAATGAGAGGCTTCAGAGTCCTTTGGGGAACCTGCTGCCATGTTCTCTCAGGGCTCTTGCAATGCACGTGCTCCTGCAGGACCGGCTCCTGCAGCCTCATCTTCCTGGGGCAGGCGGGAAGGCCAAGACCCACTTTTATCAGGAGCAGAAGGCTAAATCTGACCACACACACACATTTCTATGAGCTGTGTAGCTCGGGATGGGGGAGGGGTGCAGAGACACTTCTGCGTTCTCTCTGCGTTTCTGAACAGCCAGAGGTCACAGACAGCCCCGCTGGGGCGCGGCAACACTGAGAATGCTCACACACACACACACCCCCACCCCGCCTCCAATTCAGCTGTCCGCCGTTTCTACACTTTAGCTGTTTCCCGTGTCTGATGCTCCAGCTTACTACTGGGGCGGGCCAGCCACACCATGAATTCCCTGCTGCCTGGATTTTCTGTCGAGAATGCAGTAGTCAGGAAGCAGACTGTGTTATCTTAGAGATACCATGTAAATTCATAGACTGCCTCCAAAAGCAGAAAACAAGATGTCCCTGAATTTATAATTGCTGCAGAAGTGGCTAGACCATCGCTTAAAGCAAGAGGTTCACAGGAGGCCTGTGTGTCTATGGCTTCCAAACCCCCAGTCTCGTAAGCTTGACCGATTACCTTTTATTGTTTTTCCCGAGGCCCTGTAGGCTCCTGTGCCACACTTGGTCCGTGAATTTAACTACTGGGTGGACTCATCTGGGGGAGATCTTAGGGTGCACAGCCACTTGGTGTAGACAAACATCAGAAGCATCTTCCAAGGCTGAACGCATAGAACCCTCTTGACGTCATTTTTGGGTTATCAATGCTCTTTGTCTCCCTGGGGAGTCGTTTATACCTTAGTATAAATTCCTCTACTGAGCTCGACACCTTGCTTGGCGTGGCAGACAGTAGTTTCCAAAACTGGCCCTGGCAACATTTCTGGGACTTGACGCCCTTCCATTAATAAGAGGTGAGGCTTTGGTCCCTTCCCCTGGACCCGGAGCAGTCCTCCGCAGCCGCTGAACCAACAGGATGCAGAAGTGACGTGTGTGGCTTCTAAGGCTGGGTCACGAGAGGCCGTGTGCTCCCGCTCCGGGCTCTCTCCGGCTTGGGCTGCTCCCCGTCGAGACCGCCCACCACACTGTGGGAAAGCCCAGTCACGTGTCAGATGTCCCTGCCAGCACAGCTCGGGGCCCAGCTAGCAGCCAGCATCAGCCATGGGACACCTGAGGGAGCGCACCTCCAGGAGGCTCCAGCCCAGCCTCCCAGCTGGTGCAGAGGGGAGAGGAGAGCTGTGCCTGCCAAGCTCTGCCCACCTTCCAGGGGCCACTGTTTAAGCCTTTGTATTTAGACCACTGAGAACAACTTCAGCTAAGAAAAGCTTTGAAAAGCAAGATGGCGGAGGGAGGAGGAAACCTGGGCCGGTGTGGTGGGCTCCTGTTCCTGCGTGGTCATCTCTCTGGGTTTTCCCTGCTCTCTCCTCTTCACTTTCACCGTGGGCACTTGAGGGAGCTTCCAGCACTCATGCCGCTGCCCTCTATTTACCCGCTCCACGCCCGGGCAGGGGACCACGTGTCAGAGATGTTCATTCATCCAGCTGTCCGCCCACTCATCACTCAGTGGATAACCAAACGTCTAATAAAGCAGACAGAGGACACGCTCAGTGCCGGACACACAGAGAAACTGGCTCTTACGACGTTCTTTCAGTGACTCGGAGAACGAGAACCATGTTTGCTGACTTGTACCCCTCCTCTGAGGAAGCACTTTAGAACGAAGCTCTCCGTCTGAATTCAAGTTTATTTTTGAAGTAGGGGGTCCCAGCGTGGGCCTCGGCCAGGATTCAGACAAATGTGAGGAAGGCAGGAGGTGCTGCTAAGAGCTGGATTTCCCGAGGCTCGGGGACGGGGAGGGAAGAGCCAGCCAGTCTCTGGTCTCTGTGCTGGTCCCGTGGCCCGGCCCTGGGGGCAGAGCCTTGCCTCCTGGGGCCTCCTGCTGCCCCCCGTGCCGGGCAAGAGGGCCCCACGCTCCTGAGCCGCGTGCCTCACGTGTAAGTAGATTCCCGCCCCGCATCCCCTCCCTTACTCTAAATTCTCATGCTGGTGTGAAGGAGGCATTAAGGTCCTGATCAGGAAGATAATCAAACGATAATCAAACACACGCAAACATCAGGGGCCCTGAGCTGGAAGGTGTGCTTTCCGGGGAAAATAAGCCAAGTCTGGAGAACTTGCAGGAAGGTGAACCTGGCAGGGACACAGGCCGGTGGCTGGAGAAGCTGAAGACACAGGGCCCCTTCTCAGGCCCAATCTTGTGCTCATTATCAGAGTTTTTTTCTGAGGAGGGTCCCCCAGGTCACATGAGCTTTGGGCCCCACAACCGTGAGAAATGTCCTAGTAGAATGAAAAGTGACTTTTGGAGAAAAATCCACACAAAAATAGCATCGCCTAAGAAAATGGTTTCCACCTGCTACTCCGGAGGCCACTTGCCGCCTTGGGGAGACCCGGACCCCAGCTCTGATCCCGCGGCTTTGGGCCTCTCCTCCTTGACTGTGAAATCAGGGGTTTGGCTTACGTTACTTTTTCTCAACCTTTCTGAATACGAGCACACCTCCTTACAGGAAAACACTGCAGATTCCACATTTTAATCCAGTTTGAAATAGTCAATGTGTCTTTTAGAATAATTTGTATTTCGTTCATCACAAGAGCACCTGCACATACTGGACGGACAGTTAACTGTATGGTGGCGTACAGTTTATTTGGTCCCACGGACAACCAGGCACGGGCCTGGATTCGCAGACGCCCCGACCAGGCCCCACGGCCCATTTCCCCACCCTGACTTAGATGTGGACGGAACTTCCTTTGAGCAGGTTCTAGAATGTCTGCCACCAGACAGAACACCATCCTGTTTCCTGAGCTCCTGGCAAAGTAACCAGCAGCCACGAGCAGAGGGTGGCCAAGGCTGCGGCAGGCTTTGTCTACTGGAAATCTGTGAGTCTAGACCAGCCTGAAGGCAGGCCCGGGCGCGCGGGCGCACTCGGGATGTGGCGGGAGGCGCAGAGCAGACCTGGTGCTCGGTGAGGACACGAGCTCGGCCCCCTATTCCTCGGCCCCGGCCTCTCTGAGCATCTCCTGATCTGCCTGCCAACCTGCCCACAGAGGACCTGGAGGTGGCCTCCAGAGCTCCAAAGCTGCTGGCGTGCTGGTGTCAGTGAGTGGGGTCGCGGGCCCTTGTTCAAGGTCAACATTCCCGCCTGTGTGCCCAGGACCTTCCCCCAGTGACCACGCTGAACACCAGCTCCTCGAGCGCTGCGATGCATGCTCTGGGGTATAGAAGAGACCCAGGCAATTGGCTTCTGCCTTAAGGATCTCACACAAAAGGGAAAAACCTTACCAGGGACCAGGAAAAACGAGACCTGCACATAAGCATCTGACTTCCCTCATCCTCAGGGCAGGTGGCCACAGGCAGAAGGGGCTCTTGCTGCAGAATGACTTTGCCTGCATTTAAAAAATCATGCAAGACCCCAAGCAATGAAGGCTTGTTGGCCCAGTGTCAGTTGTGTGCTGTCTTTGGGTGGGGAGGTCGGGTGCAGGAGAGAAGAGGGAGCCTGCGTGAACTGGGCTGGGCTTCTGCAGACACCATGCAGATCCCTGCAGGGCAGTCACTTCCCCAGGGGCTGCAGGGGAGGGGTGGGTGAGGGGGGGAGAGGCTGCATGTGATCCTTGGAGGGACCAGAGGTGGATGGGGAGGACGGTGTCGACCGTGGTGGCAGACCTCGTTTTCCTCTGTTCTGCTCTAATGTTCAATGAGTAGCACGTGTGCTAAGTCAGGTATCACACAGTGCTGACCACTGGGTGGCGGTCGGACGGGAGGGTGACTCTGCCCATCCCCGAAGGCGTCATGGAGAGGGACCTGGAGGGAGGCATGTGCACAGCGTCCTGCCCTACACACGTCGGCATGCGGTGCTCAGGAGGGTGGACCCTGGAGCTAGACTCTTGAGCTTCACATTCTGGCAGGGCCACTCACAAGCTGTGTGACCTTAGGCAAGTGACTCAGTCTTTTGGTGCCTCAGTTTTCTCATCTGTAAAATGGGGATGATAACAGTATCTACCTCACTGCGCTGTCGTAAGAGTTATATTAGTTATTATACATAAATACACTAGCAAGTCCTGAACAACATCTGTTATTATCATGGAATGCACATCAGCCTGGGTCTTTGGAGATTGGTAGGCAGGGTCCCAACTGAGGGAGCAGAAGCTCAAATGGAAGATGAGCCTGGACCAAACTGATATGGCCACTGTGGTACGGCCTTGTGTCTGGTGTGCCTGGGCACCTGGTGACAGAACCAGCTCTCCATCAGGGAAACCTCACTATCGATCACCCTCGCCGCTGGTCCTGGTAATTGGAAGAGAGAAAAAGCAAATGGCTCACGCTCCCTGGAGGGCCCTGGCGGGTTTCCTCTGCCTCACTGGGAACAGCAAGCCTCAGGGGATACACTAGCTGCTCAGGGCAAGAAGCGTTGCTGCTTTTTCATTGTTCATTTTGTAAAGCGCTTTTGGGCGCATTTTGTAAAAAGTTATATTGCCTGCAACAAAAAAATCCCAAACCAACACCCACTGAACTCCTCCCCACTTTTCTTTTTTATAATTAAGAAGACCTTGGCGAGGATAGTAACGCTAGGAAGACAGGGCTGATCCAGGCAAAGTGAAGAAGAAAGCGGAGGTTACCTCGTCTGGCAGCCCTGACACAGACAGCACTTCACTGTGACCCCTCCCCTAACCCCAGGTCTGGGCCAATCATTCTTCCCATCAAAATTTACAGGCAAAACGTTCACGCGTGTGTGTCCACGTGCGTGCGTGCGTGTTTCAGTAAGTTTTCATTTACCCCTCCAAACAACCACTCCAGGTAGGTAACATTATTACCTTTATTTTTCCCTTAAGGAACTTAAAGGGATAAAAGTTTAAATAATGGCTCAAACGACACAGCTAGTATGTGAAAGGAGTGTATCTGTGGAAAATACTGAAAGAGACATTTATTTGGTATCTTCCCATCTCCATTCTGCTTTTCCTACCACTCTCCCACCACGGCCCCTGTGCCCACCTGTGATTTTGGATCCTGTGCGTGCCACTGAACATGAAATGAACAGGAACTTGGTCAGCAGATTGCAAATCATCCCCCCCGCACTGCTACTCTCTGCAAGGCCAGCTGCCAGGTGGTCAGGTAGCCCTGGAGAGAGTCCGCCATTTGTGCCCTGGCACTGACCAGAAATGGTTTTAAGTTCAGCTCCTGAAATGTGTTCCATTTAAAAGAGAACGCTCCCCCACAACTCTTGGATAGTAACTTAATAATCTGTAATAGTGATCGGTTGAGGTAAAATGTATTATCAACCCCACAGTGATTTTTAATTTCCTTAGACAGTCAGATTTTTCTTCCTCGTATTTTGCCAAAGCTGATCATCCTGTTAATAATATTCACAAGAAAGTTAAAAATGACTGACATTCTGAAATTAGAATTTTAATTGGATAGTGACTTAACTACCAACTGAGATTTACCGCCGTTTGTATTTATGAAGAATCCATTTCTTAAAAGTGCTGACTATTTTGTCCTCTTCTGAAAGTTAGAATTTTTCACCACAGAGCAAAATTATAGCCTTAAAATTATATGTAACATTTCTTTTATACATTGACTTCAGCTTTAAAATTAGAAGATGAGAATATTTCCTTTTAGGATGCACTGCAGAAAAAGCTCATTACATTACATATTTTCAAAGAAAATCCTAACAGAGCAATAGTCACCTTAATCAGCCTGAGATAGTCTGCATAATTATTTCTTAATATCAGTGAAAACGTATTTTAAAAATAATGGATATCAAAAACAATGTGCATCAGGAAATTAGGTCTCAAGTTTTTGTATTTATTTCTAAAAAAGAAAGTTAATTAACTGAATTATAAACAGCACTCGGAACAGTTTCCACACCCATAACTGCAGCAAATTATGAAATAGTCTTGGTTCTATTGTTCAAAGAACGAGAGGCTGCCTTTCGACTTGTACAGATAGGTGCTGACTAGGGAGACACAGCTCAGAAATTCGGCGTGAACGACGGGAGGGGGATCCAGGTCACCCCAGGTACGGTCACACAGTGGTGCCGCGCTGCCTTTAGCGTGGACGGGAGGCTGCAAAGCTGGCAAATCTCTGAGCTCAGGGCCAAGCCACTGCCCACAGCCCACGCCGTCCCCACCTGTTCCCGCCCCCTGAATTTCCCGGTCCTGCACCTGGCCTCAGCCTGCAGTCGCTCAGTGTGCCTCAGGCTGAAGACGCGAGGTCCCAGTTCCAGGTGGGAAGGTGAGCTGTACTCTGCCCCAAGCCCAGACCACGTACCCGAGCGGAGGGTTCTTCCTCCGAAACCAGCTGTGCCCGTGGAGGGGAGAGGACGGAGAGGTGGTGGCGATGGTCCGGGGGAAGCCCCCACTTCCCCCCCCTCCCCCCCCTCCCCCGCTTCTTTTGAAGCAGCCGAGGTGGTTGCCATGGCCTGAGCGGGAGGGCTCCATGGATTTCACACGGGGACAGTCCTGGGGCGTCAACAGGTGTGTGCTGGTACTACTTGCACACCCAGGCCCTCCCAGGCTGGCCCCCGGCGTGCACCTTCGTGCGCCCGCGTATAATATTAAGCCGAATTACTGAACAATGACACGAGTCCCGTAAACCCTCGCTAAGTCCTGTTTTGTAACTTGGGCAACCCAACAATTGAGGACTACATTTTAGTTCTGCAGTGTTCAGAGGAAGGAAAGGCAAGATTCAGAGTCTGGGCGGGGCTGGAGGAGGGGGAGGGGAGGCCTTGGCGGAGCGGGATCAGGTCGCCCCTGGGAGGCCTCCCACCTCCTGTGTCCAGAGCTGCTCAAATCCAGTGAGAAAGACACCCCAGGCCGGAGGGCAAACATGGTGCCCACACGGTGCGCGGCACACAGTGAGTGCTCAATAGATGTCTTGAACTAGACTAAAGAGAGGTGATCAGAGCCAAGGGGGCCCATCCCGTGGGGTCACGTCCGTCCATAGGGCTTCCCCTGCCTTTGACGTGGATCCTACAGACTTCCCCAGCTCTCTAGCCCAGCCTGCGCGTCCAGGCCCCGGGACAGCCTGAGATCAGAGCAGCACCGACAGGGCATCGTCCCGCACAAGCGTCCTGCAAACAGGAAATGCTCCGCAAGTGAGAGCGTGAGAACTACCAGTGGTGGTGCCACAGAAATACCCACGACGGCCACATTCACGGGGTTCCCCGGGAGCCAGGACGGGAGCTGGGCCGAGCTACCCGTCTTGGTCCATGGCTCACTTTCTGGCAAAACCCCAACCCTGGTTAAATGCTGGTCACCACCAGAGTGACAACTGTCCCCCACTCCTAGGTCCTGAGCACCGCTGTCCCCTACTGTGGTGGCCAGTGCTAAAAGGTGGGGTGAAGGTGTGCTTCTGGGAGGGTCGTGGACACCCAGGGTCAGAAAAGTGAAATGGAAATCGTTCTGTTTGTTACCAATGTGGCATTTTCCGAGAGCAACAGCACAAGCAGCAACAGCCGTAACTCAGCAACAGCCTGACAGTGACCGTGGTGCTGGGCGCTGCACGGGTTACTGCGGATCCACAAGGCGCCACCTCCCACCTGCCAGAGGAGGCGGGTGAGGCTCCTGCCCAGGAATTAATTCGCTGCAGTTCGGACAGCGGGTTAAGTGGTGGAGTCAGTCCAGGGCTGCCAGACCCCAAGACCCGTCTCTTCCCACGACACGACTCTCACCGGATGGTCGACTTCACCTCGACAACTGCAGGTTGGCAACCTTCTGAGAGCCTAAGATTTTTGGTCCATTTATGGAGTGAAATGCAAATATATACACTGTAAAGCAGACAGGGCTGGAAGGCAAATGGAGATCAAGTGGTTCAGGGCCAATTACAGAGCAGCTCTTCCAGGGGGTGAGGTCAGCTTCTCCCTCCCCGGGACCGACGGGTCTCTGCTCTGGGTGAGCTTGCGACGGCACCCGGTACCCTTCCCACTGCCTTCTTCCGGCGCACTCATTCCTAGCTAACCTTCTACACTACCAGCTCTAAGTGGAGCAGGAACTGTGAGTTCCCGCGGCCCTGGGAATAATGCAGGGCAGGAGACAAAACTCCAGTTCTGAGGAGCTGACCCTTGAGTTAGAGAAGGGCTCCAGTGGGAGTCCCCATCCTCTGAGGGAACTCACTTCTAAGATAAAGGCGGTATATTTTAGTTGTGTTTTGTAGGATCAGCAGTTCTTTAATGAATCTTCTCAAATTTGTACAATAGTTGGCTGAAAATTTCAACTTCATTTTAGAGTGAAATGCAACGGTCACCATGAGTTAATTCTCCCTTTGCCAAGATGCAAAGAGCATACGAAAGTCTAAAATCAAGTGAACTCTGCTCTGTTTCCTCTAATGCTTTTTGGCCAAGTGCAGTCCAAAGGAAAGGGGCTGCCAGAAACTCTCTGTGAATAAAATAACTGCAGGGAGAAATTTCCAGAAGCCTGAGAAGAGTGTGCTAGTACTTCTGGGGTTGGGGGGATCTCACAAGGGAGGGGCTTTGTTAACAAGCACCCAACAGGATCAGGCGCCAAAGGCCATGAAGAGAAGGCAGAATCCACTGGGGCTGTGTCCTCACCGCAAACACGGGGCTCCCCCTTTCTCCCACGGGGAGGCTTTATCTCCTGGTCAAGGGGCGGGGCCTCGGGCTTCCTGGGGGCCTCCAAACCCTACAGAGTTGATCGCCTACAGGTATGTTTTTTGAAGCTGTGCCTCTGGAACTCGGAGGGGAGGTGCCTTGCTGTGAAGACAGGACCCAGCTCAGCACTTTGCCCTGGTCCTCCTCTGACTCTGACTCGCAGAATGTTCTCTGGAGCCTCCCAGCCTCGCTCACATGTGCCTGAGCTCAGCTTCTCCCAGTCTGGCTGCTTCTTCTCTTCTTGATAAATGCTGCAGGAAGGACCACTTTCGCAACCAGACAACACCCTGGGCTCTGGGACCAACAGGCCCCACGTGCCCTGAGCGTCACCGTAATCTAGTGCGACGGGAAGGGCAGGTACGTCACCTGTCCTACTAGTGACCCAAAGCTCACCGTGTGCCAGGTGCTACGACCACCTACTGACATCCTAGCAACCGTGGGGCTGCTTCTGTGATTCCATTTCACAGAAGAGAAAGCTGAGGCCCAGGGACACGGGCAGCTTGCTCAAAGGGAGTGCCTGAGTCTTGACTGGACTCTGGCCTTGGCGAGTGTGGAGTGGACACTTCCCCAGGGCTGTTTCCCAGACTCGCAGGACGGTAGAGGGTGGGGCTGGCTCAGTGTCCAGATTCCTGGTCCACTGCTCGTCCAAACACTGCCGGGGCACGGCCAACCAAGGGCTGAGCCTACAGCCCGTTTCCCCTGCCTGCCCCGAGCAGTCCGGCAGCTCGGGCTACGGCTCAGCATTCGGAGGCGCCATCCGTCTGGGTCATATCAGTGTTACAGAGTCATCTTTCAATGAGGCGAGATGCAGATCAGAACAGATGCAGACGGTGAGACAGCGTTTGGGATCATTCCTGAAACACCCGGCCCCGTGGGTTCTCAGTGTTAATAACTGCCTGCCACTACACCCCCGCTGCTGTACAGACTGGGGAAAACCAAAGCGCCGGAGAAATCGGGGTCCTGGAAAACTGCAAAAGACATAAATAACCTGCCTGATGTATCTGTACTCGGAAATAAATGGCCTCATTCTAAACACAGAAAATCTTATTTATTCCCGCGTGCATCTGCAGCCTTTTTCGGTCACTAAATGTTTTATCCGAGGTGCCGAGAGCAGAATTAAATGGGAGTTAAAAAAGAAATCGGCGAACATCAAGCCAGGAGGCAAAAGGAGCTTTTACCTCGCCGTGCTCGCAGCCTACCTCGATCATCAGCACCGTGTGATTTGCACATTACTCACCGCAAGCATCTCATCATCATCAGAGCAGTCTGCCAATTCCCGCAAATCAGCACTGGAGTACCAGGCAGACGCACCCCTATATTCCTGGGCTGGCCACCAGGGGGCAGCATCCTCAGGGAGGAGACATGAGTCTGGGTTTGATTTTTATTCCACGGCATGATCACTCAAATGTTCATTATAACCTTGCTGGCTGCTAATTTGCAGCTTCTCCAAACACCGATAGATTGCCTCAATTCTCCCGTCCTCCTTTTCTTATTCTGGGGGGAAAAAGTCCACAAATGCATCTCCAGTGGCTGGCGAGTTTTAAGTAGGAAATTGTCAAGAAGCTGCTCTTCTAGGGTGGGCACCCAAGGCCTCTGATGGCCCTTTGATGACCACCTGCAAATCCGTCTGCCGTGTAAAAGCAACTAGGCCACTCTACTTGTCATTGTCCCGCGTGAAGGGCAGTGTTTTAGGACTCCAGCGATGCCAAAAGGAGCCAGCCACACTGAGGGCAAAGAAAGTCCTCAAACTTTTGTTAAATCTCTTTTTTTAGTAAAATCTCTGTCTCTCTCTGCCTCTTTCTGTCTCTGTCTCTGCCTTTCTGTCTCTCTCTCTCTCTCTCTCTCTCACACACACACACACACACACACACACACACTCACACACACACACTCCTTCCTCATCTGCTGCTAAGCATCATCTGTTTTAGTGTCACCTGCTTTGGGAGATCTCAGTGCGGGAAAAATCACTTCCTTTTTCCTGATCCTGTAGCATCTGAGTCAGAGTCAGTAAAGCCCCATTACCCCGAGAAGGCCAGCTCCCTGGCAGCCTGAAAGGCTTCCTTTACATAGTTTTCAATTCCCTTAATGTTCAGCTTTTTGTTCCCTTAATGATGATTTTTCCAGAGTCAGTTAAATTTACAATGAAACAAAGGTAATTATATAAAACTCTAGCACATAGAAAGAGACCCACACGGCCCAGCCTGAGTGGAGAGCATCTGGACATCGTGGCAGGTAGCGAGACCCCTGCCTCACCTGGTCTTCTACAAATCTCAGCCATGACCACTCAGGACGGTTTCTCATTTCCGACTTTCAACCCGCATGGCCACCAAGGTGCAGTGTGTTATGCTCCCTGAAGAGTCCAAGGAAACCTTCCTTTGGCCCAGGAACATAGGGGGACTTCTGGCATGCTGAGGATCTGGGGAGGACTTGCCAGGCGCTGAAGTCTGTGCCTCTGTCCCTAAGTTCTGGGGGCTCTGACCCCAACTCCTTTTAGGACCCAGAGCCTCCTCAATGCAAGGCAGGTGGAGAGGCCGGAGGCTGGAAGTGCTGAGTGGAAGCTGCCACGGTGCCAGGACAGGAGGGCACTGCCCGCCCACGCCTGCCGTCTGCACCTGGCTCATGGGAGGCGGGGGAAGCGTCACTTGTCAGACTTTTCCCCGTGGTGTAGGCGGGTGGCCACGGATTTTCTAACCATCAGGGTTTCCTAAGCTATTTCATAAACCTCCCCCTTAGGACAAGCTTATGTTGGCTCACATCTCACAGGATCTCAAATGTGCAAGTGTGCAGCGAAAGACAGAAACTGAAAAAGAGACTGGGGACCAGGTACTGATAACATCACGAGAGAAGGAAATTTGGAAAAAATGTTTAAGGAATTAGCTCTTGAGTTAATTGATTAGTGGTTGCTTGGTTTTCTGAGTTTCATATTTTTACAATCTTAAATCAGAACAGGTCATTCTGCCAAAGTGTCTAAATGGTGCTGAAGATGTGTACCATGTGACTCGGATGTGCTTAAACACCATCTTTGTGCATGAGGTTCCATAATCAGTCCAGGGCGTGGGCCAGGGCTAGGTCTCACAGTAGCTTCCTCACGGAATGGATTCTGTTACATGCAAATTCCTCACATCTGTGTAGGGACACGGGCACAGGGATTTGTGGGGGGAACCCAGCTGGTGGGAAGCGGGGGGGGGAGAATTAACCTTTAACGGACGTCACGTGATGGGGACACGAAGAAGTCAGAGAGTGATTAAGACAGTGTGAGCCAGACACTCAAAAGAACCGAAAATACAAGGGTTCGGAGTGGATCCAGAACCTTCTGTCCTGAGGGCTGGGCAGGGCCTGCTTCCTTCTTTTTTTTTTTTTTTTGCGGTACGCGGGCCTCTCACTGCTGCGGCCTCTCCCATTGCGGAGCACAGACTCCGGACGCGCAGGCTCAGCGGCCATGGCTCACGGGCCCAGCCGCTCCGCGGCATGTGGGATCTTCCCGGACCGGGGCACGAACCCGCGTCCCCTGCATCAGCAGGCGGACCCTCAACCACTGCGCCACCAGAGAAGCCCCCTGCTTCCTTCTTGAAGTGACCCCATAACCTCCTGGAAAACCGGGCACCTTCCCAGGAACATCTATTTAAAACCCCGACACCTTCCGTGCTCCTGTCCCCACAGCTGTTTGGTTTTTCTATGAATAAAGCAAGGGTCAGATGTACGTATTCCTGCAAAAAGAACAAGGTGCTGGACGGGTGTTTTCCGGTAAGAGCTGCAACGTCACCTCCCCTTTGGGTACAGCCGGCACCTGGCAGTTTCCTGGCTTGGCTGCCTATTTTCCATTGAACGGATGAGCCATGGCCTTGGGAGGGAGGTGCTGTGTCCCGGGGAGGGGCTGACTCATCAGCTGGAGCCAGAGGGAGCAGATGCTCTGCTCGCCCTGGGGATGATGGGCACTGGGCTCTGGGACCTGCTCTGGGGCTCAGAGCCACAAGCTTGTGCGGTGGAGACACGGGGCCTGTGTGTCTGCCCTTGGGGCCAGTGCAGGAGTCACTCTGGGATAACCCGACACCACGACAGTGACCTTCCCAGGACAGCTCTCCCACTGCTGGGAGGCTGAGTACGAAGGTGAGGCTGACCTGAGACCTACGCCCTGCAATCGCCTTCCATGCACGGCCCCAGTTCATAGAATCAGAGATAAGAGTGCATCTTCTCCATGACTCCACGTCCAGGTGGCTCTGACATGGAGAAGCTGAGCTGTCATCTCACCCCCGCCACCCTGCACCTTCCCAAGGGCAGCCCTGAGCAAAGAGAAAAGTTATACTGAAAATGAAAATCTTAGAGAAAGAAAGGAAAAAGGGGGTAAAAGGAAGAGAGGCAGGCTGCTTCCCTGAGCGCAGACAGTCTCCCCCGGGGGCAAGGAGAAGGCGGGTCAGGATCCCCTGAGGATCGTACAGTCCTGTCAGGGGAGCGGAGTGGGGCAGGAGACAGAGGCACCCCGTGCTGGCCCCCCGCCCTGCTGTTCGCCCCTCGCACCCACCAAGGAAAGCCGCAGACAGGTCAGCAGCTCACCACAAAGTCACCTGGCGCCAATACTGACCTCATGCTGTTGTGCTGCACGTCCCCAGCACTGACATTTAAGTACAAAAACATAGCGGGGTGGGGAGAAGTGTTATGGAGTTCACTGCACTATGTTTGCAGACCAGGGAAAAGGAACTAAGGCCCAAAGAGGTTAGGAAGCAGGTACAGTGGCGAAAGAGCAGAGGCAGGAATCTGGCCTCTGAGCCTCAGATGAAGTTGTTTCGAGCACATACAAGCCTGGAGCCTGATGTGTCTCCCGTCAAGCATTTGCTGTTTGCATTTTGGTGGAACGTATTAACAAACTCTCAATACTAGGGCAAATGGTGTCCCATCCTTATGTGATTTAAGGAGACAGAAAAGACGAAAAGGAATTGGAATTCCCAAGAGCATCAAGATTTCAGCCACCGATACCCAAATTTCATTAAGACTCTACAGCAAAAAGATGAAGATGTGTTTATCTTACTCTCACAATCGATGCATAATTAAAAAGCTTTAAAAATATAACCACTGAACATCATATATTATTTATCAGAATCTCTCAGGATTAGGTAATTAATTGTGAGAAACATTTCTCAAGACCAGTGGGAATTCTTCCCACACGTTTAGAGAACGTTTTCCTCTCAGACTTCTCTTATTTCTGATTTTTAAATTTCACATTGAATTAAAGCAATCAGTTATTTTTCTGAGATACTAACAAGGCCCATGCTGGACTATCAAGTGCAGACTCAGCTTCTGACTCTGAGGCCCCGGGGTTTGCAGTTAATCAAACAGTGTCACACAACGACCAGCTCAAGGGGGCCTGCCCCTCCTGGGGCCTCTCCCCTGCCGTTGGGGGCTGTCCGCTGGGAACCACAGCCATTAATTTACGGAATCCAAGGAGACGCCAAGAAGAAGGCAGCTGGCCACAAGGCACAGGTGACACTGACCAACCTTCCATGGAAGAGGGAAACCCACAAGCTAGTGAGTCTGAGGACTCGCCCAGCTATTAGCCATTGAGTGGCAAACAAGGTGAGTGTGCAAGGACAGAAAGCCTCAGCCCCCAGCTGTCTCCTGAACACTCCAGTGCAGGGACGTGGCACGTCCACCTGCAGCAGCTCACTAACGTTGCGTGCGCTCTGAGCCGGCAGGTGGCCCTCACCCGGCATCCCCCCTCCCAGGTCCCCACACCTCCCGGCGTCCAGCGCGGTGGCATCAGCCTTGCAACCACACCGGTCCCACGGCACTCCCTGGCCGCCCCCTGAACCTGACCCTCCATCTCCTCGCCGACTCTGAGGGATCCCCCGTACCCCGCAGTAGCTCCTCTTCTGCTCTGGTCCCAGACTTGGGGCCCGCTGTCCGCCGTCCAGATGTGGAATCTTCAGTGCCGCCTCTGCCGGGCCCGGGTCTCCTGCTGCTGGCATCACTTCCTGGGCCCGGGCACCGAGCCCTGGATTGCGAGTTACGAGCAGGACTGGCCACCAGCGTCACCTGCAGGCTAGCGTTCGTCCCTCCAGAACTGAACCCCCTCCTCCACTAGCGCGCTGGGCTGGGCTGCCTGCCCGCCCGAGAGGAGGGCGGCCCCAGCAGCCTGGGCCCCTGAGGGACCACGGGGGGCGTGCCCCAGCCCCGCCTCCACCCTGACGAGGGGTGCGGCGAGGGGCGTGAGTGACTCCCCTCGTTCTGAATCAGGGAGGTGGTGTCTGGTTTGCTTTGTTGGTCTGCTTTTGTGATTCCCAGCCTGACCTAAGCTATCCTCTTCCCCCTTCTCTGACCGGGCTTATTTTAGTCCAGGGAGGACGCTGGGTTGCAAAGCATAGGTCACAGGCCCTGCCCTTAGCACTGAACTTGAGGAGAAATTCCAGATCGGAGTTCGAGTATTTGATCTCCCAAAGCTGTTTTCACAGTCAGGGCCCTCACCGCTGGCCCGAGTGTCCGGGTCAGAATACCGTTCCTTCCTCAGCCGGCGCAGCGGTCGGGCCCCAGCTTGGGCCACATCACCTTTTCAGTGGAGAACCTTTGGGGTAACACCAGGAGATCGACCAGCCTAACACCTCATCCCCACAACTGGACAGCCCGTTGATTACATAGTTTAAATGGCAACTCTCAGCCTGAATGCTCCCGGCAGGCAATAAGATATAATAGTAATTAAAGTCCAAACCGTATGGTCACCATGGCGATCAGAAGGGTGCTGGGAATATGCAGGGAAAACAAGGAGCCATGACGAGGAAGATGATGAGCCATGAGTCTCTGCAAGCTTCTGCTGGGAGAAATCCAAGGCCACAAACACGGCCCTTAACCCGCTGGAGAGGCTGTGCTTTGAGGTGTCCGGGTCCACCTTCCCGTTAAAAACACCTCCGCCCCTTCGCGGTAGACACTCGTTCCATGCCAGGCACACGGACATCTGAGACTTTGCCACGTCCGACAGTAGCCCTGGCGGCAGGGCAGGCAGGCGGGAGGTTTATCCTCGTGGAACACTTCACAGCCATGTGCTAATACGTGATCACACGTATTGGCACGTTCACGTGGTTCTACCTGTGCTCTCACGGATATGCTCTCATCCAACGTCACACTAATTCTTTGGGGAAGGTATCTGAGCTCTTACTTTTCATGCGAGGGATGGGAGGGCCAGGCAAGATACGTGACTCACTCAAGGTCACCGGGTGGCTGAGTGGCAGCTCAGGGACTCACACGCAGGCCCCCTGGGCTCTCACATCTGCACTCTGAGAAGCGCCTTGCACGGAGCTGGGGGTGTTGAAGGCTGTGGAGCGAGCAGACCGTGCCAAGGCGACGGGTGGTCCACTCATCACTTGGGCATCGATCAAGCCTATTTTTAACCTGCAAGAAGTTAATGCAGCTTTTTATACACACAATGGGCATGTGGTCAGGAGGCCAAATTGGAACCACTCACTGGCTGTGTGACCACTGAGAAGTCACTTAACGTTGCTGAGGCCAAGTTTCCGCAGCTGCGGCAGGATAAGGGCAGCGCCTTCCTCCTGCAGAGGAGTCGATAGATTCATTCCTGTTTAATCGTGTCAGGCGTGCCATGGAAGAAACAGTCAGTTAAACTTTCCTGCAGTAGGTGAGCCACGGCTGGCACTTTAGGAGGTGGTCTGGAGCTGTCAGCTTCAATCTCACTCCCCTCGGCCCCTAGTAAGGGGACTGCCGCCATTGCTAAAGCCTCTCCTGATTCCTTTACCTTTGGGGATAAAAAGTGAAGCTCGTAATTACGACGAGATTACAGTTCCTGCTTTTCAATAATCAGGTTGTTATTTCTGCTGAAGGAAGTTTGTGGAAGTTCTGATGACAGTGAAAAACGGGAGGCCAGCTGATTCCCCTGGGAGGGTTTCTAGAATCCTGCATCTGAATTTTGGAGCCGAGGCAGCACCGTGAGGACAGGTAAGCATTGCCATGTGTAGGGACCGTCACGGTTGGGAGATGTGCTGGCGGGGGAGGTTGTGATGGAACTTGAGGGGCGTAGGAGGAAGTGGAGGGCCCAGATATGGTTGGACCGGTCCAGGGGGCGAGGAGACCCTTGGTGGCCATTTAGATGTAGGCTGGCCATCACCTTCTCCCCACGCACCTGACAACCTCACTCCCTGCCTTAGACCACTGTTCTCATGCTGATATGCACAGACATCTAGAAACCCGAGGACGTCTCTCTTGGGGTCAGAGCGAGCACAGAAGGGATGAACACAGACTGAAGCATCTCGTCCACCTCGATGTCGGAGCTGAGTGGGTCCCCACTGAACAGCATGAGCCTTTGCTGTGTCTCTCTACAAGGTAAAAGCCACCTGCTACGCAAGTCAAGGTCATTACTACGTCACGGAGCTGGAGGCAAGGGCTGTGCGGGAAACTCGCTCCTTTCACTTACATTAAATACTGAAGGCGCTGAGTTACCGCGCAGAAGGCCCTGCCGTCTGGAGCCACTGCTCCACGGCAGCGCCTCCCGGGTCTGGAGGCTTTCCAGAGGCTGGTTACATTCAGGATTTTCATCATCTCTCTGACATTCACATCCTTCTTTAGAAGCCATAGATGAACTGGAATATGATTTTTAAGTATTTAATTTCTACAAGCCATCCTGAAGCACACTTTTTACTGAGGTAGAAGATCTCTGGTGCTCATAGGTTAACCAGCTGTCTGGCGTCGGTGACAAGTGAGGGATGTGACTCCGGCTCGTGACTCTAAATGCAGACAGAAGGTTCCAGGGCGATGTGCATATCTGCACGGACATCCTCTCCAGGTTGAGTAGGAAGCCATGTACTTCTTATATAACACATTATAGACAATAACTCATGAGTGAATAGATTTTAATAGTCTTTGAAACCGATACTGGAGGAGAATGGACTACACATTAGTGCTCCTGACTGCTGGCGATGCCAGGTGAGAAAATGAGGTGCGTACGTGCTATGTGACTAATTTTTGGAGTTACAGATAAAGTAACAGTAGTTTTAACAGCAACAGCTGCAGTTTCCTAGTCCCAAGCACTGTTCTAAGAACTGTACACGTATCAGCTCGTTTAACTTCCATGATGACCTTAGGGAACATTGATGACCTTTACTCTTGTTTTGCAGATAAGAAGACAGACACAAAGAGTTCAACCTCACCCAGGTTCACGTAGCTTCTACGTGGTGAAGCTGTGATTCAAAGGCAGGCATGGTTGCTGCAAAGACCCTGCCTTTACCACAGCTCTGCCACCCTTACACAAGAGGGCTCTGTAAAGCCAATCACAAGCTTCTGGCCATTTCCTGATAGAGATTTCCTGGTCTGACCAAGATTTCCCATCATGTAAATCAGAGAAGTAACCACCACTAATCCAAAGAACTACAGATCTGTGCTTTGAATAATAGCATACAGAACTGACCATGATTCTAAGTCCACTGAACTCCTGGCCATGTAACTTTCTTTAAAGCCATCAGTCCAGTGGGAATGATGCACGATGGGCGTGTCAATTCCTTTCATCTACCACCAGGATGCAGTTTGCTAGCAGCTGAAGTGCCCTAACCAGGTACTTCAGGACATTAGCATTTGAAGAACTCAATCAAGAATGTACACTCCAGTATGTGGCTGGCTCTATAAGCTTCGCAAAATTTCATGATCGAAATGTGTTTCAGGGAGTTTTAAAAATAGTGCAAGGGGCATTAGAAACACTTTCTTACTGACAAAAATCTGGTGTGCAGTATGTCCTCTACCTACACATAATAGTCCCAGGAGAGGGCTGTTCACTAGAGGCCTGTGGCCACAGGGGATCCCACTGGCTCAGTCCACTGACGACCTGTACAAAGTGGGCAGCGGACACAGTGAGCCTAAGTGTACAAGTCAGCACACACAGCTCCCCAAGCATGGAATAAACCACAAGTTTACGTTAAACCCAACAGGCACGTTCCGCGGGAAACGTTACTTAGCAATTTCACCGCAGGGAATTTAGAGAGACTGCGGGGCTCTGGATGATCGGGGAAGAACTCTTTTCCTTACGGGGGAATAGTTCCCGTGGAAAGCACACATATTCAGAATCACCCCACAAATCTCCGTAAGGGCTTCAGTCGTAGTAACATTTCTTCCCATGACAGCCATTCCCCCAGTCAACTCCCTGCCTCCTTGAATAATCCAAATTATAAGGCGTGGAGTCACACCCAAAACAAAAGTCAGTAAAGAATTTTAGTTCATCCACCGGGGCCCCCCTGGCCTCTCGTTGAGGTCTCTCAGAGCACCTCTGTGGAGAGAAAACTGTAAGGTCATTAGTGCTGACTCTGAAAGATACTTGAAGAGACAGTGTTAAGAAAAGCAAAGACGCCTCAGCCTCACCCAGGCTTTGCAGCCTCTGGACAAGAGTCTGAACGTGAAGGGTAAGGACCACGTGACCAGGCTCGCGTGTCAAATGGGCAGCTCTGAACGACTCCAGCTTAGCAAAGCTCCCGCGACTTCCATTGCCCCAGCGAGAACAGGCTTTCTAGAGCACTCTAAGCTTGGGAGCAGGATGCACTGCGAGTGCCTCCACCCGCATCAGCCCTGGGAAGGGGGCCCAGCTGCACCCCAGCCCCAAGTGAACCCAGGCAGTCAGCACGGGGCTGGGGGGAGGGCCTGGGGGCTCCCGGGCAGGTGGGCAGAGGACAGAGTACCATGGGGACCATGGCCCACGGGGCAGTTGGCCATCAGGAGCACCGGGACTCTGGGAAAGGGGAGGAGGTGTGCTAGGGAGGGAGAGCTGAGGGCCCGGGCAAGGGCACAACAGAAGCGTCCGGTCCTCTCCTGCTTCTCCCTCTGGTCACTGTCAACCAGGCACTGCCTGACTGCCTAGGTCCTGAAGCCAAGCAGAGGAGCTGACGCGGAGCAGCCAGCAGGGGCCTTATTCAGCATCACTCCCGCTGACTCTCACGTGGCGAGGCTGCCGGCCGAGCAGCCTCCCTGCATGCAATCACGTTTCCGAGTACCACCAAGCTCTGGACTAGCTCAGGGTAAAATTCATCCCGGGGTTTCATCCGCACCAAACCAGATGTTAAATAAATGCCCTCCAGGCATTTCTCGGCTCTCCCTGACATCCCAGCCTGATGGTGCCAGGCTGTGCTCTGTGAACACCTTCTCAAGTTCACTGCCCCCACCCTACCTCCATCGGGTCTCAGAGGAGTTGAGGTGACAAGGACTGGTACACACGTGGGGACAGAGTGGTTCTCAAACGAGCCTGACACACTCCAGCTTTCCACTGGGGTATGAGCCATTTCACGATAACGACCTATCACTGAATACTGGCTTTCCACTGGGGTATGAGCCATTTCACGATAATGACCTATCACTGAATATACTGCTATTTATTTAGGGTTACGCATATGACTGCTTTGGCAATAGAGGTGTGGAGGTCTCCTAGTTTAGTGGAAACATGTAATGACTTAAAGTTTCATTACTGAAAAATTATTGGCCCAAAATTCTGTGCTGTGTACCACTATACCTCCTGTGTATGATGGCAATGATGAAAATGAAAATACTGAGTTGGCCAAAAGGTTCGTTTGGTTTTTTCCATAAGATGACTCTGGTAGCGCTTAGTTATCTTTAACTTCATTCGAAACACTATTGGTAGATTGTGACAGCTTCATATCAGCGTCTATTTAAAAAAGACTTATCAAAATTGGTGAATTTTTGTGTAGCCATTTTAATATTGAAGATGGAAGAAAAAAAGCAACATTTTCCGTATACTATGCTTTATTATTTCAAGAAAGGTGAAAACGCAACTGAAACACCAAAAGATTTGTGCAGCGTACAGAAAAGGTGCTGTGACTGATGGAACGTGTTAAAAGTGGTTTGTGAAGTTTTGTGCTGGAGATTTCTCACTGGACGATGCTCCAGGGTCAGGTAGCCCAGCTGAAGTTGACAGTGATCAAATCGAGACATTGAGAAAAATCAACGTTATACCACACGGGAGACAGCCGACATACTCAAAATATCCAAATCAAGCGCTGAAAGTCACCTGCACCAGCTTGGTGATGTTCATCGCTTTGATGTTCGGCTTTCACGCAAGTTAAGCAAAAAAAAAAAAACTTTCTTGACTGTATTTCCGCATGCAATTCTCTACTTAAATGGAATGAAAATGTTCCGTTTTTAAAACAAATTGTGATGGGTGATGAAAAGTGGATACTGTACGATAATGTGGAACGGAAGAGATCGTGGGGCAAGCAAAATGAACCACCATCAACCACACCAAAGGCCGGTCTTCATCCAAAGAAGGTGATATTGTGTATATGGTGGGATTGGAAGGGAGTCCTCTATTATGAGCTCATTCTGGAAAATGAAAAGATTAATTCCAACAAGTACAGCTCCCAATTAGGCCAACTGAAAGCAGCACTCGACAAAAAGTGTCCAGAATTAGTCAACAGAAAATGCATCATCTTCCATCAGGATAACGCAAGACTGTATGTTTCTTTGATGACCAGGCAAAAACTGTTACAGCTTAGCTGAGAAGTTCTGATTTATCCGCCATATTCACCAGACATTGCACCTTTGGATTTCCATTTATTTCGGTCTTTACAAAATTCTCTTAATGGAAAAAATTTCAGTTCCCTGGAAGACACCTGGAACAGTTCTTTGCTCAAAAAGATAAAAAGTTTTGGGAAGATGGAATTATGAAGTTGCCTGAAAAATGGCAGAAGGTAGTGGAACAAAAGGATGAATACGTTGTTCAATAAAGTTCTTAGTGGAAATGAGAAATGTGTCTTTACTTTTACTTAAAAACCGAAGGCACTTTTTGGCCAACCCAGTAATATAAACAAGTAGCAGCAACTGGGAAATACAACCATCTCTGTACCACTGGTAACCATGAACCTTTCATAAAAATTTGGACAATCCAGCTCTTTGCCCATAAGCCTACATATTAGGAGCTTTGCAAAATTGCTAACACTTGCATGAAAGTGCAAATTCTTAACAGAAACTTCCTTTCTGACTTCTCAAAAAACTAGTGACATCTTTAGTTTCTGGATAACCAACTTTCGTAAACCTTAAAACAGTTTGTAGGACACTTTTGTCTTTAATCCCATATTAAAATCAAAGTTCTATGTAACTCCATGACATCTGCCCAGAAGAGTAAAATAAAGACATGCACTTTGCTTCTCAAGATCAGTGTGTGGCCACCACGAGGCAGGGCAACTGGAAAGTCAGTGAGACACGTGGTCTGAGGTTGCAGGCAGGGCCGCGGGTGCATTTCCGTGCGTGGGGCTTGCGGCAGTGAGTTGGGGAAGTTTCCTACCGAGTGCATGTAAACCTTTGGTCCAGGGATGGAGATTCCTGGCAGCCCCCAGGTCTCCTTCTTCTCTCCCTCAGTCCTTGATATTCTGAAATGTTCAATATGTTCAAAGTTCCTTTTTGGGGAACACAACGAATCAATATGGCATCTGACTGCCAACAAGCCTACGGACTGCAGGGTGGTTTAGAACTTATATAGCTTCGTTTCTTCTCAGAACTAACACCTCCAAGCGAGTCAGGCCCCCTGCAAATGCTGTCAGGGTATTTTTCCCCCTAATCTTTTTTTCCTTTTTTTTTTTTTTTTAAGTAGCATGTGGAAGTGAAGCAGTTAAGTCACAGATTAGAAAAAGGCAATCTTCAGAGTTTACCTTCCAATTATTAAAAAAGGAATCGAGATTCCCCAGAGCTCTCACGCTCCCAACTTCAGAGACCGAAGCATCAGCAAATATAACCTTCCAGGGGGCAGCACTAAGGAGATGAAGCTGCCACATCACCTGGGACTGATTTAGAACACGTGGGGCCCTGTTATCACACGAACACAATTCTGGGTAAATGCCTTGAGGAAATATTTCTTTTCAACGGATTTGCTGAAACAAAAGCTTACTTTGAATTGCAAGGCAATGAGCTTTTTATTTTATTAGGAAGATACTAAAAAAGACATTCTCCATCTCCTGGTGATGGATTTTTGAAGGAGATTATTCCTAGGGCAGGTCTAGGTCCTTCCAGCCAGGGCTCCAGGGGCCTCTCTCTCTTAGGGGTCATTGGGTTGTCACTGCCCTGATCGCCCTGGAACTTGGGGCCTGCTGCTCATAAGGCTGTTTGTGCACAGGACAGTGGAAGCACAGTGGAAGCTGGACAGTGTCCATTTGGTTCCAGTGGCTCCCTTGTATGAGCCCGATGAAACCTCAAGGTCGATTCTCCTGGGCCCAGAAGGCAGCTCAGTACCGGAATCCTGGGTGCTCCGAGCAGCAGCAGCCATGCTGGAGTAAACACGGGACTCCAGGGAGGCGCAGCGAGAGGGCCGGCCTAGATGCGCGCCCACGTCCCGGCATTCTGCAGGAAGCCAGCTGCACAGAAATCAGGATGGTAGGGGCCTCTGGAAGGGAAGCTTGGGGTGAGGGGAGACGTGACTGGAAAGGGGCTCGGCGGTGCTTTCTGAGATGATGGAATGCTCTATATCTTTTTTTTCTTTTTTTGCCATGCCACATGGCTTTGCAGGGTCTTAGTTCCCCAACCAAGGACTGAACCCGGGTCCTGGCAATGCGAGTGCAGAGTCCTAACCACTGGACCGCCAGGGAGGTCCTGGAATGTTCTATATCTTGATGGGGCTGCCCAGTGTATACTGTGTCAAACCCATGAAACCATGTCTTTATAATTGTGCATTTTACTGTCTACGACTTACATCTCACTTTAAAAAAATGGAAATCAAGTCAACCTTGTGCTTCAGTGACTTCAGTGAAATCACGATGGGAAGTGGGACTAAGCATACAGGTCTATCCGCTCTGTCCTTTAGGATACATAAAGCCCTGCAATGCAGAACCCAGCTTGAGGAATGCACAGCACTGAGGAAACATGGTATTTTATGGGCTTGATCATGCCCAGACCCCGTTGGGGGTCCCCTGACCGCCCCCCACCCTTGCCCCAGCCCAGCACAGTGAATTCTTCCTGTGATCATGTGGTCTCAGACCAGTAGGCTGACAAGAACACCAGCTGTTTATCAGCCCAGTGCTGGGCTGCGTCGGCATCCTGCTGACATCTGCATTTCCAGAAAGGGGATAGTCCTGCACTTGAACAGTGATACTCCATGATACATCTCCCCTAACCTCGTGTAACCTTGGGCAGATGACTTACCCTCACTGAGCCTCCTCTGTGAAATGTCCATAACAGCATTCATCTCAGAATGCTCTCATGAGGGCGTTATGGACTGGATGTCTGTGGCCCCACAAAATTCAGGTGGAAGCCAAAATCCCCAATGTGATGGTGTCTGGGGGTAGAGCCTTTGGGAGGTGATGACGTTACGAGGGTGGAGCCTCCACGGTGGGGTTAGTGCCCTTCTAGGAGGATGAGGAGACCAGAGCTTCCTCCCCATGACTTTCTCTCCCTCTGGCATGTGAGGACACAGGGAGAAGGTGACCGTCTGCAAGCCAGGAAGAGAGCCCTCACCAGACACCAGCTCTGCTGGAGCCCTGATCTTGGACTTCCCAGCCTCCAGAACTACGAGAAATAAAAGTTGCTTAAGCCGCCCAGTCTGTGGTGTTCCTTAGAGCAGCCTGGACTAACGTGGCAGGTAAATGAGGTAATAAAAAGCACTAAAGTGCTTAGCATAGCGCCTGGCAACTAACGGCAATCAATACAGGGCTGTTATTGTTACGACGAAGTTGTCATTAATGTGGAGACGGGTTATAAATGCTTAAGAAGAGAGCTTCTCGCTCAGATTTTTAGTCATTTAATAATGCATACCGCTGGAGTCCTCTGGTGCCAGAGGAAAACCAGTATCAGAAAACGTCCGATGAGGCGGATGCTCACAGGCCAGCAGGCCACCCTGACGCGTTTCTTTTGGAAGCTTTACCCTCTGATGTCTTTTCCAGCTCTCCCTTCCCCAGGCAGTACCAGGCACTCAACCTCTCAGAAAGGGAGCAGGAAACCTGCACGTTTGGGATCCTGACTGTTCCGGGAGTCACCCACCAGCACAGCACAGGGTTGTAGGATGCCCTGCCCACCTGGCCACCAGGTGAGTGCTTGACACCGCAGGCCCCCGATGGTCGCCTGCTGCTCCCCGAGGCTCCACAGTCTCTTTGTAATTTAGCAGAACCTCAAGAAACGGAGTTTAATTGACAGAGTCAGAGGAAACACCACCATGGCCAATCCCAGTGACGCAGCAGCAGCAGTGACCACAGGCACCAAGCCTCCCACATCCCACGTACCTTCGTACAGCCAGTCGCTAAGGCCGTTGTAAATCACGCCTTCCTTCCCAGTTGAGACCACACGGATGGCCTGCTTCCCGACGTGTGCACAGTAGTAGATATTGTTTTCAAAGATAAATATCTAATTTGGAAAGAGAAAAAACATAGCGTTAATCAACGAAGTGCTTACAAATAGGGTGTTCTTTAAAAATCCCAAACCAGCAATGTGGTCCGCATTTTCCTTTGCATTTATCTGACAGGACAGACGTAGTCTCGGGACCCTTTGGAACTCGCCCACCTCCAAAATCATCTACATTTAAGGTCAACCGGAGACTCAAACTCCACAGAGTGCACCCAATGTTATCATTTACCATGACCAGACAATCTGTCTGATACTCTTGGGTATGTTAACATCAAATGGCTTTGACTATCTTAGCAACTGTATTTTTCCTAGCAATTGTGACTGGTGGGCTGGGAAGCTTGAAATCTGTAATTTATTCACTCAACATTTATGAAAAGTTACTTAGTGGGCACCAACTCTGTGCCAATCATGGGAGAGCACAGGGATGAATGAGGTGGGACGTATCATGTGCCTTTACTCACAATCCGGTAAAGAAGACAAACTTTAACAGGAAAATGTTCTGAGGAGCTTTGGGAACACGTAACAGTACTACTAACTTAGGCCAAAGGCAGGCAAGGAGTCCCTGAGAAAGTGACTGGAAAGAAGTTTTCTTATTGTGGTAGAGCATACATGACACAAAATTTGCCACCTTGACCACGTTTAAGTGTACAGTTCAGTGGCGTTAAGTGCATTCACACTGATGTGCAACCATCACCATCATCATCTCCTGGACTCTTTTCATCCTGCAAACTTCAAACTCTGTCCCCATTAAACAATGATTCCTCATCCCCCTCCCCCACTCCCGGCCCCCACCCTTTTGCTTTCTGTGTCCAGGAATCTGACGACTCCAGGGACCTCGTGTGACAGGAACCACACAGCATTTGTCCTTCTGTGTCTGGCTTATTTCACTGAGCATAACGTCCTCAAGGTTCACCCGTGCTGTGGCAGGTGTCAGGATTCTGAGAAACTGGGCTTTAGGCTGAGATCTGAACGGCGAGCAGGATGAAGAAAGGGGGGCTGAGAAATTAGGCTACACGGAGGTAACAGTGTGAGAGAGAACCAGAGGCAGGCATGGGCCTGGGGAGCTGGACGAGAGCTCCAGGCGTGAGGGGGAGGGGCAGCAGGAATGGAAGCCCAGGGGGTGGGGGAGAGGCGGGTGCCAGCCCCCAAGGGTCCGTCCGTGGGCTACAGGACCCCAGAGGCAGCAGGAAGCCCTTGGCAGAAGCTCGAGAAGGGGAGCAACGTGGCTAGAGGCAAGTCTTCTGTGGGCGAGCCCAGGCCCATGCAGATGAGAAGGCAGGGCTGGAGTCATCCGTCAGTTGCGGGGGGCGGGGGGGATGGTGGAGACAGACAGAGATGGACCAGCCAGGGACAGTGGGGGGATGCCCTGGGCGTGGGGAGTGAAGTTGCAGGAGGAGACGAAGTGGTTCCCCAGCCATTCCCTGGAGCAACTGGGTGGCCCATGTGCAGCCTGGGGTGTCCTGGAAGATGCTACAGTTCTGACCTTAGGTCAGCCCCAAATACCCTGGGGCCGGGGGGAGGGTGGGTTAGGTCAGTGGCTCTCGAATTCTGATGTGTATTAGAATGATCTGAGGAGGTCTGACATATCCTACAGCCAGGTCCAAGAGCCCAGCCCAGTGGTTAGGATCTAGGGGTGGGACCCTGGCATGAGTATTTTATTTTTTTTATTTTTTAAAATATTTATTTATTTGGTTGTGCTGGGTCTTAGTTGCAGCAGGCAGGCTCCTTAGTTGTGGCTTGCGGGCTCCTTAGTTGCGGCACGCATGGGGGATCTAGTTCCCTGACCAGGGATCGAACCCGGGCCCCCTGCATTGGGAGCTCGGAGTCTTTTTTTTTTTTTTTTTTTTTTTTTGCGGTACGCAGGCCTCTCACTGTTGTGGCCTCTCCCGTTGCGGAGCACAGGCTCTGGACGCGCAGGCTCAGCGGCCATGGCTCACGGGCCCAGCCGCTCCACGGCATGTGGGATCTTCTCAGACCGGGGCACGAACCCGTGTCCCCTGCATCGGCAGGCGGACCCTCGACCACTGCGCCACCAGGGAAGCCTGGGAGCTCAGAGTCTTAACCACTGAGCCACCAGGGATGTCCCCTGGCACCAGTATTTTAAAGAAACACCCTGGGCGATTCCAGTGTGCAACCAAATCTATGAAGCAGTGGCCCAGGACAAATCTAATGTCTCCCGAAGCTCTTAAAGTATAAATCAGCCCGTTCTCCAGGCACTGCTCAATTCTGCCCTGTGTTTTCTCTGTCTAAATTCTTTGCCTGCTACCCCCACAAGGACCTAAGCACATGATGCAAATATCCAATGTCTGTGGAAACTGAGCTTTGTGGACCAAGAACAGGACTCAATCAGATTTTTTTAAAAAGAAATTCTAAAAAAAATACTGTCAGTGTCATTTAAGAGACCAGTGAGAAAGGGTATTTTGCAAGTGTAGGAAATAGCGTAAATATTGACATTTTAAACTGAAGATGCAGAAAGGGCAGTTCCCATAGATCGTTGTCATGGAAGCCTGGAGCTGAAAGCTCTATCAAGTATTAGCTTCCTGCTCAGGACTCTTGCCTCTTCAAAGATTCACTTCAACCAGAAATGAGCTGGAAAACTTCTAGACACAAGTACACATCCTCATTTAATTTCAGTAGCTGTTCTTACGAGTCTGCCTAAGGGTAAGATGTATTATGAAATTTCAACTTCTTTTATGCATCCTAAGCCTACAATAAATTTTTGAATCAAATCAGACCATAGACAATATTCTGAAGAAGTAAAATTTGCTATGATAGATATTAAATCCCTTTTCATCTTGACTTGATTTTATTTTATTTTTTAAAGAAGATGTTGGGGGTAGGAGTTTAGTAATTTATTTATTTATTTTTGCTGTGTTGGGTCTTCGTTTCCGTGCGAGGGCTTTCTCTAGTTGTGGCAAGCAGGGGCCACTCTTCATCGTGGCGCGCGGGCCTCTCACTATTGCGGCCTCTCTTGTTGCGGAGCACAGACTCCAGACGCGCAGGCTCAGTAGTTGTGGCTCACGGGCCTAGTTGCTCCGCGGCATGTGGGATCTTCCCAGACCAGGGCTCGAACCCGTGTCCCCCGCATTGGCAGGCAGATTCTCAACCACTGCGCCACCAGGGAAGTCCCTTGGCTTTATTTTTAATGGAAGGAAAACAAAAGGAAACAAGCTCTAAGGAACAGTGCACTTTGCTTTGAAGATGTTCACATCTACAAATGGGAGTCTGGGTCCTACACACCTCAGCCCACTCCAGGCCCTGCAAAGGCATCTGCACCATGTGCTCTGGGAGCACAGTGGACCTGCTGCAGGACCTGAGCCAGTGCTGGACTCCTAGTTGCCTCAGTTTCTTTGTCTGTCAATACAGATCAATGCAGAACTCAGTCTTAGGGTGGCTATGAGGCTGAGTGAACTGACAACTTCAAAGCACTGAGAACAGTGCCCAGCACAAAGTACGGGCTCAGTAACACCTATTCATTTTTTTTTTTTTTTTTTGCGGTACGCGGGCCTCTCACTGTTGTGGCCTCTCCCGTTGCGGAGCACAGGCTCTGGACGCGCAGGCTCAGCGGCCGTGGCTCACAGGCCCAGCCGCTCCGCGGCATGTGGGATCTTCCCAGACCAGGGCACGAACCCGTGTCCCCTGCATCGACAGGCGGACTCTCAACCACTGCGCCACCAGGGAAGCCCCAATAACACTTATTCTTGTTGTGGTTACTATCATCATTATAAAGGTTTGTTCTGCCTGGAGAGATTAGGCGAGACTTCATGCGGGAGGTGACACCTGAGCTAGACCAGGAAGAATACCCACATTTTCACAGGGTGCTTACGATAAAGCTCAGCTCGAAGACACACGGAGCTAAAGGGGGAGCTCATTATCTCAGGAACCAGGAATGGGATAAGTACCATAACTGGGCACAACTTAGCTTTTAGTTCTGGACAAACAAGGCCCAAAGGAAAACATATTGAACAGCTCAGTGCTTGACTAAAAGAGAGCAGCACAGCTCTGGTGGAATTATAAATTAGAGAATGCTGGACTTGAAGTAGAAACCTAAATTCTAGTTGAGACAACTAGTTGTCCAGCTCTGAGCAGGTTACTTAACCTCACTGAATCTCATGTCCTTCACTACAAAATACGAGGTTGACTGGACGGTCCCTAAGGTTTCCTCCATACTTAACATTGTTGAATCCAAAGGTCTTATGAGCGTCTGAGATCAGGAAAAGACGTTTAGCAAATTAATTACTGATGTGATTACTACACTTGTATTCCCAAGGAGAACTATTTATCATGAAGGCAAAATTCAACATTCATAGTGAACCCAACATGCTACTGTCAAGGGGGAAAACAGATTCTCTATATTTCAGCTAAAACCCCCAGTTATCATGTCAGCCTAGGTTTCTTTAACTGACACGGTAGAGCGACCGTGCTGATCTCGAGAACACACCCCGGTAGTGGTCACTACTTACTAATTGCTTTTCCCCTGGCTTTCTACTTCCTCTTTTGGGTTACCCCATTTCCTGACCAGGCACAATTTTACTAACACTTCCCACAGTAAACGAGGATGAACGATCTCGTTATATATGACATTAAGCTTAATTTATAGTGTGAAACAGAACAGCTTGGGTGGTCATGGTAGCGCCCATTGGTTCAGCAGTGGTCATAAGGAAGCAATGTATTTGCACAGCAACTGGGATCGTCTCTGTTGTAGGCCATTCTAATCCCACTGGAAACACTGCACAGTTAACTGACATTACTGGAACACTGCACACAGATAAGCCATGTCACCAGAACATGGAAATTCTGTCTCTAAACCTTGCCACCCGGTCAACACCGGTGGCAGACTCTGGTGAAGAAGCAAACTGCTGACAGAGAGGTCAGTATGTCTTCGGGAGGCTGGTGCCCATCAGGTTCGTGTGTCCACATGGCTTTAATTTCTGGGTGTACTATGTCACCTCTGGTCCCCTGAATGGTTTCATCAACAGGCCACATAACAGAAGGTCAGAATTACCAACTGTGGCTAACAGATTGGGAAACCCTCCTGCCTTCAGAACTTAATGGCCGGTTCCCCCTGCATAGAAATTGACCTTCAGGTAACTTTCTGTTTCTATTGCCCTGGACACCTGGTAAGGGTGGATATGGGCTCTAATGGTAGGTGATGCTATTTCTGGTGTGTTGCAACTGGTCGAGGAGAACCGTAAACTCTGGGAGGAAGCCATCACCGTGACCTCCTCAAGTGCATGATTCCAGTCACTGGGCACTTCCCTCTGGGCACCTGGCAGGGATTCCACACCCACCCACAGGGGTCCCGTTTACTGAGCTGTCACCGGTGGGGGCCGGGGAGAAGACACTGCTACACAGCTGTCGGGTGGGTGGCTGTGTGGAACGCTGCGGGGGAGGTGCACCCGAGACCATCTGCCAGCCAACGGCTCCTGTCTACACCCTTCTGAGTCCAGCTGGTGCCAAGCGTGGCCTCTGTGGACTTGCGAGTCAGCACATCTGCTTGGTGGACATGAGGACCCCCCCGCCCCCTGCTGTGGGTGTTTTCCAGCAGCCATCAGGCTCCGAGAATGGCCCCTCTTCCCTGGGTTCATGTCAGGAGAAACCGGGTGATGGTGGGACTTCTGAGTCGTTACCAGAGTAAAGTTAGTGTGGAACAATTACAAGAAGGGATATTTACCAACACTAAAAGGAGGGAGCAGTAAAACAGCGCTGGGCATATTTCTGAAAAGCAAACTAGCTGGTTGGAGATCACACATCAGTTCGGCTGACTATGAAGGTGGAAAACAGGGCAACAAAAGCCACCAAACCCTGACTCTGCACGTTCACCATTATTATTGAAAATACGGGAGAAAGTTAAAACGTCACAACCCTACAAACCACACACATACACAAAATATGACTATTAAAATACACTTTCTTGTATTTTAGAGAGAGAGAGAGAGAGAGAGAGAGAGAGAGAATGTGTGTGTTGGTTGGTGGGGTATAAAACCTAGTTTTAATGAAACTGAAGTCATATAACATATACGGGTTTGCACACTGTTTTAGAATCTACATCAGAAATGATTTTCCATGTCAGTGAGCATTCTCTGAGACATGCCTTTTAGGAGATATACCGTAGTTTATTCAATTATGTCCCTATTGTTTGACATCTGTTCTGTTTTTTATGACAATAAAAATGCTCTTGTGTGCATCTTTGTACTTCACTGCACCTCTGACATCTCCCTAGGATAAACCCCTATGAATAGAAATCATGAATCATATTCATTGTGCAATAAAAAAAAATGGGTGGAGGACAGAAACACGTAGATCAGAGTACTGATCATACAGAAGCATTTGTATTCATGAAGAACAGAAAGAAATCTTATTACAACGGGAATATTTTGTTTACCAAACTATCAGACTGAACAACAATACCCAAAGCTGCTCAGAACACTGTGCGCTCCCCCAGTGGGGGCAGAGACTGGCTGCACGCTCACAAGAAGCAGTCAGCAAGCCACACCGAAGACTTTTCTTGTGTAGATTATGTGAGAAAGACTGCTGGAAACAAAGTACAATTGGCCTTTCCAAACCATATCTACAGAACCTGATGACGGTGGAAGCCGCAGCCTCTGAACTAAAGGGGAATAACATACGTGTATGTGTGCAGACACATGTTTTCCCACGTCAACACGTGAAGGTGCTGAGAATCACTCTCCGATTACTCAACGCTCAGTTTCAGGAAGTGACCAATTTGTAGATTAAATAAATTCTTTCCTTACTGTTTTGCTCTCCCATTCCGTTTTGGCCATTCTACTGCTCACCTGGGCAAGGAAGAGAACTTCCATCATTCCAGTTTGTAACTGTGCCTGGAAAACGCAGTGATGGGGGGACGGCAACGCTGTTGATCAAGGAGCGTTTTCCAGATTCTCGGTTGTCCTTATCCAGTTTGGGAGCATCACACCAACCCCACAAACAGGCGTGTGCGCACCTCCGATCAGCCAGGCAGGGTGCCGAGCAGCTGCTCAGTAAGCTCTCATCTGGCCTGTGCAGGTGGCCAAGACTCCCGAGTCTATTGTGTCAGCGTGTCATTTCCCCAGTTAATCCGTCGCCTGAAATTCAGCACACTTGGCTCTCAGGTTGGTTCCTGCCCAGGCAGAGGGGGGACGTGGCAAAATTCACTTGCTGCTCTGCCGCTGGATTTCGCCACCCATAAATAGAGATAATCACCTGCCGTGCCAGCCTTGTGGTGCTACTGGGAGGATGAAAGGAGACAATTTTGCTGGAGAAACCTTGAGGGCTATAAAGCACACTTAAAGGAAATGCACTGTTAACATAAGCATCATCGGCCCGCTGGATCCCTGCTACGAGGACACCGTGCTAACAGCAGGGCTCTTCCAGCTTCTCATGTCAATACTGCCCCTCGGCCCTTTCCACCAAAAATCAGTGGAAGACTTTACATCACATTTTGATGCAGCAAACTAATGCAGGATTTAATGCCAAAGAGCGGAATTCACTGCCAAGAAAGAGCAAGTCCTGTACATAATCTAAAACCATTCTTCTTGTCAGAAAGTACTCACATATTTCATCCTTTCAAATGTCAACCAAAATCAAGAAGAAACATCTGACACATCACCATAAAGACCCTCCCCTCAGTGTAGCCCTTAAATGGTCAAGGAAAAGCTTCCTTTTCAGAGTCACCCACCGAGAAAAAGCTCTCAGGATCCCTCTCACTTGATGAGCCCACATTTTAACTTGGAGAGTTCAGAGATGTTATTTTTTCAAAGCCGAGGAAAAAGTCCCTAAATGCAATTATGCTCCTGAGGAGTCGACGGCCGTACTCAGTGTCCCCTGTGATATGGGAGCTGAGCAATTTCATCTCGACCACAGAGACGTGAGGCTCCTAACGCACCCAGGACCTTGGGGCGGGGTCGCGTCAGGGAAGCAGCGAGCGGGTGCCTGGCCTGAGAACGGGTGCAAGCACCTTCCAAGCTCTCTCTTCTCCCCGAGGGCCTCTGAGCTGCGGGGCTGCCCACGGACAGCCTGGTCAGGATAAGAAGTGCTGGGAGGGCCAAGTGCTATAAGGCCAGGTGACAGGGCCCCCGTCTGGCCTGGGCTCGGGGTCGCCCCTGAAAATGGCTTCTGAGCTGGGATGACGTGGAAGGTGGGCAGCAGCTGTTGTGGGAAGGAGGGGCACAGGGCATCGCAAGGGAGACAGGCCTCTGTCCGTCTGAGCAAATGGGGCGGCCCATGTGGAATGAAGGGCCGGGGGGCCAGGTCAAGGCAGGCAGTGTCGGGGGCTGGAAAAGGGGCCGGGGAGCCGTGCAGGTCCCACAGGCCACGTTACTGACTGTGCTTCCTTCTAAGAGCAGCGGAGCACCTGGGGAGCTTTGGTGGCATCGTGGTCGTTGGCTGTTTTAAGAGAGCGAGTGAGAAGATGGTGCTGTGTTTTCCATGACACCCTGTTGCAGTGTAGGGGGCGGAGCAGAGGGCAAGGGGTCCCGGGGGATGGTCCAGAGGGACAGTGGAGGCTTGGGCGGTGTTGGCCCAATGGCGGAACTGCAGCGATAGGCGTGGGTTCCCAGGGTGCGGTGCTGCCTGGACACAGGCCAAGGGAAGGCAGGTGTGAAGGAGTCTCCTGGTCTGACACGGGCAGGTGGATGGACGGCAGTGCCCCCGGGAATCCCTGGAGGCGGGGCACAGGGGGAAGCCATGAGCCCACCTAGACACGGGGAACAGGACAATCAAGTGGCAGGGCCCTGGGAGAGTCTCAGGCTGCGGGTGGGACGAGCAGCAGTTACTCTTACTATGAAAACAGCTCGTCAACCCTGAATGAACTTGAACCACCATGGAATCTGCCTCTGCGTGCCACGGCTGCCTACTTGTCCTTCCCTCTTGTGTCTTTAGCTGGCCCCAGAACCCCTGCCTGAGAGCCTGCGCTGTCCACAGCAGCGCCTGGCCGGGGCCGTCCCGTCCCTCAGGCAGCCCAGTTCCCTGCTCCGTGGGGACGGGCACCATCAGTGTCACCAGGAAATGCCATGGAATAGTCCACCGCCTGGGATCAGTGTTAACCACTGAACGAGGTGCCTTTCTTTAGAGGGTCTGGGGGGAAGGCAACTTCAAAGCCACACAAAGGGCCTCTGGCAGGGGCTTTCAGGCCGCGTGGCAACCCCCGGAGAGCCCCACCTCTCTCCATGGGGCACTGCCTCCTGGGCTGAGCCGAAAGCAATCCTCAGATGTGCTGTAACCACTAGCACAGCAACAGCTGCTCTGTGGCAACACGCTTATTGTACCAACAAAAGGACGACTGGGTTTAGTGGGTTACCCGACTTAGGAGAATATTTGCTTCTGTTCTACGCCTGGATGTTGTGGCTGAGCACTGCGCGGAAATCTCCACTCTCCGTTTGCCTAGTTTGAAGCCGTCTCTCGCCCATGTCCTGTGGCTCTGGGCTGTCTGTGAGAGCCACTTTCTGCCCTGGACATCAGCACGGACAGTCGCCCAAGATGATGCACCTTGTCCGTTGGAAGAGCCAGGATTTGGGCCAAGGCAGCATAACCCCGGAGTCCGTGATCTGTGGCCTCTCATTGTCTGGACACCCTGCTACTTTGTAGAACTGAGGAGCAGGCTCAGAGAAGCTAAGCTTTCACCCAAGGTCACAAAGCTACTTAGTGACAGAATTAGAAACGAACTGCTTAACCCACATGCCCGCGATTCCAGCACCAGCAGCGCCAACAGCGTTTAGGAATCGCAAGAATCCTGATCGTGAGAATCAGGACCCTCCCCAGACCAAATGAGTTTTAGCGGGCCCTCCAGTGACTCTGATGCCCACTGCAATTTGCTGCTTCTTCCAGCTGAAAATCATGATCAATTCTGAGCAACTCTGCTGGTGAGAAGGGCTGGACCGCTGGGCCTTCATGGGAGTGGGTCTGAAAACTCTCTAAAAGCATTGAGAGAAATGATAAATGTACTGACTGGCAGAAATCAGTCCGAGGCGCTCTCTCAATCTTTTTATACAGCAGTTAAATTCAAGCCTCATTGGTTGCCAAACATAGTCTTCTGACTCCAAAGAAGTGAATGAATTTTCCAGTATCTTCCTAAGGGGCTGAAAAAATCCATTTATTTCTTGGTAAGTTTCCAGGCTTTTTTGTATACAATCCAAATATAAGGCCAGCAATGCTGCCACTGAAACATCATTTGGACCTCCCTGGTTGGACCACCTGGATCGTACCAGGTACTTGAAGTGTGCAGTGTGGCTCTGAGGGCACACTGAAGCTACTAACACCGTCCCAGACATGCCAGCTCAGCCCTCTCAGACACATTCCCTCCGATGTTGCCCAGGTGACTGGTCTTAGGACTTCATTCTCCAAGATGATGTGATAAACAGCTGACCTCTCTTCAGCCGCTAGGGGCTCATTGTCTGGTCTGTAGATTATTCGCGGTCTTTGAAACTCCCCTTTCTTTTGGCTCTTCACCTCCCAGCTTGTTACTGCGCCCCAGCATCTCCCCAGAGGGTGGGAGTGGGGATCAAAGACAGTCCAGCTCGGAAGCCCACCATCCTTGGCATTTATGCTCAGGAGACATTTGCCGTAGTTCTGCTGGGACCAGCTCCGGGCTACACCATGAAGTCCTTAAAGATGATTTCTGCTACCTGTCACACTCTCGTCAGTGATCTTTTCTATTATTTACACACTGAACAATAAAAGATGAATGGACCCAGAATAAAACCAGAAAATTCACAAGAAAGATACCATGAGTATTAATTTATAGAAAATAATCAACTACTAAATACATATTAATTTAATCAACTACGAGATATAATTAAATACATGCTGATTTAAATAGCAGTGCAACTGAATTACATTAGCAAAGAGTTTTGAAAATTCGTAGAAGCAGCAATATTTTTTTTAATGATACAGCCTGATACTTAATGCAGTAAATATATGACCGATTAAGTACACAGGAAACAATTTGTAAATGTATATCAAGTGCCTTAAAAACGTGTTCAATACTTCAATTAAGAATATCAATTGCTGAGGAGAGGGGGAAGATGGTGGAAGAGTAAGACGTGGAGATCACCTTCCTCCCCACAGACATATCAGAAATACATCTACACATGGGACAACTCCTACAGAACACCTACTGAACGCTGGCAGAAGACCTCAGACCTCCCAAAAGGCAAGAAACTCCCCACATACCTGGGTAGGGCGAAAGAAAAAAGAATAAACAGAGACAAAAGAACAGGGACGGGACCTGCACCAGTGGGAGGGAGCCGTGAAGGAGGAAAGGTTTACACACACTAGAAGCCCCTTCGCGGATGGAGACTGCGGGTGGCCAAAGGGGGAGCTTCAGAACCGCAGAGGAGAGCGAAGCCACAAGGGTGTGGAGGGCAAAGCGGAAGACTCACGCACAGAGGATCAGTGCCGACCGGCACTCACCAGCCCCAGAGGCTTGTCTGCTCACCTGCTGGGATGGGCGGGGGCTGGGAGCTGAGGCTCGGGCTTCGGTCGTATCCCAGGAAGAGGATTGGGGTTGGCGGTGTGAACACAGCCTGAAGGGATGAGTGAACCACGGCTGGCCGGGAGGGAGTCCGGGAAAAGTCTGCAGCTGCTGAAGAGACAAGAGACTTTTTCTTGCCTCTTTGTTTCCTGGTGCTTGAGGAGAGAGGATTAAGAGCGCTGCTTAAAGGAGTTCCAGAGACAGGCGCGAGACGCGGCTACCAGCGCGGACACCAGAGATGGACGGGCATGAGACGCTAAGGCTGCTGCTGCCGCCACCAAGAAGCCTGTGTGTGAGCACAGGTCACTGTCCACACCCCCCTTCTGGGGAGCCTGTGCAGCCCGCCACCGCCAGGGTCCCAGGATCCAGGGACAACTTCCCCGCGAGAATGCATGGCGCGCCTCAGGCTGGTGCAACGTCATGTCGGCCTCTGCTGCCGCAGGCTCGCCCGGCATCCGTGCCTCTCCCTATCCCCGGCCTGAGTGAGACAGAGCCCCCAAATCAGCTGCTCCTTTAACCCTGTCCTCTCTGAGCGAAGGACAGATGCCCTCAGGGGACCTACACGCAGAGGTGGGGCCACATCCAAAGCTGAACCCCGGGAGCTGTGCAAACAAAGAAGAGAAAGGGAAATCTCTCCCAGCAGCCTCAGGAGCAGCAGATTAAAGGTCCGCATGTGTATGCTTCTGTGTGAGATTTTGTCTGTATAGCTTTGCTTTCACCATTTGTCCTAGGGTTCTGTCTATCTTTTTTTTTTTTTAACTTAAAAAACTTTTTTAATAATTATTTTTTTATTATAATAACTTTATTTTATCTTCTTTCTTTCTCTGGCTCTCTCCCTCCCTCCCTCTCTGTCTCTCTTCTTTCTACATTTTCTCCCTCTTATTCTGAGCCATGTGGATGAAAGGCTCTTGGTGATCCAGCCAGGAGTCAGTGCTATGCCTCTGAGGTGGGAGAGCCAACTTCAGGACACTGGTCCTCAAAAGACCTCCCAGCTCCACGTAACATCAAACGGCGAAAATCTCCCAGAGATCTCCATCTCAACACCAAAACCAAGCTCCACTCAACGACCAGCAATCTACAGTGCTGGACACCCTATGCCAAAGAACTAGCAAGACAGGAACACAACCCCACCCATTAGCACAGAGGCTGTCTAAAATCATAATAAGGCCACAGACACCCCAAAACACACCACCAGACGTGGACCTGCCCACCAGAAAGACAACATCCAGCCACATCCACCAGAACACAGCCACTAGTCCCCTCCACCAGGAAGCCTACACAACCCACTGAACCAACTTTAGCCACTGGGGACAGACACCAAAAACAACAGGAACTACGAACGTGGAGCCTGCAAAAAGGAGACGCCAAACACAGTAAGATAAGCAAAATGAGAAGACAGAAAACACACAGCAGATGAAGGAGCAAGATAAAAACCCACCAGACCTAACAAATGAAGAGGAAATAGGCAGTCTACCTGAAAAAGAATTCAGAATAATGATAGTAAAGATGATCCAAATCTTAGAAACAGAATAGAGAAAATGCAAGAAACATTTTACAAGGACCTAGAAGAACTAAAGAGGGAATAAGCAATGATGAACAACACAATAAATGAAATTAAAAATACTCTAGAAGAGATCAATAGCAGAATAACTGAGGCAGAAGAATGGATAAGTGACCGATAAAATAGTGGAAATAACTACTGCAGAGCAGAATAAAGAAAAAAGAATGAAAAGAACTGAGGACAGTCTCAGAGACCTCTGGGACAACATTAAACGCACCAACATTCGAATTATAGGAGTCCCAGAAGAAGAAGAGAAAAAGAAAGGGACTGAGAAAATATTTGAAGAGATTATAGTTGAAAACTTCCCTAATATGGGAAAGGAAATCGTTAATCAAGTCCAGGAAGCATAGAGAGTCCCATACAGGATAAATCCAAGGAGAAACACGCCAAGACACATATTAATCAAACTATCAAAAATTAAATACAAAGAACAAATATTAAAAGCAGCAAGGGAAAAACAACAAGTAACACACAAAGGAATCCCCATAAGGTTAACAGCTGATCTTTCAGCAGAAACTCTGCAGGCCAGAAGGGAGTGGCAGGACATAGTTAAAGTGATGAAGGAGAAAAACCTACAACCACGATTACTCTACCCAGCAAGGATCTCATTTAGATTTGATGGAGAAATTAAAACCTTTACAAACAAGCAAAAGCTGAGAGAGTTCAGCATCACCAAACCAGCTTTACAACAACTGCTAAAGGAACTTCTCTAGGCAAGAAACACAAGAGAGGGAAAAGACCTACAAGAACAAACCCAAAACAATTAAGAAAATGGGAATAGGAACATACACATCGATAATTACCTTAAAAGTAAATGGATTAAATGCTCCCACCAAAAGACACAGACTGTCAGAATGGATACAAAAACAAGACCCGTATATATGCTGTCTACAAGAGACCCACTTCAGATCTAAGGACACATACAGACTGTAAGTGAGGGGATAGAAAAAGATATTCCATGCAAATGGAAATCAAAAAAAGGCTGGAGTAGCAATTCTCATATCAGACAAAATAGACCTTAAAATAAAGACTGTTAAAAGAGACAAAGAAGGATACTACATAATGATCAAGGGATCGACCCAAGAATAAGATATAACAATTGTAAATATTTATGCACCCAACATAGGAGCACCTCAATACATAAGGCAAATACTAACAGCCATAAAAGGGGAAATCTACAGTAACATATTCATAGTAGGGGACTTTAACACCCCACTTTCACCAATGGACAGATCATCCAAAATGAAAATAAATAAGGAAACACAAGCTTTAAATGATACATTAAACAAGATGGACTTAATTGATATTTATAGGACATTCAATCCAAAAACAACAGAATACACATTTTTCTCAAGTGCTCGTGGAACATTCTCCAGGATAGATCATATCTTGGGTCACAAATCAAGCCTTGGTAAATTTAAGAAAACTGAAATTGTATCAAGTATCTTTTCCGACCACAACACTATGAGACTACATATCAATTCAGGAAAAGATCTGTAAAAAATACAAACACAGGGAGGCTAAACAATACACTACTTAATAACGAAGTGATCACTGAAGAACTCAAAGAGGAAATCAAAAAATACCTAGAAACAAATGACAGTGGAGACATGACGACCCCAAACCTATGGGATGCAGCAAAAGCACTTCTAAGAGGGAAGTTTATAGCAATAAAATCCTACCTTAAGAAACAGGAAACATCTCAAATAAACAACCTAACCTTGAACCTAAAGCGATTAGAGGAAGAAGAACAAAAAACCCCCAAAGTTAGCAGAAGGAAAGAAATCATAAAGATCAGATCAGAAATAAATGAAAAAGAAATGAAGGAAACAATAGCAAAGATCAATAAAACTAAAAGTGTTTCTTTGAGGAGATAAACAAAATCGATAAACCATTAGCCAGACTCCTCAAGAAAAAAGGGAGAAGACGCAAATCAATAGAATTAGAAATGAAAAGGGAGAAGTAACAACTGACACTACAGAAATACAAAAGATCATGAGAGATTACTACAAGCAACTCTATGCCAATAAAATGGACAACCTGCAAGAAATGGACAAATTATTAGAAATGCACAACCTTCCGAGACTGAACCAGGGAGAAATAGAAAATATGAACAGACCAATCACAAGTACTGAAATTGAGACTGTGATTAAAAATCTTCCAACAAACAAAAGCCCAGGACCAGATGGCTTCACAGGCGAATTCTATCAAACATTTAGAGAAGAGCTAACACCCATCCTTCCCAAACTCTTCCAAAATATAGCAGAGGGAGGAAGATTCCCAAACTCATTCTATGAGTCCACAATCACCCTGATACCAAAACCAGACAAAGATGTCACAAAGAAAGAAAACTACAGGCCAATATCACTGATGAACATAGATGCAAAAATACTCAACAAAATACTAGCAAACAGAATCTAACAGCACATTAAAAGGATCATACACCATGATCAAGTGGGGTTTATTCCAGGAATGCAAGGATTCTTCAGTATATGCAAATCAATCAACGTGATACACCATATTAAAATACTGAAGGAGAAAAAGCGTATGATCATCTCAATAGATGCAGAGAAAGCTTTCGACAAAATGCAACACCCATTTATGATAAAAACCCTCCAGAAAGTAGGCATAGAGGGAACTTTCCTCAACATATTAAAGGCCATATATGACAAGCTCACAGCCAACATCATCCTCAATGGTGAAAAACTGAAACCATTTCCACTAAGATCAGAAACAAGACATGGTTGCCCACTCTCACCGCTATTATTCAACATAGTTTTGGAAGTTTTAGCCAGAGCAATCAGAGAAGAAAAAGAAATAAAAGGAATCCAAATCGGAAAAGAAGAAGTAAAGCTGTCACTGTTTGCAGATGACATGATACGATACATAGAGAATCCCAAAGATGCTACCAGAAAACTACTAGAGCTAATCAATGAATTTGGTAAAGTAGCAGGATACAAAATTAATGCACAGAAATCTCTGGCATTCCTATACACTAATGATGAAAAATCTGAAAATGAAATTAAGAATACACTCCCATTTACCACTGCAACAAAAAGAATAAAATATCTAGGAATAAACCTACCTAAGGAGACAAAAGACCTGTGTGCAGAAAATTATAAGACACTGATGAAAGAGAGATGATACAAATAGATGGAGAGATATACCATGTTCTTGGACTGGAGAATCAACATTGTGAAAATGACTCTACTATCCAAAGCAATCTACAGATTGAATGCAATCCCTATCAAACTACCACTGGCATCTTTCACATAACTAGAACAAAATATTTCACAATTTGTATGGAAACACAAAATACCCCAAATAGCCAAAGCAATCTTGAGAACGAAAAACGGAGCTGGAGGAATCAGGCTCCCTGACTTCAGACTATACTACAAAGCTACAGTCATCAAGACAGAATGGTACTGGCACAAAAACAGAAATACAGATCAGTGGAACAGGATAGAAAGCCCAGAGATAAACCCACTCACCTATGGCCACCTTATGTTTGATAAAGGAGGCAAGAATATACAGTGGAGAAAAGACAGCCTCTTCAGTAACTGGTGCTGGGAAAACTGGACAGGTACATGTAAAAGTACGAGATTAGGACACTGCCTAACACCATACACAAAAATAAGCTCAAAATGGATTAAAGATCTAAATGTAAGGCCAGACACTATCAAACTCTTAGAGGAAAACATAGGCAGAACACTCTATGACATAAATCACAGCAAGATCCTTTTTGACCCACCTCCAAGAGAAATGGAAATAAAAATAAACAAATGGGACCTAATGAAACTTCAAAGCGTTTGCACAGGAAAGGAAACCATAAACAAGACTAAAAGACAACCCTCAGAATGGGAGAAAATATTTGCAAATGAAGCAACTGACAAAGGATTAATCTCTAAAATTTACAGGCAGCTCATGGAGCTCAATAACAAAAAAACAAACAACCCAATCCAAAAATGCGCAGACGTCCTAAATAGACATTTCTCCAAAGAAGACATACAGATTGCCAACAAACACATGAAAGAATGCTCAATATCATTAATCATTAGAGAAATGCAAATCAAAACTACAATGAGATATCATCTCACACCCGTCAGAATGGCCATCATCGAAAAATCTAGAAACAATAAATGCTGGAGAGGACGTGGAGAAAAGGGAACACTCTTACAATGCTGGTGGGAATGTAAATTGATTCAGCCACTATGGAGAACAGTATGGAGGTTCCTTAAAAAACTAAAAGTAGAATTACCATACGACCCAGCAATCCCACTACTGGGCATATACCCTGAGAAAACCATAATTCAAAAAGAGTCATGTACCACAATGTTCATTGCAGCTCTATTTACAATAGCCAGGACATGCAAGCAACCTAAGTGTCCATCATCGGATGAATGGATAAAGAAGATGTGGCACATATACACAATGGAATATTACTCAGCCATAAAAAACGAAATTGAATTATTTGTAGTGAGGTGGATGGACTGAGAGTCTGTCATACAGAGTGAAGTAAGTCAGAAAGAGAAAAACAAATACTGTTTGCTAACACATATATATGGAATCTAAGAAAAAAATAAAATAAAAAGCTCATGAAGAACCTAGGGGTAAGACAGGAATAAAGACAGAGACCTAGTAGAGAATGGACTTGAGGATATATGGAGGCGGATGGGTAAGCTGTGACAAAGTGAGAGAGTGTCATTGACATATATATACCACCAAACGTAAAACAGATAGCTAGTGGGAAGCAGCCGCACAGCACAGGGAGATCAGCTCGGTGCTTTGTGACCGCGTGGAGGGGTGGGATAGGGAGGGTGGGAGGGAGGGAGATGCAAGAGGGAAGAGATATGGGGACATATGTATATGTATAACTGACTCACTTTGTTATAAAGCAGAAACTAACACACCATTGTAAAGCAATTATACTCCAATAAAGACGTTAAAAAAAAAAGAATATCAATTGGCAAAAAAAAGTGTTCATTTTTTTGACTCAGTAATTCCTCATCATTTTAGGTGCCAAGATATTCCACTGCATTAACTGTAGTAATGAATTTTATAAATAATCTAGATGTCCAACAGGAAAATGATTTAATTTTTGTAAATCCATTCAATGAACTATCATGTAACTGTTAAAAATTATGTTTAGAACAAGTATTTAATTGTATAAAATGCTAACTGAATCACACTGGGCATAAAGTTGGGACACATAAAACTAATTAATATAAGTATAACATAATTAACAATAATTATTATAACTATAGTTATTATTATAAGTGTTTCTATTCTTGGAAAGAAGGTTAAGAGAACACACTAAAATATTAATAGTAATTGTCTATGGATACTGGATCTATTGGTCCTTTTACAAGAAGTTTTTTCCCCTACCTTTTGTATTTTTTACTTTGTATAGTTTGTATTATTTTTACAATGGGAAAATAAATAATAAAAATTAATCAACTACCTAAAATGAGCCTGGCACCAGTACTGGGAACTGGGGATAAAATAATGAACACGCCAGCATCTTAACCGCCAAGGGGTGTCATATATGATGGGAAAGGGGCTGAAACAAGCATTCACCGTACCAGCTGGGTGCACACAGAGGCTGGGGAGCCAGCAGGGCACAGAATCCCAGCCTGCGGTCCTAGGACCTCAGAGAGGCCGTGCTTTCACTTTCGACACCACCCCTGTCACTCACTGATTCCTCCATCGCTGCCTCTGTCTGAAATGAGTCCCTATGTCAATGGATAATTCATATTAAAAGCAATAAACATTCCAGAGACACAAAGAAGACACAGTGAGCATCTCAAGCCCTGGGGCATCGAGGCTTTGCTGTTCCAGGACCAGCCCTAACTGGGCACCTAAGTCACCAATGCCAAAGAGACCTCAGCGTCTTCCCACCGCTGTGGCTGACCTCAGCGTCTGGTCCCATCCTCCGACGCGTGGGACTGAGGCTGGAGGGACCAGACAGGGCAACCCTGAGCCTGTGCCAGGCATTTCTGCCCTTCCATTGCAGTGGAAGCACCAGAGCCAGCCCCTATGCAGACTCTGACTCTCAGATGCCACACATGTCTCTGGAGGCCTCTGGCTGGGGGAAGGCTGAGCAGGGGCTGGGGAGAGCACTGAGCTGCCAGTGGGCATACGACGAGTGTTTGTGGCAGGAGGTGAGGGGTACGTACATCTCCCGAGGGGGGCAGCCTGGACTCAGGGCCGGCTCCACCACTCGCCAGATGCCCCAGACTAACTTTCTCACCCATTAGGTGACTTTGCGTGTCTGTGCAGAGCACTTGGGAAGGTCCCCGTTCGCAGTCGACATTCTACATTCACATCCCCTCTAGTTCCTAAATACTGGGATCCGAAGCCCTCAGTGGAGCCGCTAATTCCAACATCACGTGAGACCCAGTGATGAGCACAGGACTCAGGAACCTTCTGGAAGCCAGCACCATGTCCCCCACTCCCCCTCCCTCTGGGCAAGGCTCTGCTGTCCTGCTGGAGCCCTCAGGCCTGGCTCGGCCCTTCCCCCTGCAGACCTCCCTCTGGGCTGACACGCAAACATGACTCTGACCCTCAGGGCGGCCCTGGGATTGACACCGCGTGTGCCGGTCCCAGTCATTCTCCTGTCACCTGCCTGGTGAGAGTCCCCAGGCTGCTCGCCCCACATCACTGGCCACAGCTCTTTCATTAAACAAACACTGGGACGTCCCTGGCGGCCCAGTGGTTAACACGCTGAGCTCTCAATGCAGGGGGCACAGCTTTGACCCCTGGGTGAGGAACTAAGATTCCGCATGCCGCGCGGTGTGGCCAGGAAAAAAAAAAAACAAACATGAATGTGGCATCACAGGGATTTTTAGTTACATCCTCCTATAAGCCCATGGGCGGTGCTGTTTTGATCCCCAGCTGGAGGAAGATGACACGCAGGGAGTTTAAGTGATTTGCCCAACGTGACAGGCATGAGCTGAGGTTTGGCCCAGGCTGCCGGCTCCAGGATCTGGCTCTGCAGCCTCTGGACCAGGCTGCTCCCTCTGACACTCGCACAGTATCCTCTGTAATTGGTATTAAAGAAACGCGTGTAGGAACTCAGTCGCCGAGGCCAAGGATCTCAGGGTCAATCACTTAGAGCCAGGCCAAAAACCTCATGGCCAGAGATGCCCCATCCACTCAGAGCATCGCCGCTGACACCCTGCGCCGAGGCCTCTACCACGCCCTCTTCTCCACAGCCTGTCTCGGCAGCTCGGGCTGCTACAACAGAGCACCACAGACTGGGCCACTTAACAGCTCTGGAGGCTGGAGGTCCAAGATCAGGGTGCCAGCAGGGCCGGGTTCTGGTGAGGCCTCCTCCTGGTTCACACAGGGTGTCCCTCTTGCTGTGGCCTCACGTGGCAGAGAGAGATCACCTCTCTCGTGGTTCTTCTATAAGGGCACGAGTCCCATTCATGGGGGCTCCACCCTCATGACCCAACCACCCCCAAAGCCCCCCTCCTAATACCACCACACTGGGGATAAGGGTTTCCATATTTGAATTTGGGGGACACAAACATTCAGTCCATAGCAATGCCTTCCCGTCCTGCTCTGCAAAGCCCAAGTCTACTCTGCCTCTTTCGGGAAGCCTTCTATGACTACCTTCATCTCGCTTCCTCTAATTCATGAATGCCAATTGTAGCAACCACTAAGCACAATTCCCTGTCTTAAAAAACACGGGACTTAAAACTCTTTAGCTTCTAAAATTCTGTAATAACTTTCCTAGATTATGTCAGGTGTATATGTCTTGTCCAAATATTAATCTCCTTTATGCCACAGTTATGTCCTTGCTTTTTCCTTTATCTTGTACAAACAGTGGCACAGCTCTGGGCAAGCACAGGGCTTATGCTATGAGTCTGAGCCGTGTGAGTTCTTCGCTCCTGGCCTGGGGCCCCACCAGCCCTCTCAGCTCCTGGAGGCTGAGCGGCAGGCGCTGCACTGGGCCATGGGCCACACGTGGCCCTCGCGTAATCCCTCAGTGGGCGCATCTCAGACCGCAGCCCCACACAGAGAGTGGGGGACAGCGGGTGGGGTCTGGGCCCCCTCCCACCTCTCTGCAACTGTCACTCGCCGGCCACAGACCCAGGGCACATTTTAATGACAAAACAGAAGCTGCCTTTTGAAATGCTGTCCAAGGTGGCAAATCTCAGTTTTTCAGGCATACTGGGAGCAGGCGGGGAAAGGTGAATTAACTGACCTAATCCACGAGATGATGTAGTTGGACAGGATCGTGTGTAGGCATGTGCTTGGGGAAAGGGAGGAGGAGATGACTGTGGGCCGAGGGGAGGGGTACCAATGCCCCTCGGGGGTGGCTAGCAGGTGAGCAGGCTCCCTGCTTGTCCAGACTGCCCCAGTGTTAGCACTGAACGCCCCACAAACACCGGGATGGCCTGTCACCCCGGGTTCAGGTGACTCATAACTGGTTGGGAGGGCTCAGCTGATCTCCATTATTTATATCATGGGTTGAAAATTTCTGGGATGATCAATGAGAAAAGTCATGTATATAAATCCCCAACTCCCGTACCTTCTTATACAGCTACACACATCCACATACGAGCCTTCATGCATGTCTATGTACATCTATTATGATGACATCAGGGATGGTGCTTTAGGGGAGTCCCTCTGTTTTTGCTCAGGCTCAGCCAGAACCTTCCAGGGCCTTCTAGACTCACAAGGAGCCACAGGACTGTGACAGGTCACATGACAGAAGCTCGGCCTGGAGCTGGCGGCAGAGGGGCTGTCTGGAGAGGCTTTAGTTATCTGATGTCACATGTTGGGTTTCGCACTAAAGGACACACTTAGAGACAGATGTGGCATAACTGCTTTGGGAGCACAGCCTAAGGAGCCCCAGGGCTCTGCCGGGTTCAGAAGGGGCTGCGCCCGCCAGGGCCTCCCACCCACGTGGAGGCTGGCTCTGCTGAATGAGGACAGCGTTGAACTCAGCGGGGAGCATAAGATGGAATATTTTAACATGCACCAATCTTCTGCGGTGAGCTTGGTAATTAGCACTTCTGGAAAATCAGTGCACTCCAAAATGTTAGCAAAATGAAAATGTTAATTAATAAAGCAAAATTTCAAACTCCTTAGATTTCAGGAGACACAAGCTGCAAACTATCACTAGGAGTTATGGAAACGGGACTTGAAGGAGATTTAGCAGAACCACCGTCAGGAGGGTCCTCCTTCAGGGCAGCATCACATTGCTTTCCCTTATTGGGAACTAGTGCATGACAGTAACCCCAAGGGAACAGCTGTACAGGCAGCCCCTGACTCATGATGGTTCTACTTATGATTTTTCAGTTTTATGATGGTGTGAAGCGATATGCACTCAGCAGACGCTGTACTTGGAATTTTGGAATTTGCTCTTTGCCCAGGCAGTGCTGTGTGGTCTGATCCTCTCTCTCCCGTGATGCAGGGCAGCTGCAGTCAGCCCTGAGGTCGCAGGCAGGGGGTGGGGTGGGGGGTGGAGAACCACCATACCCCGACAACCATTCCAGACCCAGATGGCCATCCTGCTTTTCACCTTCAGTACAGAGTCCAATAAATTACACGAGATACTCAACACTTTATTATAAAACAGGCTTTGTCCGGAGCCTATGCTCCGCAACGGGAGAAGCCACAACAGTGAGAGGCCCGCGTACCACAAAAAAACAAACGAACAAACAAACAACAACAAAAAACAGGCTTTGTGTTAGAGGATTTTGCCCACCTATAGGCCACTGGAAGTGCTCTGAGAATGTTTAAGGTGGGCTGGCTAAGCTGTGATGTGTGGTAGATTAGGGTATTAAATGCATTTTTCAGCTTAGGATATTTTCAATTTACAATGGGTTAATCGGGACATAACGCCATCGTTAAGTCAAGGAAGACCTGTACTCCAACCCACATTAAGTTTAGAGGCTATCACCTTATAAAAATTCCTTTTAGAGGAGCCAAATTACCACCCTTTAATCCTAAAAAAGACCTCTTGAAAGGCAGAATGTGACTGTCAGTAGAAAAATAGAGATAACAGTTTTCAAATAAAAGTGGCACAAGGAGAAAAGGGTGGTGAGTAGATGTGCTTTCAACGCCTTGAACCTCTAATTAATGAGGTGAGTGCGTCTCTATTTAGAATCTGCGCAGACACCTAAATCACGTAAGTGATCACTGAAAAAAACCCCAATTCCCAAAGCCCGGGAGAATGACTCCTATACATCTTGGTGCTTCTTGACCCCAGACATTTATTAAATGATTTCCCTCCAAACGCTGGAAAATGTTTTATGCACATGAGGATACAACCTGAAAGACAAAGGTGGTTCCAACGAGGAAGGGAAGTCGTGGTAATCCCCTAATCTGGACCATAACAAGAGCCACCATTTATTGCCTTCTATGCACTTTGTGTGGTTACTACTACGTGATTTGATTATATATTACCCCAGGTTCTCCCAATAATCATGCAAAATAGGCATCTTAATTATCCTCGTTTCATGGATGAGGAAACTGACTTAAGGTCAAAAAAGCTAATAGGGTCACCTGGCTCCAAAGTCTATGTTTTTCCATTTTATAATTTTCTCATCATTTGAGCAAAAATTATATCTTTGGCTCAGATTCAAGATGCTATTAGATTTCTCCTTCCACATCAGTGGCCAAGAAAGGGAACTAACATTTACTCCATCAAGGAAGGCTGCACTTTAGCTGTTTAAGTAACCTTCATGGCATCCCTGGCGGCCTTTCTACCCTATTTACAGATGAGGAAACCGAGGCTCTGAGGGGTCATTAAAATCATACACTCCTGTGAGTGGCGGGCTAGGTTTCAGTCCAGCTTGGGCTGCTTCTAAACTCTGCTCTTTTCACCACAGGAGTGGCTCCCAAAGTCTGCTTAACCGCCAACCACCTCCATGATGTTTTTGGATTTTGATTTCAGCACCACTAGTACTATTATTTACGGTATTTTTTCCAATCATTTCCCTTTAGATGTAAACAGGTTTCATTTACAACGGACATTTTGTCTCCCTAGCGTAAAGGGAACACCAGTATGCTTAGCAGTGAAGAGGTGGTAAGCATGAACACCAACAAAACAAAACATTATTTCTAGATCTGTCCAGGTCTACTTAAAGACCTGGACCTGAGGTGTAGCTCTCTTTGTTAAAAAGGGAGATTAGGAGGTATTAGGGGCTGTCAAAGACTTTCTCCTGGTCTATGAGCCAAAGTTTGAAGGAGAATTGAAAATGGAATAATTTCCTTACTACCTATTGATAACTCAATCTTCCTAAGCTCTCTCTCCATGCAGCACCTACAGTCCTGCCCCAGACCATCCTCCAAATGCTCACCACTTTGCTCCATAACATTAAGGAATTCCACGTAGCTAGTGTGGAGAAAAACAATCTTAGGAAGGTGTTTGAGTTGCATCAAAACACTTTAAAGTTGCTTCTCCCAGGTCGTTTCTGCCCAACTAAGATGGTGTATTATGAAGCAAAACAGTGAAAGATGTTCCTGGCTTTACCAGCCTTGCTTTATCTATTTGGTATAAACAGGATGGTGGAACCATCAGGGAACACATAGCAGCTGGTGCTCCTTAAGGCTGTGGGTTGCCTGGCAAACAGAAGGTGCTCAAACACCACTGAATGAATGGGGCTTACGGACATTATCAGGAGGGAAAAGAGATCAGAGCAAATGAAACCAGGGTTTTTTTTTTCTGTCCTCAACATGTTCACTTATTGCAGGTCAGGTTAAAATGAGAATAAAGGCAGCTGTAAAGGGGAAATAACCACTGGCCTGTCTGTAAGGTACATGCAGAGGCTGACTGGGAAGGAAATCAGCCCCTTCTGGTGCCTCAGAATTGGGAGGGGCCCATTTGGAGGGAACTAGTCCCAGCCGGCTGGACCATTTCTCCTCTTCCCTTAGGCTGAGACAGCTGCACGTATACAGAAAACAAGAGAGCACTGTCGGTCCACGGACACAGCTCATTTTTTTTTTTTTTTTCGGTACGCGGGCCTCTCGCTGTTGTGGCCTCTCCCGTTGCGGAGCACAGGCTCCGGACGCGCAGGCCCAGCGACCACGGCACACGGGCCCAGCCGCTCCGCGGCATGCGGGATCCCCCCAGACCGGGGCACAAACCCGTGTCCCCTGCATTGGCAGGCGGACTCTCAACCACTGTGCCACGAGGGAAGCCCTCACTTTTTTTAAAAAATAAATTTGTTTATTTTTGGCTGAGTTGGGTCTTTGTTGTTGCACGCAGGCTTTCTCTAGTTGCAGCGAGCAGAGGCTACTCTTCGTTGTGGTGCGCGGGCTTCTCATCACGGTGGCTTCCCTTGTTGCGGAGCACAGGCTCTAGGAGCACGGGCTTCAGTAGTTGTGGCACGTGGGCTCAGCAGCTGTGGCTCACGGGTGCTAGAGCGCAGGCTCAGTAGTTGTGGTGCACGGGCTTAGCTGCTCTGCGGCATGTGGGATCTTCCCGGACCAGGGCTCGAACCTGTGTCCTCTGAATTAGCAGGCGGATTCTTAACCACTGTGCCACCAGGGAAGCCCCAGCTCACTTTTCTTTTAAGTTCATGATGGAGAAATTACTGAAAGTCAGTATGAAAAGCTGTGGTGTCTATGTGTCTGGTCTTGGAGGAGTCCCCCCAGGGCACAAGGATTTATCTAAAATACTGCTCACTGTTGACGGAGGTTCTACTGTTTCATTTATCATCTGTGCTGTTCCTAATGGAAAGCAGCCTAACGAATCTCACTGATGGTTCCTTCTGGATGGATATCAAGTGAGTGACAATAACCTAGGAGGCTGAGTACACAGATGGTTTTAAAAGATTTTTAAGTTTCGTATGTTCATTTTGATGAGAATCTTAATAAAATTAACATGCCATATTCTAGACCTCCCAGATGACGATCAACGATGTCTTAGCATCTTTTAAAAAAATTAATTAATTAAATTTATTTTGGGCCGCGTTGGGTCTTCGTTGCTGCACGCGGGCTTTCTCTAGTTGCGTCGAGTGGGGGCTACTCTTCATTGTGGTGTGCGGGCTTCTCATTGTGGTGGCTTCTCTTGTGGAGCACGGGGTCTAGGCACGCAGGCTTCAGTAGTTGTTGCTCGCAGGCTCTAGAGTGCAGGCTCAGTAGTTGTGGTGCACAGGCTTAGTTGCTCTGCGGCATGTGGGATCTTCCCGGACCAGGACTCGAACCTGTGTCCCCTGCATCGGCAGGCAGATTCTTAACCACTGCACCACCAGGGAAGTCCTCATCATCTACTTTTAATTCCTGACTTTACGTTTACAAGCACATTAGAGTCAAGTGACACTACTTGAGTTGTTGTGAGAAAAGAATAAAAGTGAATTTGATGTGTAAGTAATACAACTCTGCCAAGCAAAGCGACAACAATATCATGCTCTGTTGTTCCAAAGAAGGTTTCTCAGCAGGTCATAAAGAAAAGTCACAGGAAATTGACTCATAACATGGCATAGGGTAACACAGGTGTGAAAAAGAAAAGGCAGGAACAGTCGGTGCTATAATCACCAGCAACATAAATTGGTATTGCTCCTTTTAAATTTGTTGATTTTACAGATTTGTTGAAGTTAATTGGTAAATTATATATATATATATATATATATAATGTAAGTTTATACCGAGCTTTGCGTTTGTACCTAAGTACCATTTTAATAAAGAGATTTAAGTTTAACTCAATAATGTATTTACCATACTAGTAGATCAATTTTACTCATGAACGTAGATGCAAAAATTATAAAGAAAATATTGGTTTAAAAAAACAAGCAAAATATGTATGTGTATAAGAAAGTTGGATTTATCTAATTGGATTTATCCTACTAACATAAGGTGGTTTTCTGTTGATCAATACAGTACTACACTGACAGATTAAAGGAGAAAAGCCACATGGATCACTTCAGTAGATGCAGAAAACACATTTCAAAATTCAAAATCCATTCAAGATAACGAATAACAGAACACAAACCACAACAGCAACAACAACAAAAAAATAAAACAAGGAAATAAACAAAACCTCAGAGCAAACTAGAAATGGAAATGACTTTCCTTAAACTGGTCAAGGGCGTCTACCAAATAAGTCTGTAGCAGCTTCACACTAAATGGTGAAAACCTGAAAGCATTTCCTTTACGATCAGAAACAAGACAAGGATCAGAGTCCCACAATTACCATTTTATACCACTTGGCCTTGGACAGCACAGCAAGACAGATAAGGGAAGCAGACAGAGCAGGGTGAAAAAGGAAGAAATAAATTTGTCAGCATTTGTAGAGGATAGGATTGCCTAAATCCTTAATCCAAAGAAATCACAAATAAATTTTTGGAATTAAATGAGTTTAGCAAGGCTGAGGGATATGAAATCAATATAAAAAGTCAACTGCAATTCTATTCACCTGCATATATGAATTAGAAAAATTATATTTAAAATAATGAAATACATGCAATAGTTCCAAAAATATTCTAATACCTAGGAATACATTTAAGCCAAATATTTGCATGAAATTTATTAGAGAAGATTGACTTTAGTAGTGGAAGACATGTTTTGAAAAAGTAAATAAATTGTCAACTATACCATGTATTGGAAGGTTCAACAGCTGAAGTTTATAAGCCCTCCCATAACTGGTGTGTAGATTTACTGCAGCTCCGACTAATCGCCCAAAAGTGTTTTTAAAAGAACACACACATAAAGCAGAAACTAACACACCACTATAAAGCAATTATACTCCAATAAGGATGTTAAAAAAAAAAAAAAAGAACACACACACACTACCCAAGATAGCCAAGACACGCCCCAAGAGCAACATGTACCTCTAGTACAATAGATGTAACAATACCTACTGCCAACAGGTATGATGTCATACCTATTATAAAGCTATGATAATTAAGAATGTGTGGTTCTGTCACATCAATAGACAAAAGACCAGTGGGACATAGCAGAGAGTCTGAAACCAAACCTACACATACAGGAAAGTGGATAAAATGGTAGAGGCAGCCCTGAAGATCAGTGAGGAAAGGAAGATTTTTTTCAATAAATGGTTCTGGGACAGTGATTATTCCTACAGAAGAATAATTGTAAGTCCGCTTCACACCCAACTCCCAAGTCAATTTTAGGTGGATTAAAAGACCTATTTTGAAAGATGAAATTACAAAAATGTTAGAAGACATGTAGGAGGATATGTTCTCAGGGTAGGAAAAATCTCTTCAAAAAGACATAAAAAATGCAAACCATAAGTGAATAAATTTTATCTCATTGAATTTAACATCTTTTCCTATCAAAAGAATATCAAAATGATAGTGAAAAGGCACGCTGTAAAGTGCAAGAAAATACTGTCAATAATAAAATGGAAAAATAATTAGATTTTTGGAATATATAAGGACAAGGACCCACTGTATAGCACAGGGAACTATATTCAATATTCTTTGATAGGGGCTTCCCTGGTGGCGCAGTGGTTGAGAATCTGCCTGCTAATGCAGGGGACACGGGTTCGAGCCCTGGTCTGGGAGGATTCTATATGCCGCGGAGCAACTAGGCCCGTGAGCCACAACTACTGAGCCTGCGCGTCTGGAGCCCGTGCTCCGCAACAAGAGAGGCCGCAATAGTGAGAGGCCCACGCACCGCGATGAAGAGTGGGCCCCGCTTGCCACAGCTAGAGAAAGCCCTCGCACAGAAACGAAGACCCAACCCAGCAAAAATAAATTAATTAGTTAAAAAAAATATTCTGTGATAAATCATAATGGAAAAGAATCTGAAAAAGGATACATATATATGTATATATTATACATATATATATATAACTGAATCACTTTGCTGTATACCTGAAACTAACACAACATTGTAAATCAACTCTACTTCAATAAAAAAAGAAACACAACATATTTCTGCATATTAATTTTGTAAAAAAACACTACATAAAGAAAATATACATATCAATAAGAAAGGGACACGCAACCCAAAAGAAAAATAGGTAAGGCATGAACAAGCATTTTATAGAAGATGTAATATAAACAATAATTACACCTGTAAAAAATGTTCGACCTCATTAGTAATCAATTATATGCAAATTAAAACCCACAGAGACTTTGGCACGTGTACCAGGAAATGAGCAACATGTACTTAACAAAACTAAAAAAAATTTTAAACTAACTAGGAATGAACTGCATATCCATGGGCAGGGGACTAGATAAACTCATTGGGACATATTTGTACAATGGACGACCAAATCGCATTGAAAAATGTTCAATTACAGCTACATGTATCACAAATATCTACAAATATCACAAACGGTGTTGAGTGCAGAAATCAAGGAACAGGAGTACATACAAGGTATGGCAACAGTTATTTAAAGTTAAAACCATAACTGATATATTGTTCAGGGATTCATCAGCATGTGGTAAAACTTTTCAAAAAATAGCAGGAGGACTTCCCTGGTGGCGCAGTAGTTAAGAGTCTGCCTGCCAATGCAGGGGACATGGGTTCGAGCCCTGGTCCCGGAAGATCCCACGTGCCATGGAGCAACTAAGCTCATGTGCCACAACTACTGAGCCTGTGCTCTAGAGTCTGTGAGCCACAACTACACGTGCTGCAACTACCGAAGCCCACGCACCCTAGAGCCCGCGCTCCACAACAAGAGAAGCCACCACAATGAGAAGGCCACGCACTGCAACGAAGAGTAGCCCCTGCTCGCCACAACTAGAGAAAGCCTGCGCGCAGCAACGAAGACCCAATGCAGCCAAAAATAAGTAAATAGAATAAATTTATAAAAAAAAATAGCAGGAAAGAGTAAAGAAAATTCAGAGTCTGGTTGTCAGGTGGGGGAGGGGAGTAAGACCATGTTCCATGTTCCATGCTGAGTGGACGGTGTGTGGGTCTTCATTTTATTATTCTTCACACTTCATATATATTCTTTGCCTTTACAAAGTATTTCATTAAGATATAAAAATGCATCTGAAACATAAAATAGTTAAAGGTAGAAAACTAAAAAAAAAAAATGTTTAGGTCACCCCCAGGGAAGGGGACACTCGGAGTTTTATTTGTTTAACCCTCTAAAAAGGCTTTGCACATCACTCAAGTGTGAGTACGTCCCACTGGACTAATGATCCGTCTCTTATAGAAGGAACATTTTATTCCGGTTGGGGTTTAGTGCCTGCTCTGGGGCCCTGACAGCTCATTTATGGAAGCTGCAGAGATTTCAGACGAAATATCACAGTTAGGTCAATGTTTCATTTCCTTTTAGGAGGCGAGTAGGGAGAAAGATAGTGTGTTAGATTAACTACACCAGCGGCTGTATCAGAAGACAGCCAGTTTCTTGACATTGCAAAAATGTTTCATATGGGTGGCCTTGAATACAAATATCATCATTCCCAGTAATAACACTTTGTATTTTCAGGACATTTAAGGGATTTTCAAAGACTTTTCACAGACGTGAACTCATTTGGTCTCAAGATAAGTCATTCTGGTTTTTCAGCTGAAGACACTGAACCCAGACGTACAGTTTGGTGCAGAGAAAAAAGCAGGACTTGGGTTTCTGTTCTGATACCATCATTAATACGTGATCTTGGAGAAACAACTTATATTTTCTGAACTTCAATCTTCTCACTGTTAAATGGAGATACGGTGAACAAAAGAGACAATATATGTGAAATGCCTGTCTTGGTAATTGGTGCCTTGGAAGCCCTAAATAGAGGGTTGCTTTATTATTAGCTATTATGTCCCAACCCAAGCAGCCACGTAGCGACAACTTGCTGTCTGAAATCTAGCACTTTTGCTAGTTATGGCTGTCTTTTTAGTAGACTTTATTGTTTATAGATTTGATTGGAGAAAATCACAAAAAAATTATTAACATTGCATAAAATGTCTATCAATGTGGGCAATGACTCCTCACCCAGAGCTAGAAGAAAAAGAAAACACAATAATTTTGTAACATCCTGATCTTAACTTTGAATTGAATTGATTGGCCAGGACCAAGGCAACCTGCAGTGCAGTCAGCGTCTGCCTGCATGTGCCCACTGACCCGATGAGCGACCACCGACATCGGAAAGTGAAGGTTTCGCTGGGAATGTTCTAATGACTGGAGATTTTATATGCAACACACTCCTTTGCTATAGGCCTGGTGACTAAAAACAATCTCACAGATTCTTTGTTTTTTCGTGAAGTTGGCCCAGTGTCCACGAGGCTTCAGAGTAATTAAAGAGACCATGCAGTCCCCACCCAGCCTGCCGACATCTGAACCTGTGATGCTCAAATCTGGCTGCACATGAGAAGTTCCTGGGAGCTTTGATATTCAGCAGTGCCCAAGCCCTGCCTGGTGCAAACACACCAGAATCCCTGGGCATGGAGCCCAGGCACTGGTCTTTATAAAAGTCAAAGAGTAGCTAAGAACCACTAGTTCAAACAGTCACCTACCACAATAACCCTTTGTTTTCATTAAATGTGTACCAGGCCGTTGGACGCTTGGCCAATAAAATCGTAGGGTTGCTGGAAGAAAGGATTTACAGACTCTGCCGCCTCACTGGGGAATTACAAGAACCCTGGCACTCTTCCGTATGGCACAGGAGATGAAAGGCAGGCCTACCAGCTGCTTGACAGGCTGCTGTGTTCTGACACTGATTGTTCAGGTACGATTCAACAGGGATGTGGGGCGATGGCTGAGGCCACAGAACAATGAGATGCTACAGTGAGGTTCTGTTCTGTTTCATCAGCCCAGAATTGATAGTTTACTTTTCCACTGACTGATGAATTTATGCTTTTATTATTCTCTGCCTTTTGATAGGAAGATTTTGGAGTCAGTTAATCTTCTAATGCAATAACAGGAAATTTAAAAGACAGAATTCACTAAGCAAGTCCACCACGAACCTTGTCCTGGGGTGATTAGAGTCAAAGGAAATAGAGAGCAGTGACTTCAGAGCACATCTTAATGATTCAAATTCTGTTAAACATTCACATTTCTCAGCGAATTTAGAAAATATGAGCTTGTATGGCCACGGAGATTAGTTTAATGAAATAAATACATGCACATGCAATTATATATTTTTTTTTAATCTGGAAATTTGCTGGAAGTTCCCTGAGCCTGAGCTTGAACGTCACATCATGGGTAATTATAACTCATTTGGAGGCTGCAAAGGTTAAGATTTAAGGGGGGTATGTTACAAGTTATGGCCTAAGATGGAAGGCCAGTTACAACAGGTGAAAATACAGGAAAAATATGACAAATGCACCTCATGTTTATGCTTATATCAGAAAAGGTAACTGATTTTCACTTTGGGTAAACAATATGCCTTAAGTAGCAAAAATAAACAAACGGGACCTAATCAAACTTATAAGCTTCTGCACAGCAAAGGAAACCAGAAGCAAAATGAAAAGACAACATACGGACCGGGAGAAAATATCTGCAAACGATGTAACCGAAAAGGATTGAATTTCCAAAATACACAACAGCTCATACAACTCGATAACAAAAAAACGAAACAACCCCATCAAGAAATGGGCAGGGCTTCCCTGGTGGCGCAGTGGTTGAGAGTCCGCCTGCTGATGCAGGGGACGCGGGTTTGTGCCCCGGTCCGGGAAGATCCCACATGCCACGGAGCGGCTGGGCCCGTGAGCCATGGCCGCTGAGCCTGCACGTCCGGAGCCTGTGCTCCGCAACGGGAGAGGCCACAACAGTGAGAGGCCCGCGTACCACCAAAAAAAAAAAAAAAAAAAAAAAAGAAATGGGCAGAAGACCTAAATAGACATTTCTCCAAAGAAGACACACAGATGGCCAAAAGGCACATGAAAAGATGTTCAACATCGCTAAAAGATGTTCAACATCGCTTATTTGAGAAATGCAAATCAAAACTACAATGAGGTACCACCTCACACCGGTCAGAATGGCCAACATTAAAAAGTCCACAAACAATAAATGATGGAGAGGATGTGCAGAAAAGGGAACTCTCTTACACTACTGGTGGGAATGCAAATTGTTGTAGCCACTATGGAGAAGAGTACGGAGGTTCCTTCAAAAACTAAACACAGAGATGCCATATGATCCAGCAATCCTACCCCTGGCCATACATCAAAGATGAAAACTCTAACTCAGAAAGATACATGCACCCCTATGTGCATAGCAGCACTATTTACAATAGCCAGGACATGGAAGCAACCTAAATGTCCAGATATTGGAGGAATGGATAAAGAGGAACGGACAAAGGTGTGGCACATATACACTGGGTTGGCCAAAAATTTCGTTCGGGTTTGTCCATAAGATGTTACAGAAAAACCTGAATGAATGTTTTGGTCTACCCAATATAATGGAATATTACTCAGGCATAAAAAAGAATGAAATAATGCCATTTGCAGCAACATGGATGGACCTAGAGATTATCATACTATGTGAAGGAAGTCAGACAGAGAAAGACAAATATCATACGATATCACTTATCTGTGGAATCTAAAATATGACACAAATGAACTTATTTACGAAACAGACTCAGACATAGAAAACAAACTTATGGTTACCAAAGGGGAAGGGGATGGGGGAGGGATAAATTGGGAGTTTGGGATTAGCAGATGCAAACTATTATATTTAGAATGGATGAACAACAAGGACCTACTGTAGAGCTAAGGGAACTTTATTCAGTATCCTGTGATAAACCATAATGGAAAAAAATACGAAAATGAAAATGTATATATAGGTATAACAGAATCACTTTGCTGTACACGGGAAACTAACACAATGTTGTAAAACACAATGTTGTAAATCAACTACACTGCAATAAAAACAATAAGATGCCTTAATGGATCAAGTCCCTCATTCAGCCCTTGTGTACTCATTCGGTGCTTACGAACAGTCACGTCTGCACTTCAGGGCTGAGGATACATTAGTGAAGAGGAGAAGGTACCTGTTCTTAAGGAGCTGACACACAGAATGATGAGCGGGGGAGGGGAATGAGCAGAGGGTCTCCAGCCCAATCACGGCTGTGGGTGAGGGTCTGGGAATACTTCCTGAGGCCAGAAGGTGGCTTTCACCAGGCAAAGGAGCTCGGGGTCGGGGTGAAGGGTGGGATTAGCAATGTGTTCTAGAGTGCAGGGACAGCGTGGATACATGTGCAGAGGGCAGAGGGTCTGGGACGTTTGGGGAGTTGCAGAGTGTTCATTATGACTGGTCCTCAGCCTGGGATGGGGAGACCAGTGTCAGGGGCAGCACCTCAGGAGCGTTAAGGGGTCTGGGTTTTCCCCTAAAGGCAATGCAGCAGGGGAAGGATTTTACATAGGAGGTCAACATGATCACTCAGTTACAGAACGTTCTGGAGCAGGGTAGACTCAGGGCAGGAGGCCAAGCCAGCAGCTATCACAGTGGGAGGTGATGATGGGAATGGAGGGGCAGGATGGGGCCTAGTAGTACCAAGACAGTAGAATTCACAGGACTTGTTGATGGGTCAAGTTGGGGACGAGGACGGCAGAGGAGTCACGGATGCCAGGCTTCTGACTTGGGCAGCGGAAGAGATGGTGGTCCCTTTACTGAGTAGCAATTACTGCAAGTGTAGCCACAGCAGGCTTGGCAGAAACAATGATGAGTCCAGATTCTGAGTCTGGGTAAGTTCGGGGCAGGCATTGCTCACGTGGGCAAGGACTCCGGGGAGACCAGGGCTGGGGAGATGTCAGATAAAAGTATTGGCCTAGCCTTGGCTTACCAACATGTGTGATTTACACTTATTAAACCAAGCCCAGCTGAGGACATTAAAACATAATTCCAGCTGTTAATGGCCATCAAAGCCATTACGGTAAAAACTGAAACCAGTCAGACAAATGATTAGGTTTTCAAATTGAAGAACAAACAGAAAAATCAATTCACAAACTTGCTAATTATCCTTTATAAATGGAAATGACTGAACTGAATTTCAGCCACTATATACATAAAATAAACACACTGTAAAATACATAAAACTAGGTCTGTTGTTTTAAACTGACTCATGGATTAATTACGATCACTCGCATCTTTGTTCTGTCATAAGGAGATGCCCGCATTCCCCAGGAGTCAGGCGACTAAAATAAAGCCTCGTGGATTGTGGGAATAACCGTGTCAAAGGGCAGAAAGAAGACACTGGTATCGAGAAGGGTTCTTTAAAAAAAATGAAGTATTGTGACTTTCCAAAATTTATAACTGATTTCTAATAATCAGTAAGGGTTGACACGGTGTTATAAAGGAGTGCTGGGAGGTCTGTTTTGAAGAAAAGGCAGGAAGAATCATTCCCACATAACCGTCCAAGATGTTGATAAAGTTCTTAGAAGCATCTTGTTTCACGTGAGCTAAACATTTTCTGTCTGGTGCCCTGTGTGTCTCTGTGCTGTTCACCAACCCAGACGCAGTAACCAGAGGATGAGTGAGGACACACATCAGTGAGGTCTGATTGTCCCCTCTGATAGCAAACAGAATGAAATCACCTGCATCTTGCTGGGACAGGAAGGGGTGCATTTGTACTCTGAAATTCCTGGGGAAAACCAAAGAGTTCCCACTCTTTGGTCAAGACACTCGGTCCAGCCTGTCCTTCTTGACAAGTTTTAATAGTGAAAATTCACATCTTTGTTTTGAGATCTTTCAAAGCATAGCAAACATTTTATAAAAAAAAAAAAAGTCCTACTCAAAAATCCAGCATTCTTTCCATGTGTTGATCACAGTCTGAACTGCTGAACTGTTCACGGTCTAAAGCATCAGACAAGTTGCTAAATCTTAAAATTTTTAATTTGCAACATCAAGTGTTTCTATTTCCATGAATTTTGGACCTTGTGTCCATAAATCTGACATTTAAGTTTATTTTCCCGCTGGGATACCACTCATTCACCAGGTATTTGCTGAGAAGCTGGACTCTGCTCAGTGGAGCCCTGGGCTGGGGAAGATCGAAATGTAATGAAAAACATTCTTTGTCCTTGAAGAGCTTACATGTGGTCTGGGAAATAAAGTTATTCACAAGTGAAATAGCTGAATAATAAAACGAGGAAGCTGACTAACTGCCACAATAAGTAGGGCTGACAATATCACAGCAGTTTAGAGAAACAACAAGTCATGGTTATTTTATGGAGACGAAGAGACGGAGCCACCACTTTGATATTTTCCAATCGTGAGACATTTCAGGAATCATGAGAGAGGGGTGTTCCCTCCATCCAAATGGGAGAAGTCCGCAAAATATCCTGTAAGTCCATTACAGACACTAAAGAGATTCTTGGCAGCACAGATAGTGTAGATCACCCCCGAGGCTCCTGGAAAGAAGTATCTGAATGTCCAGAACCTGTTCTGCACATAATGGGAAATGATGGGTTTGTCCATGGCTGCAAATGGAACTGTGGTCTCCACCCCACGTCCTAATGTCTAAAAAGGTTATTTTAATTTATAACTGCCTTGTTACATTATCTAAGGAATCTATCATTAAATGCACTCTTTCTTAATGTAGAACTCTGGTCCTGCTTTTTAATTCTATTTGATAGATTATCCTGAAATTCTCTAACCTAATATTCTCAAGGCTGATGTGGGCACCCTTCAAAATTAGATTCTTTATAAAAAAATAATACACTGCCCCCATCACGATCGCATCAGGGAAGCCCTGATGAGGAAGAGAACATGGTTTATCTTCACAGACCTACGTGCACAACTAGGTCAGGACCGGTTTTCAACCCTGAGTCCACCTTTTTCTTAATTGCTTTTGGCTTACAAGTCAATTCTGGAAAATCCCTCCTGAGGGTTTGCAGCAGAGCCCGGGGGAAAGGGCACATGCACAGTGCTTTGAACCCAGTGGGACTGAAGGCACCCTCGTCCCAAGGACCAATTTGCAAAAACCACCACGCTTGACCCCCGCCCCCCTTGGGTGGAACACACGTCTACTGAGTGGAATTCCTAAACCTTGCCCTTGACAATACACTTTCTTTCCAATTTTTAATGAATATGTAATGTTGCTCATCCAAGAAACTTTTAGAAGTGGGTAAAATGCCCATATTCTGGCCAGGCTCAAATAGTTATCCTTCCCCATATGCAAATATATACCAAACAGCTTATATTTAGTTCTAATCTTATTTAGTAGATGGTATATTTCCCCTGTTCCTATACAGTCTACCTGCTGCTTTTTGATGGTTGTATAATGGCTCATCCCGTCAATGTACCACACTTTACCAAATTGCTCTCCTATAAACACGTAGGATATTTCCAGCCTTTAAAATCATTATTATAGATAAAAGCATTATGAATGTCTTCGTTTATATAGCTTTTGGCTTCTCTTTAACAGGGGTTTCTGTGCTAAAGTGCAGGAATGTCTTTATGACTCTTACTATATATTTTCATACTGTTTTGAGAATGAATTTTCTCTTATGCCCCCCATATTCACACAGCATGACAGAAGTTAAAAAGAATCTGCACTGAATCATAATTTACTAATTACACTGCTTTCCTCACTTCCTCTCTAACGCCCCAATGACGAAGTTGCCTTTGTGTTTTGAAATCCCTGTATCTCCAGAGAACCTGCTGGTCAAAGGGAAAAGCCCTGGCAACCACTTCCTAATCGTCCTGGTTCTCTGACTGTGATCATCGGGAAGCTCCGCCCCATCCATCCAGGTTATTTGCTGAAAACTCAGCTTATTTACTTGACTGCAAGTGAATATTGAAGTGACTGAGTCCCACAGAGCCGTGAAGTGATAACACGTTGCCTTAAATTCGAAGGGTACCCTTGGCAGAGCTAGTAAATCATGGACTGAACCGGCTCCATCCGTTATTTGAGGACATAAGGCAACTTCCATCCCCGGGAATTAATTTCTTGGCTGCTGTCATGGACTTCAGTGCCCATGATGAATATTTTTACAATGAATACCAAACTAACCCAAACTGATTAGAGACTTTTATAAGTTATTAATGGGGTGTCACTTCAGTCTGGTTCTCCCCATGTCTATGACATTTCATTAAATAATCTTCTCTTGCTGGAAAGATCAATCTTTCTCCCCTCGGCCGACTTGTCAAAGTGGATGAAACGCTCCCTGCCCCCTTTGTTTTCAGAACTGGGTGAGCAGTAATGCCCTTGGGGGCTGTGACCTGGGGGAGGCAGCTCATCCATTTCCGCTCAGCTCGCTGTGGCTGCTGGTAAGGACTGGGGAACAGCGACCAGCTGGAGGTCCCGGGGCTGGGGACTCTCGTTTACAGGAGGGAGAAGGAGACAGGAGGTCCCACAGGCTCGTGGGATTCCCGCCTGCCCCCGCCTCCGCTTTATTGAGATGTAACTGACATGTATCACTGGGTAAATTTAAGGTGTACAGCACATTGATTGATACACTTCTCTACTGCAAAACGATTACCTCCTTCCACTCACTTAATTAGCATTTCATAAGTCAGACAGAAAGACAAATACTGTATGATCTCATTTATATGTGGAATCTAAAAAATCCGAACTCATGGCAACCGAGAGTGAACGAACGGTGGTCACCAGGGAGCAGAGGGTGGGGTGGGGGGAAGGGAGGGAGATTATGGTCCAAGGAAACTAGCTTCCAGTTAGAGGATGAGTATGTTCTGGGCATTGACTGCCCAGGCTTCTTATTTTTTTATTTTATTTTATTTTATTTTGTAGGACATATTTTATTTATTTTTTAACATCTTTATTGGAGTATAATTGCTTTACAATGGTGTGTTAGTTTCTGCTTTATAACAAAGTGAATCAGCTATATGTATACATATATCCCCATATCCCCTCCCTCTTGCATCTCCCTCCCATCCTCCCTATCCCACCCCTCTAGGTGGTCACAAAGCACCGAGCTGATCTCCCTGTGCTATGCGGCTGCTTCCCACTAGCTATCTATTTAGAGTGAAGTCAGAAAGAGAAAAACAAATACCGTATGCTAACACATATATATGGAATTAAAAAAAAATGGTTCTGAAGAACCTAGGGGCAGGACAGGAATAAAGACGCAGACGTAGAGAAAGGACTTGATGACACGGGGAGGGGGAAGGGTAAGCTGGGACGAAGAGAGAGTGTGGCATGGACTTATATATACATATACTGCCCAGGCTTCTTATAAGGAACGTGTTCTCTCTGTTCCTCCAGGGATAATCCTGCGGTGGCATCAGCGCAGGGGAACTGTCACCTGATAACGGTCTTTTCTAAAGAGACACATGTTTGAAAACCGACGTGGAGCCAAAGGCTTAGAGGCATACGAGCTGATGGTGCATCTGGCGAACGGCTTCCCTCCCCGCTACGAGTCGGAGAAGAGTCGCGGAAGAGGCAGCCCGTGGCCCCCCACCCAGACCCTCCGTTATAGGTGGCATCGCCCCGCTCTATCAAACGCAGCCCCACTCAACTTCCTACACATACCAGACTCTCATCTGATGAAATTCATATTTTGTTCTCATTCTCTACATTTTGGTTAAGCCACGTAATAATCCTAACAGCAAGAACAACAATAAACGCCATCCCTCAGCGAGCACTTTCTTCCTAGCAGGTTCCACTCCACGTACTTTAAACAGATTAACTTAATCCATATGGTGACCCCTACAGGATATGCGCTGTTATCTCCATTTTACAGATGAGGAAACTGAGGTCTTGAGAAGTTAAGTATTTTAATCCAGACCATGCCTTTAGCACGTGCCAGCAGCAAGAGCTGAATATGACCCTCCGGCTCCAATGTTTTTATTATTAATGAAGTAATAATAATGTTTTGGGTTTGAAAACCGAAACAAATTAAATAAAACTTCCTTCTCCTTTTAAGGCTTAAGATGGGGGCCTTCAGATTCTGAGACGGATGAGGTGGTTGTGACGCTAGCTCAAGGCTTCTAGGTTCAAATCTGGGTTGGTTCCTGGACTCCCAGTGTAGTGGAAGGTGTCCTGGCTACACCTGCCCATCCTTTGAGCTCAGTGTTGCAGGGTGAGCGCCACCCACTGGGCCCTTCTATCTGCACTTGGCTGTCACCCCGAGAGCTGAGGTCTTCCCCACGGCTGCCAAGCTCTCTGCAGGCACCTACACCTGAGAGGGGCAAGAGGCAAATGCACTCCAATCCTCGCGTCTATTCTCTCTGCCATTTATTCCATTTGACGAAGTGTTTTCAAGAACAACCTCTTCATTTAGTATCTTATGCTGAATTATTGACATTTCAGTAGCATGAATTTTTACAACGGTAATGAGCTATTTTTAAAAATTCGTTTTCAAATTAAAAAAATAAAATCAGATAATGAATCTAGGTTAAAAATACTAGACAGAATAAACATATACCTGTCATAAGCCCTCATGCATCAAAATGCATAGCAACTGAATATAAAGCAAAAATACACAGAAAAGCAATTAAAATTTAATTAAAACACGAATATATTGGTAACCTTTATTCTGCCTATTTCAGAATTAGACAGCTGTGTTAGATCAAAAATGAGGACATACAAAAAAGAATTGAATAATACAATTTTATAGTTTTTAAATGGAAAAATACATTGTGTATATATATCCGTAGAATGTTTACAAGAATTAATTATACACTTGGCTAAAGAAACTGTATAGGGTATGCTCTATGATTAAAATAAAGCTAGGAATAAGTAGTTTTTTAAATAGATTGAAATTATAATTAATAAAATACCTTGAATCAAAAAAGAAATCAGGGGCTTCCTGGTGGCGCAGTGGTGGAGAGTCCGCTTGCCAACGCAGGGGACACGGGTTCGTGCCCCAGTGTGGGAGGATCCCACGTGCCGCGGAATGGCTAGGCCCATGAGCCATAGCTGCTGAGCCTGTGCATCTGGAGCCTGTGCTCCACAACGGGAGAGGCCACAGCGGTGAGGGCCCGCGTACCACAAAAAACAAACAAACAAACAAAAAAAAGAAATCAAATCTGAAATTACAAATGGTTTGGAAGGGAGTGAAAATGAAAATACTTCATCAAAAATTTAAGGATCATAATAAAGGTTGTATTTAGAGGAAAAAAAAAATTTGTTTTCTTTAAAGTGGGAACGCGAATGCTATGAAGTGACCCAGTGGGAGTGCAAAAACCTTCCGCCTGGATTTTCCTGAACCCTCCACTGACCCACAGAAGCGTATCGTGATGCCATCTGGGAGGAAGAAGCATGAGCCAGTGCCAGTGAACAGATGAAGTAAGACCCTCGCTTTCTTTTTTTTTTTTTTTTCTGCTGGTGACATGTTAGAAAGAAAAATAGCCTCCTTTGATAAAATGGTGTTGTTAAGTAGGCGGGAAAACAGCACTGACACAAAAGGGCTCCTAAGAAGTTGACTTTTAAAGCTTACTTTCCTTAGAGCAGACTCAGGCCTTTAGAGTCACAGCTGTTACGTCCCAGGCCTAAGAAGTGTAATCATCACTAAGGTACAGCCCGGCCCAAGACTCTGCAAAGCTGTCTCCACCAGGTAACTCGGAGAACACAGGTGTAAAGGTTTCCATGAGGAAAGGCTGCTGGAACTTGGGGAGGAAAGCCCGACGGACGTGTGGGGCTGGAGAGAATCAACAGGACAGCAGGTGACCTAGTTCACTCCTGGGAGGAGGCCCAGACTTCAGTGTGTTGGCTGAGCAGGGAGAGACCTGGGAGGGCTTTGTTCCAGCAGAATCATTTTATCCAGATTGGAGGGTCCAAGAGGCTTGGGCAGCTACCGATCTCCTGCAGCTCCCGCTGTGGGCAGACACTAAGTCTGGGCGGAGTGGACAGAGACAGGGCAGGGAACATTTCTGAGGGTGACCACGCAACACGAAGCAAACATGGTTGCCAAGAGCTGCTGACCGTGGTGACAGAGGCGCCTTCCATCAGAAGCGGAAGTCGGTGAGGAAGAACCATGCCTCCCTTCTGCAGCTCCAGGATCTGGCAGAGGCTCCAGGACACGGGGAGTGTTCAGTACACAGATGAGCGTCCAAACTGTGCATACACAAAAGGACTGGCCTGCCAGGTCCTTCACGTTTAGCTGGCTGACAGTCCACATCTGTCATCCTCCGAGAGTTCTGGGGCTATGGGCAAATGCTTAGGAGTCCAGTCCCCACTGCCCTGAGACCTTGTCAGGAGAGCTGATATCTGAACCGTTCGTGAAAAAAAGCAACTTTGTTAAACAAAGACTCCTTGACTCTCCTGGATAAATTATTCTATCCATGATTTTGCCTGGAAAAGTATCCTAGGGTCTAACAAGCCATGTCATCGTGAAGTCAAGGTGAATCCCAACTTTGGTAAACATGCTTCACTTTGTTCTCTGGCCTCCAGGGAGACACAGAGCAGCAGCTCACTGTCATCCGTATCACAGCCTCCCGCCCTGGGCGATGATGGGTAAGTCAGCTTCCTCTTCTGAGTGGGGATGCAGAGCCCTGAGCACTCCTTAGTTTTCTTCCATTGGGCTGCCACATCCCCAACCCCATCCGCTCCCCAAGGACGGCGCCAGCCCTGTCTGCCACCAGGTTCCCTCACCAACCCCTCTGCTCGCTCTTCACTTTGCAATTCTGAAGACTTCCCAACTGGCTTATTGTTCATTTGTCCCCATCCTGGGAGCAGGCCAAGCAAAGAGAGACCCAGTCTCTTTGTCTCTGATCCACCAAGTGGACCTGCACAGACTCCAGCCTCAAATTCTTAATGTTGTCTAATGCTGTGCAGTCGCGATTGCAGAAGTTCCCACGTCACTTGGTTCTAAAAGAAAACATTGCTATGCGACAAATTCACCAAGTTCCCTGTGCTGGTGTGTTAGCCCGCAAGGTGCCCTGAAGAGGCCTGAACTCAAACGCCGTCAGCTGTAAACACAAGGAAGGCCACTGCAGCTGCCCTCAGTGTTTGTGTGTTTTTACTAAATGTCTCTAGCAGAGATGACATGCAAGGAAATGAAAGGATAATTTGATCATATTCTAGGCCAGAAGAGACAAAACCTCACATAAATAGACAAACACGCACGGGGGCAGGGCTTCACGAAAAGATCAAAGAACTCAGAGACGTTCTCAATTTAGGCAGAGACTCGTCTGCAGAGGATACCTGGAGAATGATGCAGTATGGAGAGAAATTTTGATATAGTTTATGTTTTAGTGTAAATCAGTACGTGTACTGACCGCATAAAGAATGGGAGAAAGGGGAAGCAACGGGGAGGAATCTGTTCAAAGTTTTACATGTATTTTCTCACTTAATCCCATTTAATCTATCCAAATCCATTTTCCTATCTCTAGGCTTTCAGTAGATGATGTCGAATTCTGGAAACAACCTGGTTATCCGTCTTGAACAACCAAGACCACAGACCAGCACCATTTCAGAAGCGACTTTCCGGCAGAATGGAGGCCTCCCCAAGGTCAAGGTTTTCCCTCCCCTCTAACAGTGCAGAGACCAGTGTTCCTGGCAGTGTTCATGACCTACGATGTGATCGAAGGTCTAACAAAATCTACCCTAAAAGGTAAGAGCCACTAATTGGAGGCCACGTCGAAGCACTGGAGAAAATGCCTTTAAGCCCCTCCTGGTGCCCAGTGTCATCTTCCTGTGGTTTATGGGGTTCCCGACCCAAATGCGTCGCTGAGACCCCTCCTCACGAGGAGGTGGCGATGCTGGGAAAGTTCTCTGGTGAACTTTAACCACAGCTGTGTTCTCTGCTCCCGAAGGAGAATTACTCATTGAAATTAGAGTCGGTTTCCTTGTGGGAGCAGTATTTACTTTTTAAAATAAAATGGCAGTGAGATTCGTTAGTGTTTACAAGGCCTGCTTGTGGGTTTTGAATTTTCTTTGGCAAGAGTGCCCACTGGGAGTACTGGTCAACTGGGTGCTGGCCCCAGGGGTCAGGCCTCCCCAGGTAAGGACGGCCAAGAGGGCATTTGATCCCCTAAAACATTTACTACCTGGCCCCTTATGGGAAAAGTTTGCTGACCCCTGCTCCAAGCTATAGGATATTTTCTCAGTGATGAGCTGTACTGCCTACTAGAATCAGTACAAGAACAGTATAATAAAAACTGCAAAGTTAAAAAAGTTTAAAAACTCAAAAATTCCATGAGCACATGAGTACTTCCGGTACTAAGCTCAAGTATCGGCAATTACTACTTAACCGAACCTTTGCTTCCTTGCACAGAAAGGAAGCTGAACTTCCCTCCCCGTCAGTAACATCCTAAACGTACACGCAGATTCTGGCTACTTGTGTCCACCCAATTACTTTATGTTTAAGTGGTTGAGGACCACAAGAATGTATCAGCTGATTATTAACCCGTCCATTCACGCATTCACTTTTGACCTCAACAGATATTTCCTCAGCGCCAGGTGTTGAGCTAGGCACTCAGAACACACAGACGAAAAGTGCTTGAGGCTTAGACCAAAGGCCACCTCACCGCGGAGAGATGTGCGGGCAGGAAACTGTGTGACAGGAGATCGCACGGTGACACGTGGGTCTGGAGGTGCCACCTGGCCTCCAGAGGTGGTGCGGGCAGGGGAGCTTTCTCAGAGAAGGTGATGCCTGGTTATGCTGCCGGTTATTCTTTAAGAGATGAATATACTAACTTCTATAATCACTTAACCCAGCCCCGTCCACTGGGAAGCCTGGCATGAGTGTAAAGTCAATTTACAGGAGGCAGCAGTGGCTTCAGGCAGGGGAGGGACTGGCCAATGAGTAAGCTGCCCAGAGAATGATCAGGCCAGGGCCCCAGCTGCCCCGCATTCCAGACAGAATCCTAAGGCATGCAATACACACCACCTCCTTTTGCAGCTGTGGGTTGATTTTTCCTTAAATTGCAAGCCCTTTCCAGAAGGCAGGCCTAGGGGGCACGACCTTGTTATAGCATCCGGCCTCCCCCACGGGCGCACGTGAGCCTGCAGGTTTAGTGAGAATCACTGAGCAGGCAGGAAGACAACCCGACAGTGCCCGGGTCCTGATGTTCTTTTCCGGATGACAATAAAACGGCTGGACGATGGCCACTCAGTAAGGTGCCCATTCCCCGTGCCCGCCCCCGCCCCGAGTGGTGTCGTGGGCCCCCAAAGGACCAAGGAGAAAGGGGAGAGCCCTCTATGGAGGTGCAGCGTCACGTTTACGGAATGACTTGACGGATGTGGGAAAGATCTGCTTTCCAGAAACGTTTTCCATCGTTGATTTTCAGAGGGACTTAGCTATCAGAGATCAGTCACATGAGTCTTAAACACTTAGGTCTTCTACAGTCTCCTGTGGAATTGCAGTTTTTCCTTGGGTAAGAGTTAGCGCCTTTGAGCAATGAAGACTTTTCTCTCCTGGTTCTGACTGCATTGATGGACTGCTGTCATCCTGCCGAGTCGGCCTGCAGCACCCTCCTGACCTGCTGTCACTGGTTTAGATCTTTACATGTGCCTTTCGAAACCTCTGCTCACGAAGTGCGCAGCACCAGGAACACTGGGGTAACAGCTAAAGCAGCCTCGTGGCCGATACCCTCCTGTTGCTTCAGATCAGTTTGAGGCAATGGAATTAAACGAAACCAAGAAAAAATAATTGTACTATTGGGGAAAGTAGAACTGTTTTAATTCCTAAGACAGCAGGCAGCCTATCCAATAGAATCTTGCCCCAAGATTTTAAAAAAATCATCATTTTCTGTGCTTTTTCTGGGAAAAGAAAGCTTTTAAAATGCAGCTTTGTTAATCAGCTTAAAGATGTAAAAGAAAATGGTGACACGATCAGCCACCATGTCACCTGATCTTCAAACTGCAGACACTTTCTGCAGCCTCCTGAACGGAACTGACAACTGTCATCCGGTTTTAGACAAACGTAACGCTGGAGTTGGGACAAACCTGCAAGGTCACCTCATCCAGATTTTTCACTCAGTAGCTGGGCCAGGTGACAGCAGCCTAGCAGCTAGTTTGTGAACACCCAGGGTTAGAACCTTTGTCTTCTAACCGGTTGTTCAGACCCCTTTTCACTACACCATCCTGGCCATTCAGTTTCTTGAAACATCTTAGCTTTGCCAGTTTGAGTGGGAATCCACGAAGATGTTCAGTGTAACGCAGAGAGGGCCACACTAGCTGTGGAGGATTCTGCAGATGCTACTTGCAGGGAGCCCGGCTCTACCATGGCCAGCACATCTACTTTTCTCATAAAACCTGCCAAAGAAAAGAGCCAGAGCTCCAAGAGCAAAGCAGAAGAACCTTTCATGACTCCATGATTCTGATCGTTCCCATCTGCGGCCCTCTGACGAGGTGTATCTCAGATTCACAGTACATCTATAGTCCATACACACACACAGCTCCAGTCAGGGACTGCTTTAAGGATAAAGGGTACCAGAACCAAGGCATATGCTCTCCCAATTTCAAGACGGTTCTCAAGCAAAAGAAATGGCCATTTACATATGCAGATGTTCTGGGGACTTTTTCAAAACTTAAATTCACACAAACACAGATTCTGAGTATAGTGAGATACATTCAGTGTATAAAACGGAAACTTCAATGCAAAAAGTTGGTCACTGAAAGCGACCTGCTTACCAGCTGTTGACCCTTGGGGCCCCATCCTGCATACTGAAGTTTTGCGTTGCTGACTTCTGGTGGATCTAGACTTTGAGGATCCCTGAAAGAAAAAAAACAAGCAAAGAAAAATGGTGGGAAACAAGCATTTAAGACGCTGTAATATTATCCTCCAGCTGAAACTTACTCCTTTTTCTTCCACTGAATCAATTTCAGGAACTTGTGTTATTAAATAAAATGTCTCATTTCAGCCTCCATTAGATTTCTTCAGATAAATAGATAGATAAAATTATATATTTATATATGCATATAAAATTTACATGAACCTGCAATAGGTCCATCACTGCTTAACTTCAATAGTAAATATTCATCAAGAGAGAACATGCAGAGAGGTCTGTAGATCAGCTTTTAAAATATCCATAACAGTCAAAATTAAAAATGGAAATGCATAGCTATGCGGTAGTAAGTCCCCACAACTCATATTTCCATCGTTGGCTTTCCTGGCAGATAGGTTTCTTCCCAAGCAGGTCATTCTGACCTTTTAAAACCAGTGGTCTCAGGACGGAGTCCACCCTTTGGTTTGTGTTGATAAGAAGGGAGGGAGGGAGGGACAGAGAGACAGAGAGACACTGAGGTGAGAGGGTGTGAGAGGAAGCATGGGAGAAGGATTTTTTTCTTTCAAACATCACTTACGCTTTTCATTCTTAATTTACTGATATGCAAAACACCATGCTAAAAAAAAATCCTGTCTATGTACTTAAATAAAGGTAATAATGAATAAAAGTCATAACGAAAAAGAAAACAACACTTTTATAGATATTACATATTTCAGCATATTTTGTAGCTACCACTGTGCTCACGTGTAGGAAAGACTGACGTCTGTGTTTCTTTCGGATGCTGCCTCTCCCTGTGTCCTGCTGGAGAGGCCAGACTCTGTCAGGGGAGCTCCCTACCACCCGGCTATGGTGCTTCTTGTGCAGAGGACACAGCTATGAATGTGCTCATTCATCTACAGAGAGACGAGGGTTGAGTGGTCTTTGGTGAATTTTAAAGACGGTGAATTTTAGGAGTTGCTTGAACCAAGACGAAGCAAGAAGGGAAGGGAGGTGAAATGGTTAAGGATGTGCTGATTCAGAGCTTAAATCAGTAGAAAATTCTAAAGTAAATGTTTAACAATACTATCAGGGCAAGGCAGAATACATTTCAGAGTAAAAAGTGTCAGGGAAGACAAGATAGTCTGCAAAGCCCCAGGGTAGTTTTAGATGGCATGGAGATGGGTCTGGAGAAACCAGGGAAGCCTGAAGGTGGGTGATAAGGTACGGAGTAAGGGGTGACCATGACAAGAGGAGTTGGCTGGGAAGGCTGGTCCCCAGGCAGTTAGAAGAGGAAGGGCGTCTAACATTCCAGCTTCCAAATGATTTTAACAAATCCTACCATTTGTATGTTTTTAATATTTCAAAGTATTTTTGTAAACATAGGTGATTTCCTCTCTAACCTTGTGGAGGGAAAGGCTTTCTAAGGATGACTCAAAATCCAGAAGTGATAAAAGAGGGGTAAACTTACATAAAAATTAAGCAATTTTTGCATGACAAAAAGCCCACAAACAATAGAAAATTGGAAGAAAATATTAATAACAAATACCATGGAAAAATGGCTAATATCCCTATTACATAAATAACTCTAAAATATGGAGGTTATAAAAGACCAGAACAAAAAAATAAGAAAAACACATGAACAGATAATTCACAAATATAGAAAAATGGTCCTCAAATGTATTAAAAAGTACTCAAACACAGGCAAAATTAGAGAAATACAAATTGAAACTACACTGATATCATTTCTCACCTATACATCCACAGACATACATATAGATCCAAAATCCAGATATGTGAGTCCACAGGTTAGTACACATACATACATGTCCTTGCTCTGTTCATAGAGAAGACCAGATCCAATAACCACCAGTAACAACGAGCCCACCCAGTGGGCTCATATGTTGCTCTCTCAGCACCATCTTCCAATTAAAAAATAAATAAATAAAATAGTGCTCGTAGGAGAAGAAATTTATCCAGGCTAGAACAAGAAAAATGCAGGATGATTCTGAAACATCTTATGGGCCAGAAAGTAAGGAAATACTCAAAAAAGGTAGAGCTTGTTAACAGAAGGCAGAACCTCACTTACAGGGATCTCTCACGGCCAAAGCTGGAATAATTTGAGCAAAAAAAATAATTAATGATAATACTGGATTAACCCATAGAATAAAACAAATATCCATGAATCCTTACTAATATAAATAAATAATCCAATATATAACTAAGTGGGGGGAGAGCCAACTCTTCCTCACAAGAGAATTCCAATCAATTCCAATCAATTCCAAGGGGAGAAGGTCGGAGCATCACCCTTGGTCGGCCACCACAGTGGTGAACCCTGCAGACAAGATCCACCGAGATATGCTAAAATCAGTGGGTGAAAGTCTGAAGAGAAACAAGATCTGCACAGTCGCAGGATACTTACCAACCACAAAGGGGAAGAAGATGGCAACTGTGCAGGGAGAAGCCTGGCAGACAGCAACTCAACCCGGAGATCCGCTCAACACCCCCAGAAGTGAAACACATCAACATCACGAACCTTTAGCAAGAGGCACTGAGAGACAACATCCTACATATGGTATCGTCACCGGCAAACCCCGTCAGTGACTCCCGGAGAATGAAAACAGAATCTGGGTAATAAGTCTAACCTTTCCTTCCTCTGTGCTTAGTCTAGTTCCACTTGCTCACAGGGGGTCGCGTGCAGAGGCCTCGCCCGCTCAGACCAGAGTTTCTGCCGCAAAACGGCTGCGCCCGACACTTCGGCTCAGGGCCCTGTGCACGGACACCGCTCATAACACCGCGATTCAAGATGGCGGCAGCGGGCCGTGTGCAGAACCGCTGCGCCCGGCACTTTGCGATCTGGAGCGTGAGCGACGCGGCTGCCCCGCCCCCGAGAACCCCGGCCAGACCCTATAGAGCAGCCCCGCCCCGGCCTGGCGGGAGAGCGCGTGCTCTAGAGCCCAAGCAGGTCTTCGCTCAGAGAACAAAGCTTCCCTCTGCCTCTGAACTGAGCTCCGTCCCCTTCTACTGGCTCCAGCGACACCACGCAGGAGACCCCTATTGGGGACCAACTTGGGTGGCTCGGTAACAGTATTTTTGCCAAAAATGCATCGCCTTACTCCAATCATGAGAAAACTTCAGACAGACCCAAATGGAGGCGCTCACCAAAACAGCTGACCTGTGATCTTCAAAAGTGATCTTTCTTTCCATGAAAGACGAGGAAAGACTGAGGAAACGTCATAGCCTGGAGGGGACTGAGGGGAAGTAACATCTACAGGAATGTGGGATCCTGAGACAGAAAAAGGACACTGGTAGAAAAACTGGGCAAATGCAAATAAGGTTTGTAATTTGAGTGAATAATATTGTACCAATGTTAATTTTCTGTTCTTGTCATTATAAAATACACTGACAGTAGGAGAAGTGGGTTGAGGAATAGAAGAGAATTCTTGGTACTATTTTTGCAACTTTTCTTCACCCAAAATTCTTCAAAATAGAAAGCTAAAAAATTCCGAAGAATTTTAATAGCTTATGTCTCATTGGTCATAAACATTATTATAGGAAATAAAGAACAGAGAATTCCCCTCCCAACATACTGTAATCTCGATATTGAATTGAAAAAAAAAATTACTTCCATATCTAGACAGCATCAGCACTCAACACACACATTTGCATAAGCAAATAAGTAAGGATGGAGGGGTTATGGGGGCGGCCTTTTGCAGGTTTGAAGGTCTAATGAATTCACCTGGCCTGAGTTGATTTAGAATTTTCCAAGCACAGAGGACAGGGTAAGAGATCAGAAAGGAACAGCCTTACTTAGTATTGAAATTCAGTTTGTTAGATTATGGTTTCTAGCAGGTGTCTAGAATATTCAGGAACAGCAGACTAACTTCTCTTTAATCTAACGAGCGTCAATTTCCATAAATGCTACCTGGAAAGGGTACCTCCAGTGGATCAAGTGTCTCAGAAGGTTGGGTGAGCACCCGGCCATGCACACCTTCCAGCTTTATGACCTCTGCTCCCCTGCACACAGGAGACCTTTACACCCTCTCTAGAGACAATGCACATTTCCCTCTGCTCATCACCAATACATCAGACGAGTGTCCCCAGCGTGGAGGCAGCACAGTAACAGGAAGAACCACAGACTGGGGATCAGAAGTCGAGCGGCCGAGTGCCAGCTTCCCGAGGCACAGAGCATGCGCTGGGGCTGATCACACGTGACCACAGATCACATGACTCAACAGTATACCGTATTACATGATAGATACTGACACCAGGTAGCACAGTGCTTACCTAGTAGATATTTGAAAAATGCCTGTTTGTTTACTCATGGGTAAACTGGTAAATACTCAAGTCAACCATGCACCACTATCTAGGTGTAATTCTAACCAGAGGCACAATCATCTACCATCTATAGGGACAAATTTACTCCACAGGACCCAGCAAGCCAGTGCATGTCCTACCCTTCTGTATTAGGTGGGAACTTGGGTATAGAGAAGTCAGCTCTCAACCACGTCTTCCATTTGTTTCTATGAAATAAGCCTGTGTTTTGGCATCTGTCTGCGACTGGGTCGGATTATTTTGCTTTCATGTTAAAAGCGCCTTTCAGCCTTATCTCTTCCAACTCCCCCTCCAATGATCCACTTGATGGTCATTCATCCTCTGCTCACAACTCCCACTGAATGGCTCCCCTCTCACAAGCCTAGCAAACACCCAACTTGGCTTTATGTTCAATCTACCTCCTTCATAGACCATTGGAAGCAGCAGAGAAAAGCACGGAGCCAGCTGGAGTCTCCAACCCTTCCCGTCATCGTCCTTACAACCAAGTCTTGGGTGGGCATGTTCTTCTCAACAACAACTCCAATCTTTTGCTGCTCTCTTCACATCCCCTTTTATCTACTGCCTCTGAGCAGAGGCCCACCTGTGGGGCAGACAGGACGGGGCCCCCGGTTCTGGTCACCTTCCAGGAAGAACCTGTGGCTCGGCTCCCAGCTGCTCACATCAGGAGTCGGCTTCAGCTTTCAAGCCAGGCCATGCTCACCTTGGGCAGCCCCCAGCCCACGATCGATCATGGCCGGGGCGCTGGAGCCTGATACTTTAACCCAGTGCAGGGTCCTCGATGGGCAGTCTTTGCTCTGAGCTCCCCATTGGGTTGTCCCAGGTGGTCAGACATGCAGGAGTCTGAGGCCCAATCCGGCTTCTTCCCCTTTTCCCAGCCTTGCAGCTGCCATGTCTGCCTTGCGGCCTGAAGCTTCCCTCCCAATCCTGCTGCTGCCCTTGGTCTTTCATGGGCCTCACTCTTAACGTAGGTTCAGCCTTCGCTTCCAGGAAGGCTCAGCTAGCACCCCAGCTCCCTGCTACCAGAGGCAGTGGTGTCCCCTCTGCCCACACATGTAGGTCCCTGTCCATCCTCACTCCAGGGTCTGAGGATGAGGCATCCCCTCTCCTGTCTAAGCCAGCTCCTCCTCTGTCCCTCCCTTTCCATTCCAGCCTAGAACCATCAAATCCTTTCCTTCCCACTTACCTTCTTGGTAAAACTTTATTAGTTATTTTTGAAAATTAACACTTATTTTCCAGGGCAGTTGTAGGTTTACAGGAAAACTGAGCAGAAACTACAGAGTTCCCATATGTCCCCTCTCTCCTGGCATCAGTTTCCCGACTTATGAACTTCTTGCACTAGTGTGGTACATTTGTGACAACTGATGCACCAATATCAATACATTATTATTAACTAAATTCTATAGTTTACATCAGGGTTCACTCTCAGCCTCGTGTGCTCTGTGGGTCTTGACAAATGTACAATGTCATGTATCCACAGTCGCAGGGTCAGAAGAGTCTCCCTGCTGTACGAATCCCCTGTGCTCCACCTACTCATCCTTCCCCCTGCCCCCTACAGCCCCTGGAAATCACTGAATTTTTTTTTTACTGTCTCCATAGTTTTGCCTTTTCTAGAATGTCATCGAGTTGGAATCATACAGAGTGTAGTCTCTTCACATTGGCTTCTTTCACTTAGCAATATGCATTTAAGGTTCCCCTGTGTGTTTTTGTAGGTAACTTTATAAAAAAATTTATTTTATTAAAGTATAGTTGATATACAATGTCGTGTTAATTTCTGCTGTATAACAAAGTGATTCAGTTATACATATATTTACATTTTCTTTTTCGTATTCTTTTCTATGATGGTTTATCACAGGATACTGAATATGGTTCCCTGTGCTCTACAGTAGGGCCTTGTTGTTTATCCGTCCTACAGATAATAGTTCGCATCTGCTCATCCCAAACTCCCAATCCTCCCTCCCCCACTCCACCCCCGTTGGCAACTACAAGTCTGTTCTCTATGTCTGTGAGTCTGTTTCTTTTCACAGATATGTTCATTTGTGTCATATTTTAGATTCCACATATACGTGATATCCTATGGTATCTGTCTTTCTCTGTCTAACTTCACTTAGTATGATAGCCTCTAGGTCCATCCATGTTGCTGCAAATGGCATTATTTCATTCTTTTTTATGGCTGAGTAATATTCCACTGTATATATGTACCACATCTTCTTTATCCATTCATCTGTTGATGGACATTTAGGTTGCTTCCATGTCTTAGCCATTGTGAATAGCACTGCTATGAACATAGGGGTGCATGTGTCTTTTTAAATTATAATTTTTGTCTGGATATATGCCCAGGCGTGGGATTGCTGGATCCTATGGTAGCTCTATTTTCAGTTTTCTGAGGACCCTCCACACTGTTCTCCACTCCCACCCAGTATAGGAGCTCCCTTTTCTGTGGAGTCACGTTTATGCAGCCCCAGCCTCCCTAGGACTTGCTCCGTCTGCACTTTCTACCTTCATCCTCTCCTCCTTCTTACTCCTTTCCACGGGGGCACCTTCCCATCTATGTACAAAAGATACGTAATGCAGGAACAAACAAAACACACCTAACCTGACGCGGCATCTCCATCCACTTACGATCCACCCCCTTGCCTTCTTTCCCGGACCTCAGTGGGTAGTAGGTCCCATTCGGGGCCATTTTCTGACCTCTGACCCCATCCTCAACCTAGTGGAATGTGGCTTCCGTCTCACTGAGGGGCTGAAGCTGCTCTTGAGATCTCCCATCACCATCGAGTTGCCAAATTCTCCTTCTGTGGCCTCTTCTTCCTCTGCCTACTCCTTCAGAGTGAGTGTCCTGGGTTCCACCAGCCGCACCTTCTCCTCCCGTTCCACACTCCCCACCCTGGTGATTCCTTCATGGTCAACCTCAGTTCCTACTCTGAGGAGCACCAACACCGCACCCCAGCCTGGGTCTCCCCCCAAACCTCAGTCGACATACAGGGTGTCTGCACATAGACATCCCACTAGTCCTCAGCGCTGACGTGAGTGAAACGAAGCCCCTTCTGCCCCCTCCTCTGGTGCTGACACCACAGTGCCCCCAGTCATGCAAACTAGGAACCTGCTGCAGGCATCTTAGAGGTCAAGTAGCCAAAGCTATATGTTGTGGGTCAAATTCTGTCCCCACGAAAGATATACTGAGTCCTGACACACAGTACCTGTGAATAAGACCTTATTTGCAAACAGGGTCTTAGCAGCCGTTATCACATTAAAATAAGGTCATTCTTGAAAAGGAGGAGAGGCTAACCCAAATCCAGCAGCTGGAGTCTTCATAAGAAGAAGAAAAGACACAGAGGGAGAGGCCACGTGATGATGGAAGCAGAGATCAGAGCGGTGCGCCCAAATCCAGGAGCACCGAGGACTGAGTGCATCCTCCAGAAGCTGGAGGAGGTGAGACGGGGCCCCTACCGGTGTCAGAGGGAGCATGACCTCTCTGACACCCTGATTTCGGACCTCTGGCTTCCAGAACTGGGAGAAAATTAATTTCTGTTGTTTTAAGCCACTGGGTTTGTGGTAATTTGTTACTGCAGCCCCAGGAAACTAACAACCTTTCATTTCTCAGGGAAACTGAAACCCTGAGTGGTAAGTGATATGCTCAAGGACACAGAGCTGATCAACTTTTGTTTGAAGATTAATCTCCTGTTTTGGTCAAAGGGGAAAAAATTCTCCAACTGACTGAGGAACAAAGTAGAAAGACCCTCAGAGAGACCAAAGTAAACCCAAGGAAGCTTTATTTGCTGACCTCTGTGCTTTCATGTGGCTCCCTGTGGAGGAAGCTTCTCCATCAGAGGGGCCTGGATGCCGACTTCACACATGGAGGACCACTCGCAGTGCTCTCTGCCTGGAGCCCAAGACCTGGTTCATTGTCATCAAATGATTTTCCATCATGGACTGGATTATTCTGAAGGGTGTGTGTGTGTGTGTGTGTGCGCGTGTGTGTGTATGTGTGTGTGCGTGAGAGAGAGAGAGAGAGAGAATAAGAAAGAAAATGCATGAAGCTGTGTATTTATTTTGGGGTTGGTTGGTGCCCTCCCCCCATTTTTCTGTCTTTTTATTTACTTATTTATTTTAAAGAATCTATGGTAAGCTCTGTGATGAATCATCTCCAGGGTGAAGATGGATCGGTAAAAAAAAAAAATGATTAAGGAAGAATAAAATTGTCTGGACTTATTACATCTGAAAATAATCATGCAATCAGTTCTCATTTTGCTTATTTGAGCAATAAATGAAATAGGGCATAAATCATGATGAATTTTGAAAAGTAAATTAATGTAGTGAAGTTTACTCATTTATCTTCTGAGGCTAGTTCAGGGGATCGAAAAGCTTCCCCCAAAAAACAGCATTTGGAAATGAAAAGCAAAAAATTACTTTTTTGGCTCCTAAACTTTCGTGGCGAAAGACATCAAAAAATAGAATTTTCTTTTTTTTTTTGGCCGCACTGTGCAGCATGCAGGATCTTAGTTCCCCAACCAGGGATTGAACCCGTGCCCCCCTGCAGTGGGGCGTGGAGTCTTAACCACTGGGCCACCAGAGAAGTCCCCGAAAATATCATTTTCAATATTAAATGATAAGTGTTTTCTGAGTCTTCCTATGTGCTTTGCATGGTGGGTAATATAAAAATGTAAGATACACTCCTAGTCCTGGAATAGTGTCTGACACATTGCAGATATCCATATGTATTGACTGAATAATGAATAAATGGATGGATGGATGAACAAATGGGATCTAGTCTAATCACCGTTGTTGATGGTCAGTAATACTGTAAGCTGATACAGCACTTAAAGATTTGCATTATCATTTTTTTATGTATATCTTAAATTACACAGTTAAATTCTTGAGGGCAGGAATCCTTATAGGCAAAAACCCTTCCTGATTGGCCAACATTTGAGTACATAACCTACTATTCATTTTAAGATGTTTCTGTGTCTATGGTGTATCAGAAGTTCCTTTCCTTGTGAAAGATCTGGATATAGAACTTTTGAGGCAGAGATGCTCTACCCACGGAAAGAGTGACTCGGGAGGCTTGCTCTGAAATATTCGTGATTTATCCCCCACCCCATCTACAGGGATACTTTAACATACATGGTTACAACTACAAGTACTAAAGAAAGTCACGCAGAAAGATTTTTTTTTAAATAAAAGGGGACTTGTGTCTTATTTGTCACTGTATACCCAGTGTCTAGACCTGTTCAAGGAGGAGGTGGGGAGGGGTGGAGAGGGGTCCGGAGCCTTAGCCAAGTCTTGAAGTGTATTCTGGGGGTGAGGAAGCATTCTACAGCTGATGGAGGTGATGGCTGCACAACTCTGGGAATACACAAAATACCACTGAATCATACAATTCACATGGATGAGTTGTGTAGTATGTGAGTTACAGCTCAATAAAGCTGGGACAGGAAGTGGGAAGGGGAGAGGAGGAGGGGGAGGGCAGGAGGAGGAAGGGGGTAGGAAGAGAGGGAGGGGGAGGGGTAAGAGAAAGGAAAGAAGAAGAAAAGAAGGAAAACAGGAAGAACAGAAAAGAGGAGGAAAAGGAGGAGGGAGAGAAGTGGGAGGAGGGAAAAAAGGAGGAGGGGAGGAGAGGAGGGGGGAGGGGGGAGGAGGAAAGACAGGGGAAGGCGGAGTGGGAGGGGGAAAGGGAGGAGAAGTCCTCACTGTGTCTGCTTCAGGGCATCAAGCCTCATGTGCAGAATCTAGGTTCAAGGTTATTTCTGTTCGGCTAACGACCTAGTGCCAAGGCTTCATGCTCTAATGTTTCCTCCAGATGCGTTCCCTGAATTGGAATTCCCATGCCTCCTCCCTGGAAAGGGTGGATGATCTCAAAGATGGCAACAGCAGCAGCAAGCCTGAGCCCACAGGCTGACGCGCTGGATGGAAGTGGAGAGAAGCCTGCAGGACTAAGGAGGCCACCCGCTGTCCTTTGCCCCACCACACCCAGGGACGAGTGCGTGCTTGGTTAACCAAACTAAAGGAGCCAGCCCTGGTCAAAATTAACCAGCTAGGTTCTGGGTGCCTCTCAGCTTGGCCTCCAATCCCTCCAGAAAGCCCTCTCCTTGAAACCAAGCAGGATCCTATGGGGCTCCTGGGCACGAAAGCCTTTCAGTGTCCCCTGTTTCTTGTTTGTGGGGAACAGATTCCAGCCTCCATGACCTTCCCTGAGTTCCAAAGGGCAGGTTCAAACAGTTGCTCATCAGGGAAGGGAGGGGTGCAGAATACAAGGGAGGAGCAGCTACAAGACAGTAGTGCAGCCTTGGGGCAGGTCCTGGTTCCCCTCAAGGGATACGCATAACAATATCTTTGAGCTCTTCTACAGAACTAAACCCCCAACAAATAGAAGATGTTAACTACTTGATGAAGCGTTCTTCATTCCAGAGAAGGTCGCAGTTTGATGAACTTGAGAACCAGAGAAGCTCATCAGGAGACCCCCTGAGGCCAGATTAAAGGAGCACAGGCCCTGCACACACCCCGGTCCTTATCAGCAACCCTACCTTTAACCCAATGCTATAAAACTCCTCACCAAATCCTCCCAGGCTGGGGCACACGGTTTTGAGAGGCACAAGCCTGCTGTGTCCTCCTTTGCCTGGCAAAGCAATAAAGCTGTTCTTTTCTACTTCACCCACAACTCTGTCTCCAAGATTCGATTTGGCACCAGTGCACAAAGGGTGAGTTTTCGGCATCACCCTCTGCTGCTCAGAGAAGGTCCCCCCACCCCACCCCATGGTGCCGCATAAGGCTGCTCACTCGACACGGCTTGCACAACCCAGAACTTTCCATCTTCTTTTTTCCTACATCACCACATGCCTCTTCTTGGTCCCTTTCCTCCAGGCGCTGCTCTCTCAGAGTAGACATGCAGTCAATGTGATGACACATGTCACATGCTCTCAGGTGAAATTACAAAAGGGGCTCTTTGGAAGCAATGCCTTAACTCTGTGCTGTTTTGAGAAGGAGAGAAGGAGGCCTTTGGATTCAGACATGGGTTGGAATTCCAATATCTCCACTTATAAGCTGTGTGGCCTTTAACCTTTCTGAGCTTCTGTTTTCTCCTCTGTGAGATGGGGTCATTTCCCATGGGGTTACTGTGAGGTTTAAGTGAGCAGGTCTAGCACCTGGGTCCTGGAAATCAGGGCAGAGGTGTGACTGCTATGATGTTACTGCTGCTGATGGTGGAAGAGGTGGGAGATGGGAGAGGTGGGCATAATTCATTTGCTCAAGGTTTTGCCAAAGTCCGTGTGGTCTGGAGCTCTCGGCACTCTCAGGCACCTTTGGGTTCAGGCAGTCTTCTGCAGGTGGGCTGCCAGTGTAGATACCCTTTGGCTTCACAGTGAGCTGTGCCAGCCTGGGCATCTGTGATGACCCACGTCACACTCGGCTTTCTGCCACCTATTTGTTTACCTTCTTAGAGGTTCCACCTTACACCATACAGCATAAAAAACAAGTTTTTGACAGTGTGGTATTGGCATAAAAACAGACATATGGATCAATGGAACAGAATAGAGAGCCCAGAAATAAACCCACATACCTCTGGACAATTAATCTATGACAAAGGAGGCAAGAATATACAATGGAGAAAAGACAGTCTCTTCAGCAAGTGGTGCTGGGAAAGTTGGACAGCTGAATGTAAATCAATGAAGTTAGAACACACCCTCACACCATGCACAAAAATAAACTCAAAATGGCTTAAAGATTTAAACATAATACACGACAGCATAAAACTCCTAGAAGAGAGCATAGGCAAAACGTTCTCTGACATAAATCTTATCAATGTTTTCTTAGGTCAGTCTCCCAGAGCAATAGAAAGGAAAGCAAAAATAAACAAATGGTACCTAATCAAACTTAAAGCTTTTGCACAGCAGAGGAAACTATTAACAAAACGAAAAGACAAACTATGGACTGGTAGGAAATATTTGCAAATGATGCGACCGACAAGGGCTTAATTTGCAAAACATATGAACAGCGCATACAACTCAATAACAACAACAACAACAAAAAACCCAATTGAAAAATGGGCAGAAGACCTAAATAGACATTTCTCCGAAGAAGACATACAGATGGCCAATAGGCACATGAAAAGATGCTCAACATTGCTAATAATCAGAGAAATGCACATCAAAACTACAGTGAGGTACCACCTCACACCAGTCAGAATGGTCATCATTAAAAAGTCTATGAATAATAAATGTTTCAAAGGGTGTGGAGAAAAGGGAGCCCTCCTATATTGTTGGCGGGAATGTAAATTGGTGCAACGACTATGGAAAACAGTATGAAGGTTCCTCAAAAAACTAAAAATAGAGTTGCATGTGATCCAGCAATCCCACTCCTGTGCATATATCCAGAAAAGACAAAAACTCTAATTTGAAAAGATACATGCAGCACTATTTACAATAGCCACGACATGGAAACAACTTAAATGTCCGTTGACAAGATGAATGGATAAAGAAGATGTGGTGTATGTCTACAATGGAATATTACTCAAGCATAAAAAGAAGGAAATAATGCCATTTGCAGCAACATGGATGGACCTAGAGATTATCATACTAAGTGAAGTAAGAAAGGGAAAGACAAATACCACATGATATCACTTACATGTGGAATCTAATATACGACACAAATGAACTTATCTACGAAACAGAAACGGACTCACAGACATAGAGAACAGACTTGTGGTTGCCAAAGAGGGTGGGAGTCGGGGAGGGATGGACTGGGAGTTTGGGATGAGCAGATGTAAGCTATTATATATAGAATGGATAAACAGCAAGGTCCTACCATATAGCACAGGGAACTATATTCAATATCATGTAATAAACCATAACGGAAAAGAATATATATGTGTATAACTGAGTCACTTTGTTATACAGCAGAAATTAACACAACATTGTAAATCAACTATATACTTCAATAAAATTTTTAAAAAAGTGTTTGATCATTTTAAGGGCTTTTTTGTTCCTGCCTTTTAGTAAAGTCCCAGGACAGAAAAAAACAACTGAAGAAGGGCTGCCTGGAAACACAGGCTTCAAGGAAGTCGGTGATTGCTTCTCAGTCTGTGTCAGGAGTGAAATGAGATCCCCGCCTTGTAGACTGGGGAAAACAGGAATTTTGAGAGGAACAGGAGAAGCTCTTTAAGGAAGTGGATCGACATGAGCGTAGCCAATTCACAACAGTGCTCTCTGCCTTTCTTCCACTCACAGGGTCTGCATTTCCTCTCTGTCCTTTCCTGCTGCCTTTTCACCCTCTCCGCCAACTCATGGGCATAATCTCCAACTTTGGGAGAATCTGCTATCATTGGTCCAGAGAACAAATTGCTCGGAACTCTTTTATCCAAGATGTGGTTTCAGCGAACATAAATGGTGTAAAAGACAAGTAATCAAAACCTTAAAACTCCTCAGCTATTTGAAAGCTTTCTTCCATGGTTTAGAAGCAAAGTTGGTACCGAAGACCAACCCTTGTAGTTGATGGATGAAAATCGGTTGCACACAGCACAGCAAGGCAGCGTGTGATGGAGACGAGGGTCTGGAGGGAGCTGCTCACCACTGAGTCAGTGACTCCTGAGAGTCGCTTATCCCCATTCTGTTCAGGAGGAAGCAGGGCGGTCGATACCCCTTTATCAGCTCACAGTGTTTGAGGAGGAAACGCACATCGTGTGCGGAATTTCCCTAAAGAGCACGAACGGTTCTATGAAGTCTTGGAATAAGATGGGGTTCATTAATGATAAGGTCCCTTCAAGTTTCTGGCATCTAGCAATTGATGAAACATCAGCTAGGCTGAAAAACGGCCAACATTTCAACAGAATAAAAAAACAGAATGAGCAGACTGGAGTGTTAAAACTTGGGGACTCTGGAAGTTACCGTTTCATTATGAACTCTCATGAATCCACAGGGTCCCAAACACTCTTGCTATCACTAGCAAGTATTATCACAGATATGGGGAGAAAGTCACATTTTCCTATTCCTATACTTTAGACACTTGTTTCTACTATTTCTTAAAGGCTTTCATAAACAATTTCTATTTTCCCATTCAAGCATCTCTTCCAAGGAGAGATCGGATATTCAGTAGAAATGGTAGACAGTTGGGAGACTTGCCATGAATGGTTTAGGCAGTAAGAAGTCATACTATTTAAGTGTAGACCGTACATATCTGGATGGGAGGCTACGAGTCTTACTTATTAAGGAACTTTAAATATTTCTTACATCTAAGCTTACAGAAAGCTGAGATAAGGAAGCCTACCTTTCATACAATGAGAGCAGGGCTCTGTTACAATACACTCTGTCCACGGTCTTCAAGAAAGTCCAGATCTGAATTTTAGGATAAAGTGTGCAGGTGCAGTTAAAAAATGCATATTATATATACGTATATATTTTGAATACAACCATATAAACCATAGAAAGAAAACTCAGCAAAGCTTTACAGCTTGTGTGGCAAATGGGGTTTTCCCAACATGGCCACAACAGTATTTCTGGTCCCAAATGCTTTTTCAAAACCTTGGCACTTTCCATCCAAAGATGGAGTTTATATCCTTGAAACTGGGCAGTGCTTTTGACTGCATCAGAGTCGAATGCAGCAGAAATGAGACTCCTGGGGCTGAGTCACAAGGCAGTACTGCACGCCGCAGGTTCTCTTTCTTGGGAAATTCGCCTGTGGAACCAGCCACCACGTTGCAAGGGGGCCCAGGCCACATGGAGAGACCACATCGAGGTGTTTTAGGTGACAGACCCGGCCGAGGTCTCAGCTGACAGCCATCGCCACCAGGCATGGGAGGGAGCGAGCCTCCTGAGGAGCCGCCCCAGCTGACACCGCAGCGCAAAGCAGAGATGCGCTGGTCGCCCCAGCCCCGTGCAAACGGCAGACTTGTGAGCCCAGTAAATGTCAGATTTAAACCCCCAAGTTTTGGGGTAGTTTGATATTCAGTCATAGTAACTGGAACTTCCAACATGAGTACATGGAAAATAAGAACAACATATTGCATGGGGGGCAGTTAAGATGGTTGGGACAAAGTGATCTTCATGGTGTCATTTGAAAGGTACAGACCTTGGACTTGCATCTATAAAAGGAAAGCCTCCCTCCCCACTGGCCCAGCCGACCCTTCTAAACGGGCAGAGACAGTTAGGAAAGGTGAGAACTCCCCAAAGGCCAAGTATTTCTCCCCACACAGATGAGCCGCAGTGCCCTGCGCAGGACAGGGCGTGGGCCGTCAGGAGCCGGACGCTGGAGGCGTCCCCCAGCCGCTCTGGAATGACGCCTCTTTCTCGCCCTTGCTCTTCTTCCCCTGCATCCGCTCTCTTCCCCTCTCCTCCCCGTCCCCTTCTCTCTCTGAATGCCTCCTTTTACTCTTTCCTACCTTACCTACCTATGTGTTAGACGTTGGTATCTGAGTTGTCAAATATTTGGGAGAAGTCATTGGAATCATTTGTAATGAGGACGATGAAACTTACTTCCTGGGTGGTGCTGAAGATAAATTCATTTTTTTATGTAAGGCACTGTTGGCATTCTGCTCAGCAGGCTAAAGGCTGGTGTGTGGCTGTGAGTACAGGTGAGCTGGTTAGTGCTTCTGCAGCGGGTCCAGAGACCCCTGCATCGTGATTACTGAGGAAGCTGCTGAAAGAGGCAGATTCCTGGTCTCCATTCCTGAGTGCTGTGCAGAATGGGTTGTCACCCTTTCCCCGTTTTTTGTCCTCAAAAAATCCCTCCTGGGCCCTCAACAGCTGGCCCTGGCCACGGGCACGAAGGCATGCTCTTCTCCTCTTGGTCCTTCCCTGCTGGCCGAGAGTCCTACGTGATCGCTAGGCCAGGAGCAGCCACCAAGAGACGCGATGTGGAAGCCACCAGGCTGGGGTGGCAGCATGGCGGCCGGGGTCCCGGGGCACCAGCCGGGCACCCATCTCTGCACTTTCACATGCGAGAGAACAAGTTCTACTTTGTCAAAGCCTTTGTTATTTTGGGTTTTCTGCCCCCTGCCCCGCCCCACCAAATCTGACCGAATCATACCTAACATACCTCATTCTGGAGAGATCCTAGAAATATGCATTCTTATTACCTCTCCAGATGTTTTCAAAATAAACCAAAGCTTGAGAACTGGCCCAGCTAAATACCCCTGCATCTCACTGATGGCAGTGAATCACACACTGATGGCGTGGGCTGGCCCTGGCTCTTGGAATGAACACCTGGGAAGGCTGGGTGGCCACGGCACCTCTGTGTAGTCCTGAGGACCTGACCACACACATGTTCTACATGCACGTAGGGGCAGGGCTCCCGGGATCTGTACGCATGGCCCCGATGAACTTTGCTCCTGACCGAGAGCTGGGTCTGTTATCTGAAGACACCGATGACGCCCTTTGCGGAATTATTTTAAACCAATTGAACTGTGTATATTGATAATAATAATAATAACAATAAAGCACAACCCAGAGAAGCCAGACAACGTTAAATCTCCAACAGGTCAGGTAGGGAATGAAAAGCAACAAATGAGAAAGCAGAATGGTACCGAACACAGAGAGGAAAAATTATCTTTGGAGCAGGAACGATTCAGATTCTACACTAATCAGCAAAGCAGGGCTCAGGTGAAGACGAGTTCCAGCTCCTTTGCATCTCTCCTCAGCATCCCCACGCTCGGCTGAAGTAGCAGCCCACATGTCTGAAGCCTGCACAGAAACTTCTTTCTGTTCTGTAAGATTCCACTGCTGGTTCCAGGACGCCACCTCCTCCTCCGCTGATCACAGACTCGCCCCTCCATCTGGTCTGTCATCCCTTTCAAGTTCAAAGGCTTAACACAGACATTTTATCTAATCTAGGGCTTCTTTTGAGAACCAGGCCTGAAACAATCTTGTTATTCCAAGGTGTGTTTTGCGGGAGGAGGCCCTGGGAGGAGGTTCCAACTCTCAGACACTGGTCCAGCCCCCTGGGGCTTCAGGGCGTCACTCACCCGGTGCCCTCGGGCTGCCCATGTGTAAACCGTGAAGGCCGAGCCCAGAGGCGTGCTGAGGGTGACTCCTGTTGCTGAGTTTGCAGAGAGAAGAGCCATTCCTCTGAGAAGGGAATCCAGCAGCCTGCCCACAGTCAGGCCCACCTGGGCGGCACCTGACACAGTTAGGACTGGGCAGTGCGGCCTGGATTTTTCCTACTCAAGTGGCCCTGGCTCCAGAGCTGTGCTCCATGGTTAGTAGCCAACAGGGCTCCAGGATGAGTTTAACCCATGAAAGGATGTGGTGAGACGTGATGCTGTGTAGACGGGGAGCAAACTGGAAGAAAGCAGAGGAGATTCCCACATGCAGTGGATACAGGGGCTTAAAATTATATTTATTTATTTAAAATTTTTTATTGAAATACAGTTGATCTACAATGTTGTGTTAGTTTCAGGTGTCCAGCAAAGTGATTCAGATGTATGTACACATATATATATTCTTTTAGAGTCTTTTCCATTATAGGTTATTACAAGATATTGAGTATAGTTCCCTGTGCTATACAGTAGGTCTTTGTTGTTTATTTTATAAATAGTAGTACACACTACTATATGTTAATCTCAAACTCCTAATTTATCCCTCCCGTTTTTTACCTTTCCCCTTTGGTAACCGTACGTTTGTTTTCTATGTCTGTGAATCTATTTCCCTTTTGTAAATAAGTTCATTTGTATCATTAAAAATTACATTTAGCTAACTCCCAAATGTGCTTCTAAATTTCTCAGCTGGGCCCCTAAATCTTCATGTCTTTCCTCTATCTTCTGTTATCTCAACCTTCTTTTCCACTTTTCATATCTCTTTGTCTGTCTCTGTTGTATTTTCTGGAAAATGTCCTCACCTTTGTCTTTAAACTTTCCTATTGAGTTCCATTTCTATCATACTTTTCATTTCTAAGAGCTTTTTGTTCTCTGAAATTAAAAATAGTACGTATTGTTCTGTTTTGTCTCATGAGAGTAACATATTATCTGAGGATATTAAGAAGAGGTTTTGTCCTAACACTTGCTTCTCCTCTTATGATCCCTATTTTCTCCAAAATACCTGCTTCTGTTAGTTGCTTTGATTTCTATCTTTCAGGCGAGAAGGTTTCTTCAGTCCAATCACGTTCTTTCTCGTGGGCCCACATTTAGGAACCTGGCTGGGGCTGAGGAGCTGATGGGAAGCTCTGCGGAGAAGGGAAGGTTTGCCTGGGGCATTTGGTTCCTCTGGTCGGCATCCCCTGGACCTGGCTTGGTCAGTTTCTTCTGGAAAGGATCCTTCAGTCCCCACCCCGGTGGGTGAAGCGTAGCTGCCTCGTGTCTGGGACAAGGAAAGAGAAGGAAGTCTCTCCATCCAGTGTGAGCAACTCTTCATCCCTGTTTCAGACCTTAAACTGTCCCAGTGTTCCTCTATCGGAGGGCCTCTGCTCTATCCTGGCCAAGAAATAAACCTCCGGTGTTCAGGGGAGTAGGCAAGGAAAAACTGGGGTTCTGATGGCTTCTTAATTTTCAAATGGCCCTTGTTTTTCTTCCACAGCCCACCCATCGACTTTCCAAAAGCAGCTGGAGGAGCCCATGCCGAAGCCTTCTCATCAGAGGTGATGTTCTAAAGGGCTAAGCCACCAGAGTGGAGACCACAGCCAACCAGGAGAAGCACCATGCGGTCTAAACTGAGCACTGCCTGTGCCTTGTGTGCTGAGGACCCCTCTGGGGGCGGGTGGGGAGGGGTCAGGAGAAACCAGGTCAGTGCTTGGGGTGGGACTCGGCTGTCTTGTTTGCGCTGCATCATTTCCCACTCTCCCTTTGCTTTCCAACTTTCACAATTTTGTTGTTTATGTTTCTTCTCTTTGCTCCTTGTGGGTTATGCGTTAAATTTTATTTTGTTTCATCGGTGGGGCTTAAGAACACCTGAAAGTAGAGAAAGTTGCTCTGCCCTCTTGACCTGGAGCTCCTCATTCATTCTTTTGAAGAAGGACGGGGGTGAACAGAAAGGTCAATATGCAGACAAGAAAAGCCCAGAGCGGCAGAAACAGGCAGCACGCCCACCTTAGCAGAGTCATCCCTGCAACCGGGCCTCCTGGGGGTGATGCTGGCTCTGCCACTGACTCACTGTGCCACTGTACCCTCTACGCCTGGGTTTTTATATGTAAAAGGGCCAGTAAGAGCCTTTACATCATAGGTATATTGTAAGCATTCGATGAGGGGTATATGGAAAGCACTAAGAACAATACCTGACCTAGAAACTGCTGTATCAGTGCTAGCCGATTTTTTTTTTTTTGGTTACGATTGTATAAAATTTCTGGGGTCGAGAAATAACTTTTTGAAAACATGGCTCTTTAAAGAGTTCAACCTGTTGTAGAAAAACGAGAAGCAGCTTGAGAATGATCAGGATGAGTCTCTACCTCAAGCTTCCTAACCATCTCCCCTGCATAGTCCATGGGCCACTTCTGCGGACCTGTAGGAAGCTGGCAGAACTCACAGGTTTCCAGAGCAGGTCCTGCTGATAAAGCCTCTGCAGATATATTCCTGCATCTCTGGCTGATTCCATCTGCAGATATATTCCTGCATCTCTGGCTGATTCCATCTGCAGATATATTCCTGCATCTCTGGCTGATTCCTTCTGCAGATATATTCCTGCATCTCTGGCTGATTCCTTCTGCAGATATATTCCTGCATCTCTGGCTGATTCTTTCTGCAGATATATTCCTGCATCTCTGGCTGATTCCATCTGCAGATATATTCCTGCATCTCTGGCTGATTCCTTCTGCAGATATATTCCTGCATCTCTGGCTGATTCCATCTGCAGATATATTCCTGCATCTCTGGCTGATTCCATCTGCAGATATATTCCTGCATCTCTGGCTGATTCCATCTGCAGATATATTCCTGCATCTCTGGCTGATTCCTTCTGCAGATATATTCCTGCATCTCTGGCTGATTCCTTCTGCAGATATATTCCTGCATCTCTGGCTGATTCCATCTGCAGATATATTCCTGCATCTCTGGCTGATTCCTTCTGCAGATATATTCCTGCATCTCTGGCTGATTCCATCTAGTGAAGAATCCTTGAAGTTGAATGGAAAAGAAGTTTTTTTTGCCATTTCTTTATGAAAATATTTCACATATCACGCAGCTTTTAGAGACGACTACATTGGTAGCAATGGCCTCTATTTTCAAAGGAGTCTTTTTTCAGGTCTGGCTTCTCATGGCAAATGTATGATTTACAGTGATTTTCATATACATGTGTTAGCGTACAGTATTTGTTTTTTTCTTTCTGGCTTACTGCACTCTGTAGACACAGGGAGGGGGAAGGGTAAGCTGGGATGAAGTGAGAGAGTGGCATGGACATGTATACACCACCAAATGTAAAATAGATAGCTAGTGGGAAGCAGCCGCATGGCACAGGGAGATCAGCTCGGTGCTTTGTGACCACCTAGAGGGGTGGAATAGGGAGGGTGGGAGGGAGATGCAAGAGGGAGGGGATATGGGGATATATGTATACTATACATATAGCTGATTCACTTTGTTATACAGCAGAAACTAACACACCATTGTAAAGCAATTATACTCCAATAAAGATGTTAAAAAAATAATAAATAAATAAATAAATGACTTTCAGATTGACTTTAATTGGGGGAAAAAGAAAGCAGTGGACTTAAATTAACAATTTTTCTTTTTAGAAACATTCTCCCTCTCTCCTCCTCCTCCACACACACACACACACACACACACACTCTCTCTCTCTCTCTCTCTCTCTCTCTCTCTCTCTCTCTCTCTCTCACACACACACACAGATGATTTTTCTCCATAGACTGGGAAAACATTCTTTATCCAAGACTGAATTCTCTGCTTTGTGGCAAAAAGTATTTCTTCCATTCTAATGCTACTTAGTGTTTGGCATTAATTTGGTAACAAATCAGCAATAGACAATTTGACATAGCTAAAGTCAGGTGTTTTTGGTCCATGTCAAGATAATAAGGACACCTAGGAACTCAAAATGATATGATCACTTTCACAGAAGACCTTTCTCTCCGTGGGTCTAAAAATCATGCCAAAAATAGCACTAGATACCAAAAGGACAAGTGGCCTGGCTTAATGCCCTGTTGTTGATAGGATGGGCATCTTGTTGTCAACAAGAAGTTGCAAGTGGCAGAGGGCATCCCACCTCTGAAAATAAACACTTCCCATGACTGGAGTTGCGTTGTTTAGCATCTATGAAACACAGGGATCTGAAGGTGAAAGTCAAACGTAAAGACCAACCACAACACTACCACCATCGACAACAGTGAGACCCGTGCTTAGAGGTTACCACTGCATGGTAAGAACCAATTCTTTTGAAGGATATATTTCTTTATATTTTTAATTGACTTTAATTAGATGACTTTTTACAGCCAAATTTTAGTCAAACTCATAAGGATCTATATATAACCAAGAAAGATAGTCTATTAATTTTTGATGAGAAATACAACGGGCCAATTGATCAGGCTCACGTGAATGAAGCAATTAAGCTCAACTGTCATCAGAAGCTGCCCGGTTAGCTGGACAGAGTGAAGGGATGAGACCTGTCATTCAGACAGGGACATTGGCCTCTCTATGGGCAAGGACAGCTTTCCTCTGCAAGGGTGGGCGCACTGCCTGTTTCGGCCGCTCTGGGTTTCTCTTGTCTGAGTATTGATCTTTCTGTTCACCGGCTCTTTCTTCAAAAGGGTTCAACCCAACCCTTCTATTTCAGATTTTTATTCCCTACAAAATAAGCATGCCCGAGTTCCCTCCCTGGATTGAGTTCTCAGCATCGCCACGTGGTCCAGCCACATAATTTCAGATAAATACCTGGGCTGTGCCCACAGGGACTAGGGCAACCAGTGCCATCGGATTTCCTTGACTTTCAAAAGACAAGTTTTCCCTTTTTCTCAGGGTTCCTGGGAAAGTTGGGGGGGGTGGGGAACAGGGGATGGTCATTTGAAAGCTCAGGTATGCTCAACACATGGAAGTAGGAATTTTAATGCAAAACCAAAACTATATTCTCAGTACTTTCCAAAGTCACGTAAGACTCTGACAGCCCTTTAGAGCATCTGGAGCAGTTGCCTTTAGCTCCAGGAACAAGGAGACCAAGGGCAGTGCCTGAGGTTACACAGTAGAACCCAGCTCCGTGACCTTCAGCTCAGGTTCGAAAGGTCACCTCCACCGAGGTGCACACTCACCGTTTCCTCACGGGACAGAGACGCTCAGGGATGACCTTCTTTTGGGAAAAGCACCCCTTCACTGCTTCCAAACCCCAGAGCCTCTCCTCTAGGAGGTAACGCTGTCTTGGTAGCCGACACATGGGACAGCGCACAGCAGACTGGAGGGGGCTAGCCTGGAGCCATGATCTCTGGCGGGTGGTCTGGGATCACCAGGGACACACAGGGCCCTCGGGGTATCCTCCCATCTGGCCTCTTAGCATGTTTATACTTAATATGTGATGATGTATAATTTTCTTTTGATAGGGGTCACTTATTTGCTTCAGATATCCTTTGTCTGTCAAATCAAAACAGCACCGATGTTGACTGTTACTCTCTGACGTCAAACAGAACATAAATTGCAGCTCGAGGCCACGCAGACACACACTGAGTAGAGGCACCCATCAACGTCACCTCCGCTGGTCAAACAATGCTGGTTACTGGGTCATGCCCGGACCTCAGAGCTAGTGAATACTGGCCCTACTGTGTGCTTCAAAGGGCCCTCAACACAAGGGGGAAGAGCTACCTCCATAAAACGAAGGGTGTGGTGCTCAGTTTGCCTCAGTGTCTCTCGTCAGACTGGAATGCAGAGCAAAGTGATGTTGTCACAGAGAGGATGCTATGCTTGGAGCCGCAAGAGCCCCGCCGAAGTCCTGGCCAACAACCAGCTGTGTGACCTTGAGCAGGTTACTCCAACTTCGAGCCTCAGCTTTCTCATCTCTGAAGTGGGGCTAAGACCTACACCCCATCATTGTTACGAGTACAAAATAAGCTTCCATATGTTAAGGTCTGTGAATCAGACGCACGATAAGTGCTCACGAAATGCCTACATATGCATTCGAAGGTTCATTCATTCATTCATAAAGGAAATCAAGAGATTAGGGAGCAGAAGGAATTGGGGCCTACGCTGGAGCTTACACGGTACGGTTTCTAAAGACACGCATAGAGGCATAAGGAAAGAACTTCACTTGAGGCACCAAGGTGACAAGATGGAAAGTGGAATGAGGGTGGCTCCTGCCTGGAGGGACGGGTGGGTCTGGGCAGGGCAGTCTGGGTGACATGGTTTCGAGCTGAGTGGACGGAGCCCGGGAGCCGGATGGTGTTCAGATGCCACAAGGTCAGCAGTAGGAAACTGCAGGGAGAGAAGCAAAGGAAAGATCCCGAGGGCTGCCTGTGGCCTGCAAGTAAGGGAGACAGACCAGGGGCCGGCAAAGGATGGCAGCACCCTCCCTGGGGCCGTGTTCACGGGCTTCAGCAGGACGTCTGCTCTCAGCTTCAGTCCTGGTTCAGGAATTCTAGTTCTGACACCACTGATGCATAAGTGTGAGGCTCACATCAGCCCTCACTTGAATTTTTTTCTCTCCTTACTTTCCACGTTGGGCCGTTTGTGCAGGGAGCCTGGGAGGAAGCCGTGTTTGTTAGCACTGCCCCAAAAGCCCGTCCAAGTGCTTGGAATGTCGATAGAAATGTACATCAGGGCCATGATGCGGTGAATCAAAGATGTGCAGAGAGATGGAAAAGCCTTGACCTTGTGTTCGTACTTGGGAACTGGTGTCCACATGTCTGAGTTCATGGACCGGGCTAACTCTCCACAGCGGCGGCCCACAACCTTTTGGCACCAGGGACCAGTCTCATAGAAGACAGTTCTTCCACTGACTGCGGGGGGGGCTCTGGTACAGTACATTTACTGTGCACTTTATTTCCGTTATTATTACATTGTAATATACAATGAAATAAGTATACAGCTCACCGTAATGCTCACAGGAGGTGGAGCTCAGGTGGTAAAGTGAGCGGTGGGAAGCCGCTGTGCATACAGATGAAGCTCCGCTCGCTCACCCGCCGCTCCCCTCCTGCTGTGTGACCCGGTTCCTAACAGGCCACGGACTAGTGCCGGTCCGTGGCCTGGGGGTTGGGCATCCCTGCTCTACAGGGTTCTTGGGCCGCAGCCCTCCCCCTGCAGTGTGGGAACCTCCGTAGGCCTTGCTGGATGGAGAGAACACCGGGCTATAGGGGAGGGCTGTTAGTTTCCGGTCCAGAGAGGCAGAAGCCTTACTGTTGTGTGACTGCTTAATCCAGGTGCCTCGGCCCCGGCAGTGCATCGACCTGCCCCTGAGTGTCCCAGTGGCGGCAGGCGGTGCTGGCCGAGCTGAGTCCTGGGAGCCGAAAGCTTCACCTGAACAAACAGCTGTGTCATCTCCACCGAATGCTGTGCGATTCAGGTCTGGGAATCAGGCCTTCTCAATGAGAAATGCCACAGCTTATGTTCTTTCGGCCATTGTGAGCAGCTTCAGAAATACTTACTAGTCCGGTACACAGCCTGGACGGGCTGTCCTTTGGAGGACCAGCGCTGTGGCCTGCCTCCTTCCCTGCTGTAGTCAAGACACAACAACAGAGCAGACAGGAGCGCCTGACACAGCCTACCATGCCCTTTGCTAGCCTAGACGGGAACCCGAAGGTCAGAGGCGGGTGTCTCTGTACAGATGCTGGATGCTGGGTGTGGGGCCTCTGCTCCCCTTCAGCCTTGAAGCAGCTGGCAGACGCAGTTCAGCGTCAAGCTGCTGGGACATGCACACTTTTGGACCGGGTCCTTCCGCCAACGAGAGGTGATTCTCAAAAAGAGACCCCCTCCTCCTAAATCAATCTGTCCAGGAGGTGAGTGATGCTTGGGGCTGGAGTCCTCTTAACCGCTCCTGAGGTTTGTGCCAGGGCCGCCCATGAACAGCCTCTTCAGGGAGTTTCCACCCTGCTCGCCACCTACTTCCCCAAGGGCCTGTCATTTACAGAGCGCTGCAAAGGGAACGATTGTGGGGACCTGGCTGGAAGGGCCCCCCGAGTGCCCACGTCGGGCAGGAGAGGCACAGGCTCTGCCCTGGGCAGGAACCCCAGCACGCAAATCAGCTGGCCTCTCGCAGGGACCAGGTGGAGGATGGGGCGGGGAGTTTACAAAGGGGGTCTGGACAGCCCCCTTGGAGAGCAATCTGGCAGTTTCTTACCAAATTATACATTTACCGTATGGCCCAGCCATTCTACCTCTAGCTACTTACCCAAGAAAAATGATAACGTGCCTATGAGAAATTCTGTATGCGAACATTCACAGCAGTCTCGTTCACAACAGCCCCAAGCTGGAAGCCACTCAAGTGTTACACGGCGAGAACACATGAGCAAACTAGTCTATCCACTCACTGGACCACTCCTCAGCAGTAAAAGGAATGACCTACCTGCACCAGCAGCGACGTGGGTGAACCCTGAAAGCAGGCACGCTAACGAAGCAGCCACTCACCAGGACTACGTACACATGACTCCATATATAAGACGTTCTGGAAAAGGCAGAACTACAGGGCTGGACGCCAGGGGCACCCACAGTGGGTGGGGGATGGGCATGGCGGAATACTCCGGGGACATGGAAATGTTCCCTGTCTTGGTCGTGGAGGTGCTTCTGTGATTGCACCTGTTAGTCAAAACATAATGAAAACTTCTCATTTAAAAAGTGTGAGTTTTACTATAAGTAAGTTATGCTGCAATGAGGCTGTAGCTATATAGATGTGACCAGTGTATCCTTGTCTCTCTAGAGTCTGGATGACCGCCCATCCCGCTGTCCTTGAGAGCTGCTTTTCTGGACAAGGCTGTCCTTGAGGTTTAATCTATGCGAATGTCACTGAAGTAAATAAGGCAGGGGGCTTTGTGTCCAGCCCCCGTACGGACCGCCTGGATCAGAGAGAAGGTGATGTGAAGACAGAACAAAATAGACTAGACAGCAAGCGACACACGTGGCCTTTCCACTCTCCATCCGTGGCTAGTACAGTTCTGGCTTGTGGCGGGGGTGTGTGCCCATCATTCTGCAGCAGGAGTGGATGCACAGCACACGCTGCTGCAAGCATCTGGCAGGCTTGGCCTCCAGGGCAGTCTGCTACATGCACCAGCCTTTTCTCTTTAGGAAAAGGTCTGTGAACAAGAACAGAGCTGACCTCAGGGATGCAGACAGAGTCTTCTCAGGTGACTGACACTCAGGCCCAGTTGAAAGGGTTCAACATAGTTGCCTCTAATTTTGTGTGACTTAGAACTGGCTCTGTGATTCTTCAAGAGAAGCTGGTGAGCAAATGCACGAATCGGAATAGGCGGCTTCCAGGCTGAGCCCACTAGGTGGCGCTCACGTCAAACTCCAGCCCAGACACAGAATGAGCCTGAGCCCACTGTCCCATTCTGGGCATGAACTCCGAAGACAAAAGCGCAAGGCTGTATCTCATCTCCGCGGTGCAGATGGCAATGCTATTGAGCCTTTAATGCATATCATTAAATAAATCTCCAAGAACGCTGTTAACCTGCGACCTGCCACTATTTCTCTGTCGAGAGGACAAGGAAATCAGTGTTTCTGGGGAAATGTTTGTCATTTTTTCCAGAAATTGAAGGGTTATTTCTCAGCTCCGGATAAAGTCCTGGGGGTCACTTAGTGATGAGAGCAAGTGAAGAAGTGGGGTAGGACCAGCTGACCCCAGATATTCAAACTAGAAACACCAGTAACTTAAAAGAACTCTCGTGAGGTCCCACCCTCTGAGACTCTGGTCTAACTGATTTGGGGTGGGTCCCAGGCTTGCATCTTATACTGGACAATATCATTTAATTAATTAACTAACTTCCTCAACTGTCAGCCAACACCTATGGACTCCCTCTTGCGTTGGGAACAATTCAAGGATACGAACATGCAAGTTTAGGCTCCACAAGGCGCCTGACAAAACGATGCATCATGCATATCTTCACCTCGTTTCCAAACGGGTTTGTTTGCTTGCAGATCTTCAGATGTGGCAGGCAAGTTTTTGAGGACAGCAAATGATTCAGTGGAAAAGAACCCCTTTGCATGTGGCTAGTGGCTTTTCTGCCGGTAGCTCAGATCTACGGGTGCAGCCTCTCCTGTGGTTATTCTTGGGCAGCCCTGTTCTCATCCTGAGCAACGGCCACCAGGGCCACAGACACAGGCCAAGCCCCTCCCAGCAAAACCCCTCTTTCTGACACCTGACACCTTAGAATTCAGGAGAGAAATGTGTCGGGCAGTAAATGCATATTGAAAACATTTCTAAACATTCTGTTCAGAAGCATTATATACCTACAACAAGGTAGCTAGCAATCTAACGCAAGGATACATTACAGTATGAAATGTGAGGCAGTCTTACTCCAGGGGTGCAGGAAGCTGCAGGGGGATTTTTACGGGAGGGGTTTTGATGTCGGGGCTTGGAGGAGCTGAAGGAGTTGGACACCATGAGCAGGGAGTTTCTGGCGCGTGTGTGGAGGATGGGGAAGGGCGGGGAGGGCGAAGGCGGGAGGGCCTTCTGCGGGGGCAGTGCTGGTACACGCCACCCATGCGGCCCTTGAGGCAGGCAGGTCCGGCACCTGGAAGGCACCACGCGCATCCCCGCTCCCCTCCACCTCCACCCTGACGCGTCGATCACGGCGCCCTTCCCCACGGGGCCCAGGCATAGCTCTAGACCACCTTTAAACTCAGCGCTCCAGGAAGCCGCCGGAACTGACCAGAGCTGGCACTGAGGATGAGATTTATTTTCTGTCTAAAGGTAGGGAAATTGCGGGGAGGGAGATTAATTAGATTTGGTTGTATAATGGAAGGTCTTGTTTCCACCATGAAAAAAGCCCGTAGTGCATTCTGCACTCCAAAATAGGCACTTAAATGCACCATCTCGTTATCCTACAGTACTTCATAACCTTTACATGAACCCTATCAGTCAGGCATTTTATTTCCATCGTATGTGTGGAGTAATAGTGCCGAGAGAAGCAAAGAAACTTTTCCATGATTACACAGGTAGAAAGGCTGACTGGGAATTTATTCCCAGATAGATTTGACTTTAAAGTGCATGTTATTTTGATAGTGCTTGCTAACAGTTTGGATTTCAGGGGAGGAAGGGAGAGATGGAGGGTGACCTGGAGGGGAAGGGAGCAGGAGAGGCGGAAGCAGCTAAGACCAAGTCCTACAGGAGAGCTCGGAGCTGTCCACAGTTCTGAAATTACTGGGAAAGCCGATTACAGCAGAACTCCCCCTGCCGGATGCCATGGTAGACACGTAAAATGCCATTCTAAGAACTCTCTTTCTCCTACATTTTGGCTTCATGTTGGCACCTCCTCAAGGCATACAAGCAATCCTATTCATGCAACTTCCGGCAGCTCTGCAGAGCAAAGTGTGTCTGAGTGGAAGGTCCAGCACAGGGTCCTGGGAAGGAGATGTGGAGACACACACTGCTGGGATTCTCCCCACTGCCCTCATGAACTCACTACTTTCAATATTCTCATGCATCAGGCTCAACTCACACAGGCACAGGCCGCCACAGATTTAATTAGAGGGACATGGAGTATAAACCCTTGGCATCTGTCTTCACTTTCCAAGTGAACAGCGGATGCCCATAACCCCAATCATGTGGTCTCTACACTGAGCCTTCACTGCTCCCCACCGGGTCTCCTAATTGGCTCCATGTTCCTGTTCATCCCTTTCCTTCTCTCTACACACATGCATAAAACTAATCCACGCCCGCCACCTTCACCACGTCTCTCTTCTGCTCGGTGTTCAGTGTGTTCTTATTGGAAAGACCCATCACACCGGGGTGAGGTTTAGGTCTTCCACACGCCAGGCTCACCCTAAACCCACCCAACCCTATCTCTCCCCATGCAGAGCCCCATGAGAACAGCCCTGCTCGGGCCTGGCCTGGCACCCCACTAACTCCAGGAAGATGCTGGCTCATGGAAAAGGTCAAGCCTGTTTAATGATTTACCCGACCTGGAACATCTCCTCTCTGTCTCCATCTATTAGACCAAACCAAACCAAACAAGACAAAACTTACTCAATTATAAGGCTCCACTCAAGCCAGACTTCCTTTCTGAGATCCTTTATGACATCTCTTCTTTTGTGTTCAGTGTCTAAAATACCCATTTGAGGCACTTAATTTTATATTGTTATATAAGTCTGTGTCTTTCCTCTTCAACAAGATTTTAAACTTCTGAAGGATAGCAACTGTGCTTTTGTTGCTCAATACAGCATTTCAATAAATGTTTGTTTATTACCAAGTCTACCAAAAACTTATATTGTCTTTTCGGCTTCCACTGGAGGCAAAATAAGAAAGTCTTAAAAATTAATTGCAGTAAGTCAGATTGAGATGAGATAAACAGAACTTGCTGAGCATTGAGAACTGTAGATAGTTGAAGCTATAGACATCTCTTTTAAGAGAGAAATTAAAATCACATGCGCAGGACTTCCCTGGTGGCACAGTGGTTAAGAATCCGCCTGCCAGTGCAGGGGACATGGGTTCGAGCCCTGGTCCAGGAAGATCCCACATGCTGTGGAGCAACTAAGCCTATGCACCACAACTACTGAGCCCACGTACCACAACTACTGACGCCTGCGCGCCTAGAGCCCGTGCTCTGCAACAAGAGAAGCCACCACAATGAGAAGCCCGTGCACCGCAACAAAGAGTAGGCCCCACTTACTGCAACTACAGAAAGCCTGCGTGCAGCAACAGAGACCCAATGCAGCCAATAAATAAATTAATTAATTTTAAAAAATCACATGGGCATTAAAATCACCCGAGTGTCACAGAACAAGTCTTAGCTTTGAAAACTTATTAAAGGGAATTTTATTATTGTAGGGGATATATCATTCCTCTCCTTGTAACAGAAAGGATTTGAGCTGGCTAGAAAGTAAAGTCTAAAAAAATTTAATTACAAGACTATAAATATATATTGGGGATATATTACAATATGAAGAATAACATTCCCAGGCATTCACTAGAGGCAAAGTTCTCTGCTGTGCACTTTGCATGTATCAGTCCACTTAATTCTTATAATGTGCCTATGAGGTGAGCACTATTATTAACATCTTAAAAATATGGAAACTAAGATCTGTAGAAGTACAGCAACTATCAAGGTCACACAGCCAAGAGTCAGTTGTAGACTGGGATTCACATTAAGGTCTATGGGACCACAGGGCTTCAGTTCTTAACTCCTGTGTCATGATATCAGGCAAGGTACTGGGGCATTGTGCTATGCTGTCAACCTAGATTTCTATTTTCTAAATAAATGGAATGCTCTTCTGCATCCCAGCCTATAATGTTAGAGAGTAACCCTGGGCAGAAGGAATCTATGTCTCAGTTTATTATTTTCACAGATGCAGAATGTGACTTCATAAGTCAACCAGAGTTCCAAAGGAATACAGTTCTGTACAGTTTGTTTGGTACAGGTAAATAAGCAAGGTTAGGGCAACAATATCCACAGAGGATGGCCTGACATGTAAACAAAATGCCTCTGAATACTTCTCAGTTTCTGTTCTATTATTGCTCTGCTTGCCAAACTCCAAAATGCCAATGCTACATAACTACGGGGTATACCAAATTTTTCTTAAAATTGATTTCTGTTACAGAAGGATTGATTTTCTCTAGCCCATATGATTTTCAGAATGATCTTAAAAGATACAAGAAATTTTAATTATATAGAAATATAATTTTTCTAAAAAAAAGCACTCAAGCCAATGGGAAAACTAATCCAAAAAAAGTCATGTCAGGAAAATGTCAAGAAACAGCCAAGTCTACCAAAAACTGCTATGAAAACACACAATGGACCCTTAACTGAGAACATTTAGCTGGTTATAATCTCTATTATGAAAGATTGCTTTATTTTGTTGACATTCTGATATAAAGACTTAGTGAAACACTTTATGTTAAAAATAATAACTTTGGGCTTCCCTGGTGGCGCAGTGGTTGAGAGTCCGCCTGCCGATGCAGGGGACACGGGTTCGTGCCCCGGTCTGGGAAGATCCCACATGCCGTGGAGCGGCTGGGCCCGTGAGCCATGGCCGCTGAGCCTGCGCGTCCGCAGCCTGTGCTCCGCAACGGGAGAGGCCACAACAGTGAGAGGCCCGCGTACCGCAAAAAAAAAAAAAAAAAAAAAAAAAAGCAATAAATTAGCACCACTAAAAATCTGATATTTACAGCTGTAATTTTACCCAAGGCAGTTGTTCTGATGGCACAGGATTGAGAGCGAGCCAGGCCATGCTGGATTCCAGCTCTCCTGGGCACCAGCTATGAGATGACAGAGTTCTCACTGTGAAAGGCGGAGAAGAATGCTTTTTTGCAGGACTGATGTGCTAGGGTGGGCGCACTTAAGACTCATTCAATACGTGACGGCAATTATTATTACTATGATTATTTAAAAAATACCAAAAGCAGCTCACTCTTCGTTGGCATCCTCTATGGAGGGGTCGTCATCCTCATCGTGAGCACTGAAACCAAGGCTTCAGCCACACCGTCTTGTCCTTCGGTTTGTGGCTGGTTTGGCAAACTCTTGTGCCAGGTCCTCAGAACCTATTTCTCTTAAATTCTAACTGATGCAGTAAAATCTTTACACCATGTGTCAAGCACAAAATGCTTTTCAAGTTTTGAGTTTTACAAATTTATATAAGATGAAATGAAATATCCATCATCTACAATAAATTCTATTGTTCCCAGAAGGGGTAGATAAATCTCAAGGCATAATATACTCCTGCCTGCCGTGACCTTGGAAGATGCATATCTGCTTGAAAAATAATAGAATAATTCGTCCTTAGTGAAAAACATTTGAGTTTCTATTTGAACTGTGCTTTTTTTAAAAAAAAAAAAACACCTATGGATACCTTGTTTTCACTACGGGGGTCATCTTCAGTTTCTCGGGGCTTGATTTTTCTACTAGTCTAATGGAAACGATTAATCACATTTGGCCGCATGTCTACATGTATCTTTCATTTATCAAGTGAAATTATTTTCCCCATGTTGTTTTTCCAAGGATATCCTCATATTCTACCTAAACTTAGTAGAAAACAGACAGCAGCAGTTGTGAAACACAGATGCTGTGATTAATGCTCTCTATGGAACAATACTTTTTAGCAACTCCTGCTGTTTGTTTACATTTGCTTAGGAAAATTAGGATGCCTCCCCGTAAACAGTCACAGGAATTTATACAACATTGCCAGTAGCACAATCCCATTCCTTTGAACATTTCCTGAGCACTTCACCTTTTCGAACAAAAAGTGAGAGAAACCGTGGAGGGTATGAAGGAGAAGGAAAAGGTGGGAACAAGAACACAGGCAGGGGTGAGGGTGGAGGGGTTGTAGGTGGGTGGGGGAGGGGAGGAAGAAGGAGGAAGGAGGAAGACGAGGGGAGAGAAAGAAAGAATAAAAATGGAAGCAGTAAAAGCCATCCCTGCCACACTCTCCTTGCTCTGCAACTGGTTTTCCCCTTGCCCACTCAACAAATGGCTTCACCGAACTTCAATCATGTCTTAACACCTCCGGACCCCAAAGATGAGCTCCTGATAACGCACCCCACGTTGTGTGCGGCTGTGTCTACCCAGAACTGAAAACTCAGCAAAATCACGCTTGCACTCATGTCTTTCCTCCCCACTCACACTTTTGGGTCCCAAATGTTGCATTTTTGAGAAACAAGATGAGCTTAGGGGTGCTGCCCTCTCTATTATGTGTATAAAACCAGGAACCTTCCTGGGAGTCCTAGGTCAAATCACCATGCCCTAGAGGGGCCACAGCTGATTACAAAGTGGGGCTGGGAAGGGGGAATCTTTCTCTGCAAACCTGGGAACCAGAGCAGGAAGTGGTGGAGCTGTTCTAGGAAGGGGGGCTTCACAAATGGGCAAGAAACTGGACTCAAGTGACCCCCTCGGCCCTGGAGGCATCACGGAGGTCCCACAGCATGGGGACACTTTGCTGTCAAGAAATAAGGTGCCTCATTTCCTGCCCTAAGAATTAAGCAACTAATCAGCGCTCTGCTTTGCGCTTTGTTTTGCAGATTTCGCGTTAAAAGAAAATGAAAGAACAATCTTACCCATGAGGAATTTTGCTCAGGACATAATATCCAGTATAGGAGTGTTGATATATCTGAAACAGACAAAAAAACACAAGAAACAATAAAACAAGCGTTGAGACAATGGTTGTGATTATGATATTTTTCAAATCACTGTGACTCCTAATAAACAGCCCTGGACCAAAAGTAGTCAGTCCGGAGACCTGGCAGCAAAGTCTTTTATTTACTCAGGAAGTTAATTTGCATACCCTGTTTGTTTTATTTTCACCATTTGCATGTAGTTTACCGGGCAGCCAGAGGCTAGATGTCATCTCCATGACTACCTGGCTTGTGATTAAATCAGGGGCAGAGACTTCCAGCTCAACTAAATGTAGCACAGAACTAAGAGGACACTACTCACTGGAGGCTGCCTGACAGCCAGCTGGACCTTGAAACTGTAAGACCCACGCACTGCTGTAAACTATGGCCGATTCTACTGTGAATCCTCGCTGAGTACTGGAGCCAAGATAGGCTTCACTGGGCAAACTCCTGCCCCCTTGGACAATTTGATGTGCAGGTTTTAGCTTCACGGAATGGTCAATAAACTAAGAACTCATTGCAAGGGGAGCATGGCTTTCAAAACTAAGGTAACAACAAAACAGCATTTCCAAACTCCTGTAACCCCCAAATCTCAGATGTCCCTCTTAAACTCTTGAACCCAGGAGAATACTCCCCAACCCATAAATGCAGTGACTACAATGCGAGGGATACCCCCAAAGAAGGGAGAACGTGGTCTCCATCCTCTCCAGCTTTCTGGATAGAGGCCCTCCCCAGGGTGTGGAATGTGATGGGTTACCCCGCTGGGTTGAAGTGAGAACCGTACACTTCACTTTCTTTCCTCTACCTGTGGAACTTTGGAGAGTTGGCACCCTGTGTGGGCAAATGTTCAGGGACTAGCATTTTAAAAGCAGCTCTCTACAGATAACAGGTGAGGGACATGCAGCTGAGTAAGACAGATCTACTGTAGAGCACGTGTAATATGCATGCATTTGGAACTGATGATGGAAGTGAATCTTCAAAGGAAAAATGGGTAGGATTTGCTAATACCTCTGACCCCCCATCTAGTCTGGGCCCCAAGATTAATTTCTAGGAAGTCACAGTGGATCAGTTATTTGGAGAAAATAAACAACAGCACTTAAGTCCCAATGACGTTTTGCTTGCAGTGATGTCAAGACTCCTGAACCAGACACATGGGGCCTGGGGTGACCTGCTGGATGGGAGGAGATGGGCATCTGACTGGGGAGTTACTTTAAATACTGGTCTAATTATGAAGAAATAACCTCTAAGGAACAAAACCGTGAAGAAGAACTTCACAGAGCTGCCATGGCGATCTGGGCGGGGCCAGAGGACCCTAACTGCTGTTTCTGAAGTGCTGCACAGTGACACTCCCCCAGGAGAAGTAGGAAAGGCCTGTGGACCAGCCCCTGTGTCCCGAGCAGACTGATACTCAGAGAGCCCCTCCGAGGTCCTGGAGCTTTGACTGAACGCTGCCTCTGTGAGCAGACGCTGGAGCGGAAGCTGGGTGGATCCGTCCCACCTCTCCACGGTTATGGCATCAGGTGCTGTGCTGTGTAGCGTTTCCGACCTCTCCTTCCAACACGTGTCTTTTCATACTATGTTTCTCACTTTATTTTCACAGTAACCCCAGGAAGGCAAAAGATTACCTTTGCTTGTTAAGATAGGAAGCTGAGGTGCAGAAAGGGTAGAGGAGGGTGGAGGAAAGGCAAAGGGGATGGGAGGAGGGGAGGCACAGGGAAGAGGGGCAGAGGAGGGAGAGTGGACCCTAATTCCGTACGCTTGAGTGCCGGGGGACTTAGTGACTCAAACAAATAGAATGTGACAGAAATGATGGTCCTGGGCTTCTGAGAGCCGGTTATAAAAGGTAGTGTGGCCACCTCCAAGCTCCCTTTCAGATCACTTGCTCTGGGGGAGGTTGGCCACCATGGTGTGAGGACACTCGAGCAGCCCTGTGAGGAGGTCTATGTGGTGGGGGGCCAAGGTTCTTCCCCATTCGATCACCAACATCCAGCAAGGAACTCAGGGAGCTTGGAAGTGGATTCCTCACCAGCAGTCAAGGCTTCAGATGATGCAGCCCTGGCTGATAACCTCACGAGAGAACGTGAGCCAGAGATGCTCAGATAAGATGGTCCTGAATTCCTGACCCACAGTAATCACGAGATAAGGTTGGTTATCTTAAGCCACTAAGTTTTGGATAGTTTCTTACACAGCAATAGGTAAATAACATATCTAGTTTAAATCCAAAGAAAAAAGATAGCTAATAAATCAGATGTGAGTACACTGAGTTACTGGGTTCCCTCCCTAAAAACTTTCAGCAACTTCTAAAACAAATATACAAATTCCTTATCGAAAGAGTGTCAGTACAGAAGAAGTGAGGGGCTGGTGGGGGGCCATTATAGGCAAAAACACTTGGAGGAAGCCTTTGAAATGACCGCAGAGAACAGTCCAAAGCCCCAAAGGTGACGGTGGTGGTGATGCTGGTGTTGAGAATGGCTAGCATTCTGAAGCACATACTATGTACTAGGTAGCATGCCAACTCCTTAGCATACATGAATTCATTCAATCTGCATGAGGAAGGTATTAGTATTCCATTTTTAGGATAGGAGAATTGAGTCAAACGCAAGCAGGATTTGGCCTGAGGTCTGTTTCTCTCTAAGCACATACTGGAAATTGCCTGAACAAGGGGTATAGCTCTTAATTCTCAAGTTACAAATCCAAGTTGATTGTTGTCAACTGAAAAATCCAGAATCCCAACAGACATAATAAACACGCAAAGTAAGGACATGTGCTGTCTTTCTTGGTCTTAATCTGGAAACAGTGATTTCAATTCATTCTCTGGTTATGACATTCCCAAACCCCTAGACTTACATCTTTGCATACCTCTTTAAATATACCTGCAAATGACCCTGAAATTCAGCTTTGTGACTATCTTCTGAGTGGAAGCAATGAGAACAAGGAAGACAGAATTAAAATAACCTTATAAGGGCAATGGTAAGAAGAAGATGAAAGAGAACTACCCCTTTACAATTCTATGTCTGTACTGTCAGGCAAAAAGAAAAAAGACGGCATATATGGATGGGAAATGTAATAGAATATCTGGAAAACTAAATCACTAATTAGAAAAATTCAAACAAAATGAAAGAGAGTCAAGAAGTAGAGACTGGATCTGCCAACTATGTATGGGACAGAAGCATTCCAGAGTAAACCGTTAATGCAAATGGAAAGCCTTTAACATGAAAGTGCAATTATGACTCAGTGCTACTCAAAAAAATGCGGAAGTGGGAGGAAGATGCAAGGATTTTCTCATTGCTCCAAGATGAAACAATCAAATACCATTCTCTTCCACAAAATATTCCCTCAACCTGGAGCCAAAAGAACCCCAGGCACAAAGAAAACAACTTTGAAAGAGGACAAATTTCAAGAGTTTCATTTGCACAATGGCTTACCTCAAAACGCATTAACAATAAACTATATCTCACTGAAAGAATTTGTTCCTTGGAGAGATAAAAGTCTTTTTTTTTTTTTTTGTGGTCTCTATCTCCTGTATTTATGCTTCTTTCTTTAAAACAGACTCTAAATACTTCTGATCATGGAAAAAAGTACAAAGAGTTGGAAGTTGGTAAGACTGCATTGTTATTTTTCTGTGAGTGGACTTTTAGAAGTTCATGAATATAAGTTACTTCGGTTTCTTCCCACAGCAACAAATTGCTCTTGGAAAATGAATGCATGAAAACCTGTTACCCAAAATGCCATTCACAAGATGGGACGACAATTTCAGCACAGTATTTTTTAAAATATATCATGCAACATAGTTGATACTGACATTCAATAATTGGGAAAAAATAACCAGGGAAGGGCTTGTCTTGGGCTAAGGTCATATTTGGTCTGCTTCTAATATTTCTGAAACATCTCTCTGCCCACAGCTTTCTTTCTGATCCTCTCCCTTCATCACCCCCTGAGCCACACTTTTCATTTCTCTCCGGTCTTTCCTACCTCAGCCCCATCACGCATACCAACCCAGACTCACTTTACATCTTCTTCCTCTATGAAACCTTCCACTCTTGTAGTTTTAAACTATGATTATCTGAATATTGGTAATTTCACAGATCTATCTCAACTGTAGACCAGTGTACCGGATTCCCCCCTCGATATCTCCATCTTATGTCTCACAGGCACCCCAAACTCAATATTCTCCAAGTTATCTCTTATCTACCCTTAAAACCCAGTTCTCCTTTGATACTTCCTGTCCCAGTCGGTGGCTCCCTCATCCCCTCAGTAATCTGAGCTGAAAACCTCGTTTTTCCTGACTTCATTCTTTGCCTCCTTCCTCCTCTGGCTCAATTCAATCTATCTCCAAATTGTACCAGATTAACTTCTTAAGTCCTTCTCAAATCTATCACCCACTCGTCATCCCTATGGCAAGCACCTTCCTTCAGGCCTCCCTCCATCCTTCCTCTCCGGGACTAACCTCTGAGATCTTGACCCCATCCCCTCCTGATACCTGTTGAACTTTATCAACTCCTCTACCACGAATTACGTGCCTTATATTTTTCATCACTCCCTCTCCTTGTTCCTTCTCCCGAATCTGCAGAATTCAAATCTCCCACATTAAAAAATCCTTGGTCGTTCTCCCTGCCACTCCTCCGACTCCTTCTTCTTTGAAACTATCATGGCACTTCATAAGGAAAGTCTACACTGCTTCACTTTCTATCACTTTGAACCCACTGCATTATCCTCCCGACGTCCTCAAAGCGCCACCTCCAGGCGGATGTCCCGCTGGCGTACACATGATATCTTCCTAATGTCCAGCGCGCTCGCTCTCTCTGCGGTAAGTGATAAAGGTGACAGGAATCCTTCTCCCTTCTTCACTCCATGGCGGGTCACTGCTTTCGATCTCCTCTTGCCTTCCTCCTTCCAGCCTCTTTGCCTTTCCTTTCTGCTGTGCAGACGCCTTGAATGGACGCAGGCACCAACCTGCCACTCTTGGGGGTTTCCCTTGTCGGTCTACATCCTTGGTCTGGAAGAGCACATTCATTTCTGCTTTCTGTGAGGCTTCTTACTGAATTCATATTTTTATACTTGGTCCATCTTCTGAGTTCTAGACTCATATCTTCAGCTTGTGTCGGGGCTTTCAGCATAGATGCTTTTACCCAAAACTTTTACACCACATTCAATATTTTGAAAACCAAATAAACTCTTTTCCTCCTAAATAATTCTCTTTGATGTTCTTCCACTTACCTGGTCTCTCGGTAGAAACATACTGGAATTAGCGCCAACCATTTCTATTCCTTCCTTTCCTTACTGTCCTTGTACAACTGGTTTCCGAATTTCACTGGACTTTATAACTTTGGAATGAACCTTAAATTCAGAGCACATTTTCCATCCCCAGTAACACTGCCCTAGTTTGGGATGCCTAAGTGGCCCCAATGACCTTCCAGCTGCCCCGCCAGCGCTCCTCCCCTCCTGCCCAAGGCCTCGGCCAGTCCCTGCTTCCGGCCAGTCCGGAGCAGCGTGGGGGGTGTGGCGGTTCGGGACAGGTCTGGAGCAGGACACGCCTACTCCCGTGGAGCCACTACTATTCTTACACAGTCTTAGAGGAAGACACAGGGTCAGTTCTCAGCCTGCTGATCGCCGAGGGGTGAACTCAGGAAAATTACTTAACCTCTGAGCCTGAGTGTTAGAGCTGTGAGTATTTGTTCAGGAAATTTAAACCACGAGAAAGGAACCAAGAATGCTCTCGTTTAAATTTTAAGGAGAATTATACGATCGAGTGACTAGCATTATGCAGAATCCATGAAACTTTTTTCTTCTCTGCTCTTTTGGGCTGTAAGAAAACAGGAATTCCACTGAAAATGCAGAGTTGGAGCTGACCTATTTCAGGGGCTGGGAGAGGTAGGAAAACAACTGAGATTTTGCCCTGGTGCCTGGTCAGCACAATCTCTCTATTCTTTAGTGTTCCAATAGCGAGATGGATGGTCCCCTGAGGTGGTAAGCCCCCCAGCACTGACAGAATTCAAGCAGAGGCTGGACAGCCGCTGTGAGGAGTGCAGCTAGAATGGGTGTGAAACGGAGCAGGACCCTATGGTCCTTGCCCTCCCGTGTCCACCGCCTGCCTTTCATCTGTGGAAACACTTTAGCCAAAGAATAAGTTTAATCAGAGAAATGAGAAAATGCAGAAACAACAGAAAAAAGTCAAAAGAGATCAAATCATAATAGTCAGTAAGCAAAGTCAAGGACCTTTAGTTCCTCCTCAGGGGCTATAGGTAATATTCTGAGCCCTGTCCTGTGAGCTGTCTTACAGATACTGAAACCCACCAGGTGGGAGAAGTTAACTACATGATGACCAGACGTAGCCATGACATAAGCTGTCACAATTCTGAGAACTGGCCTCAAGGAAATGGGAACAAACCGACCCTGGAACTGAAGACTAGCTGTACTTAAAACAATCAAGGTGACGCTGGTCAGACCACCGCAGGACCGATCTCAATATGATGGTCAGAGCTGACTGCGCTGCTGCTGCATGTAGCCCCCTCCCTGGGCCTATAAAAGCTCTTGCCCCCTGCCTGTCAGCGGCGAGGGGGGGAGCCGGCCTTTGGACAGAAGTCCGCCCTCTCCTCCACCCCCGCCCCGGCTGCCGGCCTCCAAACTAAAGCAAACTTCCCTCTCCACCAACCTGGCCTCTTTAATGGCTTTCAAGTGGTGAGCAGCCGGATCCCACTTTCGGTTACAGGTGTGACCATCCCAAAGCAGATGCTCCGGGGCACATGCCTATCCCTTTCCTATTTGATCCTATATTCTATTTGTAGAGGAAATTAAACATATCAGAGGGTGCAGATGAGCTCAGAGTAAGAGTCTCCCAAGTTAGGATCAAGGACACATGGATGGAATACGTGGTTAAAGAAATAAGATATGGTAACGTGATGTGAATAGAGGCTAAAAGTACTGGCAAATATTAACACAGGAAAAAGATCGAAAGTGAGATTTGGAAACCGAACGGTAAAAAAAGAAGAAAAATTATCTGCATGAGATGCACGCTGATGAGTGAAAAAAACAGAAACCTGAAGGGAAAAAATAAAAACTCTAAAAGAAGTTGGAAAATGTGAGATTTCTGGGCTTTAAAATTGGAGAAAATAAAGTGTTTACCCAGAGGGTCTATCTCCTCACAGTTTTAAAAGTTCTATTTCCCAAAGAGAAGGAAATTCCATTAGGTTCTAGCTGGCAATACCCAGCTCTACTGAGAATTAACACACAGCCAGTCCCCCAGGAGAAAGCGAGCAATCTGTCTCCCAAACCCAAGCCAAGGTTTCATGGACCATGACAGATGCTTCATGAGAGTCATGCACTGTTCGTGTTCCTTTTGTAACATTTTGTAAATGTTCCCTCAAAACCTTTTTGAAAACAGCTTTACAGAGGAATAACTGATATATCAAATACTGCCCATATGTGAAGTGTGCAAGATGATGAGTTTGGACACGTGTGACACCTGTGGTGGCATCCTCACCATCAAGGCAACGGATGCACCAACACCTTCCAGAGTTGCCTTGTGTCCCTGACAACCTTTCAGGAAGGTGGTGAAGATCAAACAATTAAGCCTGAAGCCCTGGTGCCCCTCAGTTAATGTGGGGAGAAGTGAGGTGAGCAAACATACCCTCTGTTTTTTCAAAAATACATCGTGAATCGCCACATTCACCTGGTGCATTCCTAAGTCTTGGTCTTGACACATTCTTCTGAACAACCTGCACTCCTGCTTCCATCCATGGTCATGATCCATGATCATGGAGCAGCTGTCATGCTTCCGAGAAGCTCTCAAAGGCCTGTCTGTGGAATGGCTAATGACCCGGTGGGCCTTCAGGATCTGACAAAGGCTCCCCTGACTATTCCATCCAGGTCCCTCTTTGAATAATTGAAACAACTGAGCACATCTACAACATGTGATGAGACAGGAGCTAACCAGCTCGTAGGGTCTTTCTGGGAAGAAACGATGAGTATCTTGTCCAGAAACCCTTTCCCTTAACATTTGGAGAAATGGGCCGAGCTCAGAGTGCTGCTTTTCTTGAGGAGTGAGACCAATGGGTCAAAATACTCTAGAGAAGATGCCCAGGTTGGCTGGAGTCTGGAAAGAAAGCCACCTGAGAGACACCCGGAGCAGGTGGTCCGCCCGGAAGAGAGAAGATGAAGGGGAGCTGGAGGGCTGTCCTTACAGGTTTAAGGGGCTTTGTGAGTAAGTGTGAGCAAGCCTGTTCTCATTTACTACAAGAGGAAGGATAATGTTGACAAGTGCGCATGATAGGGAACTCGATTTCAGTCCAACGATGCTAACTTCTGGTGATGAAAGCTATCCAACACTAACAAGGCTTCCCGGCCCCATTACTGAAAGTATGGAGGCTGAATTTGCTGGGGCGTCCAGGTGAATGCAGCGAGTGGCGATGTTGAACCTGGTGACCCTAAACTTCCTCCCCATTCAGAGAACCCCTCAAGTCCCAGTGGAGACCTCGCCCCCTGCCCTCCCCGTCTCTGCTCTGGCCGGTGCTTACGTTTAACTGCGTCTCAGTGTAGGTGCTGAAGCCCGGATCTGGGAGCTCAAGCCTTAGCATGTCCCATCTGACAAGATCCTGACTGTGACAGAGTCCCACATGAGAACCCACACTGCTTCCTTTCCAACATTCTGGAGAAATCTCATCTCCTGGCAGATTCAAGTCTCTGCTTGATTTTTAATCTCCTGTTCCATTCACGTCTTCTATTGGGCTCTACCCCCAATGACCCAGCATCTTGCCCAAATATCTGACCTCCTGCCTGGTCTCTGTGAATTTCAAGTCCTGATGTTGATGCTGATGGTGATGGGAAGTTTCCTGAAGGCACTGGTCCTTCCAGAGAAGCTGCTCCTTCTGTCAGCACAGGGTCACGATCACCCCTGGGTTCTAATGACTGCATTTGGTACATATTTCCTCACCCTTTGCCAACTTATTTGATATCATTTCGTGAAGTCAAAGTTCTTGCTGTAATAATTTAAAAAGAAAATTTCTCTAGAGGGCCCCAAATAACTAGAAACAAATTGAAACATTTAGTAAAAGAAAAAAAAAAAAAGATGTTTAGCTCCTATGATGTAACATAAATGTTAGGAAATGCCTCCATATAAACAAAATGTCCTTTGTTTTCCCCTTGGTTGCATATGCCGTTCCTTCCTCGTGATCTGGACCTCACAGTTCAGGGTAAAAATCTAGCAGGTGTAAAACAGAGCAGACATAGGGTTGCCAGTTTCAAACTACAAAAGTAATTAAAAGCCCTTAGGATTCAGTATTTGTATCTCAACTCCTCTCCTCCTGGAAGCACTGGTCTTCCACCAAACTTTCTAAATTTAAGAGAGTAGAGATGGTGGTTTCCTCTTGAACCTGCAGTCTCTTCAAATGTCTAGTTCTGCTCTGCGTACCACACCCACCCCTAATATGCCCTAATTCATTCTTTTGCCACCAATCCCCATTCATCTAACTTCTTAGTAGAGAATGTTTCTTTCATCCTCTGTGCCTTTCACACATAATGCTCTCCAGAACCCACTATGAGAACATCTGAGGATAAAAACAACATGGTTAAAAATGAGGATGCATCTAAATAAATATCTTAAATTTCAGAGATGAACAGTAAAACTTTCAGCTGTGATTCGGATCGTGTTTCCAAATATACATTTCAAGAGCATCTCTGACATCCAGACAGAGCTGAGAAATTTCTTTTTAATCATTTCCTGTGTCTTCACTTGGACATTTCAATTCAAGGAGCGTGTCCACGTGTCTTAAGCTCATCTTCTGGAGACAAATGAAATCAGTCATAGGGTTGCTAGGAAGAAATTCAAAGGAAGTGATCCATGAGGCTCTCCTTCCTGATTTTCAGGGACACACACCAGCGTGCCCCAACTTCCTCCCGGGCTCTGTCACTCCCTGTCCTCTGCGTGGCCGGCCACTAAGAAACGATGCCTGACTTCCATACTCTTCCTGGCAGCCAACTTCCCTCCCTCACTGCCCTCTCTGTTCTATTGTTTTGCCAGGCCTTTCTGCTGACTCATTCCTGATTTTGCTTGAGAACGCAACATTTTCTTTTTCCTTGCTCTCTTTTCTGTCTCTTCTCACCGGCACATATTGCCTGTAGGATCAGCCTTGTGGAGAGGCAAGATAAAAATAAGTAAAAATTCCTTACATCATAGAGACCTTTAGAATTTACAAACCACTTTTTTCTGTATCCTTTGACTTGACCCTCACAACACCTGGTCCTGTGGCTGGAGTATCGATAGCTCCTCCTCGATTCTCTTTTAAATTAAGAAACAGAGGCTCAGAGATGCAAACTGATTGGTCCAAGGCCACATACTATCACAGGAACAGATGCAGGAGGTCAATGTCTTTTCACACGCGGCTTGACCTTGTTCTCACTATAACACCCTGTCAAGAAAGCTTCTCCCACCCTCAATCACCTCCTCTTTACCAGCCGTAAAGGCTACTGATAGACCCATTTTCAAGAGAACAATATTAAGAAGAAAGTAACCGTGAGAAGATTAACACCAGAGCCATAATTAGCTCTCCAACTGCACAAGACCAGCTAGCAGCCAATGGAAGTCAAGGCCTCGGGGAACGGCACAGAATCCCAGTGGTCCCGGGGGCCAGAGTGAGACACGGAGAGCAAGGAGGACATGAAGAGGGTGACACGGGGGAAAGTCGCTCACTTGCAGCTACACAGGGCTGGGCTTCTGCACCACCTCCTTTGCACAGCAGTTCACCGGCTTCTCTGTAGCCTCTCCTGAGCCCTGTCCCTGGGACACTGAAGGCCAAGTGCACTGGACTCACTTCAAAGGACAGAAAAGGAAGATAGTGCGTGAACACCTGGTTCTCTCCTCTGGTAAACGGGCGTTGATGGATGGAGGACCCACCGGCACTTAATTAGCACAATGTAAAGACCAACAGCGGCACGTCCCTCCTGGATAAGAAGGTGCACTGGAAACACCTATGTGCTCCCAGGCCCGGGCTATGTCTGCACCAGGCCTCCGCCGAAGGCCCGTGAGAGGTGCAGTCAGTTCCTCTCCTCCCCCCGCTCCTTCCCCTCTTCTGTTTTTTTCCTTTACATCTCCGTATTTGTGTGTGCATCATAGGACGCTAAGTAGCAGGTAGCATCACAATCCCAGCTCCCGGTTTTCATCGCCCGCTCACTGTCTCCGCGTGGGTGCCCCCCTGCCCTGCTTACCCGCGTCTAAGGCGACTACTTTCCCCTCCCCGCCTCCTGAATTCCCGTTCGCGTGCAGCAGGAACGCTCCTGTGCTCACATGCAGGAGTGGGCTTTGGACCCGGGTCTGACCTCTCACCAGACTGGTCGTTTGGGTACCTTTCTTTCTTTCAGTTTCTTTCCTCTGGATCCCCCTGGACCCAGTACAGGCCCCCGTCCCTCAGGAACTTTCCAAGATGTTGCCATCTGCCCAGCACATCCTGATATAACACTTCCTTCACCTTCACTGGAACTTCAGCAAGTTTCCCCCACCTCCCTCTCGAGTTCCCTTCTCAGAGACTCTCTGATGTGACATCGAAGCGACCTGGGCAGCGTGTTGGCGAGACCCCTCGTCCCCATCCCACAGGCATTAGCATCAGTCAGCTGGTGCCAGATGAGAAGCAAGGGCTCGGGCTTTGCTGCAAATGGCCACAGAGCCACAGCTCCTCGAAGACAGGACCACGGCACAGTGGTCCAGGAGAGAGTCTTAGCGCCGCCTGGAACGGAGCATCAGGGGACAAGTCGACGGGTCCCCAGGAGTGTGTTCTCCCAGTCATGCCCGACTGAGGGTTTTCTACAACTGACAGCTGCCCTTCCGTATCAGAAACCCAGCATTCTGCATCCAAGGCTGATTCAGCTACACACTGATGGTTCTCAATCCACAGAGTCCCTTAAAAAAAATCCTTCGTGGGTACGACAGACAATAAATTAGGATACAAGTGACCTGAGAAGATTCTGGAATCCAACAGGTAGAAATCGCTGAGAGCGACCTGTCGCCCAGCTGCCCCAGCAGACACACCGCCTGCGCTGCCACGCTTTGTGTAACACTTCACACTCCCTGCAGTACGACCTCCTTGTAGCTGTTCTCTCATTTTCATGAACATTTTTGAAGGTTTTGTTCTCATCCACGTTACTGTTTTCCATGCACGTCATACTAGGTTTTGTGGGAGGTCATGTCTGTGCTTCCCCGTTTCTCCTCCACCTCTGAGGCAGCTCATGTTTCCCTTTCTTCAGTTTCTTGAGAACCCCCCATTCTCAGGCTCTCCTTTGCTTATTATTCTCAGAGGCCTTTCCTTTCATTTTTCAGCAGTAAGAGATCCTCAATGCCCCTGAGACAGGCAGCTCCTGGGTGACATGGACACTAATGGTAGGAAGAGAAGGGGATTCTGGCAGAGGCTAGCCTTCCTGCTCTGATTCCAGCTTGTTTTCTATCCCCTTGGCTGCCTCCTTCTGGAAGAATCAACCCGGGTGAGCAAAGGGCTGGGACTTGTACCACAGCCCTGGGAGTGATTTCAGAGGCTCCAGTGGGTCTGGTTTGACTGGACACCATACACGCACAATGAGGGGTAATCAGGTACCACCAGGGTCCTGCCTATGTGTCCAGAAGAGCAAAATCTGGCATCTGTGATTATCATCATAACCAGCCTCTCCGATGTCTTCTTGATCTGGAATTACCAAATATAATGCCATTGTCACTATATAATGTGCCACCCAAACAGGCACAGAGGAAGTGGAGCGATCAACAATTATGTTGGGAAAACAGGCACAAATTGTCTGGAACCGTCCGTTCCAGACAAACCAAGATATATGGTTTCCCTCGTTATCGTTGCTATGTGAGCGATCCTACCACAGCCCGAATAAGAAATTATTTTCTCAGTTTAACTAGGGGCAGGCACTTGTAAAAAGAAATGCAACAAAGACCTGGTAAATGAGTCTAAAAACAGACGAACTAAGCACGGGGGTGGGGTACTGTGTTGAGCACATCTCCAAGAAGGACTCACAAAGCACGGGGCTGTTGAGGCACCATCTTCGCGCAGGTCAGCTCCCCACACCACGTGGCACCTGCCTCTTTCCCAAGCCTCGAGGCAGATGTCCCACGCCAGAGTTGGACGGCAGTGTTTGCTGGCAGGTGTTATGTGTCCAGCTTGAGGGGAGTGGAGAGGGCACTGGGGCTGAGAGGGGTCGTGGCTGGTAGATGAACAGTGAACACAGGGCAGGAGGAGAAAACCTGGGGACAAGAGGCTGGAAGGACCATCCTTCTTCAAGTCAGAAGAGGTAACTTAAAGGTTTAGAAAGCGCATACTGAAACAAATGTAGAAAAAGCCCTGTAATCGATTGGTTATACATACGTAGGGTTATACCAACCTTGGAGGGGCTTAATACATTCTATGAACGTTATAGACATATTACAGACACATTCTCAGCAGTCTCCCAAATCACGTCATAGTTACTAGGATATAACATCCCAGGTTAGGAGGAAAAGTAGATGGAATCAATTAAAAAAAAAAAATTCAGGTCCAGAGTTGACTATCCTTGAGACAAAAAGAACTCTTGAAAATGGGGGGGGGGGGCAGGGGATGAGGGAGTAGCTGGGGTGGTGTTTCAATTTTCATTCATCTATGAATGTCCCTAGAAATCTCAGTCTTAAAAGATTTCAAAATGTAGGGCATCCTAAAGAAAATCATAGGTGATCTTAAAATGGCATTTAGTTGATTTAATGTGAGTTGTTTGTCATCGTGGATGGGGAGGAATCCACTGAAATGATACAGGAAAGTACTGTCTGCAGGTGAGGACAAAACTGTGCCATGAGGTCAGGGAACTCAGTACACAGAAATGGAGAAGGGTGTTCTCTCTGATCGCTGATGGGACAAGAATAATTGCTTGGAGAGAAGATTCCGTGGGCAGCATCAAAAGAAGAAAAACTCATTCAGAGTTAGTGCATCCTTGAAACTATCCTTGTAATTCAGAGGGGAAAACTGCAGCCTGCCTGCGTCATTACCGTCATTCTGCACCTCCCCTCCTAATTGGCAATTCTGTGTGTAGTGAAATTTTGTGTTCTGCACAAGAGGGCTCTAAATATATCTTCTGGTTTGACAATTCCAAAGATATCTGAGGAATCACGGGATGTTCTGCCTTTGATATGAGTTTTAAACCAGGGTTAGAAGCAAAGGAGGTGGCATTTTAATGTATGGCATTCAGATGCTGCACGGTTATGATGAGACCGACATCAAAAAGTGATCAGTCGATACTGACTATACATTTGCCATATGCTCAAGGTCCTCTAATGAGCATTTAAGGAAGAATCCTTCCCTATTTGGACTGGGTTGCTGAGTTCTGTATTGCTGTTCCCTGAACTAAAAATACTGAAGCTAACCAGCTTGCACGGCTCTTCAGGACTCGCCAGATGGCAACTCAAGGCTGTTCTCAGAGCTCAGAGCTGTAGCAGAGCTTTTCAAAGTGTGGTCCACAGACCACCTACTTTTGTCAGAATCATCTAGTGTGCTTGCTAAAAATGCAGATTTCGGGGTCCACCCCATATCTGCTGCATCCGAGTCTTTGGATCTGCCTTTTGACAAAACCAACCAAATACTTTAACAAGTGTTCCCAGGCGAGGACACCAACGTTTGAGAACCTCTGTCCAAGGCATTTGGTTTGCAAACCTGGCACCACGTAGTGTTACTGGGGACCTTTTAAAAAGTACTGATGCTCAACCCCAGCACCAGAGAACCTGATTTACTACATTACTGTCAGGTGACACTAATGTGCAAGCAGGTCCACATGACCCGTTCCTCCAAGTACACCTCTGGATGTTACTGTACATCCACACATCTACACCCAAACACACACCAACAAGTGTCTGAACACGGGGTCAAATGCCCCGGCAATGAGAAACACTGGGGCGATGATGGACAGCACTGACCAGGGACAGCCTCTCGGCTGCATCACTCAGAGCTGTGCAAACACACATTCTCTAGCCTCTGTTTCCTCATCTATGAAATGGGGATGACAACCGTACTTAATCACATGACTGAAGTTAAAACGAAATAGTGTATCTGAAGCATTTTTAGGGACAGGGCTGTGCTGGGTTCTCAGGACACCAGGTCAGCATGGAAATCGCCCCCATCGGGGAGTCTGAGGCCAAGCTTCAGCCTTGCCTTTAAGTGATAGCATGGCTCCGAGCACATAATAAACTCTGGGTTTTGGTTTCCACGTCGGCAAACTGTAGCGGTTCTGTAAAAATATTATGAGAACCAGACTAGCCTGATGGCTAAAGCTCCTTTCTGTATTACGATTTTCTACAGGAATCAGTGGTGTAACAATATAAAGGGGAGAACTGTGCATGAGAAGGAAACACTACGAGTCCACAGGAAGGATGGAGAATTCAGGTTCCTGCAAGGAGGCTGGTCTCCCACAGACCTCGGTCCGAATATCTGCATTCAGCCCCTCAATGAAGCCTTTTCTCATCCCTAAGAATCTCTGCTGAGTGCCCTCAGGGAGGGGAAAGGGCACCCTACCCTGCGAAAGCCCATTGGGGCCAAATGAACAGTGCTGGCCTTTGATCTGCAAGAAAAGTGACTGTGTTATTTCCCACGGGGTATAGTTCCAGAACGATCCAGCCCAGAAACTTCTAGCAGCTTTCCTACAGCCACATGGGGGAAAGAGCCGGAGAGCACAGCCAGCACCAAGCCCAGAAGCGAAGAGGGAGAAGCCGGGTCCTGCTCACGTCACCTGAGTCCTGCAGCTCCCATGGCCGCCTTTCCCCGTCAGTGTGTCCTTCCCTCCCCTTCCTGACTTGAGCCACCTGGGGCCAAGTTTTCTTTCTCATGGAAAGAAACCTGTGCTGATTACCTGAAGAGCCTTTGTCCTCCTCCTTTTCAAGCACCTAAACTTTCTCTCTTTCCCCAAACTGTCCTCCACTAGCCTGGCCTCCAGGGCTCCTCTCAGCCTCCTGACCAAGGACAATTGCTACTTCCTGAGAGCAGCCCGTGGGGTGAGCCTTCCCTTTTTTATACACTAATAAATACTCCAGAAGCCAAAACCCTTCATGTTTATTCCTTTACTTCTCTGCTGATAACACTGGCAGGTGGTGCGGGGCGGTGAAGGCCGCTGCTACCCGCACAGACGGTCGGGGATAAAATAGCGCCTGGAGCCTGGTTTCAGTGTTGGTCAGCAGGTTTGACCTCAGAGGACCCACCCTTACTGACCACCTGATACAACACAGCTCCACAGTCAGATCGTATGAGCCTGAAGGCTCCTTGCTGTTCATCGGATGGAGATGGTAGTAGGATGGGAATACCAGACCCCACAGTTCCAGGGTCCTTGGCCACACGGGCAATAACTACGAACAATACATTGTGTGTATCCCCAAGAAAATGCCTGTTTCCCGCATGGGGTGGAGTGAGGTCCATGTGGGAGTAAAGACCTTGCCTCCCACCCCTCTGTCCTCACAGCTGGGTTTGTTCTCTGCTCCAAATACAAAGTGTTGCGTCCTCCTACAAATCCCCAGGTGGGGTCAGTGGGCACTTCGCCTCATGGGCTAAGTCAGTGAGTCTCCTTCAAAACCAGACCAAACACGTTCTATCAGAGATACATCAACATGCAGTGGACACATAACGTGTATTTGATGTTGGTGGTGATGCTGTGACATCAGCAGATACTCGGAGACACTTCTGAAGACCATTCCATGACCTCCAACTTGCAGCTGGGTTTTCTTCTTGGCTAAAAGTTACAGATTTTTAACTTGATGAAATAATATTCTTCAGAAGGTAAGATTAGGGAATTTATGTGTTGGCTTCCTTCTAATGAGATGGGATCTTTAATCTAGTGTCCACTCCAGAGTGTCTTCTGTTGCTATGGTTACCTCAGGTGAACAACTTCTGCTCCTCAGGTAGGTGGAGACTGACTTTTATCTGTTTGAGCTTATTTTCTCCTCCTGTTTGAATTTACTCTGTTTACTTAGTTGAACAAGTTCTAGATCAAAGAACCATCTTATGTTTGGAGGGAGTGGCTCTGGTGCCTTCCTTGAGAATCACTCACGCCCAAGGTCACAAACAAGCAGATATTCTCCATCCTCATCATGCCGTCTCCTTCCCTCGCAAACCCTCAACCCTGTATGTTGGCATTTTCAGACTCCTTCTAAGGATGTTGGACCCCACCCTCTTTCAATTCAAAAATAAAGGGAGACTTTGGGTCTTTCCAAAGCTCACAATTTCAGACAGTCGTGAGCTGTTTATAGCAGACAATATTCAGTTTTGTAAAGGCACTCAGAGCATTAGAGTCACTTGTTAGAAAGAGATTCCTAAGTCTCGCCCTAGACCAGCCCACTGAGAGTCTCTACGGGGTGGAGCAGAGGATCAGCTTCTTTACTAACAACCTGGGAAGTTTTTGATGCTCATCAATATTTAGAGCCATGGGTTGATGGGAGACCAAGTCCAGCTGAGTATCTGGGAAGGTTTGTTCAGAAAGTCTTGGTAAAAACCCAAGGCCTCCAAACAGAGCTAGTCCTGGTGATGCGACAGCTGGTCGACCCGGGAAATGTGCGAGGCTCCCCAGAGCTCAGGGACCAGTGGGCTTGCCACTGGGGTGACTGGGCCCGAGAAAGTCAAATCTAGGGCCTCTGGGTGGGGCTGTACGTAAACCATGCCAGGAAGCTGGCAGCCTACTTCTTAAAAATCTCCTTGGGAAGAAGACTGTCTTAGAACTGGAGGGGAAACACTATGCTTAAGTGAATTAAGCCAGATGCAGGAGGACAGACAGTATATGATTCCTTTATATGAGGTAGTTAGAATAGGCAGGTTCATGGAGACTGAAAGCAGAACAGAAGTTACCAGGCTCTGGAGGAGGGGGAGTGGGGAGTTATTATTTAATGGGAAAGGTAGTGGTAATGGGTACACAACACTGTGAGTGTGCTTAATGCTGCTGAATTGTATACATACGAATGGTTGAAATGATAAATATTATGTTATATATGCTTACCACTACGACAAAAAACTGTAGAGAAAATGGATTATAATATTTTAAAATCATTGTGTAATCAATAATAGTCATTTTAGAAAGAAATATGAATACAATCCTTGATAAATCATAAATCTAAGAAACAAAGGGATTTTATTACTTGCAGGAGTAGTTACATGAGGTATGATTTGTTGGGCTCCGAAGGTTTTTGTTTTGTTTCATTTTGGTTTGTTTTTCTCGCCCACTTTTCTCATTTTCCAGGTGAGGAAGCTATTTGGCTCTGGTCTCATGTTCCAGAAATCTACTAATGGCTGAGCAACTAGTCCTCCTGATGTCTAGCTACTGTGCCCCACTGCAAACCCTCCTGTATAGTAAACCGAAAGGCCCCGAGGAAATGCATACTTTAAACTCTGCCCAGTGGGAACTTCCTTGGTGGCACAGTGGTTAAGAAGCCACCTGCCAATGCAGGGGACATGGGTTTGATCCCTGGTCTGGGAAGATCCCACATGCCGTGGAGCAACTAAGCCCGTGCGCCACAACTACTGGGCCTGCACGCCATAACTGAAGCCTACGCACCTAGAGCCTGTGCTCTGCAACAAAGAGAAGCCACCATAACGAGAAGCCCACGCACCACAATGAAGAGTAGCCCCCTCTAGCCGCAACTAGAGAAAGCCCATGTGCAGCAACGAAGACCCAACGCAGCCAAAAATAAATAAATTAATTTAAAAAAACTAACCAAAAAACCACATTAAACTCTGCCCAGTGATCTCCTGTCCACATGGGGCCTCCAGTTGACGGCAGCACTCGAGACAGGCCCCACTGCATGAACCCTGCACCCTCGGGCACTACCTGTGTTTGCCCAGGTGACCTCACAACAGCCCACGAGGGAGTGATTTATTACCTTCACGATACAGATGAGAATCCTGGGTCCCAAGGCGTTTGACTTGCAGCAGTTTGCACATGGAGATGGGGACTGGGAGACAACGGCGTTGGACACCCTTCACCCATTCTGTGATTTTTGGTCAAGGGCAAGTCCCCGACAAACATCTCACAGAAATGACTTACAGTCCATAAGGCCCTCTCCCTCCGTGTTCCCTCTGCTTTGTTAGCTAATAAAAGTGCTCGAGACGGTTAATACTGATACCTCAGGATGCTTCAATTAAATGAAACATTAACATTTTATGTTCGCTCCCAGGAGAATTTAACTTGAAGTTTTACTGATTGCTTTGCTGCTGACATTAATTTAAGTACACACAATAAAGGGACCCCCAAATAGTTCAGAATAACATGTTTTTCAAGGGAAGGTAGGACAACTTTGTCAGAGAAAGAAAACAGAGCTATAAAACCCAATAAAACTTTCAAAACAAGGCACAGTAATCTGTCTGGAGTGCAAGTGTGTTTCACTCCCACCTGAGTTCTGCCCCATCAGCGCTGGACGGAGGAGAAAGTGCACACAGACTCCATCCACCTTCTTCCCCTTTCCCTTCAAACATCATAGGCTGATACTGTTATTAGTTGGTTAAGACTTAGACTCCAACTCTTCCCATAATTAAACCACTCAAAAAACACAACCATTATAAACAAACAGAAGAAAACCAGTTAAAGAAGCTGAATGGCACAAGCCAACCCTATGTCGTTCTGTTTATTTGAGGAAAGAAGGGAGAAGAATGAGTGAAGGGAGCGAAGACCAAGAGTCCACATGGATGCACTGGATCAGCAAGGGAGACCAGCAGACAGGAGAGACGGTAGGAAGAGAGAAAAAAGAGAAGAGGAGGAGAGCAGTGAGGATGCAGAGTGAGGGATAGGCAGGGTGGGATGGAGAAGTGGGGGATGGGTGGGTGGGATGCAGAGTGGGGAATGGGCAGGGGGATGCAGAGTGGGGGATGGGCGGGGTGGGCTGGAGAGGGGGATGGGTGGGGTGGGATGGAGAAGTGGGGGATGGGCAGGGTGGGATGCAGAGTGGGGGATGGACGGGGGATGCAGAGGGGGATGGGTGGGGTGGGATGCAGAAGTGGGGAATGGGCGGGGTGGGATGGAGAGGGAGGCAGAGAGGGTGTCCGCAGCTGGAGAGTGGCTTGGAAGAGTTTACATCAGAAAGAAGAATGTGAAAAGAACAGAAATGGTTTCCGGCCAAGTCCACTGTACCTGGGGCTTGGATTCGGGGGTGACTGGCCCCTTGCTCCTTTCTCTCCACTAATGGACATCCTGCAGCCTCAGCCTGCGTCTGACAGTCTAAATTAAGGTAGAAAGTTTGGGGGAGGGGCTTCTCAGTATTCACAATTTTAGGAATAACAGGTTTTTATGATCAATTAATTTGATAGGAATAACATAAAGCAATGAGTCAGGAATATAGGGTTCTAGCCAGTTCTACCATGGTTAGCCCTGTGACCTTAAATAAGCATCTGATCATGAGAGCCACCTGCTTCGTCTGTCAAATAAAGTTCACAACTGCAATCCTTCCGCCCATATCCAGCTCCCAAGCTCATAAGAGAAGGGATGTGATGTGGGTGTGTGTGAAAAGCAACATCATTCATCTGAGCTAACATGTCTTCTATTATGAAGATTCTACTTGCCTAACCATGGTGCAGGTAGAACCACTCATCGAAACAACACTTACAGGACGTATGAGTCAGAAGTCAGGAAGTAACAGATAGTTTGGGCCCCCACAGCTATCATTAGCCCTCTGCACAGCTGACTGCCTGAAACCGTCTATAATGTAATAACACAAATTCATCTCAGGCAAGGGACCAAACAGGCTGCAGCACCGTATATGAGTTTAACTGGCAGCCAGCTTGGGTTTAAAATACTATGTAGATTCAGAGTTTGAAAGAACTGAAGAAAAGATGATTAGCCGTCATTTTCTTACTAAGGTGAGAGGTTAGGAGTTGGAAACTACAATCCAATGAGAAAAAGCTCAATGCCCTATAAGCTGCTGGGATTTAAACTAAGAAAGGTCATGTCAGATGGTGAACAAGAGTGAACTCTAGGAACAAATTTCCAGAGAATGGCAAATGGAAGCACACACACCACACAACATCACACATGTGCAAATGACATAAAGAAACAGAAACTGGAACAGATTACTCGGGTTTCAACATAAAACTTGATGTTAACGCTAATGCAAGGTCTTAATATCAAAGATCAAATGTTGCCTATAGAAGCAATATGCAGAACTTTGAGCAGAACTCAAAGAAGATATTTTCAGTTAAATAGGAGACGTTTGCTGCACGAAATGACAAATTCATTGTCAGAAGTTGGTACCTCTGAGACAGGCTGGGATCTGGAACCCTGTGCTGCGATGCTGCAATGCTTGCACCTGGATACACCTCTCCCCGAGCAATAAAATGCAAAGAAACTATATGGGACTAAAAATAATGCATGCATACGCCGTTGGGGCAAATTCTGGACAAAAGATACAAAGAGACCAAAAAACCCAACTGCCACTTCTGAAGAGCTCATAGCAAAAGCAGGGGGTCGGGAGCAAAAGCAGTGTACTGTGCATGCCCCCTGCACTCAACGCCACCAGAGGCGTGGGCAAAACACCTAAGCCACCCCTCTGGCCCGACCCCCCAGACACACCCCTACCCTCACCCTGTATAAGAAGAGCTCGCCCCCCCTCAGGGAGAGGCAGGCTGGGGAACCGGCTGTTTGTTCTCCCTCCCCCTGCTGCAGCCGGGCCTGAATTTCCTGTCTGGCCTCTGGTCAGTTTCTGTTGATTAAGGAGGCTGACAATCCTGCTCCGTATCAGCTCCACGTGGGAGGAGGCCCTCCTTTCTCTGCACCCCACATAACATCAGGCATACGATCACCGCAGAGCTGTTATTCATTTCCTTCTCCTCACCTGAACTGCCTTCCCATCTAAATTCTGGGGTTGGAGAAATTCTCCTCTTTGCCAAGACTCAGTTTCAAGTTTGTTAGGTGAAGCCCTTTGGAATCACACCAACCTACACTGCTTTCTGCCGCCTCTGAAGCAAGCCGTTCGTACCGGCAGCCCTCTTTTCACACTCAGTTAACAGAAATCTCATCTCCTCAGTTGGAGCATGTGCCAGTCGAAGCTGGGACGGACGGAGCTTGTTTTCTCTTCCTGGGGGCAGACTGTCTACTAGCTCACTAGTCAATATCCAGCATCTCACACACCACCCACAGCACGGCCAGTGCTCAGTAGATGTCTATCAAGGAAAGGAATACATGCATGAACAGATGGTCTTGAGTTCTGTCTGGTTGTATCTGATGGGGAAGACAAAGGTCAAGATAGATGCTTTTGTTTTCCAAAGAGAATATAGAAAGCAGTAATTTCTTAGAAGAATGCCAGGGTGAAAAGGAACCAATGGATCTATTGAAAGTAAAGACTGAGGGACTTCCCTGGTGGTCAAGTGGGTAAGACTCCATGCTCCCAATGCAGGGGTCCCGGGTTCGATCCCTGGTCGGGGAACAGATCCTGCATGCTGCAACTAAGGGTCCACATGCCGCAACTAAAAGATCCCACATGCCACAACTAAGACCCAGTGCAGCCAAAGTAAGTAAGTAAGTAAGTAAATAAATAAATAGAAATCACTGTTCATTAAAAAAAAAGAAAAAAAATCATACTGGCAACAATTAAAAAAAAAAAAAGAAAGTAAACCTTGATCCTAGAGTGGGAATAGTAACTTCCAGTACATTCCATGAAGATTGTATGAGATGCACCGTCGAGATCAAGTAGGAACGACTTGGGAAGACAGTAAGACTGGCACAGAGGCATGGACACACGTGTCAGTAAGACGAGGAGGTTTGTTCTGTGCTGACTGTGAACAGATCGCTGTGCCGTGTGCTGGTGTGTGAACATGCGTGGGTACACGTGTGCATGCCTGTGAATGTGCGTAGTGAGTGATGCAGAAACACTAGAAGATGTACCAAAGGCACTTGAGAACACAGGAGAATATATTCTATCAGAATGACAGGAGAGAAAACAAACACACCTATACAAAAAAACGAGAGTCACATCAAACCCAGTGTGGCTACAAAGTAAATCCCTCAGTGAATGGACCTGTCAGCCTGCATCCTAGATGTGATGCCTCCCTTGAGGAAACACTCTGTGCAAAACGTGTAAGAGAGACCAGCTGGCAGGGAAAGTCACGCAGGGGTGGGGTGGTTACATGGACAGTTCAAAGAATCAAGATGGCACTGGGTTCCTGCAATGTGCTAGATTAAGCGGACAGAGAACACACTCCCATTAAATACATAAACATAGGTACACATCATAAAGCTTTCTGAAAATACATAAAGCTTGAAATAAGGGAAATTTCTAGATGCCAGAAATGAAGACAAAATTTGTGGTGAGAATACAGAATTCCAGCGTAGGCCTGGGCAGCTGATGGGGGTGGGTAGTGTCAGGCATGAATATAGGCTTAGGGTTGGGGTCTGAGGTTTTAATGCCCCCAGGGGACAGGATGCCTTGGGCCTTGATGTGGCCTTGAGCTGAGACTGTGGACCCCTTAATAAATCCAGTGCCCACACATGGATTAACCTTCTTTGAAAATGGGACTAGCAATTAAAGTACAACCAGTCAGGAGCAGGATAAATAAAAATGAATCTCCCCCCCCACACACACACAAATCACGGTGAAGAGGCAAGACGTGCATCCAAGCAATCAGGGCAAAAAGACATTTCCTGAAGAACAGCACATGTTGGTTATACCCAGAATTACTACCAGTAACACAGAGGCTGGAGAAAACGGATTATTGTTTTTAAAGATGGAAGAAAAAAGCAATCTAAATTTTTAGCTGAACAACTATCTATGTGACGGCCAAACAACTGCGGTAGTTTATCAGCCACAGACATTCACCGAGGTGACATGGCAGGAGCCTGAACCAGGTAGCGGTCAATGCCGCTGTCCACGGTGAGCAAAGAAGGGACTAAATATGCAGGACAAGCAAAAGAGCCTGTGGAAATAATCACTGATGATTATTCTGGCGCCTGGAGGAGGGTTAAACAAGGTGCGTTGAATACGAGACAGCAATAACATGAAGTGGGTGCAGGAGTGACAGGAGAGAAGCAGCAACAAAGAACGCTGTCAATCCTAAAAAATGCAATACAGGGAAACGAGGAAAACAAAGAAAAAGCATGGTGTGTAGAAAAAACAAATATGATTTTAGGCATCGTCAACATTTATCAGTAGTATAGTAACTGAGCTAGTGAACAGTTTTAGAGCCCTATTTCAATCATCAGTCAGAAATTCATCATTGTTATGAAATTTGGTCATGTAGCAGACCTACAAAGTCTCATATGTACTCCTAAAATGCATCTCAAGCAGAATACACTCTGTGTTGCAGGAAATTAGGAACCGATTACAAAAAGCTAAGGGTAAAAACAGGCATGTTTGGAAGCTAAATAATATATGAGTAAAAAATTATAACGTAAAATATGAACTATTTAGAACGGAATGGCAATAAAACCATCCATATCAAGATTTGTGATGCCCCTAAAATAACAGAGGCAAATTCATACCTATTCTCTCATAAAAAGAAAGAAGACTGAAATTTAGTGCTAAGATTTCATCTCAAAAAATTTTAAAGTAAATGCAAAGACAGTGCAAAGAAGGAAAGAGTACAGTAAGAGTGGAAATTAATGGGAGGGAAAACAAAGATGAAAAGAGAAAATAAAAACCTCTGAAAATAATACGAATATGCAAAATTATGTCAAAATCAATTAGGATCAAAAAAGAAAAGGGATGAACAATATTAGTACTGAAACATAAGGCATAACTACATTAGAAAAATGTCAGATGAAAAGATATGAACAACTTTATTATAATAATTTTGAAAACTTAAATGTAATTGATGATTTTCTAAACAAATATTAGAATTGACTCAGCAAAAATATACCTGAATAGAACTGCAACCAGTAAAGGAACTGAAATACTAGTTGAAAAGGAATTAGTGAACCATAACAGCATCAAACCCAAACGCAATAAATACCCTCTACTGAAAAATAAAAATAGAAGGGAGAAAGCCTCTCAAAACATAACTAGCAATGAATATTTTAAAAATACTTCATATCCAAATAAGGTATCTCAATACCTGCAATATTGGTTCATTTAACATTGGGAATTTTATTTAGCAATGGAGTAAACAGAAAGAAAAAATATGATCACCTCTTTAAGTATAAAATCATAAATTCTTAAAAAATCCAACACCTGTTTATAATTCAAAAATAAAGCAATTAAAACTAGGGATGGAAGGGAGCTTTACTAATCTTCTAAAGGGCAGCTACCCTTTAGAAATATTCGCAGCATCAAAGATAGAAACAGTCACCTCAAATTAAGAAGAGGACTAGAGCGCAGGCTCTCATGGTTTCTAGATTAGCTATGGACTAGAAAGTAGTGGCCAATGCAGTAAGGCAAAAAGCAAACCAACAGTGAACAAGAATGCACGTAAAGTAAAGAAGGAACAACCTTGTCACTGTTTACAGAAGTCTATATAGAACTATCCATGAGAATCCAACAAACCAATAAAACTGGTAACATTACTATATATAAGGTTCACATTAAAGAGTCATTAACATTTCAATTCATTGATAACAACAATCCCTGTAAAGTGTGATTAAAAAGAAAGAACTAATTCCCATTATTTAAAAATTATATAGAATTAATTATTCTAAAATAAATTTAAGTCATTTATGGCGAATATTATAAAATTGGAAGACTTAAAAGAAGACCTACCTATGTATGCTATATATCATATTCCAGGATGGGATAATTCAACATTATAAGTTGTCAATTCTCTCCAAATTAACATCTCAATTCAATATAATTTCAATAAAAATGCCAAGAGGGATTTTAAGGGAACTTGCAAGCTGATCCCTGATTCATAGGAAGGAGTTCCAAATGGATTCCTGATTTACATGTGAGAGTAATGGGCAAATAATAGCCAAGGCAGTTTCTGAAAAGAAGAATTTGAAGAAGGAACTGGCCACACCAGGTACAAAGATTGATCATAAAGCTATGGTATGTGAAAAGGTTGGTACTGTATAAGGATAGATAAAAAGAACAGAGGTGAAAGACAAAACAAACCATCAAACACAGCATTGGTAAATGACCATTATTGCAAGGAGATCCAAGAGGGAGGGGATATATATGTATACATATAGCTGATTAACTTCATTGTACAGCAGAAACTAACACAACACTGTAAAGCAATTATACTCCAATAAAAAAACAATAAAATAAAGACTACCAGGACATGATGGAACAGTTTAATGAATTATGATCAAAAATGGACTATTCATGTAGGAGGAATACAAAGTTAGATCCTTTCTCCACAATATAAATAAAAATACATTGCAAAAAGACTATAGATGTAAACAAACTGTATAACTTTTAGATGAAGGATACATTAGAATTTTTAATTTACAAATAAAATTTTAAATTGAAGAATAACGCAGCCAGAAAAAGTGCACAAATCATGCATACAGTTCAGTGAATTTTTGCAGTGAACCATGCAAATCAAGGACTAGAACTTTACCAGACATGACCAAGTCCCCTGTGCACCTCTCAGTTGTTTACACTCTTACCCTAAGGTAACCACTCCTCTCCCGACATTTATCTCTATATAGAGTAGTCTGAGTATGGTTTTTTTTTTTTAACTTTGTATAAATGGAATCATTATGGTATTACTCTCTTGTGTCTGACTTTTATTCCTTAACATTACTTTTATGAGAAAAGATGAAAAAAGAAAAAATAAAATAAAAGCAGAACAGGGCACCCAGAGCTCTGAAAGAATATGTATGGTTTAACACACGTGTAAGTGCAATTCCAGAAAGAGGGCAGAGAGACAAGGGGGCAGAAGAAACATGGGAAGAGGTGAGGGCTGAATGAAAGACAGCTAACTACAGATCCAGGAAGTCACAGAACCCCGAACAGGTTAAATACAAAGACAATTACTTCTATGCACATCATATGCAAAATGCTGAAAATCAAAGATAAAGGTAAAATCTTGAATGCATCCAGAGAACAAAGAAATATACATCTGATGTAACAAAACAAGAAAGGCAACAAAGTTCTCTTCAGAAACTATGCAAGCCAGAAGATGATGAAATGCTGTATTTAAGTACTGAAAGAAAAAAAAATCAATTTGGAATTCTTTATTCAGCAAAAATGTCTTTAAAAAATGAAAGTAAAATAAAGACTTTTTCAGATAAACAAAAGCTGAGTGAACACCAGTATTACAATGTTAAATGAAGTCCTTTAGTCAGAAAGAAATGATGCCAGAGGACATCTGTATCTATAAAAAGAGATCAAGAATTAATAAAAATAGGTGGTAAAACATAAAGCTATTTTTCTTATTTTAATCATTTTTGAGAATAGTTGATCTCCTAAACTAAAAAACATGCATTGTGGGTTGTAGAAATAAAACATATGACAACATATCACAAAGGATGGGATAATGGAAATGGAAGAATACTGTTTTAAGGTTTTCACACTTTATGTAAAGTGTGAAATATCATTTGAAAATAAGCTGTAAAAAGTGAAAGATGTTAACTGTAAACCCTAGAGCAACCATGAAAAAGCAAGGGAAGAGCTTTAGTTTATAATCTAATAGTGGATATAAAGTGGAATAATAATAAAAAAAACTTAACTAAAAGAGGGCAGGAAAGACTAAACCAAAAATCAGATGGGATATATTAAAACAAAAATCAAATAATAAGATGGTTGCTTTAAACCAAATCACGTTGATAATTACCTCAAATGTAATGGTCTAAACTAGGGTCTAAACGTATTTTCTCTAAAGGGACAAGTTATAAATGCTTTAGGTTTTGCAGGCCATGCAGTGTCTGTTGCAAATACTTTTGTAGTGCAAAAATCTTAGACAATACAAAAACAAATGCCCATGGCTGTTTTCCAATAAAACTTTATTTACAAAAACAGGCAATGAAGGCTTGTTTAAACATTCTGCTTAAAAGGCAGAGATTGTCAAATTGAAAACAAACAAACAAAAGCAAAAAAACAAGACCTAACTATATGTTATCTACAAGAAACACACTTTAAATGTAAAGATACAGAAGAGTTAAATGTAAAGGATGGCAAAAGTCACATGATGCAAATACTAATTGAAAGAAAGCTGCACTGGCTATATTAATATATTAATATCAAGCAAAATAGACTGCAGAACAAGGAATATTAACAAAGATAAGGGAATACTACCAGGAGGGATGTTTCATAATGATGAAAGGTTCGGCTCATCAAGAAGACATAAAAATCCTAAATCTTATTACGTATCCTAATAAGAGCACATCAATACTTATTAAGCCAAACCTGACAGACTTGAAAAGAGAACTAGACAAACCTAAATACAGGTAGAGATTTCAATCCTCCTCACTCTGTAATTGGCTGAAAAGGTAGACTGAACACATCAGAAATTAAATAGAAGCCTTGAACCATGATACCAACTAACTGAACCTAATTGGCATACTTTAAACAGGCCACGGACAGCGTCAGATCACATCTTTTCAAACAGCCCAGGTACAGCCACCAAGACAGACCATCTCTGTTGAATCTGAGCGTTCTGGATGTGGGTATCTATCAATAATGCTGTCTGTGCTTTTCTGTACCTTTGAAATATTTCATGATGACATGACAACAAACCAAATGTCTGATTACCTTCAAAACAGTACAAGCTTTGAAAATGAATAGACCCGGGTCTGTGACCTGGTTTCCCAAACAACCAGCCGAGCACCTGAATGTTGCACTGACTTTCTCTTATCTTGCTTCCCTCATCTCGAAAAGGGGATACCTTGTATGGGCTACCATGTAGGTTTCTTTTGAAGATTAAATTAGATCATGTCCATAAAGTTTTAACATGGTGCCTGGCACACATTAAGCACTTCAAAGCACTAATTATTATTACTTTATGAAACTGTCTTTGGGACAGGATAAGAAAATTAACCAAAAGGGAATATGATTCACGGAAGTTCACATTTCCCCCAAAAGAGCTGGCAGATTGAAGTAGGTTGTGAGTGGCAGGACAGCTTTAGTTGAGTCGAGAGCTCATCCATGACACAGTTTTGCAAAGAAAATGGTTCACCCTGTAGAGAAAAGCAGGATGGAAATGATGTCACAGTGAGGGATGGGAGGGAGCGTTTCTGAGACCAGGGTCAATCCTATTACTCTGGATAGATGTGCCCTGATGAAGGAAGTGCTGGGATCTAGTAGAGGTCCCCGCTCGAGGGGAGAGAATGGCTGGAAATGAAGGCAACGACTCTTGTTCCACCGCTGCACGAGTGTTCACTTAACCACGGAGCGCCTCCCTCCCCACCCCTCCCTCCCTCCCTGTCTCCTTCCCCTCTTCTTTCTGAAATAGACTTACTTTAGTTTTTACAGCAGTTACAGGTTCACAGCAAAACTGAGTGGAAGGCACAGATATTCCCCATATACCACCTGCCTCCACACACGCATAGCTACCATTTATCAGCACCCCTCCCCATCACTGGTGCATCTGTTAAGATTGACGAACCTACACTGACACGTTATAATCACCCAGAGACCATGGTTTATGTTAGGATTCACTCATACATTCTATGGATTAGGACAGATTTATAATGACTTGTATCCACCATTACAGGATTATAAAGAGCAGTTTCACTGCCCTAAAAATCCTCTGTGCTCTGCCTGTTCATCCCTCCCTCCCCTTTGCCCCTGGCAACCACTGATCTTTTTACTGTCTCCATCGTTTTGCCTTTTTCAGAGTGTCAGACAATTGGAATCATACAGCATGTAGACTTTTCAGACTAGCTTCTTTTGCTTAAATTCATTTAAGGTTCCTCCGTGTCTTCTCATGGCTTAATATAGCTCATTTCCTTTTAAGGTTCAATATCATTCCATTGTCTGGATGTACCCACATTCTCTTCATATATAAAGCGAGGATAATATCTTCAACCTTCTCAATTTCATGTGAGTATTTTGTGAAATAAAAGAGGTAAACGATATGGATATGAGAGTACTTCGTAACTTCCAAACACAATGACAGTCCTTAGAGAGACCTGCCATCTGTGCACACCGTGGGGCCGTCACTGCCCGTTTTTATAGCGCAGAGCTTGCAGACAGCTGAGTTCTCTACAAGGCATCAGTGTGCTCTCTCACTGACTTCAGCTGCACCTATTTGCAAGTTTGCATCCAACAGCAAAGACATCAGCAGCAAAATGAACACTGGGCACATTCCCGGTGCTTTTGTCATAACCCGCAGAATAAGGTGCAGCTATGCCCAGCTCTGCCTCTCAGGAGCCCAAGCCACTGCCGGGGGTTCTCCTCTAAAGGAGAATGGTTGCCAGGGCATCTACACCATGGACTCCTCTATTCCAGGGTCCACGGTGATACTAATCATTAGCACCAAGGTGGTGGATTCATGGTGAGGTGCCTGAAAATTGATATGTCAAACGGCACTTGATACAATTAAGATGAACAGGGACATGCAGCACCGTAAAAATAAAGACTATGGGATTCTCTGAGCATCCTTGTCACTGAAAGATGCACATGGACTGTGCCAGCCTATTCTTAGTTACCGCATGGAGTCGAGTTCCAGAACATAAAAAAGGAAGCAGTGCATCTGATCTGTTGTCAGGTTCCTTCCCTGAGTGACAGAGGGATTTGGCAAGGCTTTACTGGAATTGTGTTCGATTGTTTCCAGGGGATAACGGCAGCCTTTTGTCTGTCAGAGCTGCTATAATCTATTTATAATGCTGTTAATTTCATGCACCAGTGTTTCACTGTTGGAATCAGTGACACCGAAAATGCAGTCTTAACTTGGGTGGCCAGTCGGAAACTAACTGGGTGATGATTTGGGTGTCTGTGTCCCCGTATCCAGGATCTGTGCCGGGGCTGACAAGGGTGTGAATGAACACCATCAGCTGGAAAAAATGTTTGCTCTGCATAGTTTACATCTAGAAGTTCAATGTTAGCCTGTTTCAATCAGTACATTTCTTTTTTTTTATCTCATAAAGAGGTTTTCACCTTATGAAGTGCTGACTAAGCTTTGTTTCTTGGTATAAAATTCAGGACTTAAAATTTAAGTGTACTTGTGAAATTGCCTAGTAAACAGATAATGTTAGCCTGTAACTTGGTCCTGATTTGGGTAAACAAACATCTCACGGTTTTAGTAGAATTCTGAACAGAAGACAATGACCAATTCCATTGTTCTTTCTTCACTATGGGTTACGGGTTGAATTGTGTCCCCCCCAAAAAGAATGTGTCGAAGTCCTAACCCCCAGTACCTCAGAATGTGACTTTATTTGGAGACAAGGACTTTACAGAAGTAATCAAGCTAAAATGAGGTAATTAAGGAGGCACCTAAAACAATATGAGCGGCGTCCTTGTGAAAAGGACCGAGACCAGGGACATCGGGAGAACGTCATGTAGAGGAAGGCAGAGATGAGGGTGATGCTTCTAGAAGCCAAAGATGCCCAACCAATCACCAGAACTAGGAAGAGGCCTGGGTCAGACTCTCCTTCACGGGCCTCTGCAGGAACCAACCCTGCCGACCCCCTGACCTCCTTGCACGTCCAGCCTCCAGAGCTGTGAGACAGTTTCTGCTGTTTGGACCACCCAATCTGTGGCACCTGGTTACAGCAGCCCTAGCAAACGAATGCACCATCCAGGTCGCAGCTCATCACTGGTGAGCCGTGCGGCAGGTGCAGTCACATGCCGACGCATCTCCTCTCTCTCACCTCTCAGGTCACATGAGCTTTCAATGCCTTCAACAGGCCCGGCTGTCCTGCTTCATGGCCTTTACACATACTCTTCCCGCTGCCTTGAAGTAGTAAGAAGCTCTCGGCTGCCTCTTCACTACTTTTAGAATTTAATAGTAGTGAGCAGTTCATTGGGTCATCACCTTCTAGAGACATTAGCCAACTCTTAGCTAAGAACATCACAAATACTTTATTCATAGCTTTTTTCTACCCACACTTCTAGTTAACCTAAAACAGATGGACCAATAGAAATAATGTCTTGTGCTTTCAAAAATCTGAAGAAATGTATTTTATCTTAAGTAAAGTCGGATGTTATTAGTTTCCTAAAGTTGTTCAGATTGGCCTCACTTGTCTAATTGTGAAGGTTCACTGGTTGGCACTCTTAGGCTCTTTCTACAAAACTGCAAATTCCTAAGTGTGGATGCCATTTCTCCAATGTTCTCCACTTGGGCCTTTGTCTCCTCAACTCTTCCTTCAAGGGCCACATCAATATGCATTTTCCCTCTAGAAGTTTCTCCCATATTAATCTACACCATGCCAGGCTCTCTCCTGCTTTCCTCAACCCCTTCATAGACAGTGGCTATAAAAACACCATGAACATCCTTCAAGGGGCTTCCCTGGTGGCGCAGTGGTTATGAACCTGCCTGCCAATGCAGGACACATGGGTTCAAGCCCTGGTCCGAAAAGATCCCATATGCCGCGGAGCAACTAAGCCCATGTGCCACAACTACTGAGCCTGCGCTCTAGAGCTTGTGGGCCACAACTACCGAAGCCTGCGAGCCTAGAGCCCGTGCTCCACAACAAGAGAAGCCACCGCAATGAGAAGCCCATGCACTGCAATGAAGAGTAGCCCACGCTCGTTGCAACTAGAGAAAGCCCACGCACAGCAACAAAGACCCAACACAGCCAAAAATAAATTAAAAAAAAAAAAAAGAACATCCTTTGAGGTTTTCTCAAGAGTGGTGCTTGCATATCGTTAAAATCGCCAGTTGCAATGCAGCCAGGTGCTGACAGGGCTCCATGCCACCGGCTGAAATGCAAATTCTCTGCATGCAGGATTAAGCTCTTCTTCTCCTCTCCTCAGAGCACCCAGCTTAGCACTCAGTAAGTAGGAGACCCGCAAGTCATTTTTCACTGACAGCATGAAGAAAAAATGGAACAGTTTTACTTCAATGGTTTTTGTAATTTGGGTCAAATGCCCTTCTCCTTTTCATGACTAAAATGAATACCTGATCCTGGGAAAAGTAAGTCCTGCTTCGTTCTAAGTGGGAGATAAGGGTTTTTATGTACAAAGAAAAATGCTCCAAAGTGCAAACTCCACTCAGATGTCAGAACATATTAAGCATAATAAGGTAAAGAGAAGTGCAGCACAGCCTCCTTTGCAAATAAAGCCCATTCTCCTCTCTTCTGCCTTACCTTCTCTACTGCAGGAACTGAGGGAATACAAGAGCTTTTTTACTTAGCAAATGAGTGGTACAGTTACCCAGCTCTTCTGCACTATTATGGAAAGTGCCACCTGGTAGAGATTTTTCCGCTCACTGTAACAGTGGAAAAAATATCTCTTTAGCCAGCCCCACAGCTATTATGATTCACTCCTGTAAAAATCATATATAGTTGATAATCCTAGAATGAATGGCCGTTAATAAGTGATCTAATTCACTCTCTTTACAGGTGAATCAGGGTGGGAGGGTTGCAGTAATTTCTCAAGGTCAAACTAGACAGTAGCAGCATGGAGGGGACAATCGGTTTTGGGTCCAGGACTCTGTTCCTATAGCACAGCTGGGTTCAGGAATGCCAGGTAGGAAGCAAAAGAGAAGGGCAGGGTGGAGTGTAGGAGAAGGAAAAAAGAGACAGCAGGGGCAGGACAGCAACAGTGAGAGAAAGCAAGCTGGGGAGAGTGAGGGAGCAGGCAGGGGCGAGAGAGCTGGGAGCAGAATGAAGTCAGCCAACACCCTGCACTCACCTTTAGGATGCTGTTATAATATCCGAAATCACACGGCTGTTTTAAAATTCATCAACACCAAGTAAAACTTGAACTCCATACAAGGAATCAGTTACACAGCTGGGGGTTAAAACACACAAAGCTCACCGAAGTACAAATGCTACTCCCTTACCAGCGCACCCTGCCCATGACTGGGTCTGGAGTCCAGTCTGGGTAATCCACGGGGATTTGGGTCTCTATTCATGTTGCCTTCCAGAGCCTGGGGAGAGATCTGATGTCCAGGCAGGGTCCTGATCTGGTCTAGGTCAGACGTAGAATCCCAGTCTGATACCTACCGTTGACAGTTTCCTGTATGTTCAGTACTGTGGTAGGTGCTATGGCGGAGGGCAGAGGGGGGAGCAAAGACGATACTTTCTATTCCTTTCTGATACTTCAAGTTGGGGATCAGATATGCATATTAAGGAAGTCAAACAAAATGCAAGAGGGGGAATATTTACATGTCAATGAATCAGAGGCAGCAGACACTCTAGGGATTCAGTGTCACAAACAGCATCGACCAGAGAAGACCTGGGATGAGAAGAGCAATCATTGCTACCTAAGGGGAAAGTAACTAACTTCTATTCCTTCATTCCTTCATTCAGTATTCACTTAGCTTACACAGTGGGGCAAGATACCAAGGATGCAATAATGAAGAAGATATATTGCCTACCTTCAAGCCTGAGTCTAGCAAGGGATACAGACAGTCATATGCACAGAGTAATCAGTCATGCAGTCCTAGAAACAGCATCAGCAGGTGGGCATATTACAGAATGACTGAGCTGTGGTGGAGTGATTTTACAACATGAAAATTTCCATCCGCAATCCCCTGAGCTGTCCTTCCTGATGCTTGATTTTGCATCCAAAAGGACCACCTAGACCAGGGAACCCAAGGGAGTAATGTGACCCCTGGAGTCATCCTTTGGCTAAAATAAGAATCAGAGTCTGCTGCCTTGGAAAGTTGGGGGAGGTCTGTCATCACTCCTGTGTTTTCTCCCAGGTACCTGACCAAGGGGCACGTGTTCTTGCTGCCAGCCCCTTGGTTCTCCTGCCTGCATGGAGGCTGCACACATATCATACAATTAGGATGTTATTAGCTACTAAACTGTTCTCATCACAATTCTAGCATAGGATATAGCTGTGAACAATGCAGCCTAACCCACCAGCTCAATCATTGTATGGGAGACTTGGGTCCATGATTAAAGGGCAGAGAGGTTTGCATTTCCCCTGTTGGAGGCTCCCAGCCCCCCCAGTACCTAGAACGAAGCTGCACACACTGACGGAGCTCGGGTTCTGGTTGACTGATTCCTCAGATGCAGCCAGGAGCATCCCTCCACTCCAGAGCTGGCGTAAAGACTGGGGCCCAGAGGCAAGTCCATTCTTCTGCGCAAGGGGGTCCATTCTTTTTGTTTGTTTCCATTTAGACACACATCAGTGGCCACCAGGGTCCAAGAAGGGATGTGTGACTTTTTTTAATGATCATGCCCTCAGACTCTGAACAAATAGCTTGCTAGAGCTGAAGATCACCCATCCAACCTCTAAATGAGGTCAGTTCATAATGCTAACAGCACGGTGAATGAGCACAATCTAATTTTTAAAGTATTTTAAGATCTCATGTATTTCTTTCCTCAAGGATTCATAGAAAAGAAAGTACACCCTGTGGTCTCAAGAAGGTAGCTTTCACACACCAAGCATTAGTAACAAGGCAACCGCCTCATTATTCAACCAAGATCTGTGCTAATCTACCAAGGAGACCAGAACCGAGCAGGACGGGAGCTGCTCATGTGACGCTGACAGCGCCTGTACCACACTCACGCCTGGAGCAGACACAGCCACAGGCAGACGGATGGGGATCAACCTGCAGTGTCTGTAACACCTGTCAGGCGCCCCGCAGTCATCGCCCTGCTGACAGAGCATCACACCATTAACGAAGAGGACCGGGAAAGCTAACTGCCTCTGCGGCGCCCTCCCCCGTGGCTCTCTTCCAGTCTCACTTCTCCCCAACCTGCTTTCCGCTGGAGCCTGCAGAAAGAACATCCATAAGGATGAGAGAGATGCCTTTCTTATTTCAGCACCCGCCCCGCCGGTCAGCTTGTCAAGGGGCCAGTGACCCGGCGTCTCCCAGCCCCTGGAGAATGCATGGCTTCCCCTCCTCTTTTGCTCATTTCATGAAGCTGGGTTTAGGGTAGTTTGTGGGGTAAAGATTGGCTGGTGAGGCAGTCTTGTGCGTCACTGGACCTGTGTTTCTTTTCTTTTTAACTTTTTATTTTATATTGGAGTATAGCTGATTAACAGTATTGTGTTAGTTTCAGGTGTACAGCAAAGTGATTCAGTTATACATATACATATATCTATTCTTCAAATTCTTTTCCCATTTAGGTTATTACAGAGTATTGAGCAGAATTCCCTGTGCTATACAGTAGGTCCTTGTTGGTTATCCTTTTAAAATATAGCAGTGTGTACATGTCAATCACAGAACTCCCTAACTATCCCTCTCCCCACTATTCCCCCCGGTAACCATAAGTTTGTTCTCTAAGTCTGTGAGTCTGTTTCTGCTTCGTAAATTAGTTCATTTGTATCATTTCTTTTTAGATTCCACATAGAAGCAATATCACACGATATTTCTCTTTCTCTGTCTGACTTACTTCACTCAATATGACAATCTCTAGGTCCATCCGTGTTGCTGCAAATAGCATTATTTCATTCTTTTTAATGGCCGAGTAATATTCCATTGTATATATGTACCACATCTTCTTTATCCATTCATCTGTCGATGGACATTTAGGTTGTTTCCATGTCTTGGCTGTTGTAAGCAGCGCTGCAATGAACATTGGGGTGCATGTATCCCTTTGGACCATGTTTTACTCCAGATATATGCCCAGGAGTGGGATTGCAGGATCATATGGTAGCTCTATTTTTAGTTTTTTAACGAACACGCACACCTATGTTCATAGCAGCACTATTCACAATAGCCAAGACACAGAAACATCCTAAATGTCCATCAACAGATGAATGGATAAAGAAGATGTGGTATACATACAATGGAATATTACTCAGCCATAAAAAATGAAATAGTGGCTGTGTTTTTAAACATGGAGAGCTCACATACCATTCAGTGTGCTCCATCTGGAATATGATGCCCTGAGCTCACATATTCCTTGCCCGTCCCTCCAAGGAGCAGCACTGATGCCACACTGGGGTCTGGGCACTGGCTTCCTTCTGCCCCAGGGGCCTCAGATCACCTGGCCCACTCCCACTCTTCTGTCTCTGCTCCACATGACTTCCTCAGAAGGCCCACCCTGTCCATCCCCCCTCCGGAGCCCCACTTCTGCCCCTTTTACCTTACTTCATTTTCCTTTAGAGCACTGGTCCCCACTTGACATCTTATAAACATAGCTATTAATGGGGCATCTCTTCCCATAGGATGTAAGACTCGTGGGAACAGGGACTTGATCTGTTTTGTTCACTGCTCTATTCCCAGTGCCTAAAAGAGTGGCTGGTACATATTCTGGGCTTAATCAATGGTACTTGAATAAATGAATGGGCGCTGACCAGGATGAGGAGTAAAGCAAATGCACTAGCGGATTATTTTGCGCTGTGTTATCTTTGGTAACATTGTAAATCATTCTTTTTTTTTTTTTTTTACTGCTGCTTCTTCTATTCTCCTCCTCCTCTCCAAGTCAAAGCAACAGTGTTTTCAAGCAGAATGGAATGAACGTGTTTCTCGGGTCTCTACCCCATCTCCGCTGCATGTCTGCCTTCTGGTGGGGAGCACAGACTGTGCCATCTGCCCTGTGGAGGCTGTTGACTGGGGCTCCCCTGATCCAAAGATGGTGAAATAGTAGCGGATCCTGTTCTCAGGTCTGTGGGTCAGTCTGCAGGTGGGACTTCGGGGCCACACAGCCAGGCCCCTCAGGAGAACGGGGAGCCCACATCAGTCCATCTCTGCCAGAATCCCAGTCTGTCTTGGCACACAGCTGCCACCATCTGCAATCTTGTCAGGACCTTCCCACACCAGCAAACAGCATCAATGTGGAGTCAGGGCACCATGTTTTCACCGGACTCCTCCAGACCCGCTCTGTGACTCAGAACACCAAGGGCTGCTCTCACCTTCCTTGAACCTAGGATTCCATCCTCAGGCTCACACCTTTTGGAATCTGTTCACAGCAGGATGGCCTTTTTTCCCCCTAAAGAAGCCCAGCCGGGGTCTGCAGCTGGTGATGGATTTGGTCTGCAGCTGTGATCTCCTCCACTGGATCGGGGCCTGAGGCTGTTTCTATTTAGAAATGCTGTTGAAACAGCAAAGCCCCTAATCCCGGCAGTTTTGCTCCCAGCATGCAGCAGGGAAGACAGTGTGACCTGCATACTCCTGCTGCTGCGTGCCCTCTGTTCCCTGTCTCCTTCCAGGCTTTTCATTACCTCCACCCTCTTCCCAAAGAAGGGTCCCCGAGAAATGATGACACCAAGTCGTCCTCTGGTCGTTATAATTATCACCGCCATACTTGCCTCTGACATTGGCAACACTGTAATTAGCAGAGTTGTCACCATCGTTCTTGTTAATGCTGTTTTTGTCATCATCCTCACCAGCATCACCACTGTCACAACTGTCATAGTGTCATCAGCCGCCATCATTATGGCTATACCCATGATCCCGCTCTAAGTCTTAACCTTCATCTCCAGCAATACCTCCTTTCTGGCAAGTTAAGAACTCATCCTGGGCATAAGTGATGGTGAATTAGCATCAGAGGAAGAATGTGGCCGCCCTTCCAGGCTCTGCTAGTTGCCTCTACTCTCCTTCCCCACTGGTCTTTCTGGTATTGGGATCTTTGCACCTCTGGGCTATCACGTCAATGCCAATAAACACCAAGATGCTCGGTGGAAGGCACAACTAAGCACATTTTAATTATGCTTCCTCAGCTAAGCTCATTTCCCTCCCTGGAATATCCTAGGGCCCAGCACATTCCATGTGCCCATTTCTTGGGTCACCATGCCCATCACTGTTGTCTAATGAGTGACACTGATATGGTTATCTTCCTCCTTGTGGGGACCGTCATGATGGCCTGGAACACGACAGGTAGTCAATAAATGCTTATTAACAGAATGGATTTTTTGGTTTGAGTGAAAAATATAGCATCTGCCTCATTAGTAAATACAGGCGTATTTGCCAAACTTGGCTTTTCCATTTCAAATGAAAGCATATCATGGAATACGCTCTTTGTTCACCATAAATGTGAATGCTGTGACACTGGTAGGTTCTAAAAAAACACTAGAAAATGATGTTCAAGCTTGCATGGGATGTGAAAACACAGACAGAAAAAGCTTTGGAAAATGACAAGGATGTAATTTTTTATCCATAAAAATAAAATTGGGGCTTCCCTGGTGGCGCAGTGGTTGAGAGTCCGCCTGCTGATGCAGGGGATGCGGGTTTGTGCCCCGGTCCAGGAAGATCCCACGTGCCGCGGAGCGGCTGGGTCCGTGAGCCATGGCCACTGAGCCTGCGCATCCGGAGCCTGTGCTCCGCAACGGGACAGGCCACAACAGTGAGAGGCCCGCGTACTGCAAAAAAAATAAAATCGAACCTGGAATTCCCAGGCTCACACTTTCGGGAAGCTGCTTACTGCAGGACCATTTGTTTCGTGTTGGATTTGTTACATCTCTACCCTTGTGCTTTCTCAGGAGAGGAATGGTTAGAGGGACTCCACTGCCAAATAGAGACCATTTTGCCAAGCGATCGACAATCCCAACTATCACTGCAGGACCGTGTGCATTGCTTTGCATGTCTTATTTTCATAAGCCCATGATACCTGAGAGCTAAAAAGGCTGTGTTTTGCCCAGATGTGGGGGAGAGGGAGCTGAAGGAAACATGACCCTCTCCTGTCCTGTCTCCCTCCCCCCACCCCGCCACCCCCGAACCCATGGCCATGCAACCAGAAACCTCAGTTATATAAGAAGACACGATGACTAATTAGGACGAGATTTACATGCAGAAAGAAACCCCACCTATTTGTTCACTAATTTACTCAATTATTGTGATCATTAATTTGGATATTTAACAAGATGAATCAAGGATGACTAAGCTGTTAGGAGTCTGGACACTTGTTCAGCAAAGACAAAGGATGTAAGACAGCTGCCTTCACATGCCTGAAGGTCATCAAGTGACAATGGAGAAGAAATTGTATTCAGTGTTGCTCTGAAACTGGACTATCTAATGGGAGCACCTGACTATCTATGGCTAAATGAAGTTAATTATAGTCAAATAAAATCATGAATAGAGCCCTCAGTCACACCAGCCACATTTCACGTGCTCCACGGCCATGTGTGGGCAGTGGCTACCGTCTTGGACAGCGCGGATACAGAGCATTTCCATCAATGGGGAAAGTCCCACTGGCCATTGCTGTGTCAAAGGTGGGGCAAATTTCAGCAGACAGGAAATTGTACAAAGTAGACTTAAACCAGTCTATAGAAGAACTTGGCAAAAATCACAACTGTCCAGTCTGGGGAGAGGAGGTCTACGAGGAAAGAACTAAGTCATGAGAGAGAAGGAAGTTCCCTTCCAGAGAAGTTATTCTGCTGGAAAGTGACCTGACAACAGCTCTTCAGTCTCAAAATCCTATGATTCTGTGAACCACAGATTCTGTTCAATCAGCACAAGAAGTTCACATTCATGTTGAGGAAAAGGTAAAGGAAGGGAGAGATGGAAGGCACCTGCTTAACAGGCATCAGTAGATGATCCTAATCCAAGTAGAGGAGATTCTGGGACTAATCAAAATTCTTCAGTGATATTGCAAACAGGAACCAAAGCTGATACCTCCACCCCAGCCAACCCCCAGCAGTCAATGAACATAAAATAAAAATTAAACAAGAATAACCAATACACTCAGGAATAAGTGCAATCAGATGACAGCTAAAAGGAAAGATCTGAGTAAACTGATGCATATGGGCAGAGGTTTTCGCCAGAGCCAGCTTCCGTTTTCCCTTGATAAATGGCTTTGTGAGAACAGACTAATCCATCAGTTTAACAAGCCTCTTGCTTCTTAATGGAGAAAACCTTTGTCCACTAAGCTTCCAGGTAACTGAGCGTGTGTCAGGGTCCCCAGGACAATAAATGAGGGGTGATTACCAGCTGTAGACACAAAGATAAAGTCCATATGATTATTTTAAAGCATTACAATTTGACTTAATTTATAAAACCACTTTTTAGGAATACATACATTACTAATTCCTTGAGGCCCATGGCTATTTCGTTTCAACAGAAATGCTAGCTCTTTTATTTAGCTCAAGGTTATTAAAAATTCCTGAGTCTAAGGTGGACATTTAAGCATAACCTGTTGGGATGAGGTCCTAGAATAAATCACAAGCTAATAAAAAGGCAAGAGTCGTCTCAGTAATGAGAAACCTAGAGTAAGAATTATTCTCACTGTAATAGTGAGGAAGAAAGTCAATTTGAGGGCAGTTGAGACCTCAGGTGTATATTAAATTCTGAAGGAAGACACACTAAAGTGACATCACCTGCCCCTCGGAGGAATCATGAAGGAACCTAGCTGAACCAGTCTCTGTCCTGTGATTAGGGATGAAAATATTCACAGGAACTCCACTGCCAGCAGCTTTTAGAGAAGAGCCATTTTTTAATTTTATTTTTTAAAAATTTTATGGCAGTATAGTTGATTTACTATGTTGTATTAATTTCTGCTGTACAGCAAAGTGATTCAGTTATACGTATGTATATTCTTTTTCATATGCTTTTCCATTATGGTTTATCCCAGGATAGTGAATATATTCCCCTGTGCTCTACAGTAGGACCGCTTTGTTGATCCATCCTATATACAATAGTTCACATCAGCGAATCCCAAACTCCCCGTCCATCCCTCCCCCACCCCCTCCCCCTTGGCAACCATAAGTCTGTTCTCTAGGTCTGTGAGCCTGTTTCTGTTTCATAGACATGTTTGTGTCATATTTTAGATTCCACATGTAAGTGGTATCACATGGCATTTGTCTTTAGAGAAGAACCAATTTAACCAGTGAAAGATGCCTCCCTCCTTGGTGGGAGCCTTCTGGGGACACCAGTGAGCAGGGTCGGGTGAAGAGAAGCAGCACTTCCGAGCTCGATGAGGGTGCGTCTCTCCTCCAACGGTGTTTAATGATTGAAGCAGAAGCAGAGCTGATAGGGCTCTGGCTCTGGGCTTCCCTGGCCTGAGCTCTGCCTGCAGCTGCTCTGCATTATCATCTGGGGAGCAGATGGGACTGGGGAGAAAATTACTGACGGAAGCCTTGTCCCTAGTGCACACACATCACGCCAGCGAGAGCTGCCCGGGCCGGCAGCTGTGCACCTGCGATCCTGCTTCCTTGGATTCTGCTTCAGGCCTCTGGCCAGTTCCCAGCACGGAGTACTGAAGCAGATGGGCCTGTGTATGTGCAAGCGGCCACCTCTGTCGGCTGCTGAGACGGGGCACACAAAGCAGTGAAGAGGGAGAGACAGTGATGGACGGAAAAGATGGCCCGGGGCAGGAAGGTGGGTCCCCGCCCGACTTCACCACGCTGACCCCTGCCCGGCACGTGGGGCCAGGCAGCTCCAGGCCTGCAGATGGCACGTTCCTCTTCTGTGAGGTGGGGAGCTGGTGGGACCGCCTTGGAAAGGTCCACATCAGCTCCATGACTCCATGACGCTGTTTTGGCCGAGGGGGTGGGACGCTGGGGACACAGACATAAAAACCAGCCCCCTCCCCATGGCTGCGCATCACCTCCCGGCTGGGCTGTAGGCACAGGTATGCTCTTCTGCACGGAGGAGGGCAGTGATTAGAGCCAGGTCCCCGTGGAGGTGCATGGGGGGTGGGGGTCGGGAGGGAGATGTAGCACACTGGCCTCGGCAGGCGGTAACGAGAATCCAGACGGGCAGCAGCAGTGGAAATGGAGGGAGAGGAACAGGGGTCCAAGTCCGTGGGGCCAGTCATGCAATCCAGTTCGATTCAGGTATGACGCGGCCACACGATACCCTAGCCAGACAGGACGGTGTAAACCGATGGCCTGTGACTTACAGGGAGAGGCCATCTGGACGCAGCAGAACTGACGTGAGGATGTGACGTGGGCTCCCTTACCCTGCAGTGTCAGTTGTGATGCCCGATGATAAACACAACAAGAATTACCACCCTGGTTGTCAGAGTCAAACCCTCAACCATCACGCTGCCTTTTGTGGTGGAATACAGGCCATGATTTAGCAAGGACTCATAGGACCGTTCGTTCCCCATCTTTCCCTTTCTTGAGCCTGTGGCACTGGTTCATTCATCCGTCCATTTATTCAACTAATACTTGCTGATCATTCATTGTCTGCCAGGTGCAAAGGGAACCAGGCCACTTTTCACGTCCAGGGGGCCTCGCAGCTCAGGGACGGGGAGACAGGTGTGTTTAACAGTTTACCGAGTTCCATGCGATGCCAGGGCATCTGCGGAAGCGTCCATAAAGAAGTTAAATTTCTGAATGGAAGAGGTCCCAGCTGGACAAGGTCGAGAAGCAGATCCAGAAGCAGGAAAGAGCACGTGTGGCCAATGGGGGTTCACTTACCTGCAAGTAAGAAAATCCCTGCGGGCAGTGGCTCAGACAACCAGGAGTTAACTTCTCTGGCTTAAGGAGTCCAGAGGACAGTGGTCAGAGCCATCCAGGGCCTGGGCTCTGCATTTGCTCTGACATCGTCCCATGGGCTTTGGTCCTGGCTTACCCTCAGGCCTGACATCTCAGCTTCCCTGAAGGCGAGGACGGTCGAGAGGGAGTCCGTCTCTCCTTCAAGAGAGCCGAGCTTTCTCAGGGGTCCTCCCACCAACATCTCCCTTGGTCTGTTAGGCCACACGGTGGCTGAGTCCCCGTCACTTCCCTGTCCTCCCACTCAGCGGCCACGTGGTTCTCTCTCCAAGATGGCAGCACAAAGGACCAACCCAAACATGTCGGTCTGGTCGCAACCCGCCTTCCTGCCAACGTCAGCTCCACAGACTCACCCTCACGCGCTGGCTGCTCCAGGTGCACGGTGAGGATAAATCTTACTGCCCACGATCACCAGGCACATCCCACCCTGAGCATGTGCTCGTGGGGTTCTTCCATCTGGAATGCCTCTCCCCTTCTCGTTTCTTCATCACTTGACCACCAAAGTCGGACCGCTGCTCCAGCCCCCGTGCCCCCATCAGCTCCCCGCAGAACGCCCTGGAGTCACCGCTCAGAGACGTGGTCGTGACTCTCTCCGCTCAGCCTGGTCTTGGCAGCCCGTAGGTTCCTCTTCGCACTGTCATCGGACACTCCACAGGCAGAGACCCCACCCCGTGCAGAGGTTACAGCCACTAAAGCCCTGTTGGATTTTCAACATCGAAGTTAAGGACACGGTCACCACATCTTCTACGGCTCAACTTGGTGTCATGTGCTTCACCAAAACAGCCAATAAGTTCTTCCAGCAAAAACAGCGCAGGTAATAATATTCCAAAGAAGCCTTAGATTTTCTCCATATTTGGACATCAAAAGGTACTCTCCTCTTTAAAGGTACTCTGGAAAGGTTACATGCTGTTTGTTGCCACTTATATGACATTCTAGAAAAGGTCAAACCATAGGGACAGAAAACAGGTCGCTAGTTGCAAGGGGCCGGGGTGGAGGAGGGCCTGAAGGCAAAGGGGCAGCATGAGGGGGTTTTCCAGGGGATGGAGCTGTTTAGGATCCTGATTTGCGGTGATGGTTACACAAGTCTACACAGGTTTTGAAACTCATAGAACTGTACACCCCCCCAAAAAGCTATAAACATTAAACAATGAGAAAGAAACAATTCAATTTTTCGTCATGTTATATATAAACTGAAATCCAGGGAGATACTTCAGATGGGTCGAGAAGCATCGTAACCAGAGTCCACCAAAGGCAGCAGTTCTGTGTGAATTCTGAGCTGAATAATTACAGAGATCAGCCACAAAGTGTTCTTAAATATTTATGACATTAAAAGCCTCCTCAGTACAAGAGGCTTTAAAAGATATTTCAGCAAAACACCTCTCGTACACACGCAGCTTAACAAAAGTGCATTTGTGTCAGGGAATTGGAATCGTGGGAGCTGACATTGTTCGCTGCCACGATGGGCTTCCTGGGCAATGCAGTCCATCCTCCCCTGTGCTCACAGCCCAGGAGGCTTGAGTGGTCACGGGCCACCACGTGGAGGTGGGGCTGGGGTCTTCCATTTGCGAACTGAAGACCAGTGGGGGATCCGTTATGGGACGGCCAGCGTGCAAGGCCACCTCTGAGGATCTTCAAGTAAAGAGCTGCGGACCCTGTGGTCTGCACAGGGGGCACTAGCGCCCTGTTGCACACTCTTTCTACGGGAGGGATTTGCAGGAGCTCTGGGGTGACGGAGGTGGGGGTGGCAGTGTTCCTGGCAGAGAGAACTGCAGCGGTGAAGGCGAAGGCCAGAGGGAGGTCTGGTCACGCAGGGGCTGAAACAGGTCTGGACGTCACAGATGGAGACGTGTCAAAGCCAAAAGGACCCCTTCCTGAAAGCGATACCGAGGATGTGGGCAGGAAGACACGAGGGGAAACCAAGGGATGGAAACTGGGGACTGGGATAATCTGACTGGTGCATTGGAGGTCACCCTGAAGGCAGGTTGGAGAACATGTTAAATCTGTGGACGCTGGGGAGGGAGGCCTAAGGCAAAGAGGCCCTTTGGGAGGCGAACGTAGTTCTTAGGCAACAAATGAAGGTGGGCTTCCTGGGGCAGCAGCAATGGGGGCAGATGCAAGTGGGCATATTCAAAGGCAAGGGCGCAGTGACGATGCCAGGTGGTGGAGGGGGAGCACGCAGGTGCAAGGCCTATGCCCAGGGCCCTGGGACTAGGGGCTGGTGGTGCTTATCCCAACGCACTAACATGCGGGACACAGAAAGCGAGGCCAATTTGGGGTGTAGTTGATGAGTTCACTTTGCACATGAGGGGTCTGAGGTCTCTAGGGGCCCCCAGGGGACAGCAGAATATACGACCTGGAGACCGGTGAGAGACCTGGACCAGAACGTGATTGGGAGTCACTGTTGTATAGAAAAGCGCGTCTCAAACTTCAATGCACATACAAGTCTCATCCAGATCTACTTAAAGTGCAGGTTCTGATCCATTAAGGTTTTTTTGTTTGTTTGTTTTATTTATTTTATTATTATTATTCCTTTTTACCTTTTGGCCGTACCCTGCAGCATGTGGGATCTTAGTGCCCCGACCAGGGATTGAACCCACGCCCTCTGCGCATTGTAAGAGCGGAGTCTTAACTACCTTCCCAGGGAGGAGCCCCATTGCCAGATACTAAGTTTCTCAAGTTAGTAGTACTTCCTTATGGGCCCATCTCCAGTAGAGTCACATTGGATTAGGACTTCAACATATGGATTTTGAGGGAGCACAGCTTCCATAGCTTTCCACCCCCAGTCCCCCAAAATTCATGTTCTTCTCACGTGCATTCATCCCATCCAAACAGCCTGGAAAGTCTTAACTTATCCCAACCTCAGCTGTACGTCTCGGTCCAAAGTCTCACGTAAACATCATCTAAATCAGGTGTGGGTGAGACTCCAAGTATGATTCACCCTGAGGCAGAATTCCTCTCCAGCTGTGAACTTGTGAAACCAGACAAGTTATGTGTTTTCAAAATACAACAGTAGGACAGACATAGGCTAGACATTTCCATTCCAAGTGAGAGAAATCAGAAAGAAGAAAGGGGTCACCGGCTCCACGAACGCCCGGAACCTAGCAAGGCAAGTTCCTTTCTATCTTAAGTCCCGAGAATAATCCTTCTCGGGTCTCTGCTCCTCCTCCTGGGCCCGGTGGGGTGGCAGCGGCGCCCTCATGGCTCTCAGCAGGGGGGCACTGCCCCGAGACCCTAGGCGGGGCATCCTGGCCCCCCAAACTGGAGAGGTGACCCCAGCCCTGAAGATCTCTGAATTGCCTCAGGGTCTCTCATCCCTTTTCTCGAAGGTTGGAGCACGTGTGCAGCCAGATAGCTCTGCGCTCCCTTCCTGTAGCATCTGAGAGGTCTGGCATTCCCTCTCATTCTGCCCCATTTTTTCTGTGCCCTTAGTCCTAGAGGGCAGTGTTTCTGCTGCTTTAACCCCGTCTCTGCTCGTGCCCCTGCTGAGTGGCTGATGACATTCGTGGCTCACACCCACGCCAACCTGTTTATCAGTGGCTCTTCAGGACCTCTGGAGCACGCGCTTCAGAACAAGCCTTCTCACTTTTCATAATGTGGACAGGTTGAGAACTTTCCAAATCTTTCAGTTCTGGTTGCTTTTTTCTCAACCATTCCCTCTTCAGCTCATCTTGCTCCCTTCATGTTTTACCAAGAGCACCAGGAGGATGCAGGCTGCACCGCCAACATCCTGCTTAGAAACCTCCTCAGCTGAGTTTCCAGTTTCATGGCTCACAAGCTCTATCTTCCGTAGAAGACTGGAACACAGTGCAGCCAAAATCATTTGCCACTTTACAACAGGAGTTGCTTTTCTTCCTGTTTCCAATAGCATCTGAGACCTCATCAGAACGGCCTTTCAGCCCACACTTCTACCAACAGTGCCTTCTCTGCAATCCAGGCTTCTCCTGGCAGGCACCTCGGAACTCCTCTAGCCTCTGTGCATCACCGAGTGCCAAAGCTGTCTCCACACTGTTAGGGATTGGCTACAGCAGCACCCATTTCATGGCACCCAAATCGGGCTGCTGGGACAAAATACCACAGACTGGGTGCATCAGACAACAGAAGTTCGTTTTCTCAGTTTTGGAGGCTCGAAGGTCAGGGAGCCAGCAGGTTCGATTTCTGGTGAGGGCCCTCTTCCTAGCTTGTAGGCGACGTCCGTCTTGCTGTGCCCTCACGGGCCTTTCCTGGGTGTGTGTGTGTGCAAACTCTCTGGTGCCTTTTCTTATGAGAGCATCAATTCTATCAAATCAGGGGCCACCCTTGTGACCTCATTTAACCTTAATTACATCCTTATAGGCCCATCTCTAAATACAGTCACATTGGGGTTAGGACTTCGGTATATGAATATGTCGGGGATACAAACATTCAGTCCAAAACACAACCCTCCTCCAGCCTCCTCTGGCTGGTACTCTTGACAGAACCCGAGATTACTCACCAGTCCTTCCTGCGTTGACTTCCCTGGTCCCGAATCCCCAGAGGCTCCGTTGGTGCTTCTCCTGTGCCTGCCCAGTTAGGGTCCTCTCGTCTAAGCATCTTGTTCCAGGATATACAGGGAGTTTATCCTCCTTTTCCCCAGGGTGTCCCTAGGGTCATGTTGATAACTCGCTCTCCTTACTGCGTCTGCCTCTCTCTTCTCTGCTGCTGTGCTTACAGGGATACTTATCATTCGAAGCAGCTCTCATGCTCCCGCTTTCCTAACCCTTCCTAGGTTTTCACTCACGATCCTCTTTTCCCTCAGGGGTTCAGAGGGAATGTGCATTTAAATACATGTGGATGGACTGGCCCCAGGACCTGTTTGCTCCCTTCCCGTCTGCTCCCGTCTGGGCCTCCTCTCATGCTGGACCCACATGCTTCATCCCCTTGGGCTGCCTGGTGACCCTCAGCAGCGGCTGTGACTGGTACTTAAGTCACATCAACTTGCAAGGCAAGTATGCCAACAGCATCCTCCTACCTGGCTTTTTAAGAAAACCCGGAGGCTGTCAAAACTATCGGTTAATTCAGGACAGGGGCAATTAAGTAAAAATGACTCTTGTGACATTATATAGATTAAACTATTGGATGATTTCACTAATTCTTTCTTATTTTCTCATCCAAGGAATCATGTAATCAGAGCTAAGTAGCAACTAAATTCTACTCATGAACTTCAGTCCCTTCATCTTTCCTCATTCCAATGTTAAGGAAAGAAAGGGATTTCCTTCTTTTGATGATTAATTATCTTTGGTAGCTTTTTGGAAGCCAAAAAAATTTCAGAACCCCTCAAAGCTGTGGTGCGTAGGTCAGGTAGAGAGCTGGATCATGGAGTGGTGAGACTAGCTCACTCTCCTTCCGCTTAAAAGGAGGACTAACTTTCCAGTTTATAACTTCTTAATCATACAACAGATGGCGGTGCTGTTGGAAGAATAACACTGTACACTCCCCCCGTCCTCTCTCAGCTTTAGTGGAAGTTATTTACTACCGCTTCACACGCATGTACACACGAGCGCACACACATAACACACAGATCCTGCAAACACCAGCACTTCGTCTGTTAAGCTGGCGCCACCATCCAGTGGAGGCAAGTCACCGACAGGCCCAGGGCAGCACCCAGTCTAGGAATGCTTCAAGCAGCGCTCTGCTCCTGCTCATTAATTTCTACAGATTCAAAAGCTGTGGTTACTGGCTTGGCTGGAAGTCCCACCAGAGCAGGTGCCTCAGTAAAACCCGCCAAGTCTGGATAGTCGTGTGCGTTATCACACGACAGAGCAACACTGAAGACTTCCTCTCTTGCTTTCAGGCTTTTTGCTACAGTAACACTCAGGAGTAAAGAAACCCAGTAAGATGGAAAAAGACTACAGAAAATTAAATCCCATTGTTTAATAAAATTCCAAATTCCCAAGGCACTTGCTGTATCGTGCACAGAGTGTATCACGGGGTTTTTCCAATTACACAGCTTACTTACTGTGGGAAACACGAAGAAAGAAGTGGGAACCCAATAAACTCTTGAAAATGACATTCAAGAAAGTCTACCTGTTACTATAAAAATAATAAGTTTAGTTGCCTAGAGAAAAAGCAAAAGCATGTCCTAACCTGCTTCTAGAAATGGGTTGTCTCATTTTACCCCTGAACTAAAATGGCGATGTGTGTGCTATTGGTAATACTCTGAATGGCATCTTCATAACATTCTGTTAAATCATTTTCTTTGACGGCGGTTGGAGCTGAAAATCACAAATGGAATTGGTCCTAACTTACAACAATGATTAATTCCTACAAGTTTTAAGTAACATAAAAATGCTCTAAACACCAAGGAGAGAGAATGAGCCCCGTAAGAGCCTCTGAGCCCTAAATTTTGTTTGGAAGGCCCAGCAGCTTGGGTCTGAGTCTCTGCCTATAATTGTTGTTAACGAGCTCACCCACAATAACGGACTGCTAAACTGGAATGAAGATCTTTCCCAAGAATTTGAGTCATTCTTTTTCCCCTCACTACATTACAATGATGGCCATTCATAATAAAAGCAATTAAGTGTGCTCTCTTTCCTACCTCCCCGTGCCCCTCCGAAAACCCACTCTTCTTATTTCCATTTCTTCGTTTCTTTTATTACTCATTACACAACTTCACTGGTTAACTGGGGCTGCTCAGAGACCCTCCTCCAGCTGGTGGTCTTTGGCAACGACCAGTACAACACCATCACTGCCGCCCAGGAGGCAGCAGCCACCTCCTCAGGACCTTCTCTTCACGGATGCTCAGCATCTGCAGCCAGGACCATCCTCTGCTTCTCAAACCCTCCGCCATGTCCTCTGAGACACCCGCCCTTTGACTAGTGGACTCTTCCTGAATGCTGTCCCTTCCTCCCCTGTGCCTTCGCTGACTCCAGGCTCTCGGCGGGTCACAGCGCCCTCTCTTCAATGGAGCAACTCTTTCATCTCACCCCCACCTTTCCATGTACCAAGGGCTGGAAGATGTAGGAGAAATGTCCTTCCCCTGCCCATCCCTAAATCCTCCCTCCTCTCCCAGGTCACACCCCCCAACTTCCAGTACGTGTGTCCTATACCGTTAGCACCGACCCCTCACCTGTCTTTCTTTCTTCCATTGACCTTGTCATCACGAGGCACAACCTGCAGCATCTCACATGCACTTTCTGATAACCACACTTGATCCTTCTGCTGCCTTTGCTCACCCTTCCTCCCCTCCAGGTTTCTGACCTGACCAAAGACCCCCCCACTTTCTACCTACGGCCCCTCCTGGCTTTACTTCTCTCCATGAGCAGGTGAGTTTCCATGGTCCATCACGATAATCACTCCTTTGAAAACACCCTTAACTCCCAATTTCACTCACCTGACAAATTCCAGCCCCAGATGACACCAGGGGACTGAGGATTGGGCAGGTAAGTGCTCCTGGGGAAAAGCACGTACCTGGCGGTCTGCCTTCACGGCATCCTCATCGGTACAAACCCCACAAGCCTGCTAATCCCCCAGCTGTTAAAGGCAAGGCCTTCTTCCAGCGGCTGAGACGCCAGCTCGTCCTTTTTGGCTCTACAGACCCCCCACTCCTCTGTCATGGCACTTACGCATTATTGGGAAAAATAAAAGGATGCATCAAAAGAAACTGAATGATCCTGCCGCCACTTTGCCTACAGACAAACAAGCTTCTTCCCCCACCGGGAAGTGTCCCTTTCATATGGTCAGAAGGCTCCAGAGAGGGTGGGAGGGGGCACAGTGAGTTCAAAGGTCCTGAGGTCAGAAGGGGCATGACATGGTAGAACCACAGAGGAGGCGACATGGCTGCGAAGAGCAGGCGGAGGCGTGTGTGGGGTGGGGCCTGGGGCCTCCGTGAATTGGAGCAGGCCACCAGTCTCAGGAGAGAGCCAGGGGGACAGAGACCCACGTGATCCTATTTACGGATGTCTTAAGGTTATCTGGCCACACTGGGGAGACCGGCTGGAGAGGGGCCCGAGGAGAAGCACAGAGGTCAATTAAAGGGCTACTCTTTTTTTTTTTTTTTTTTTTTTTTTTGTGGTACGTGGGCCTCTCACTGTTGTGGCCTCTCCCGTTGCGGGGCACAGGCTCCGGACGCTCAGGCTCAGCGGCCATGGCTCACGGGCCAGCCACTCCGTGGCATGTGGGATCCTCCTGGACCGGGGCACGAACCCGTGTCCCCTGCATCGGCAGGCGGACTCTCAACCAATGCACCACCAGGGAAGCCCAAGGGTTACTTCTTTGATTCACGTTAAAAGTATCCATTTCTATAGATATTTTTACATAGCACACATTTTCAATACTTTAATCATTTTTATAGTTTAAAATATAGCTGAATCCACTCTAAATTTTTTACATTTTCCCTCAGTTGATCACAGTTCTACCGCAAAGGCCAAGGGACAGTGCACAGGGAGAAAGGGTTAGTCAAGGTTCTTGTTTACAGCCAGCGTTCTGCATGGTGAAGACTCAGATTTAGCAAAATGTTCTTTCCTTAAATGGTTATCTGTGGCAATGGGATCCCAGGGCACAGTTTCCAGAGGAGCATTGGGAGAAAGGAGGAGGATGGTAGAGAATTCTACGATGGACAGAACATAGGGTCCTAGGTTAGATCAACGTATTCCAAATGAGCAGATAGGAGAATCTCTTCTAAAAGATTCTGAACAAATATAAAACTTTGTTTTCAAGTCTTGAGGAGCAGGAAGCTCATTACCAAACAAGGTAACTCATCCCACTGTTGGGATCCTCTCATCATTAAAAGATTCTCTGGTAAGATGACCTGAAATCTATCTTTTTATGCTTTTCTCACTCAGGCGTTGGTTTTGTCTCCCTGGAGCAAGCCAGAACAAATTCATTACCCCATTCCTATGAAAGTCCTTCAAATATCTACTGGGAGTTTTCTCTTATTCAGGAGTGGAGGTTACATTTTTGCTAGCTTCCATGGGTGGTGAAAGGAGCTGGAATACTCTGAGCCATGGACATCACGCTTAGAGGTATGTAGGGCTGGGTGTAGGATGTGCAGAGTCCCAAGGCTAAAAGTTGGTTTTCAGTACATTAAGTTCACTGACTTCCCTGATCAAACAGATAAAGCTGACCAGTTGTTCCAAAGGATTCAGATGGATAAAAAGAAAACTTTTACATAACGGACATTAAAAAAACTAGTAAATGGAAAATTTAAGATAGAGAATTAAAAAAAGATCTACTTTTGGAGGAATAACTCTCCAATTGAAATTTTAATTGAGACTGAAATCTCCAAGAAATAATCCAGTTGTCAACAAGTAACTTTTAGAAGAAATTCTAAAATTTCTAGAATTAGAGTTGCATCTCTATGCAAACCCCAGCTTCCTCGTTGGCATGTAACTTAACAAACTGGGCTGTCTCATGCCAGGGGAAGAAGATTCTCTCAAACTCAGCAAGGAGCTACTCAGCCCTGAATGATGACGCAGGTACCATTACATCTCACAGAAGCTTCACCAAACTCTAATTAGAACGGTCTCAAGAGAGCTAGAAAGGCAGTGGAATTCTACATTTCATTTGCCAGAGAATAAAGTTCCACTGATGCACATTTCGAAAGCTGCTAATATCTCTTACAAGCTGAACATGTTTCACTTACACAAATACACTTCACCTTCTTGCTCATTTAAAGAGCCAAAATGAACTCTAAAATATTAGTATGTTAACAAAAAAAGCCTGAGTTTTAGGCTGCCACTAAAGACCAGGGTGAGATTTTATACAAGATTCTGGTGAAATTTTATGGGAGACTCACATAGAAAGCGCTTAAAACAGGGGTTTATATAATGAAAGTGATAGTTCAAGTCTTCTCTAGAATACTGTGATGGCTAGGAGATCAATAACAACTGATTTTAATTTAGGGCGAACCTGGCATTCACTTTTTGTTCTTAGGATAGAATGTATGGCGTGACTGAGAAAAACGGCAAGGAAAATAATTGCACGAAAGGGTAAAATAAATCTATAAAAAGACAACTTCTCACCATCTCACCAAGAAAATCCTATGAACTAGGCCCTAAAAGTAGGGATTTTTTTTTTCTCTGCCAAAAAGATTTTCATACCTTTCCTCTCTCCTAGGTGGCAGTGTAGCATAAAAAGAGACTAACCCAGGACTCACCAACTACTACAGGATTCAAAGATCACTAAGAATAGAGATTCAAGGAAAAATACTTAATAAGGTATTAGCCTAAAGAAACATTTTTTTTTTATAAATAGAAAAGAGTAGTACTCACTGGTTCCACGTTATATGAAAAAAGAGCGTACTCTCTATCTGGAGATATTTCGTATCTGACAGCTCTTAACGATTCCTAAAAGAAAAAACAAAGAACAAAGAATTTTAAAGTATTACGTATAACATAACTCAAAACCTTGTAGTGAAACTGTGCCTGTGGTACCATTTTCAAAATTTGCTAATAAAATTAGTATGGAGCCAACTTGCTGAAGTCCATTAAAAATGGCTACATCCTTTTTTTGTTAACCAAATAGTGTTCAGTTAATTAATGCTATTTTACATTTTATTTGTAGTTTTTTCAAATTTCAACAAAACATATTGTATCTGCTGAAACAAATCAGAAGAAATAAACATAAAAACAAATAACCTTTTCACACAAGACTCGCAATCTCTCTGTATCTTTAAACACACTTTCTTTTGCTCATTCTTATACTTAGAAGCTTATAGTAAGCAGATCTGTTCCTAAAATAGAATCACATTCCACACATGATTTGGCAACGTGCCTCTTCACCTTCATGGATTCTGACCCACAAGTCAGTGTATAGAGGGCTATCATTTTTTCTTTCAAATTTCTTCAGAGCACACAGGGAATTTTACATAAATGAAATCATCGAAAATGCTGTTTCCCTTCAACTTGCCCGTCTTCTCTGATGCACTCCCACTGCTGTACAGACCCTCATACCCACTAGAAAAAGCCGTATATTGTCAACTTGGCGTGTATCACTCTACAAATGATCATAGGACCACACGCAAGCATTAGATGTATAGCCGCAGCTGAAAATGACGTCACCTTACACAACACTCACCTTAGTGTCCCCACGTGACAATAACTTAAGGTTTAGCCTGAATTAGCACTCTTTAAAGCTTGCATACTATTCTGTGGTGTGGCTATATCTTCATTCACTCAGTCCTTACTAAAGGGTAGCTACAGAGGTTCTTGTTATTCATGGCAGTTACATTCTAGAAAGTCTCCACAAATCCTGTTCCTAGGGGAATGCAGAGTTAGGTTCCTGTGAGCCTCTGGTCACAGTGTTTTTGTCAACCAGTCAGTACATAACCTTGTCTTAGGTGTGTTTCTGTTTGAAGACATCTTACTGAGTATATATTGCTTTCATCAACACAGAACTCATGGCTAACAACACTGTAGCCTGTGCCGGAATGAAGCTCATTAACACGTCTTTACTCTGTAAGAAAAACAACATCACAGCCTTCTTGAACTTAGGAACACAAGACAGGCCTTCAGCGTTATTCTTGTGAGCCATTTTAAACAGCATAATCACCAATAAAAAGCACAAAAATGTGAAAAACTTGGCACTACACAGACCACAAAAAGAACACTTGTTTATAGTACGAGGTTTGACACCTGAAGACAATGGACTTCAATATTCTGCCACTATGCACGTGTCCAAGGACGACTGCAGAAGCACCCTGAGTATTAACTTGAGGGTCACAAATAAACTTTAGCACAAGGCAAATCTGCAAATATGGAAGCCGTGAATGATGAAGGTCAACTGTGACGTGTTTCCAGTCTGCTGTTATTACACACAATGTTGTAATAAGGGTCCTCATCCAGATATCTTTACTGGTGTGTGTATGACTTAATTATTTTACAGGGTAGATTTCTAAGGGGAGAATTGATGATGTATAAGTTTTTTTAAAACTTTAAATAGATATTGCCAAATTCCTTTTCAAAATTGTTCTTGAAATGAACATTCTCACTATGGATGTAGGACTGCACCCATTCTTCCCTTCCTTGGCAGCAAGAAGTCACTGTATTTTCTTCCATTTTGACCCTCTGATGGGTGTGAAGTGGTGCCTCACTGATAGCTTAGTTTATTTCACTGCTTACATTCCATCCCCACTGGAGATGTTTTAGGCAATGTGGATTTTATCTTCAGAGAACTGTCTATCCATATCTCCTTGAAAGTATTTCCTACGCTGAGTTTTCTCCCATTCTCTCTTAAGCTCGCTCCTATCATGTTTTCACCCCACCTTGACCAAGACCGCTCTTCTCAAGGTTACCAGAGGCTCAGTCGCTAAATGTCATGCTAATTCCCCAGCTCTCACCGTACTTGGCGCTACTGACCACTGTCTCCTTCCAAACCCCATCTGCACTTGGCGGCCAGGGTACACCTGGTTTCTCTCTTACTTCCCTTGCTGCTTGTTTTCATGCCCCTTTGCAGGTTCCCTTGGTTCCTCTGACCTCTGAATCCTGGAATATCCAACACTCATTATTTGGACCTCTTTACTCTTCCATAAGAAATCACATCCCAGGTGATATCATCCAGCCTGGTAGCTAAAAATCCACGTACCTGCTGAGGATTCCGACAGTCAAGTCTCTGTCCAGATCTCCCAACTTGGTCTGGACTTGACCTCGACCTTCAGACTCGTCTATCTAACTGCCTCCCTGACATCTCTCCACTTGGATATCAAATGGGCACCTCATGTCAATGTGCATAAAACCAAGCCCCTCACATCCTATCCCCTCCCCCTGCAGCTCCTGGCAGCTCCTTGCTCATCTCAGATGTAGCAACCCCATTCACTCAGCTGCTCTGGCTAAACTCTTAGCCATCTTTTCTCTTTCTCTCTGTCTTACACACCTGAGATCCAGTTGATCAGAGAACACTGCTGGTTTACCACCAAAGGACACTCAGAACCCTTCCTTCCCTGCTGCCACCACACCAGTCTAAGGCATGGGCCTTATTTTCTTGAGCTATTGCAGTGACCGTCCAGCTGCATCTCCAGGTTCTGTCTTTGCCCCACTGCAGTCTGTGCTAGCCACAGGGGCCAGGGCCAGCTTTTAAATATGTAAATCATGATACTGCACCTTGCTTGAAGCCCACCCACACGGCCTCCCATCACACTCACAGTATAAGTCAAAGTTCTGGCTGAGCAGTAGCCCTGCCTGGCCAGGGTCCCCATCTGCTCTCTCTCCCATCTCACCAGTGTCCACACCTTCTCAGAGCAAGCCAGGCACTGCTGTCTCAAGGACGCTGTGTTTGCTCTTCTCTCTGCCTGAAACTCTAGATTTTCACTTCTTTCATCTTTTTCCTCAAAAGTCACCTTTGGCGTGAGGACTTCCATGTCCTTGAATAGCCATTATATCTACAAACTTTAACAGGCTGGCCTCTAATTTTTTATAACTCTCTTTCCTTATTTCCCTAGAATAATAATTATCTAAAATAAAATATATTTTACATTTATTTATTTCCTCTCTTCTTCATTAGAATGTAAGCTCCTTGAAAGGAGGGTTTTCTCCAAAAACAATGTTTAATTTCTCTTGGCCATGTTTTGTAGTTTACAGCATGCAGATCTTGTCCGTATTTTGTTAAAGTTATCCCTAAGTATTTAGTATTATTGATATTTTATACATATATATATAAATAAAATACACATGTATATCTTAATTTCAATATCCAGTTGTTTATTGCTTACAGAAATATAACAGAATTTGGTACCCTGACCTTATGCTCCGCAACCTTGCTAAATTACATTAATTGTGGGTATTTTTTGGTAGATTCCTTAGAAGTTTCTACATAATCACTCTGCTCCCCTGTGGAGAGTTTTCTCCTTCCTTTCCTAACTGGATGCTTTTTGCTTCTTTTTATATCCAATTACTGCCAGTATGATGCCGTGTAGAAGTCATGAGAGTGGACACCTCACCTTTTCCCGATCTTATGAAGAAGGCATTCACTCTTCACTATTCAGTGTGATATTAGTGGTGCATTTTTTTTGTAGATGCCTTTAATCAGGTTGAAGATGTTCTTATCTATTTCCAGTTTCCTCAGAGTTTTTATAATAAATGTTGAATGTTATAATGAATGTTGCATTTTCTCAGTTGCTTTTTCTACATTATTGAGAGATGATTAGGTTGTTTAGCTTTTTTAAATCTGTCAATATGGTGAATTACATTGTTTGATTTTTAAACATTAAACCAAACTTGCATTCCTGGGATAAACTCTATTTGGCCATGTTGTGTCACCCCTTTTATATATTGCTAGATGTGATTTGCTAATATTGTGTGGAAGATTTCTGAAGCTGTGTTCATGGGGGAAATTGTGGTTTTCTTTTCTGGCAAATATCTTTGCTTGGTTTTTATTTCAGAGTAGTGCTGCTCCGCGAAATAATCTGGGAAATTATTCCTCCTCTTCTTCTATTTGTTTTATGAGTTTGTGTAGAATCAGTATTATGTTTTCCTTAAATGTTTGCTAGAATTCACCAGTGAAAACATTTGGGCTTTGAATTTTCTATATGTGGAGGTTTTAAACTATTAATTAGATTTTTTATGTCAACATAGGACTATTCAGATTGCCAGCTGCATCTTCAGTGAACTGTGATAATCTGTGTCTTTCAAGCATTTATTTGTTTCATGTGCGTTGTCAAATTTATTGATAGAAAGCTGTTCAAAATATTTTCTATTATCCTTGTAATATCTGTAGTGATGGTCTCGCCTCTGTTCCTGATACTGGTTGTTTTGTCCTTTGTCTTCGTTCTTCATCAATTTTATTAATCTTTTCCAAAAAACAGCTTTGAGTACTCTTTAGTTTTTCTATTTTTTCTGTTTTCTATATGGTTGATTTCTTCTCTTTATTACCTTTCTTTTGTGTACTTAGGTTTACTTTTTCTTTTTTCCCTAGTTTCTTATGGTGAAAGCTTAGATATAAGCACTTAAAGCTATAAATTTCCCTTTAAGTATACTGCCTTGCTGCATACCGTATATTTTGATATTTTGTATTTTTATTTTCATTCATTTCAAACTATTCTCTAATTTCCATTTGATTTCTTCTTTGGCCAATTTTTTATTCAGAAGTATGGTGTTTAATTTCTAATCATCAGGATATTTTCCAGATTTTTATTTTGCTATTGGTTTCTAGTTTAATTTTGTATTTGCTAGAGAACATACTTTGTATAATCTCCAAGCTTTGAAATATATTGAGGCTATTTTAATGGCCCAGACTATGGTCTATCGTGGTAAATATTCCATGTGCACTCAGAAAGAATACGTACTCTGCTGTTGAGTGGTGTGATCTACAAATGTCAGGTCAGTTGGTTAATTGTGTTTTCAAGACTTTCTGTATCCTTACTAAGCTTTTTTCTACATGTTCTATCAATTACTAAGAGAGGATTGTTTGAATCACCAACTACAATTGTGAATTTGTCCATTTCTGCTTTTGGTTCAAGCAACTGTTGCTTGAAGCACTGTAGCTCTATTGCTAGTTGAATACACCTTCAGGATTCTCATGTCTTCTTAATGAACTGACTCCTTTATCATTATGAAATCTTTCTTTTTATTTCTGGTAGTATCCCTTGCTCTGCAGTCTACTTTGTCTGATATTAGTTTAGCCATTCAAGCTTTACTTTGGTTAGTGTTTGCATGGTATATCTTTTTACAACCATTTAATTTCAACCTATGTCTTTATATTTAAGGTAGATATCATAGATAGCTTATAATTGGGTCTTGCTTTTTAAAACTAATCTTAAAATCCTCTAGGAGTAATAAGGGGAGCTTGTGTACATACTAAACACGGGGACATGAGGAAAATCTGTCCTTCACACTGCAGTTATTTTCCATTCTCTACTGGATCAGCTTTCTGGCCCTGTGTGACATGCTTGAGAAAAGTTACAACACGTTCCAAAGATTTTAGGTGTGTATGTTGGTGTTTCTTATGTCAATTTTTAGAGTAGGAGAAAAGGTTCAGAAATCTTACATAAGGTTACATAACGTTAAGAGGAGCTGGATATATATCACATTTAAAGAACCCTTTTATAAAAAGACAGATGTATTTGTTTTCAGGACTAGTTAATTCATTTTACCGAAATTTCCATCAAAAGCCTGGCCACACATTGACCACATTTATCATTCCGGGCACTTGTCACTCTATTATGTAGACCCAACTTTTCATCTGGTAAAAGCTTTCTCACTCCAAAGAATGTCCTTTAAATTTCTCAGTGTGCAGGTACATGGCCAATGAATTATCTTAGATTTTATCTCTGAATACTTTATTTTATCTTTATTTTTGAAAGGTACTTTTGTTGCATATAGAATTCTAGATTAACAGTTTTATTTTTCTCCCAGTACCTTAAAGGTGTCACTCCTCTTCCTTCTGGCTTGCATAGCGTCTGGTGAAGAGCCTGTTGTCACACTTATGTTTGTTCTTCTGTACAAATGTCTCTTTGCTTTGGCTGCCATTAAGGTGTTCTATTTTTCACTGGTTTTCAAAACTTGATTATCATAGTGTAACTTGCTTTGGTGTGGTTTTCTTTATGTTTATTATGGTCAGGGTTTACTGAGTTTTTATACCACATGTGGTAAAAATTCAAAAGTGTGTTTTGTCTTTTCTCTCTTCTCTTTCTGGGGCATTAATATCAAGTATCTTACTCCACTTTATATTGTTCAACAAGTCATTGTGACTCTGTTCAGGGTTTTTTTAATGTATTTTTTCCTCTCTGTTCTTCATTTTGGATAGTTTGTACTGCTATTAGTTAAAGTTTAATTTACTTTTTCCTTCCGTGGTGTCTAATCAGCTATTAATCTGGAGTTTTAAATTTTTATATTTTATTTTTCATCTCTGGAAATTTTATTTGCGTATTTTACAATCTTCAATTTCTCTTCACTATACTCATGGTTTTCTTTATATTCTTGAGCATTTGGAACATATTTATCTTAGCAGTTTTAATGTGTTTTTCTGCTAATCCCATTATCTGTTATTTGTGGGTCTGTTTCTATTGACTGATTTTTCTCCTTATTATGGGTCACATTTTTCTGCCTCTTTGTATATATAGTAATTTAAGAAATAACACCAGATATTTTGAATTTTCTCTTGTTGAATCTTGGATTTTTTTGTGTTCCTTCAAAGAATGTTGGACTTTCTGTGACAGGCAGTTAATTACTTGTGGACTAATTTAATTCTTTCAGTTTTGTTTTGAAGATGTTGTAAAGGCTGTTCTACAATAACCATGATTTTGGGGGCTAGGTGAGCCTCATTCTTAAGGGGTTGCTCTTCTGGAGTCTCTGCTTAATATCTCATGGCCGGGAGACACTTAAATGATCCCTGGTGATGTATGAGCTCTGGGAATTTTTCCTCTTAAAGTGTCCTATAGTTTTGCTCTTTACTTGAAACCTTATTTTGTCCTGCCTTGTGCTGTTTCACGTTTTATAAATAAAGGTCAACAATTAACCAAAGTCTCAAAGGGGACACTATGCAGATTTCTCAAGTATCCTTTAGTTAGCTTCCTCCTCTTGGGATGTCTGTTTCATAAATTGCAGCCATCTTTTTTCCAAATGAACTCTGATCTCCTTAACTCAGCAAGACTGAAGGACTTCTGTCTTCCTCCTTGTGCTGAAGTCCAGCAAGAACATTCATGCAGAAGATCAGCTGGTTGTTTGGTTCATTTAATTTGTTTTCCTTTTCTCAGTGATCACACGTGTGAGCTGCCTGTTTTCCAACGTATGAAAATTGTATTTTTACCCTATATTTTACCCTGTTCTACAGTTGTGTTAGGAGAGTATAAGAATGATCAGCTTATACTCTCATAGCCAGGACCAAATGTCGAGAAGAGAATTTTAGTTTGTTTTGTCATATTGTATTCCCAGTGCCTAACAGTGACTGGCACTTAACAGAATCTCTGTAAATATTTGCTGAATAAATGAATGACTATATCCTCAGTTGTTATAAGAGTGGCAATCATGTTACTGGTACAAAGATAACACCAAGCAAAACCAGCAAAGAGTCCAACTTTCTACACTTGAAAACCATCATAGGTCACATCTCTTGATGGAGGGTCAGCTGCCAGTGATACTACTTGAGACAAGTAGAATTTCATTAGGCTGTTTGAGAAGCTTATCACTGCCATTCTTAGGTAGAGTTTCACTCATTTTTGACAATCTCAGTCCCCATGCCCCCTGGGTGTGAAAATTATAGGCTGTATGTCCACCTTTTCACCAGGTGCAAATAATGGATGCAAAACTCACTTAGCACATTTCCTAAACATTTGCACCAAGACTATGAATCAAAGATACATTTTCCCAAGCAAAGTAGGCTTTGGTTTCAGGTTTGTCTGAGGGATGTTCCTGCAATGTTTTGTCTATTTTAGATTATTTGTCTTTTTCTGATCAATTTGAAAGAGCTCCTTGTAGACTGTAGATATTAGCCTTTTATTTGTTACCTGGATTGTAAATATTGTCCATTATTTTTCCACCAATTCTGCCTTTTTAAATTTTGAAACTTAAAACTCTTTTATGGTAAGTTAAATATGGCTATCTTTTTTATAGCTTCTGGATTTTCCATTTAAAAAATTTTTTCTCTTTTGTACTAAACCAAATGATAGATTCTTTTCAACATTTATATCTTTAGTACAATTGGAAATTAATTTTGTATGCCTGTGAAATGAGACATTATTTCCTTGTAGATAAAGAGTTAAGTTATGCTCATATTGTTTTCTAATTATGTGATCATCTCCCCCAATGATTTTTATATATCAAATACCCTTTATATTGAAACCCACTTCTGAATTATTTGGTCTTTTACTGCTCTCTAGGCTATTCCTATGCAAAATTTTATGGTTTTAAGCTTATACTTTGGGGTCAAAGAGCCTGTGAGTCACACTCTGCTTGGAACATTTACTATGTGAAATTTAGAACATTTCTTAGCTTCTCTGTGCCTCTGTAAAATGGAGATAATATCATGGTTGATGTGAAATTCAATGACATAATTACAATGCCTGGTGCTATCAGCTATTATTAGTAGTATTAGTTATTACTGTGATTGAGTTGAGTACAATGTGTTTATTATGTGTTTTAATATCAGGTAAAGGAGTACATGTTACCATATATTTTGAAACTTTCTGTGGCTACATTCAGGTGTTTATTCTCATATATGTCAATTAGAATATTTTATCAAATGTTCAACACTAATTTTTTTCAAAGTTCTAATTAGGATTATGTTAAAGTTTTATATCAATCTTAAGAGAATTAACATTTTAAATACTATATTCTCACCTAAGATTACATTGTATCTTTAATTTTTTTTTCCAAATCGTCAACAAGATTTTATAGTTTGCTTATTCTTTTATGCTGTTCTTAGATTTATTCTAGGTCTTTTTATAGATTTTGTTCTTATTGTGAATGGAGTATTTTCTCCATTTCTACTTCTAGATACTTATGTTAATGAAGAGAGAAGGCATTGATTTATTTATGTATTTTTATATTTAGCCATATTAATAAATTTTCTTATTAACTGCAGTAGTTTTTAAAAACTAATCTCTGTTAGGTTTTCTAAGATAGAATTATGTTATCAGAAAGAGGGATATAAGTTTTTCCCAGTTCCTATTCCAATCATGTAGTTTGCTTATATACTGCATTTCCCATGATCTCTAAGAACATATTAAATATTAATGATGATGTTGACTATTCCTTCCTGACTGTAATTGAAATGGTTTTATTGTTTGCCATTTAGAAATGTTTTCACTGCTAATTGGTTCATGATAAATAGTCTTCACCATATTTAAGCAGTTTTTATTCTTATCTTACCTGGAATTTTTATTAGGAGTGGTTGATAAATTTTACCAGATGGCTTTTCAGCATCTTGTGATATAATCATAAGTATTTTTCTGTTATTTTGCAGTTGTAATTAATTTTGTTGATTGATTTCATGACATCATTGTCATGATTAGACCTCACTTGTTCAGAGCACATTATGATTTTGATACATGACTGAATTCTACTTGCCAATATTTTATTTACAATTTTTGCATTTATGCTCACTAGTGAGATTGGTGTATAGTTTACATTTTGCATTATTTAGGGCTATTTAGTTATCAATAACACAATTTTTTAATAACATTATTCTGACTTTAAAAAATATTGGTCTACATATATGAGGATTCCATATATATATATATATATATATACATACACACACACACACATATATAAAACTATAGGCCTGTTTCTGGTGAGATGCATATCTAAATGGTTGTGTCTTGTTTTCTTGTACTACATAAATATGTATGTGATTAGGAATGCAGAGAAAGAAAGGTGGCCATTGGTGGGAGAGAGAGAGATAAAATGATAGAATGCTCCAAATTATCAAGTAATGAAAGTAAATGAAGAGTACAAAGCATCAATATATCCATAGGCTGTTTTGTGAAAACAATCTCCTCATAAAGGGAAAAAAACCTAATAATTAGTATGACTACTAATTACAAGATTAGTAATGATAAAACAAAAGCCAAACACTGACAAGATTAAATGATTTCTAAGAGGACACTTTGTGCAACTCTAGGGGAACACGTATTAAACAAAATAAATGGACAACTGTAATCTCACCCTCCCTAGTCAATAAGGAAGAGGGGAACTTGTGGACAAGGTAGCACAGCCTGCACCTGGGCTCCTAATTCGCCTAAAAATCATTTCATTTGGAATCAGACAGTCCCAGGTGCCACTCCCAGCACTCCCAGAGAAAATCGGAACATGCAGTCGCTATAGAACAGGAGAAAGGAGGATGAATGCTCAACCACTGAGAAAAGCGTCCAGATGGTTTCACAAGCTGAATTCTCTCTAACCTTGAAAATGGATCATTCTGTGCACTCAGGGGCATCAGCATTTTTGCATTAGGCTAAGCTGACACACTATTTTGCATCTGTAATCTTTATTTTAGGCAACATGCAGCAGCCTCCAGGAGCAATCTTGTGGTATGTGACGATGGACCACAGGTATGAACACACCTCTGAAGCTGGGCACCCTTCTCAGCCGTGGGATGCTGGCCTCAGTTCCCTCTGGAGCCCTGTGGGCACAAAGGCTGCAGCTGGATACTTTACGCAATTTAGAAATAATTTTGTTTGGAATTAGACAAAGCTGAGTTCAGTTCTCAGGACTCCCAGCTCTCGCTCCCAGCTACGAGAAAAAGTTTTTTTTTTTTTTTTTTTTGTGGTATGCGGGCCTCTCACCGCTGTGGCCTCTCCCGTTGTGGAGCACAGGCTCCAGACACGCAGGCCCAGTGGCCATGGCTCACGGGCCCAGCCGCTCCGCGGCATGTGGGATCCTCCCGGACCGGGGCACGAACCCGTGTCCCCTGCATCAGCAGGCAGACTCTCAACCACTGCGCCACCAGGGAAGCCCGAGAAAAAGTTATTTTAACCTCCATACACTTCAGCTTTCTCATCTACAAAGCAAGAGTAACAAAGTACTGCTGCTCACAGGATTCCTAAGGATTTCAATTAAATAAGATGATATATGTACAGTGCTTAGGATAATTCTGGTTGCATTGTAAGCACGGAAATATCAATTATTAGTTGATTTATCCTGCATAAACCTTGCAGCATCCTCTTCCTCAAAGTGTCCCTGGTTTTCCACTCCGCCACGCCTTACTTCTCTGGACTTCGTGTCTCTGAGATTGCCACTCTTCCCATTAACAAGGGTCAAAACCCCCAGACCACACAGACCACTGCTGCAGTCTCACTCACCTGCACACAAAATGTCACCATTTGTTCTCAATTCTACCTCCACACTCAGACTTACACCCACTCCACTCCCCGCTTTCCTGCCTTCATTCAGGGCCGCATTCCTCTTCATCTGGACCTGAAGCAGCCCCTGGGGACTCCTTGCCTAGAATCATTCTCTTCTCCAAATTCCCTTTCATACTGGTCTGGAGTTACTTTCCTAAAGCACACACTTGTCCTCAAAAAACCTATCCACTCCAATTTCCTACAGAGTAAAGACGAGCCCGCTAAGAACAGTACTTGATGACTTGCTCTTTTTCCTGGGCCTTTAAGCCCCAGCCTTCCGAGCCCCTCCCAGTCAGGCTACACCAGGTCAAGACAACTCGCTACATGGTTTACCCACGAACTTTTGTTACTCCGCCTGTTCACGCTGCCAGGGTGCCATTTCCCACTTGTCTCTAGACTGCATTCGCCTTCCAGGGGCAGCTGGAACGCTCCCTCTTCACACCCTCAACTACTGTCGACACCAATACCCTTCTCTCCTTCCTCACCTTGTTCCCATCCCATACGGGACCTCAACTCAGAATATATTCCATTCATTTAGATCTTCTGACTTCCTTTAGATCTGGGCTGAAAGCTTCCCAGGAGTAAACATTGTGGTTTACAAATCCTGTATCCATCCACCCATCTCGTGGAGCCCAGGGCCTTGCTCAGAGAAGACTCTCCCTTAATGTCAAATGATGAGATGCAGGTGTGACAGGACAGTGGCATCAGGCCACCCCTCACCTAAAGAGAACAGCATGTTTGGGGCCAGAAAGATCAAGCTGCTACTTTATTTCTTTTCAGGTCTTTTAAAGACGTAAGTATAAGGTATGCTACTCATGTACTTTAAAAATTAAAAACATGGGGGAGGGAAGGATTGGGAGTTTGGGATTAGCAGATACAAACTAGTATATATAGGATGGATAAACAACAGGGTCCTACTGTGTAGCACAGGGAACTATACTCAACATCCTGTGATAAGCCATGATGGAAAAGAATATGAAAAAGAATACATATATGTGTAACTGAATCGCTTTGCTGTACAGCAGAAACTGACACAACATTGTAAATCAACTATATTTTAATAAAAATTTTTTTAAATAGAAAAAAGAAAATAATCATTTGAAAATGATTTGTCCTACTTACAATTTAAAAAATTAAAAGCAATAGCCTATGAAATGAAAATGAGAACTAAAATAAGTCAAAGATACTTTTGGTTTTTGTCCTATCTTGTTATATGAGAAGCAGACAAAGAAAGGGGAGAAAGAGAGGGGAAAAGAGTAAAAGAAAAAAATCAGGAATAAAATGAAAGCGATCATCTGAGACACCAGAGGAAAACAGAAAAACACAGAGGGACAAAGAGGATGGGCAGAACCATGTAGACACAGAAACGAATACAGAATACAGAGAGACAGTCTGTACCAAAGCTTTCTACAACATTCTTGCAAAAGACGTTGACTTTTTAGGCCACCCTTTTGTTCCTGGACTAAGGGGGTTTGAAACCCTGAGGCCAGTCTGGTCAGAGGTCAGTGCTTGTGGTCAACTATGGGGACAGGCCAGCTGCTCCCTGCCCCACCCGCCAGATTTGGATCTGTGAGAGAATTAGGTCTCGCTGCTGCCAGATCTTCCAGTTTTTCAAGAGAAGCCAGAAATCTGGATGTTGAGTTTGTGAAAAACTACTCTGTGGCCCAAATAAGACATTTCAATGGGCACCATTGGTGCCAGTGTTTACCCTCTGAATTATGGACACACACAAGGCTATTCTCCTTCCTCGCTCTAACCTGGGTGCCAAGTGCAGTCAGCCTGGGGTGGAAATGCTCGCTGGGCACGGCTGGCGCCACCACAGATGCTGTTCTAGCTGTGGGTCTGGCAGCATCAGTTTGGGGAAGAATATGGTTGAGATTAGAAGCACATCTTCCAGAGGGCCTCTGTTGTTTCTCTCCTGGATTCTGGAATGGCTCTAATCATACTAGTAATTATGTCTCTCCCTGTGAGGAGTCAGAATTCATTAATTTTTAGAGAGTGAGATAAAATTCAAATTCCACAGGCTAATTGTATAAAATCAGAGAGAGAAATTAGAGAAACAAAAAGGCTAAATGTTAATCTAGTAATTTAAATAAGTAATTAAAACAAGTGGATTAGTAATTAAACAAGTAAAGACATAAAAAGTGAGAAAACCTGACATAAGCATAATGACAGGATGCGTTTTTTTTAATTTACTTGTTTTCTCTTCCAAGTGTTTCTAGGAACCATCTACAGCTCTTACATATTCATCAATGGAAGAAGTCTAATGTCTTTGAAATGTAAGGCTGAATTTTTAAAAATCTGATTAAAATTACTGAGTAAACAGCATTGAAACAGTAATTATGGAAATCATCACTCTGGAAAATAATACACAAAATGTCACCACCTAACATGACAAGCTACTGTCAGAGTTCATTGTTCACTTCCCAGCTTTTTCAATGGACATAGCTGATGTTTACAGCTGTTAACTGAAGTGTATTAATATTGTATTCTTCTGTGTCTATTTAGTATAACAGCATAAATATTTTTCATATTACTTTATAGCCTTCATAACTATTATTTTAATGGCTACATCATATTTTATTTTTATTTACTTATTTCTTCAGTTTCAGGTACTTTTCACTGTTTTTAAAAACTTTCTAGATAATTTACTTATGAAAAATTCCCTGGAATGAGTCAAAAGACATAAATACTCTTATTAATCTTGAATATATTGCCAAGTTGCTTTCCCAAACACCTGGAACAATTTAAATAATACAGTGAATGACTGTATCCATTGTACCACTCCTTGCTACCGCTGGTATTATCAGTAAAGAGGGTGTAAAAAGGATGAACATCACAGGTAACACAGTGGGCTATACTGAATGGGCCTGCTGGGTCAACAGCTCGTGAAGTGCAGGTCAAGCCACTGTTGTCTGTGGACCGTCTTGGCTTCCTCATCAAAGAAAAGAAGGGTTTGAATCACATAATCTGCAAAGACTATTTCAGCTTTAAAAACTTGAATCTCAAGCAAAGGCTAACACTTCATCCTCCAGAGAATTTTTGGTGTATTATGTTTTAGACGGATTGGAGAGATAACAGTAAGTTTCTGTATGAATTACAGCCCCTGAGAAATCAGTGTCATTAAGTCCACTGTAAATGCACTTCTGGGGGCAGGGGGGGAGAGGGAGAGGGGGAGGAAGGGGAGAGGGAGAGAGAGGGAGGGAGAGGGAGGGAGGGGGAGGGAGGGAGAGAAAAGGAAGAAATCAGTGGGGTGGTGTGGCAATTTCTTTTTTTTTTGGCACGCGGGCCTCTCACTGCTGCGGCTTTTCCTGCCGCGGAGCACAGGCTCCGGACGCACAGGCCCAGCAGCCACGGCTCACGGGCCCAGCCGCTCTGCGGCACGCGGGATCCTCTCGGATCGGGGCACGAACCCGTGTCCCCTGCATCGGCAGGCAGACTCCCAACCACTGCGCCACCAGGGAAGCCCGGCAATTTCTTAAAATAAGACAGCAGTGAAGTTTGCCACATTGACCCTTCCTTTCACAAACAATTTCTCAACCGTGCAACGCTGTTTGAAAGCATTTTTCCCACAGTAGAAGTTCTTTCAAAATTGGAGTCAATCCTCTCAAATCCTGCAGCTGCTTTATCAACTAAGTTCATGAAATATTCTAAATCCTTTGTTGTCATTTCAATAATCTTCACAGCATCTTCACCAGGAATAGATTCCATCTCAAGAAACCACTTTCTTTGCTCATCAATAAGAAGCAACTCCTTATCTGCTCAAGTTTTATCACGAGATTGCAGCATTTTAGTCAACGTCTTCAGGTTCTACTTCTGATTCTAGTTCTCTTGCTGTTTCCACCACATCTGCAGTTACTTCCCCCACCGAAGTCCTAAATCCCTCAAAGTCATCCATGAGGGCTGGAATCAACTTCTTCCAAACTGCTGTTAATGTTGAGATGTTGACCTCTTCCCACGAACCATGAATAGTCTTAATGGCATCTAGAATGGTGAGTCCTTTCCAGAAGGTCTTCAAGTGACTTTGCCCAGATCCATCAGAGGAATCACTATCTCTGGCAGCTACAGCCTTACGAAATGTATTTTCTTAAATAATAAGACTTGAAAGTCAGAATTACTCCTTGATCCATGAGCTGCAGAATAGATGTGTTCACAGGCATGAAAACAACATTAATCTCATTGTACATCTCCATCAGAGCTCTTGGGTGACCAGGTGCACTGCCAATGAGCAGCAGTATTTAAAGGGAATCTTCTTTTCTGAGCAGTAGGTGTCAACAGTGGATTTAAAATATTCAGTAAATCATGTTGTAAACAGATGTGCTGTCATCCAGGCTTTGTTGTTCCATTTATAGAGCACAGGTAGAGAAGACTTAGCATAATTCTTAAGGACCCTAGGATTTTTGGAATGGTAAATGAGCATTGGCTTCAGCTTAAAGTCACCAGCCGCATTAGCCCCTAACAAGAGAGTCAGCCTGTCCTTTGAAGCTTTGAAGCCAGGCATTGTCTTCTCCTCTCCAGCTATGAAAGTCCTAGACGGCATCTTCTTCCAACATAAGGCTGTTTCATCTGCATTGAAAATCTGTTGTTCAGTGCAGCCACCTTCATTCATTATCTTAGCTAGACCTGCTGGATGACCTACCGCTTCTACATCAGCACTTGCTGCTTCGTCTTGCACTTTCATATCATGGAGATGGCTTCTTTCTTCAAACCTCAGGAAACATCGTCTGCTAGCTTCAAGGTGTTTTTCTGTAGCTTCACCGTCTCTCTCAGCCTTTATAGACTTGAAGAGAGTTAGGGCTTTGCTCTGGATTAGGCTTTGACTTCAGGCCATGTTGTGGCTGGTTTGATGTTCTATCCAGAACACTACAAGTTTCTCCACGCCAGCAATAAGGTTGTTTCACTTTCTTATCATTCGCGCGTTCACTGTAGGAGCACTTTTAATTTCCTTCAAGAACATCTCCTTTCCATTCACAACTTGGCTAACTGATTGGAGCAAGAGGCCTAGCTTTCAGCCTGTCAGCTTTCCACACGCCTTCCTCACTCAGCTTCAGCATTTCCAGATTTTGATTTGAAGTGAGAAATATGCGAATCTTCCTTTCACTTGAACACTTAGAGGAACTTGTAGGGTTATTAGTTGCCCTAATTTCAATATTGTTGTGTCTCAGGAGACAGAGAGGCCTGAGGAGAGGGAGAGAGACAGGGGCACGGCCAGCTGGTGGAGCAGTCAGAACACACACAACATTTTCAATTAAGTTCTCCGTCTTGTATGGATGTGCTCCATGGTGCCCCCAAATAATTGCAATAGTAACATTAAAAATCACTGATTACGGTTCCCATAACAAATATAATAGTCATGAAAAAGTTTGAAATATTGTGAGAATTGCCAAAATGTGACACAGAGACACACACTGAACAAATGCTGTTGGAAAAACGGCGCCAAAAGACTTGTTTGACGTAGGGTTGCCACAAACCTTCAATATGCAAAACAACGCAGCATCTGCAAAGCTCAATAAAATGAGGTCTGCCTGTATGTAATCCATGTGAAAGTTAGTTTAGGTTTTACTTTTAGAAATCGGAGAGAATGCCCCTGCTTCACCCTGGGAGGCGGCCCAGACACACCTCCTGCAGGGAAGGAGCTCGAAGTCAAGGGAGGCCCGTTCCCCTTCCCTGCTGCTGACCGGGTCACCCTGTGTGCCTGAGCCCTGAGCTGCCCGGGTCCTCCAGTCCACCTGACCATCCTGAGTCACACTGACTTGCACCCACATTCTACATCTGTCCTCTCATGTCATCCAGACAACGCTCCTGAGGGGAAGGACGGGGTACACAGAGCTTGCACAGCTGCCTGAGGACCTGTCACTGTGGAGCAGAGAGCAGTGCTGGCAGGGAGGAGCGGGGTCAGGGACCACCTCAAACCTCTCACCACACTGACGCTCAGGGAAGCCGCTCACCTCGGTTTTGTGTCTTTTATATCCATTCATAGAATACACAGTTACAGAGCACCCACTATGCACAGGTCACAGTGCCAAGCACCGTGGAAGAGACAAAATTAATTCAGCTAGAACCTGCCTCCAATGAGCCTGACTACTGAGCAGGCAGCAGATGTCCGAGCTCATGCAGAGATGATGTGCTTGTGATTTCCTTCCCTGCAGAAATCTAACGGAGCACCTCAAAAATCTGTGGAGACGTGGATGGACCTCGAGACTGTCATACAGAGTGAAGTACATCACAAAGAGATAAACAAATGTCATATGCTAACGCGTATGTGTGGAATCTACAAAAGTGGTACAGATGAACCTATCTGCAAAGCAGAAACAGAGACAAACAAGTAGAGAACAGACGTATGGACACCAAAGGGGGAGAGGGGGAGGGGATGAATTGGGAGATTGGGATTGACACATACACACTATTGATACTATGTATAAATAGATAACTAGTGAGAGCCTGCTGTAGAGCACAGGGAACTCTACTCCATGCTCTGTGGTGACCTAGATGTGAGGGAAATCCAGAAGGGAGGGGATTATGTGTATATGTATGGCTGGTTCACTTTGCTCTACAGCAGAAACTAGCACAGCACTGTGAAGCAACTATACCCCAATAAATAAAAACTAAAAAACAAAAACACTCTGGGAGGATCCTGCAAAAAAAAACAAAAAACAAAAAAAACACAGAAGTTGGAAAAGGGACCAGGATATTTTGATAAATCCTTCCTAAAATCAATTATTATGTCACATCAAATATGAGATGCTACCAAATAATAAGGATCTGAGAATATCTCACCATCAAAAAATTAATATAAAAAACAAAGGAATGCAAATAACAGTGTGAACCAGGATGGAACTGCCTTAGAAGGTTAAATGTCTATGTGAACTCACAATTTAAAGTGTTTCTGGTATTCTGAAATATTTCATGATCTGATTTCTACCATTTGGAGGTGTGAGAAGGGACGACTGAATTCCTTTCGGTCAAAGGAAGCTGTTTGGGGGGGCAGGTGAGAACCCTCCAGGTGAGCCCAGCACAGCACAAGCTCTCATTTGCATAATTATCAATGATGTACAAAGCCCTTGTGCTGGATTGCCTAGTGTTTGCATTCATTTGCCTCCCCTTCCATTGATCCATCCCGGGAAAGAGCCAGTCACGGAAGCCAAGGAGCCAGGGGGATGCTCAAGGCCAGCAGGCTGGAGGACCCTGGTGTGACCTTGTGTGTGACGGTCCTTCTCAGTGGCTGGGGAAAGAGAACGAGGTCAGAGGTCAGATTGTAGGTTACTATTTTAAACTTCTGCTGACCTGGGCATTCACTGCTTCATGCTCATGTCTCCACTAGTTTCAGGTTGTTTTAAGATCAACCTAAAGGGCTTCCCTGGTGGCGCAGTGGTTGAGAGCCCACCTGCCGATGCAAGGGACACGGGTTCGTGCCCCAGTCCGGGAAGATCCCACATGCCGTGGAGCGGCTGGGCCCGTGAGCCATGGCCGCTGAGCCTGCGCGTCCGGAGCCTGTGCTCCACAACGGGAGAGAGGCCACAACAGTGAGAGGCCCGCGTACCGCAAAAAAAAAAAAAAAAAAAAAAAATCAACCTAAAGATTACAGGTGGCCTCACAGGTAGCACAGCCCTCTTCCTCAGCTTACTTTTATCATTTAAACAATCTCAAAGCCTCCAGGTTTCAAATAAGGAGAGACCACCTAGGGAACCAGCATCAGAAAGGCAGGCGGGCAGAACCGGGCAAGAGCCACTGCCCTGTGTGCCCGCTCTCTCCAGCCCACTCATCCTCCCGGGAGCAGAGGGTCCGCCGACTGTGATCCCTTCCGAACATCATGCTTCCCCTTCTTAATACTTGCTCATGAAAATACAGAGAGCTGGATCATTCCATCAGCTTTAACTTGCAGATGGAGTAACTGAAGCACAAGTTTAACTGGCTCAAGAGAACTTAAATCCAGAGCTTCTGTGTTCTAAATGATGATGCAGACACTCAATGACTTTTCCTTTCTTTCCTTCGTCTGAGGTCTGTTTACAGGAGCCTTTACGTGTAGCTTTGAGCCAAGAATAAACTGGCATGATCACAAACAGTGTCAATCAGGCTGTACACATTTGGTTCTCAACAAATGTTTCTGAGGTGAGTGAATAAATGACATTTTAAGAAGGAATTTCATCATACAGAATAAACCTTCCAATTTTCAAGATGAGCTCTTCCTTTTTTCTTTACCTAAGGAGGTTTCTGAAGTCACCTTATTACTTGGCTAAAACAACTTCAGTTAAAATACACGATCTGTCACAAGTTATTGATCGGAGAAAGAGAAGGCTGTTCCTACTCTTGTATTTCCTTACTAAGTGCAGCTGTACCAACAGTACCCTACTTTCAGCAAACTGACATCCTTACGGGAAATATCGATAACATCCTGGCATTAACATGTACTCACCCTCAGCAATGGTCTGATCATTTTCTCCTTTCAATTAATATGAGAAAACCATTTCTGCAACTTCAGTATTTTTGAGTTGAATCAGCTTTTCTTACAGGAGCCGTTCTACCAAAGATGATTTTTTAATGCAAAAATGCAGGCACATTCATTCTTTCCAGGTCGGGTCCTACTTTGCAGACTACTACTGAATTCAATACCTGTTGCTTTGGGAATTACAGCATCATACAACCTTGCTAGCCCTCTCTTACGCCAGCAAACAGTCTCTGTAAAGGGCAGGATCCAGCCCATACTAAACCTCAATAAAATGTTTATTCTTAAAGAAAAAGGTATCGCTACACCAAAAAGAAAGGAAGAGTATTTAAACAGCAGTGTCATGTTCTTGAGAAGGTAGGGCAGCATTTGTGTGGGACAGGGGATAGGGCAACGCAAAGATGGAATCATCCTTTCATCCATTGTTGTCCCTGGGACAAGGCTCCGGGGACCTGCCTGAACGCTCACCCAAGGACTCCGGAAAGCTCACTCACTACACTGGGCTCGGGATCCTTATCTGTAAAACCAGGCAGCTAATTTTTTCTATCGTCTCTGATCCCCAGATCACAGGATTCTAGGATTCCTATGTTTCTGATTCTCATCAGAGGCTTCTTATGATGGTTCTGATTGAGAATTCGTGGCCTGTTTTAATTCTTGCTTTTAACACAGACTTGGCCTTAGTTTCTTCCTTTGATTTCCTCCATGTACTGGACAAGAAAATGATCAACTCCCTAAAGCTGAAGATTTATTCCTTCTAAAAATAAGCATGAACATATATGAAAAAAACAGTTAATTCTCTTTAAATCGATTTCTGGTACATAACTTCAGTCAATTCTTTAATAAATATCATTAACTGTTACATGGACTCCAAATCTTAACGCCATTTCCTTTGGGGAAACAGGTTTTCCCAGATGATGAAGCAGTGGCATTCATATCGACTCAGTACTTGTTCTAAAGCATAAACATCACTTAATGTCATTAGAGCGAGTATAGTCAGTGCCTAAATTAATATTCTCTGTGCACTTTAAGATGCATTTTTAAAAAAATAGGAGATCGTGCAAGCAGTCCTGAAGTATTCTCTGAATTACTACAATTGTTCTGTAAATGTGCAAAAGCCTGAGGACTTAGCTTTGAATTATATATGATATGCAACACTTGTTTCCAACACCTGCAGAGAAATTTCCCGTATACTCAGAGAAATGGTGATTTCATCTTATTAAATTAGTGTGGTTTCAATTTTACATTATCTGTAGCTGCTCAGCCTGTAGTACTACAAGTTTATCGCTTCTGCTTGGCTATATGAAAAGTTGAAACCTAAAGTCATTTTCTGCTTTATTGACTTGAAGGCGGGAAAACTGAAATTATCCTTGTCATTAAAGAGAGTACTTACAATTTTTTTGCCTTCTATTAACACCGTAGAAGTATTTGTTTCAACATTCTGCAGTATCACACTTCCTTTCTGCTCTCTGTAGATGAATTCTTTATCTACAAGAGAGGAAATAAAACAGAAACATGAAACATCAAGGAACTCACTAGCTTTTGATGGACACAGGTAAATGAATTGACTAGTTCCAACAAAAGTATATCCTGCATTTCATCAAAGGGTCCTTTAAATATGGTGAAATGGGTCCTTTAAATATGCTCCTCTCCATATAACTGCATGTGAAGCTTCTCTCTGAATCATTTCTCATAGTCTGCACACTGACATAAAAAGCACAAGCATATACACACATAAAATCTTTAGAACATTCTAGACTTTTCTTGGGTAGGACAAATAGAGTGGACACAACAGAGCAGATTAAGAAACCCGCTACCATAAGGGGCGGAGATAGTTGGTACTAAGGGGACTGATTTCCTATATTGGAAACTTTGGGGTGAAATCTGTATACGTCCACATGCATACCATATCCTGCAAAATTATTTTCATTTGGTCCACAGCTTCCTTTGCTATTCCTGGAGGAATTGGCAGTTTCACTGTCATGAATATCTTTGGCTCTATACATTGTATCCTCAGTGACACTTGTCCTTTGTAACTCAACAGAGATTTCAAATATCCCCTTAGAAAATTAATGGAGCAATCCCCCTGAATAGTATGCATGTAGGGGTATATATGTAGGCATGTAGGGGTGTGTGTGTGTGTGTGTGTGTGTGTGTGTGTGGTGTGTACACATACTACAAATGAAAGAGTAAACTTTCTGAAAGGATTGCAAGTGGAGAGACAGGGCACACAATTGGAAGAAGAAATGATAAACTGGGAGATTGGGATTGACAAATACACACTGCTACATATACAACAGATAACTAACAAGGACCTACTGTATAGCACAGGGAAATCTGCTCAATACTCTGTAATGACCTATATGGGAAAAAAAACTAAAAAAGAGTGGATATATGTGTATGTATAACTGATTCACTTTGCTGTACATCTTAAACTAACACAACACTGTAAAGCAACTGTACTCCAATAAAAATTTTTTAAAAAGAAAATAATACTATCTATCTGAGTGAAGGGGATGACACTGAGCCAGTCTGAAGGTAAAGAAATTTCACACGATAATCAGTTGATGAATGAAAAACACTGTGTAGACTGGATTAATTCCAATGGTATTATCATTTCTATGCTTTTTAAATTCTACTCCACAGAATTACATTCTTTTCTTTCTTATTCCTTTATTCTACTTGCTTTGCCTTTAATATTCTCTTCCTTTTTCTAGTCTGTTAAGATGGAAGTTTTGATCTTTGGTTTGATTTTCCATCCTTTTAATAAGACTATTAAAGCTAAAAATTTTCCTCTATGCATGGTATTAGCTACATCTCACAAATTTTGATATGCTGAATTCAGTATTATTCAGTTCAAATTATTTCTAATTTTTCCTGAAAAGTCTGCTTGGTCCAATGATTATTTAGAAACATGTTTAATTTTCAAATATGTAAAGTTATTCTGGTCCTCTTATTTTTATAGATTTTTAATTTAAATTCACTGGATCAAAGAATATTCTGTACATGATTTTAGTCTTTTAAAACTCATTAAGACATTTTTGTGGCCCAAAATATGGTCTATCCTGGTAAATGTACCATATTCACAGTTAATGAAATTATTGATATGGCTGAGTTTGGTCTATAACTTTTTTCATGGGGCTTTGTTTTCTACTTTTCTCCTCTACTTCTTGTTTCCCTCTTTCTTGTTTCCTGACTTTCATTTTATTTTGTGAACATTTTTTACAGTTTTAATTTCCCTATTTTTAGCTGTATTTCTTTGCCTTTTTTTAGTGGTTGTCCTAGGGATTATACTATGTACTCAACTTTTCAGCATCTACAAAGAGTTAATAATGTATCACTTCTCATGAAATATAGAAATCTGTCCAGTTTTCAGATCCACATCCAGTCCCATGCTGTGTGTGATAACTGTTATGTGTATTACATCGACATACATTATACATTCCACAAGACAATGTTATAATTATTGTTTATAACAATAGTATGGTTTATAAAGATATTAAGAAGAAAAAGTAAAAAAAGAAAAATCTGTTCTTTGCATTTACCCACTATTTACCATTACTGATGCTTTTTGTTCTTTATCGAAAATATGAGCTTCCATCAGATATCATTCATTTTCCTACTTCATAAAGAACTTTCTTTAGGATTTCTGATTATATGAATCTGCTGGCAACCAACTCTTTTAACTTTGTTTCATCTGAAAGTCTTTTCCTTTAACCTTCATTTTTTTTTTTTTTTTTTTTTTGCAGTACGTGGGCCTCTCACTACTGTGACCCCTCCCGCTGCGGAGCACAGGCTCCGGACGCGCAGGCCCAGAGGCCATGGCTCACGGGCCCAGCCGCTCCGCGGCATGTGGGATCTTCCCGGACCGGGGCACGAACCCGTGTCTCCTGCATCGGCAGGCGGACTCTCAACCACTGCGCCACCAGGGAAGCCCCTCATCCTTCCTCTTGAAGGCTCTCCCACTCTCCCAGTGGCCCTGCCCCGGGTTGGATGGCTGTCACCTTCACCCTGGACTACTCCAGGGCCTCCCAGTGGGACCCTCTGTCCCTTTCTCTATTGGGACAAGGCCACACTTCTTTTTCAAAACTTTTTTTCTGGCTCCTTGGCAGAGAATACTTTGGCCGAACTCCTTAGTCTGACATTCGAAGCCCTTCGTCTTCTGGCCTGTCTTCTCTTCCCATCTTAATTTCCCACCATCCCCCACTAACTAAGCATCCTAACAAGTCCTGCCTTCCAAGCCTCTCTGATGCCTGTGCCGCTGCCTTGGCTGCGGTGCCCTTCTCCCACCCCCGCCAGGCACAATCTTCCTGGGCTCGGCGTGAAGGTCTCTCCTCCGGGCAGTTTTTCACGCCTCTGCCAGGCAGAATCCATCTCTCTGCTGACCCCCGACGTGTCATTCACCTTGTTTTATGCCCATCACAGCACGTTGCTTATTTGCTACTACAGCTCTCTCCCTCTAGAGTCATGATTCTCAGGGGAAGAGGCCACACCTGTTTGGTTTCCTCTTAGCATAATAACTGATATGAAAGTTGGTGCTAAAAAATATGTGAAGCATTTAACACATGCATCCTATCACAAGTCTGAGTCACCAAATATCCAACCTACTTGTGGAACAACAGGCAGAACTCCTTGTAGAAGAGGGAGTGCTCTGGGCCAAAGTAAAAGGAAGGAGAGATGGACCTGGTGGTTTTCTCAAATTACACCTTTTGTGTCTCTTTGTGAGATTCTGTTACAGCTACTTTACTCCTGTCACTGCAGGGCAAAAGGATGTTACAAAAGGAGTGCATCTGAATGCTGTGAGGATAGGAAGGTAAAATTGAAAAGCCATGCTCAACAGGGAGGTCCTTAGGAAAAGACTTCCCAAAGAAAATGTGGCACAGGACCACCCACTGGCTAGTTATTCTTGTGTGCCAACTATCCAGTGCTTTGCATTTAAAATACATCATTAATTTAATTGTTCTGTGTACTTTAGCAATTCTTCAAAGCTAAAAAGTTAAAGAAATAGAGTAAGTTGCACTGGTAACTAGCACAATTATTTAAAAACTGGTAAAGCATCAAGAAAATTTCCCTTCTTTCCTATACAAACCGTATCACTGGGTGACCAAATTATAGATAAGGGGAAGTTTCATTTTATTTTGTTTCTCTAAATTGTGATATAAAAATATACAGCAATGCAACAAATTATTTTATGTACTCTTCCAAAAATAAGATAAAATTCCAGTCATTTCCTCTGAGTCATTCCTCTGATATTAGCTATAAAGATAGCTAATATCATATATTAGCTATGTTTTGCTTACTTTTGCTTAACAACAATGTATTATTAGCAACTTTCAAAAGCCTTACCCATGGTGAAAACTTTAAAAATGTATGGCATTTTATGGTACAATAGATTTCTTAAAAACTGAGATAATTTAGTTCTCATTGTCAAGTATAATTTGTATATGCTGGTTGGTTTTGAGGAGCATATTAATCCTTGATTATACAAATATCACAAAGAATTAATGCATAGAAATAGATTTTAATTACTGAAACAAATAGTGCACATAATAAATGGAGATTTGATTTTTCTCATGATTATCTTCTTTTCTTTTTTTTTCTTTTTCTTTTTTTGCGGTACACGGGCCTCTCACTGTTGTGACCTCTCCCGTTGCGGAGCACAGGCTCCGGACGCACAGGCTCAGCGGCCATGGCTCACGGGCTTAGCCACTCCGGGGCATGTGGGATCTTCCTGCCCCGGTGTCCCCTGCATCAGCAGGCGGACTCTCAACCACTGCGCCACCAGGGAAGCCCCATGATTATCTTCTTTTAATTTTAAACAATGCTGATAGAAACACTGTTCTTTCCATTTATTATTTTTTTCTCAGATATAATTTACTTCTATTTATGTACATTCTAATAACACATAGCATATATTTCCTAAAAATTATATAAGCCTATATTTCCTACAACAGTCAATATCCATATGATGGTCATAAAATACAAATCCCTAACAGCCACGCTGTAGTCTAGAAATACCATTTCCCACCAAAGGAAAGCAGGACTCCTTCTGTAGACAGTTGATTCCAGGTCTGGGACAGGAGCTATCCTAGAGACTAGCAAAGCTATCAAATTCTATTACCATGTCAAAATGATTCAGAAACCAACCTGAAAAGGCTCCCACCAGCCAAGGACCAGCCAAGGACCAGCCATTTAGGGCTTTAATAAGAATAACTGGAACGGACTGAAGCTCTTTAACTACATATAAGTTCATGAATTTAGAATGATACTTCAAAAAGAAACAACTAATTCAATTGATCATTATTAGAGGATGCTTATAAATCAACATATTATTTAAAAACTGGTAAAGGAAAAGGAAAGCATCAAGAAAATTTCCCTTCTTTCCTATACAAACTGTATCATTGGGTAACCAAATTACAGATAAGGGCAAGTTTCATCTTATGGAAGTATCCCAGTTATCAAATGGAAAAGGTTGATGGAATTAGCATATCACCATTTTGCAGCTCCTGATGAGTTAAGGTGCCAATCAGCCAGGGCTGCTACACCACAGAAGGAGAGCAATCAGCATGAACTGCCTCCTTAAGGAAGAATATAGCACTACTGATGAAGTGCTAGCACAACCAAAGTCAAAACCCTCAAACCCAGTCAGGCTACTAGACCAACTAGAACTTGCAGGAAAGAGAGGACGGAGGACCATTCACGCCATAAAGAATCAAGTAGGAGACTCTGAGAAACTACAGGGAAAATGGCCTGGCTTCTTCAAATAAATAATGACATTTATATGACAATTAGAAATTTAAACACAAATAAGATAATTAATGCTATGAATAGGATTAATAGGATAATTAACGCTATTAAGGAACTAATAGCGTTTGGGGGTTATTTTTTCTTTTAGTGTGATATGGTGGTTATGCTTTTCTGTTTAACAAGATAACAAGTCCTTATCTTTTAGAGATGAACATAGTGAAACAAAGAGGATAAAACTATATGGTATCTGGGGTCTGCTTCTAAATAGCATGGGTGGAGGAGAAAAAGGTCAGCATATAGACACAATAAGATTGGCCAACAGGAAATAATGGTTGAAGTTGGGTTATGGACAAATAGGAGTTTACTTACTATTCTTTCTACTTTTGTTTAAGTTTAAAATTTTCTATAATAAAAAGTTAAAATTGATTTTAAAGTTCAAGTAGTTAAAAAAGATCATGCAGCTACAATGAGAATAAAGCTATGCTGGCTCATTTTTACATTTTATCCTTTGTTAGGCTTTTGCAGTAATTTGCACGTACTTGGGTTGCAGGCAGGTAGTGGTTGTGTTTTCATCGTATTTCACCAGTAACCACTAGGTCATAAAATAAAAATTCTGAAATCTCTCTCTCCAAGGTCAGGAGCCAGGGGTGAAAATTTGCAGCAACCAATGACAGTCTTCAATCCAGATGTAGATACACTGCCTACAGCTAAGAGCAATTTTTCCTTTGGTTTGTAAATATTAAGCCTTGTATGGAGAGTTATAGGAAGAAACAACTATAATTAGAAACCTGATGTCATAATTAACACATTTCAGGAAATATAAGCCAAATGAAAATTTTAGGTGGACCATATTTATAATGTAGAACTGTGGTGCTAATATGTAGCCACTAGCCACATGTTCTTACTAATATTAAAAATTAATTAAAATTACATAACATTTAAAATTTAGTTCCTTCTTTGTACAAGGCACATTTTAAGCACTCAAAGCCACACGTGGCTAGTGGGTAGTGGTGTACTGGACGCAGCAGAGACCGAACATCTCCATCACTGCAGGAAGTTATTCTGAACAGCAATATTTTGAAGTTATAATAAGTGAGAGCATTTTATTCCCAAAGAATGCCTTAGTTTACACCATAGTCTATCATTGATCTGGAAAAAAATCACTCTTCTCAAGCCATGGCTATCAAAGAGAAAATCAAAGGATGTCCTTCAAAGGTGGTCAGCAGACCTTCCGATACCTCTTGCCATTTATGTGCCTCCACTCTTATAGGCAATGAAGGCAACAGCTGTGGGAGAAAAAGATTTTTAAATAAAGTATTTCCAGATTATCCCAAATGTCACAACACCTTAAAAAAGAACATGAAGTTATATGGTAACCAGAGTCCCAGTAATCATCATCAGAATCAACAGATTAAAAATAGGAGTCAAGGGCTTCCCTGGTGGTGCAGTGGTTAAGAATCTGCCTGCCAATGTGGGGGACACAGGTTCGAGCCCTGGTCCGGGAAGATCCCACACGCCACAGAGCAACTAAGCCCGTGAGACACAACTACTGAGCCTGCTCTCTAGAGCCTGCGAGCCACAACTACCGAGCCCACATGCCACAACTACTGAAGACTACACGCCTAGAGCCTGGGCTCCACAACAAGAGAAGCCACCACAATGAGAAGACAGCACACCACAATGAAGAGTAGCCCCTGCTCTCTACAGCTAGAGAAAGCCCACGCGCAGCAACGAAGACCCAATGCAGCCAAAAATAAAATAAATAAATTTACAAAAAAAAAAAGGAGTCAAGTGGAAAGAAAATGCCAAAGGTTTTTTTTCTGTTTTTTTAGGTTGGGTTGAAATTCGTGATTTTTTTTTTTTTAAAAAGTACCCACCATGATAACTATGGCCTTTTATTTGAAATTATAAGAACTACACACAATCCTCCAACATACCAGGGAAACATCAGTACAAATAGAGATGGTGAGAAAATGTAAAATAAATGATGTGCATTTTACTAAGAGTGGATAAGTAACTTATTTTCATGAGAATGTGCTTAGAAAAGGTAGGAGTTTCCAACTCCAAGGTAGGAGTTTCCAATGTGCTTAGAAAAGGTAGGTGGGTGTAAGAAGCAAAACTCAGAGAAAAGAGTCTAACCAGTGGACATTTCATTTATTCCCAAGAACATTTACAACGTGAGGGATACTCTTCTAGACACACCATGAATTAGCCATGTTCCCCGACTTAAGGACGCTTACAATTAAAATGGTCAGATGGCAATTACTGATGCTGGCTATCGAAAAGCTCCAAGTTAATCACAGCACTGTACTATAAGACATGATTCCAAGCAAATATAATTCTACTAATGTTATGAGAAAGTAGGATTTTCTATATAAGAGAAAATAAATCCACATTTAAAATCATAAATTTCAGTAAAAGTTAAAATCCTGTAGTGTTATATATGGAATCTAAATAAAAGGTACTGATGGACCTAGTGGCAGGGCAGGAATAAAGACGCAGACGTAGAGAACGGACTTGAGGACACGGGGGGAAGGGGAAGATGGGACGAAGTGAGAGAGTGGCATGGACATATATACACTCCCAAATGTAAAATGGATGGCTAGTGGGAAGCAGCTGCATAGCACAGGGAGATCAGCTCGGTGCTTTGTGACGACCTAGAGGGGTGGGATAGGGAGGGTGGGAGGGAGGCTCAAGAGGGAGGGGATATGGGGATATATGTATGCATATGGCTAATTCACTTTGTTGTACAACAGAAACTAACACAGCATTGTGAAGCAATTATACTCCAATAAAGATATGTATATATATATATATTATATATATAGGCCCTGTAGTATTAAATTTGTGTCAGAAATATCAATAGGAACATTGATTATCAATAGGAACATTTGCTTATTTTTTAAAGTATGTATTTGCTAGTTTTGTCCATAGAAATATTAGATACATGATTTCCTAAACACTCAGATTTTGGTTCCTAAGTACCATTCTCACTAAAAAGAACAAGGAATCTTTGAAGAAACAAGTATTTTTAGATCTGAGGCACAGGAAGTACAGTATGAACCTGGGACACCTTACTGGCCAGAAGGCAAAGAAGAGTTCAGTGAGTGACGGGTCTTGGCGCCCATTCTTGCCCCATCCTGTCTCAGCCTTCACATCTAACTCTGACTGGTCCTTCCTCTTGGCTCTGGGCTCAGACACAGGACTTGAACTGGTGGATGGAATATAAGCAAGCAGACACCTGACTTGCACTTGCACAGTTGACTTGCCCCCTCCTGGCTCTGCCATCGCCATGAGACAAACACACACATCTCTCACCTCATCTTCTGGCACCAGGAGGAGAAACACGTGTGAATCACAGCCGGGTTATCATGGTCACCCGAGGAGAGGCTATCCCAGATCAGCCAGCAGCCTGCTGGGTGTCCAGCCACACAGCAGATCACGCAACGGATAAGCAGAGTTCCCTAACCAACCACCAGCTGACAAGCAGATGTGTGAAAAATACACAAGTGTGTGTGTGTGTGTGTCCCTGAAGGTGTGTGCTCGTTTATTACACAGCACTCTTGTGGCACCAGACAACACACACGTGCACAGGAGAACCACCTGGGAGGGCCCTCGGAAGTCAAAGTTGGGAAAATCAGAACGTGAAAAGAACAATGCTGTAACTGATTAAAACACATCAAATACATAAAACTGTAAGGTCGGATCTTAACAAACGGCACCGCGAAACAGAGGAAAGCTTCAAGTGAGCTTTATTAGGGAGCGCTCCCGGGCGAGGTGCACTGGTCCGAGAGAAAGGGGCCAGAGAAGTCGCGCCCGGGCGAGGGTTGGGCAAGATTTTACAGGGGAAGAAGGGAAAGGGGTGTGGTGAATCTGGGAGGGTGCAGGGTATTCCTTATTTGGTGGTCTTTTCGGGTATCCTGGGGGACTGTTAGTGCCGCCCCTGGAAAGGCGGGAAGGCTGGGCTGGGTTCAAAGTCCCCAGGTCAGTTCCTGGAACTGGGTGGTCCGGAATGTCTCCAGGGCAGTTCCTGGAACTGGGTGGTCCGGAATGTCTCCAGGGCAGTTCCTGGAACTGGGTGGTCCCGAGAATTTCGGTCTGATGCAACCTGTGAATCTGATTGTGTTCCCCTGCCTCGGGCCAGTTGGCCTTACAAAAACAACTCATGAGTCCATAATGGTACCCACATAATGGTTCTCATTTTCCACAGCTGAAGGCAACTATTATAGCAACTCCTTTCTCTGAAAATTGGTAATTAAAAATTCATAATTAAGGATTCATCCTGCTTTTTCAGTAGTATGGGGACACCAAACAGCCTGTTTCTGAAGGAGAGCCCCTCCTTTCAGAAAACTGCCCACTCATAAATGAAGAAGGAATGATGAATTTAGAAAATCACCACTTTTAGAAGGAATGATGAATTTAGAAAAGCACCATTTCTAGAAGGAGTGATGAATTTAGCAAATCACCATTTTGCAGCCCCTGTCGAAATACTCATTTCAGGTGAGGCCCATCCATGGATGCTACCCTCACTTAGAGAAAAGCTGATGGGATACTTTCCTGGTGCCAAAATACTACCCCAGAGAAAACGTGCCGGTGTCAACGGGGAAACACACATTCCTCATGGCGGAATCTGGTGGCCACCACTTAGAGTCCCTAACAGTGGGACAACCAGCAGTGGACACACTTATGAGAAATCATTCCATGAGGAAAGAACCAGACAAATCCAGGATGTGGGAAATTCCACTACACACTGGCCTAATATGGGGAAATAACACTGTAGAAAAAAGAGGAGCTGCCTTCCATTAACAGAAACGTTAAGAGACATAATCAAGTATAATTATGACCCTTAATTTGATCCAAATGGTAGAAAAAAGCCACAGAAGATATTTTGAGAAGGAATGAGGAAAACTGAATATGGCCTGGGACTCCTATGATATTAGGAAATTATCCTCATTTTTTTGTTAGATCTGATAATATAGATAAATGGGAGGATATACTTTTGGAGATACATGTGTTAGTATTCAGGGATGAAAGAAAATGATGTTATAATTTAAGTTTAAATATTTTCAGCCAAAAAATTGATAGAGAACACAAACATGATAAAAGTGTTGATATTAACTGATAGTTATGTGGGTGTTCACAGTACTCTCCTGTATACTTTTCTGTAAATTAAAAATTTTTCATAAAAAAGGAAGCAGACCATATGACCCAGCAATTCCACTCCTGGGTATATACCCATCCCCCAAATGAAAACACTAATTAGAAAAAATACATGCACCTCAATGTTCACAGCAGCATTATTTACAATTGCCAAGACAAGGAAGCAACCTAAGTGTCCCTCAACAGATGAACAGATAAAGAAGATGTGGTATATATGTACAATAGAATATTACTCAGCCAGAAGAAAGAATGAAACTTTGCCATTTGCAGCAACACACTTGGACCTAGAGATTATCATACTAAGTGAAGTACGCCAGACAAAGATAAATATCAAATGATATCACTTATATGTGGAATGTAAAAAATAAACTATTGAATGTAATAAAAAAGAAACAGACTCACAGATACAGAGAACAAGTGGGAGGGGAGGGGCAAGATACGAGTAGGGGATTAAGAGGCACAAAGTACTATATATAAAATAAATAAGCTACAAGGATATATTGCACAGCACAGGGAACATAGCCAGTATTTTAAAATAACTATAAATGGAGTATAACCTGTAAAAATTGTGAATCACTATTTTGTATACCTTTAACTTACATAATATTGTACATCTACTATACTGCAATTTAAAAAAATCAAAGATAAAAGGAAGCAGAAAATAAAACAACATAGCCCCTGATTTCTAGGAACATACAACAGAGTTGGGTGGACATAGGAGCTCTTTTCTACAGACCATGAACTGAGATGCTTATGGCAGAAAGTCGGGGGTGAGCAGAGGCTCTGAGTAACAGCCCTGGTGTGTGGGTAAAACAAATGCAGGAAACAGAGGTGCAGAAGTGGGAAGCCAGATGTGCACAGTCCTCACGACACTGGTTTTGAAGATGAGGGTGCCTGGGTGAGTTTTGGAGCCCTAAACCTAACCCTAACCCATTTGTCCAGAAACTCTGGAGCAGGGCTGCAGTTTAACATATGTGTTTAGGTCTGAAGTAGCCAAAGGGCTCCAAAATTTTTTTTTTAAATTTTGTTTGTATTCTGGGTTTTTTTTTTCTGGTTTACATCACAAACATGTCAGAGGGAGGCAATGTTGGCTCAAAAATGTCTTTCAAAAGAGCAAGCTTTTCTAATTACACTCCCTAAATGCTAACAGCGCTCACTGAATCCACAGCAAGCACTTAACCAAGAGAGGACAACGCTGAGATTCTGAGACTCGATCCTGAGACCTGGGGGACTCCCAGCTTCACCCAACCGTGAAGTGAGACTTAGACACGAGAACCGCTGGCTGGTTAATTTGCTCCCTCTGGCTCAAGGGCCTCATGCAGCCATCTTGATGCAAACTTGCAGCTCTACATCTGTGGCAGGACAGCCTGACATTTTCCTGCAGGATCTTGAGAATAAGAATAAACTGGAAGGACTGCAAGTGATGCTTCCCTTCCCCCTTTCAAGAATGCAACCAGGGTACTGTGTTCTTTACATCTGAGGGTAGTAAGAGGCATCTGCTTCGGAAAATCGAAATTCTTGGAAACAAAGAGCTGGGTTGTCTGGGGCTGGGATGGGTAAGCAGATAGATGGAGGGCAATGGGTGATTAATTTCTGTGGGCTTCAAATTATGATAAAATGACGCCACAATACCCACTTTTACAATTTGGGTAATTACATCAACAAGTACCTTCCAACAAATAATGGTCTCAGCTTGGAAATTACTTGGAAAGTATCTACATTTCAAAGATGACATAAGTGGATTCAAATTTCACTGAGTTTTCATCACAGGATCTGAGATTGCCCAATTTTGTCTTTGATTAATGGACTGCCCAAATAGCTTTTAAAATCTTTTAATTTTCATTCTTCTTATGGGGAACAATTTTTATGTGGCTCTACAGAGTCATGTTTATACTTTTAAACAGCTTATTGTATGGAGACCCCACCAAAAAGCAACAAAGCACTTGTTTCTGTATTTAACATTGCCAAACATATGCTTATGTGGCAAAGGGAAAAAGAAACCAATATTTGTAGAACTAGGATTTGTTTTTTGCAATTTATTTTTTTCACCTGATTCTATCACGAAAGAAAATATATAGGTTAGGAGGCTTTCAAATAAAAAGGTTTAGGTGGGTGAAGACAAAAGAAAGATAGGGAAAGAAGTCCTTTGCTCATAACGTATTTTTAACAATATTTATGATTAGTTGCTGTAAAAATCTAAGATTCCTTGAAGGGACTTTAAAGTGATTATCGCATAATTGTTCTATTTAATGAATCTGACTTAGAACAAATCAATAACAAACATTATTGAAGGTGTCAAAAAGTTTTAAAAAGACTTTGAAATGGGCAAAAAAGACCACCGGGTAGCTGGTAGATGCTCACTGTCATTGTCTTTGAGCTTTTTTATACTCTGAAAGTTGTAGAAAACTGATAGTAATGCAAAGGATTCTTGCCAGAGAGATGCAGTTGATTTTTGTCTGGTGGAGATGCAACTGACCCCTAAAGCCAATTTCCCAGCAAATTCATTTCAGCATTGTTGATCGCCTATGTATGTATTTGTTTTTCTACCCTTCTCTTCAGATCTTACTGGTTCTCTCCTTAATTTGTGAGCTAAATAAAATCTTTGATAGATGTTTATTTTATATTAACAAAATCATAAGCTTCATGGTTTTTACCTTTAAAATATTCTTCTTCAATAAAAGCTCATTATTTGCAAGATATGGACAAAATTTCACAGATGGGCTATGAAAAGAAAATCACTGAAACACTTGAAATGTAATTTTGGGTACAAACTTGTTTAGAAATGAACCAACTTACAGATTAAATATAACTATTTTTTAGAATACCAAATTGTATCAAAATCAGATATTCTTCAAAAGTCCTGAACTATTAGTAGATTATGAAATTCACTGGTCAGTGAAAGATGTTGCTTATGTCATTCCAATACCATAGCTTATTAGTAAATCAGTAATTACTTCTCAATAAAGCAACATTATTCATGGTTCTGTGGGCTACCATTTTAATCACAATGCTAAGAGCTGAATCAATGTTAAACTGTCTACATATTTTCGTCAACAGGATTTGATGACAATACCTATTTTCCAGTACAAGTATAGAAGATATATTTTTTGAATAATCTAATTGTCAGCAGGCATTATGTTAAGGCAGAAGACTACTGCAGAAAGTAAACTCAGGTTTTATGTCAATACTGTTAACCATAAATGACCATTATGGAGCAAATTAGCAAATAAAGGTACCTAGAGGTCAAACTGAAATGACCACCTTACTTTATCTAGGCTTTCATGAGAAAAATCACCTACTACGGACAAAGAGTAATGAATGAGCTAAAAGACAGAAATTTGAGTGTCTTCCTTCAAAAAAAAAAAAAAAAGAAAAACTCTGATGAAAAATGTCAAGAGTAGCAGACAGATTGTTGGGAAAAGCTTGGAATAGGAGTCTGGAAACCTGGCTTCTATTTCAGGCTTTGCCACAGACTAGATATGCCAGGATTATGCTGTGAAACTTGTGAAGCAGTGTCCTTAGATACAGCATGCTACTCTCCTCTCCGTTTTTCATTCCTCCTAGCAGGAATGCTTTTATGATGGCTGGAGCTAGAGCAGCCATCTTGGACCTTTCAGTGATCTTGGAAATGGAATATAAGAGCAAAACAGAGCATAGATCCTACCTCTTGACCTTGATGTGAGAGAGAAGTAAATTTAACAGACAAATAAATTTCTCTCTTGTTTAAACCAGTATTGTTTTCATTTTTCTGTTGCTCAGTGATGAATCTATTCCTAATAAAGAGATCAGATCTAATTTCTGGGTTTGCAGTCAGGATACTGGTTCTAGTCCCATGGTAGTGTTCTCCTGAGTCAGGTTACTTTATATCCTAGTCTTTCATTTTCAATACTAAAATGACTTATTTTTCAGAAAGAGTAATTGCTGATTAATTGAGATCAACCATATGAAGGCATTTTGAAATTAAGAAAAAAAGAAAGAGTAATTTGTATAAATATAAGATGCTATCTCCACCTGCAACACTCATTTGAAAAGGAGAAATGGTTACGTCTTCCTGCTAAACATTCACCTATTATTTTATTTGTAAAGAAAGGAAATGTTATGAATCACATTCCAGGAGAACTGGGGGTAGAATCTTTAAAAAAAAAAAAAGATTGCCTCTGCACAGCTCTCCTCCTTCTGACTTAAAAGCAAACAAAATAATTCAAAATGTAAGCAGCAGCAGGCTGATATCCTACACAGAATGAAGAAAAGCATTACACGAAGCCATTTTGTCTATTCTTTGGGGTGGAAAAGCAGGGAAACAAATGATTAGAGGTTCTTTCACTCTCCCAGGGAAAGTAGGCAGGTACCTTTGAAGGAACCATTCACTCCTTCAGACCTGCTCACTTACAACTGTCAAGCCTCGAAGTGCCTGATTATATGGTGGATGCTGGTGGGCTGTTTCCTTCAGAGTGGATCTGGCATGTGTGACAAATGTGAGCTGTCAATGGCAGACCTCTCCCCAGGCTGGGTGGCCGCCTGGGTCTGCCAGCTCAGGTAGCCGGTGAAGCCTAATTGGATGCTCTAGGGCCTGTCGTGTCAAGCAGGCACAGTCCCGCTGCCCAGGCTCCTCCTCCAGGTGAGGGGCTTTGGAAGATTACCAAATGACATCATTATTACAAATCCACCTCTGTCTTCAACTCTGCTCTGACCAGAGAATCTCTCTCTTCTGGCTCCGAACTGCAGAGACTTTGCTGGGATGGTTGGAGAAAATCAAGCCAATTAGAGAGCTGGCAGAACCAATCCATCTGAAAGCTGGGGATGACTGGGTTATGACTCTGAGGTTGCGAGGGGGAGCGCCTGTCACACACTAGTCATTAACATAACATTGTAATTACAGGCAAGGAAGTCCCTGCATTTACTGCAGTGAAGTGAGAACCCATCTCTGATGGTAAACTATTAACCTGAAGTACTAGAAAATTCCCACCTTTACTAGCAATTAACTGTGCAACCTTAGACAGAATATCTGACTTTTTTGTGCCTCAACATTCCCATCTGAAAAAAATGGGGATATGAATAACACCTACCTTATATGACATTAGAATAATGTCTACATTAGAATAATTCTACTAACACTATTAGCAGCAAACAACCGACATCTGGGTAGTCCCATGAACGTTCATAGGAATGCTTTACATGTGGGACCTGACATAATTTTAACCTGAAGGTCAAGGATTGCTACAGCCCTCCTATTTCACATATTCCCAATATAACTGTGCATTTTATCATCCATACCAGGACACTTGAAAGTGCAAGGGGAGCAGTGCTTTAATAATCACATCAGGGCAAGTGACATAACTTGGGTATTTGAACACTGGTTTATCCCAACTTCAACAGAGTTCAGGTGTTCATGAATTAATAAGGCTAACGTTGGCAGAAACAAATTTTCATATTTACCCAAAGTTTTTAAAATTAACAATCCTGACTTAATTTAATGGATATAAGTTTCACTCTGATGTATTTGAAATAAGAGGATAACTAAACTTGAATTGTCAACATTGTAAATCTGACAGTTATATTCCATGGATGCCATCAATAAAGACTCTAGTTTAAGAAGCAACAAATCAGCTTGCTCAAAAAAACTGACTGCTCTGTAATTTTACAAACTTAGAATAAGGCTCAGCTAACCTTTAGGCTGTAGTATCATAGCCATCAACAAAATCAGTGAATGGTGTTTCAAGTCTTCTGTGGTGAAAGACATTGTTTTTATGAGTGGTGAGTAGCATTCATTTTAAGGGTAGACATCTCAGTCAAAGGCAACGTAGCAATCTTTGGACAGTAATGAGTTCTGTCCTCTTAGCTGATGGGAATGTTCAGCTCAATTTATAGCTATGGGTAGAGCAGAAAAAAGTCATCACTGCATCTCATTTATTAGAGCTGCCCTTTCTGAAGAGGGGAAGTACAGGGTAAATGATATTGAAGACTATAACTTGCAGTAGAATATCTGTTTATTTTATTAGGGAATGGATTTTTTTAAGTGCCCAAGTTCTATTGCTTTCCCTTTTTCCTGTGTTTGTTTGCATTTGCTTTTAGCAATGCAGCTGCTGTGATTTACATGTGTACACTATTGTATATTAAACAGGTATGGGGGCTTCCCTGGTGGTATAGTGGTTAAGAACCCACCTGCCAATGCAGGGGACACGGGTTCAAGCCCTGGTCTGGGGAGATCCCACATGCCGCGGAGCAACTAAGCCCATGCACCACAACTACTGAGCCCGTATGCCACAACTACTGAGGTGTGCGTGCCTAGAGCCCATGCTCCGCAACAAGAGAAGCCACTGAAATGAGAAGCCTGAGCACTGTAATGAAGAGTAGCCCCCGCTCACCACAACTACAGAAAGCCCATGTGCAGCAAGGAAGACCCGATGCAGCCAAAAATAAATAAACAAACAGGTATGGTACAGCAATCAGCTAGGTGCGACTAAAAAAGGCAAAGCTTTCTTCCCCTACTCTCAACACCATGGAATTATAAAGTAAAAGTTCCTCCCCTGAACAATGTTTTTATACCTTATTTATTCTACAGAATGAAATAATGTCAACTAGATCAACTTTCATGGGAGATGCACGCAAACACACACACACACGCCTACCCTAGTGCCAATGTTATCTGATTTCGTGAACAATGGACTAGCTTTCCAAACCCTGTCCTGGGTTTACTTACTCAATTCGATTCATTCACCAGATATTTCTAAGGTACTCAATGTGCTAGACCTTGCAAGTGCTAATCTCTTATTGTTTGCTCGCTGTTCCCCAACCCCTCCCCCCAGCAGCATGGCTGAACTTGTAATTCCAACTTAGAACATCGAATAATTGTTGACTATGGGTGAGCTTCCTTGCATTAGGCATTGCTAAAAACAGGCGATGACCTTGGTCCACACTCAACACTTTCTCCACCACCCACCACCCTTGGTTCACGTTTTTCCTTCCACAATGGCGTCATTCTCCTCTGGAGGGAGAGGCCGCTTTACGTTATGTTCTGATGTATTTTCTTATAGCCAACGCATAATGGATATTTCAAAAGGAAAACAAAAAAAAATTGTGATGAAAAGACTGAAAGCACGTGAGTGAAACTGGAAAATTAGGTGACAACTTGGTGCTCTGGAACAATCAAAGACATATTGTCATAAGAAAAAACCCACCTAAGTGCTAAAATGAACTACACCACAGAGACATCTGAGCCCTGTGTCCTTTTAGAAATGCCACCGATTACTGCTGAAATGGGAGAGTAGATTTTGTAAGTTTGACAATTTGATTTCTGCTTAGGTTTCTATTTTATTTTGCATCTACTTAAACCACTAGCAAATAAATATTTCAATTTTATTTTTATTTTTGAATTTCATGCATGTTATACTTCTTTTAACAGTCCTGGTTTTAATCATCACTCCATGTGCTACATCAGAGTATAGGATCTTGTCAAGTGAATAAATACTTGTTCTTCCCCAAATAGATTTGCCTGGTTGCTTCTCCCTCTTACAGGAACCAGCCATAGTATTCACGACATATGCCCTTAATGACTGTAAGTCATATTTTCTTGAATTGGTTTACGTGGTACATCTCTCCTAGGAGACATCAAAGCCTTCCCCGGCTCTTTACTCTAATTCACCGTTCTCCTTTTGGTACAATTTTCTCAGTGCCTTCTCAGGCTCATAAACACAGTCTTATCTCAAGTCTTTTCGATTCCAAGCATCTTGGACGCTTTCATGTTTCTGTCTGAACCAACCACCACCAGAGCTTTGGGTAGGTGTTGAAGAAGTACCTTTGGAAAAGTCTTATGAAGTAAAATTAAGTAAAACTGGTGTCACAAGAGATTTCAACGGAATATCACCAGCCCTGAGAAAGAGTCACTATTTCTACATAAAAGAGAGAAAGGAAAATGGAAAAGCTGGTAGGTTTAATGTGTATCATGGACCAACTTTGGTAAAATTCCCTGAATACCAATGACGGTGTGGGGAACTTTGCATTGCTGAATTTTAGAGCTGGAAAAAAATGTTGGTGCCATCTTCACACTTTCAGCTTATTTATTTAACTAATAAACTCAGACTCAGAAAGAATAAGTGCCTACGCACGGCAAAGGACTAGGACCTGGTCCTCGCGCTACTGCTTCACCTTGTCTCTCGGGGTCCTGGTGTGGTCTGATGGCTGTGGAATTTGACTAAGGACAGGACAGAATTATCCAGTGAGGAAACAGAACACAAATCTTCAATCATACTGTATTCCAGGGGATAGCAGTTAACCTCTTAAAGTGCCACACAAGATTTCCTAAAAGTAAATTTTATGTCAAGACTTTCTAAATCAGATAATCTCTCCAGCCACTTTTGCACAATGTAGGAACAGAGTAACAAACAGAAACAATTCTATTTTAATCGCAGAAAGATAATTGTGTGTGATTTGTTGTTTCGCACATAAAGATATTTTTTCTTTAGGTTTAATTTCCCGGGTGGTGTTGTCAAAATGGCATTAAAATAGCACTGTCTCCTTTGGTCATCCACTATTTTGAGTGATTTCTGGAAACATTAAGAATTCCTGAGACACACATGGCAATACCTTAAAACACTAAACACAGAATTACCACTCTTTCTGGCAATTCCACTTCTGGGCATACAAAGAAGTGAAAGAAGGGACTCAAACACATCTGTACACTCATGTTCACAGCAGCACGGCCAATACACTCACAGTAGCCAAAAGGTAGAAGCAACCCAAGTGTCTGTAGACAGATGAGTGGATAAACAAAATTGGAGACACATACACACACACACACACACAATGGAATATTATTCAGCCTTACAAAGGAAGGAAATTCGACATACGCGACCACATGGATGAAACTTGAGGACATCATGCTAAGTAAAATAAGTCAAATACAAAAGGAAAAATATAGTATGGTTCCACTTATATGTGGTACCTAGAGGGATCAAATTCATAGAGACAGAAAGTACAACGGTGGGCGGCAGGGGCTGAGGGGAAGGAGGAATGGGGAGTTAGGGATTAACGGGGACAGAGTTTCAGTCTTAGGAGACGAAAAAGTCCTAGAGATGGATGGTGGTGATGGTTGCACAATATTGTGAATGAACTGAATGCCTCTCAACTGTACACTTAAAAATGGTTAAAATGGTAAATTTTACATTATATGTATTTTCCAACGATTGAAAAAAAAGAATCCCTGGGGCAGAAAAATGGGTTTGATGTACAGTATACGCAAAAGAAAGAGGGGTTGAAAAAGTATATAGCTGTATATTTAATCCCCTCTTACTTTCATTCAGTCCCAAGTCTACAGCTCTGGAAATCATGGGTTCTGAAAAAAAAATTCAGTATGAAATTACTTATGCTAACTTCAGGAAGATCAATGGGTCTGGCAAGTATTTATTTGACCCGTACACCACCCCTCTCCAGCCTGCTACTCTGAATCACTGCTGGATCAGTCACTTGTTCTTGGATGCCCCCAGGCACAGATAGAAAGGAAACTGTCCAGGACCGACCAAGATGGCGGAGTAAGAGAACGTGGAGCTCACCTCCCAGCACGAACGCATCAAAAATACATCTACAGGGGCTTTCCTGGTGGCGCAGTGGTTGAGAGTCCGCCTGCCGATGCAGGGGACACGGGTTCGTGCCCTGGTCTGGGAAGATCCCACATGCCACGGAGCAGCTAGGCCCGTGAGCCATGGCCGCTCAGCCTGCGCGTCCGGAGCCTGTGCTCCGCAATGGGAGAGGCCACAACAGTGAGAGGCCCGCATAACGGAAAAAAAAAAACAAAACATCTACAGGTGGAACAATTCTCACGGGAAACCACCTAGAAACTGGCAGGAGAACTCTTTACAACCAAGGCTATACAAAAAAGATCCACATGTGGGCTTCCCTGGTGGCGCAGTGGTTGAGAGTACGCCTGCCGATGCAGGGGACACGGGTTCGTGCCCTGGTCCGGGAGGATCCCACATGCCGCGGAGCGGCTGGGCCCGTGAGCCATGGCCGCTGAGCCTGCGCGTCTGGAGCCTGTGCTCTGCAACGGGAGAGGCCACGGCAGTGAGAGACCCACGTACCGCAAAAAAAAAGAAAAAAAGAAATAAAGATCCACACGTAATCAGGTAGGAAGGGAAGAGAAGATTTCAGGCTGGGACCTGTGACCCCCGGAGGGGAGGTCAGAGAAAAGAGAACTTATATGGGTGGAGATCTGTCCTGGGGAGTGAACGGTTCAAGCCACAGATTGGGCACCCCAATCCTGGGATCCTCTGCGGGGGAGACAAGCCCCCTTGGCTGGTTGGAGGACCACTGGGAGTAAGAGGAGGGCAGTGGGAAGCCTGGACTCTGCTCGTGGAGAGCATGCATGTGCTGACTTGCCCAGGGCTGAAGGGCGCAGAGATGGCTGCTTTAGGGGCTGCTGGGTTTCCTGCATCCACTCGGCTGTGCACCCAGCCCAAGCCAAGCAAATGCTCCAGCCCGACTCACTCCCACCTCACAGCGTGGCGCTGGGCTGGAGGCCACCACCAGGGGGAGACTCCACGGTGGGGCGCTGAGTTAACTGGGCATTAATTATTAACAAAGAGCAGAAGTGTGAATTACAAGTTCAGCAGCATGGAAGAGAAGACAGGAAGTCATTCTATTTACAGCAGACGTGGTTTTAGAGGACACTTAAAGGAACTCTGTCATTGGATGGATTTAGGTCAGTCTGAAGAGAAAGAAAAAATGATGAATGATCATTTCTGCATGATCAATTGCAGGGCGGTCAACACATTTAGAGTTGGAAGGACACTTTTAGGATACTTTTCATAAAACACATGATATTTTTGTATTAGCTGTTTAGGTATAGTCACCCCAAAACTGCAGAGCAGATGATGGCTTTTCCTGTTCCTACAGGTTATGAATTCATCACCTATTCTATAGTCTCACACAGCCACTAACACATGTCTCCTCAGGTAAAATCTAATGACCGACATCTCAGTCGACATCTGTTTGTTCTCACAAAGTTTATCAATCAAGAGATGAGTCTGTGTTCAATCAACAGTCGGCAACCCACGAGCATTCAGCACGAGTCATTCATTCTCAGTAAGACTCTGTCATTTTGCCAAAGAAGATGATCTCACTCCCTTCCCGTTACACATGATTTCTGTTTTGTAATAGAGGAGTGGAGATTTTATCTGTAAGACAGGCTGACTGGACACTCAAGGTCCAAGGGTGATCATCTTCTGTAGAAAGAACCATCCTCATCTCCATCATCTTCTCCACAAAGAAGTTCCTCTTCCACAAGTGGGAATAACTCATGGCGACGGAAATGAGAAGAGGGTTAAAATGCTATTTTTTAGCTTATAATCCTCCTTTCTTCACCTGAAGGCAAGGAGCTTTAACATTCAAAGCTTTGAGTGATATGGCATCACGCTTGGCAAGTTTGAAGGAAAAATTACTATTAGAATTATCAATGATTCTATCATGAAAAATAATATAACATCTTTAAAGTACTTTATGTAACATTACACCTAGAAATACATGGGGATACTTTGGTTACCAAGAATAGAGAGAAAAAAAGTCATTTCTGTGATAGGATTATCTGTAAGCTAATACAGATTTCCCAATGCTGTTATAAAGAATCTGTCTCACAGATTTAAAGCTTTTGCCTCTAAATGGGCAATCAAAGTGAAAACACAATTATGTTTAAAAGTATACACAATGTAGAGAAAAAAATGTGTAATACTTATGAATTGGCTACCATAATTTGAGACAAAAAAAAACAGCTTTCTGTCAATGACCTCAATGACTTTTATCATTCATCACTGGATGAATTTTGTGTAAGTAGATTCCAGTTCTATGAGGAATCGTGGAACTGATTATGTGATGGTTTATGGCAAGCGTTAGTCTGGCATATATCTAGAGGACTGTGTTGCATTAATAATTTAAATGTTTTAACAAATTCTGTTAGGATCATTTACAGCATGAGGAAAATTATATTACCAACTAATGTTTGAATAAATCAACTTCATTTGAAAATATAAAAGCTGTTAAAACAACACTACTGTAGGGTCCTAATAGATTCTCTATAAAAAGTTAGGAAAATGGAATATTCATATGGCCTACAATTCAGTTACATCAGGATACAATATACTTTATTTTTATTTATTTATTTATTAATATATGTATTTATTTATTTTTGGCTGCATTGGGTCTTCGGTGCTGCACGCAGGCTTTCTCTAGTTGAGGCAAGCGGGAGCTACTCTTCATTGCGGTGCGTGGGCTTGTTGCGGTGGCTTCTCTTGTGGAGCACAGGCTCTAGGCGCATGGGCTCAGTAGTTGTGGCACGTGGGCTCAGCAGCTGTGGTTCGCGGGCTCTAGGTGCACAGGCTCAGTAGTTGTGGCGCATGGGCTTTGTTGCTCTTCGGCGTGTGGGATCTTCCTGGACCAGGGCTTGAACGCGTGTCCCCTGCATTGGCAGGTGGATTCTTAATCACTGCGCCACCAGGGAAGTCCCAGGATACAATATACTTTATTGGATACACCATATGTTTACTAATCTGCTCTAGAATTTTGCTAAATTTTACCTTCTTTTGACAGTTAATACAATAATTTCTGGTTTTCTCCCCAGGCTTTGGCTCCTCTGTCATTTGCCCACACGTTCTTACAGATTATTTACAATGATTCTGTCATTTCCTTGACAAGCTGGTTGCTGTGGGTTAGGAAGAGCTTTTTGACAACTGGACAAAACATCAGCACTGCAAACCTGAGGCTCCTTTACCTGCTCGGAACCCTTAAACACATGGTATGGCCTTTCTACTCGGCCTCCGGGTCCAGAAAGAGATGTGCTCAAACTGGCTTTGAACCTGACTATATGTGTGATATTGAATAAGTTAATTAACCTCTCTGAATGGGTGATAATAATATTACCTACGTCACTGGGCCGTTACAACAGTTCTTATATACTCTGGAGACAAGTTCTTTACCAAACGTGTGATTTGGAAAATGTTCTCTCATTCTTTGGGTTGCCTTTCACTCTCCTGATGGTGTACTTCGGAGCACAAAAACTTTCAATTTTGATGAAATCCAATTTATCTATTTGTTTTTCTTTGTTGCTCATACTCTGGTGCCATATTTAGAATCGTTTGCCAAAACCAATGTCATGAAGACTTACTCCTTTGTTTTCTCCTGAGTTTAATAGTTTTACATTCAGGTCTTTGATCCATTTTGATATAATCTTTGTACATGGTGTGAGGTAAGGGTCCAACGTCATTCTTGTGTATATGGCTGTCTCGTCCTAGAACCATTTGTTAAAGAGATATGGCCACTCATTTTCATGCTGCTTTACCATATTTTAAGCATTTTCACAGATGTGATATTTTGCAATTTTACTCTGTAACACAGAAGATTAATGCAATCACCTACCTCTAAGGTTGATAGGCTTGGAAAGTGTAATTACTGCCTTTTTCCTCCTGAGCCTTCAACCAGCCTACACTTCCCAGAGTCCTTTGAAATCAGGTGTGGCTAGGTGCCTGAATTCTAGCACAAGCTGAGGCAGAAGTGATACACAGGACTTCCAGGTTTGGCCTTGTTCTTCCCAGTCACCCAACTAGACTAAATTTCTCAGCCTCTTTGGCAGTTAGATGGGGGTCATGTGACTGACTCCCAACCAATTAGAAACGCAGGTAGAAGAGATGTACACCTCTTGCAGGCCTAGCCCCTAAAAACCTCCTGTAAGAAACTCTCCATTGTCTTCCTGAGTCTGTCACCAAGTTACAGAGTATCCAGTGGAGGAATCGGAGCTCTCACAGATACGGCAGCCACTAGAGGAAGGAACCTCAGTCCCTGAAAGATCACACGGAGTAACCCGCAGGCCAGCCCAACCCACATTAGCTGCACTGTGAGGAAGAAATAAAACTCTGAAATTTTCAAAGTGCCCAGGCAGAGATGGGGAATTCAGGTACAAGACAACAAGAGGGAGCTGGACTCCTGAGACACAAGTGAGTCACACGGGGGGGGGGTCATGGAAAAACATCCCAAGCTGGGGAGCAGGAATCAGAGTTGCTTTTCAAAGATCCAAGTCCTGGGCAGGGAGGGAGCAGAGACAGATGGACACTTATCACAGAGAGCAGCAGCTCAGACGGCTTAACTGTCCTTTGCTTAAAAAACTAGCAGACTTGTAATCTAAGGCTCCTTCAGTTAAGCTGAGTAGGTGTATGTGTAGAGGGGAGACAACAGCTCTGTTCTCCAGGATTTGAAGAACTGTCAAAAATTAGATTGATTCTGAGTCGCCTCAAAAGAAATAATTAAACCCAAGGATCAACAATTCTAGGGATAAATTTTAGATTAATAATATAAGGAACTATCTACCAATCACTGCTGGCTTCCTCAGTAAGAGCAATGAACTACACTGAACTGATGGTTCAGACACAGCTTGGTTGAGCATAGTCCAGGGGTAGCAGAGAGATTGCTTTATTGCCTTTACTGTTGAGGACATGAAATTAAACCTCTTCCAGTCCTGCTTCTGCGTGCCGTCCCCACACATGGTTGACTAATGTCCACAGCGGGGTCTTAGTCCAGAATGCCCAAAGATGCTAAATATATGCTCATAAATTCCTTTAAGATCTCACTTAAGAATCACCTCCTCTGCGAAGCCTTTGAAGAGTAACACTTCTCTTTCTTCACTTTGAGTTTAAATGTATTTTTCTTCTGAACCTCTTCATGTGATTATACTTTCTAAGTATTCTCCAGATGTACAAAGGTTCATTTTTTTAAAACTTCCCTGTCATTCCATAAGTACCAAGGGCCTTTAATAACTCAACCCAAAGAGCTTTGTATTATGAAGGGCATACAGTTGGTACTTAATACACTGAATAGTCATCCAGAAAAAAGCACCTTAGGAAATTAGATAGTATATTTTGTTCACTTGGAGGCCAATTTCTGCATCTGCTGGAGACTCTGGCAAACTCGACGTGGTCCAGGCCTAGAATTTTACACCATTTTATGGTATAAAATTTCCAGGCTGTCAGAGCAACTTTCTAGGGAAATTGTCTCCATCCCTGTTAACCAATTACTATTAAAAAGGGAAAATGGAGCTTCTCTGGTGGCACAGTGGTTAAGAACCCACCTGCCAATGCAGGGGACATGGGTTCGAGCCCTGGTCCAGGAAGATCCCACATGCCGCAGAGCAACTAAGCCCGTGTGCCACAACTACTGAGCCTGCACTCTAGAGCCCGTGAGCCACAACTACTGAGCCTGCACACCTAGAGCCTGTGATCCACAACTACTGAGCCCACGTGCCACAACTACTGAAGCCCGCGCTCCTAGAGCCCGTGCTCTGCAACAAGAGAAGCCACCGCAAGGAGAATACTGCGTACCACAACAAAGAGTAGCTCCCGCTCACCGCAAGCAGAGAAAGCCCGCACGCAGCAACAAAGACCCAATGCAGTCAAATATAAATAAAATTTTAAAAATAAATAAAAAGGGAAAATCTATGAGTACAAAGTAATTCTGTCCCTAACTGAAAGTACAGAAAGGAATTTTTGATAATACTTCTCCATGTTAATGCCATGACTACACCAAGCAGTGTCTGGGTCGAGGGTCACTAAGTTCTTTTATCCTAAATATGGATCTTAATTTCAAGAGAGAAAGAGAAACATTTTTCTCTTTCAGGTACTATGGGTTATCATCTTTTATATGCTCTCAGCATTCTATACAGAGAAGAATGAAAGAAAAATTGCTTTTAAATATGTTATTTGGAAGAATTTAGCTAAATACTGAGCGCCACATTAAGAAAACAAGACACATGCATTTTATTATTCAAAGGATAGTCCCTCTCAGAGCACTAGCCATTTCAGCACTGCACAGTAAACGTGCCAACGTGATTCCTTTTCAGATAATGGTACTGCTATGAAAAAACATATTCTTAAACACTAAAAATGTCAGAAATATGGGTTTCAATCTGTTCAACCCTCACCCCCACAGAAACACACTGCTCCCAGTAGCATAGAAAATTGTGAATATTTTAAAGTCTTTCCTGAAAACTCTTGAAAGCATTGATGGGGAACAAGCATCCTTTTGAGTATCATCCAATATTATATGTATCGAAGATGACAATCAGGTAACTGTGAATACAAAGAAGAAAAGGATTATAAGCAAAATCCCTTGGAATGAGGAGCCACTTCCAGAATGGCAGAGTAAGGACCTCTGAAAACCTGCTCCTTTATAAAAGCAATGAGACTGCAAAAATTGTCAAAATGAATTTCCCAAAACTTTGGCAATTAACCAGTGGCTTCCAACAATTCTAGATGCATTTATTCCAGAAAACTGGTTGAATTTTGGTCAGAATACTGAGCTTTGTAGTCTTTTAACTTGCTCTATTCCCATCTTCCTCCCCCCATCTACATGGTAGTCTTGAAAACCAACACCCTCGTGATCAGAGTTGCCATTAAAATCATCAGCTCAGAAGCTACTGGAGGGGGGACAACAGCTTTATAGCTCTCCAAAAGCCCCATTGCTAGAAGATTGTCATTATTTCATCTGTCTGGCTATTTCTTAGAAACCTGCACTCACAGGGTTTGTCTTTACTTGATCTGACTCAGAGCTTGCTCACTGCAAAGGACTTTCCCTTGGGGCATTTGTCAGAAACAACCAGTGACAATTGTTTAACACAGCAGCTGCCTGAGGTGATGATACCAGCTGGAGTAAATGAGAAGTTGACCAAAAAACCTAAAAGGAAAAGCTAGGGAATGAGCTGTCCATGAGGGCTTTGAAAAACTCAAACATATGGCTGGGAATCTAGAAGGCTATTTTTATGTGCAGGACTAGATGCATACCTAGGAAATATCTAAGAATGCCCTAAGCTCTCACCTCTGGCTGACCTTGAGACTCTGAGAAGGCAAGAAATAAAGACTATGGCAGGGTTGTAAATTGCCTGAGTGTTGACATTGTGTCCTAACACACACACAGAGCTTGTTGGTAAAAACTGGGAGATTTATTGGTTCAAGGTGTTTAAGGAATCTCTAGCCAATCATTATCTGAACACTAAGCTAACCCAGCAGAGACTTTAGTAGCTACACATGAAAAGAATGCAGACTTTACTGAATTAATTCAGGAAGGCCATTAAACATATGAACATCAAAAACAACAACAAATATCAATAAGACCTGGGAAAAACGGTAATATGATTTCCAGAGCTGCCACACTATATTATTTAAAATGTCCACTATATAAAAAAATTACCAGACACACAAAGAAACAGGAAAGTATGGCCCATACACAGGGAAAAACAGCAGTCAATAAAAACTATTCCAGAGGAAGACCAGACATTAGACATATTAAAAAAAACAAACTTTGAGTTAGGTATTATAGATATGTTCAAAGAACTGAAGGAAATCATGTCTAAAGAACTATAGAAAAGAATGAGAACTATTTCTCATCAATAGAGAATGTCAATAAGGAGATAGAAATTATCTAAAATGAACCAAATAGAAATTCTGGAATTGAAAAGTGTAATACCTGAAATAGAAAAACTCACTAGAACAGTGTAAAATAATATTTAATCTGACAGAAGAAAGAAGCAGTGAACTTGATGATAATTGAGATTATCCAGTCAGAGAAACAGAAAGAAAAAAGAATGAAGAAAAACCAACAGAGTTTCAGGGACTTGTGGGACATCATCAAATGTACCAACATATGCATAATGGGAGTCTAAAAGGAGATGTGAACGAGAAAAGACCAGAAATAGTATTTGAAGAAATAACTGCAAAAATAGAAGAGAAGAAAACCCTTTTCAGCTCATTCTACAAGGCCACTAATTCCTTGAAACAAAAAAACAATGACATCATAAGAAAACTACAGACCAATATCTCTTATACTGATGCAAAACCCTCAACAAATATTAGCAAACCAAATCTAGCAACCTAAAGAGAATTATACACCATGATGAAGTGGAATTTATCCAAAAAATACAAGGCTGGTTCAACACAGGAAACCAACCAATGTAATGCACCATATTAACAGAAAGAAAAACAGAAGCTGCATGATCATTTCAATAGGTACAGAAATAGTATTTGACAAAATCCATCACCCTTACCTGATAAAAAGACTGAACACACTAGGAACAAAAGGGAACTTCCTCAACATCATAAAGGGCATCTATGAAAAACGTACAACTAGCGTCATAAATAATGGTGAAGGACTGGTAACTTTCCCCTTAAGATCAGGAGGAAGACAGGGATGTCCACTCTCACGCCTTCTGTTCAACACTGTACTGGAGGTACTAACCAGGGCAATGAGACAAGACAAGAAATAAAAGGAAGCCAGATTGGAAAGGAATTGCTTATTGTAGAAGATATGAATATACTAAAATCCGCTGATTCATATATTTAAAAAAATATTACTCAAACATATGCTTGTACACCAGTGCTCATAGCAGGATTATTCACAATAGTCAACATGTGGAAACCACCAAAATATCCATCAACTGAGAGTGGATACACAAAATGTGATATACACACAATGAAATAATACTCAGCCATGAAAGGAACGAAATTCTGGTATGTGCTACAAGATGGATGAACCTTGAAAATATTATGCTAAGTTAAATAAGCCAGGCACACAACGACAAATATTGTTCAATTCCACTTAGATAAGGCGCCTAAAGGTGTCAGAGAACAGAGAGTGGAAACGAGATGACCAGCGGCAACAGGGGGCTAGTATTTTAATGGGAACAGGGTTTCTGTTTGGGACGATAAAAGATGATGGTTGCCCAACATTTTGAATACACTTAATACCATCGAACTATACAGCAAAAAGAGCTAAAATGGTAAACTTATGTATATCTTACCACAATACAAAAGTGTCTTGTAAAGAAAACAACAACAAACTTTTAAAAGGGCAAAAACATTAGGGAGCAATGAAAAAATACGAGTTTTTAAAAATTAAAAAATGAAAATCAGAGGGAAGGCTAATGCCAAAGAAACTGCATATGAACACTATACTCAGATGAGGAAATTTGTTTCTCATTGGGGTACAGCTTAACGGTTCTGAAACTTCTGTACATATATGCTGGGGTTGAACAAACCAGTTAATGGATGGCAGACGGTGGAAGTCAAGTTTTTTACTGTGAATGAGGGAAATTACCGATAAGCAACAACTGACAAGTAGAACATTCCATGTAGACACCTCAATATGAACTCATGTTTAGCTTAATATAGACACAGGCAGAGATGAGAGAGGGAGAGACAGAGAGACATGTGGATATACACAGGTTTGTAGGCACACATGTATTTCCTCACTCTGTCAGCGGTGAGGGCTTAGAAGCAATGATGTCCTTCCTGGTACCAATGATCACAGATCTTGTTTCTAACATGATTACTCAACAGAAGGAACCAGAGCTCCTTGGAGAAATGGTTAATTCTCGGCTGGGAAGGGAAAATGTAAGTCTGGAGCATCCTGTAGTATGAGGAAGTAAGAAAGAAAGAAAAAAAGGAAGAAAGGAAGGAAGGAAAAGAAAGGAAAAGAAAAAACCCACAGTAATGAAATGGCACACGAATCGACTTGAAAGGGCACCCAATGGACGAAGCCAGACCACTTGAGAAAAAAAAGCAGTATTGAATTACAACACAAAGTATAAAATGAATATCTATGGGTTGATATTCAGATAAATAAATGGTCCAATAAATAAATAAATGCAATGGCACAGAACAGACAAATCTGTCATGCAGAAGGATTCTAAATAATTGATACAGATACTCTGCTGCCAGCAAGTTAGGACATGACCTTCCACTCCTGTGCATGGTCATCTCCTTCCAAAAAGCACAGTGTGAAAAGAGGGAGGAAAGAGAAACTTTACAGAGATCCAACAAGCACCGCCTCAATCAGGTGATCAAGTGTACCTGGGCATCCGTCATGTCAACAGCACATACCCTTAATATAATGTGGTGAAGACGGCGCTTTACTCCCATGGTCTTCCTCTCAAAACCCTGTAACCCCAGTCTAGTGATGAAAAAACCAGAAACACTGCCATTTAAGAACATTCTACAAGACACTTGACAAATATTCCTCAAAATACCTGACTTTGACATTTAGACTTTTCAGATGCTACAATCCAGAACGTAGTGAAAAGAATCTGTTCCTGGTCGGCCAGAAAAAATCCTCCAGTTCTAGTTCAGCAAAGACAAAGTGGAACAGTTTTTCTCAGTTCAGTTCACCAAATATTTATGGCCCTTAACTTCCCAAACCACCGAGTCTCTTTCAATACGGTAATTTTGCAGGTCCCAGACATGCATGTCCTGTGCCCCAGGGAATGCATGATTGAGAATTGAAAGCCACAAACTACAAGTTTCAGAAACTCATCTGATTTTAATCAAGTTCCATAGCAAAAGAAAAAATTGATATTGTATATTTTCCATTTACTGTTTTGTCTTTTTAACCAAAAGCTGCCTACATTTTTAAAAGATAAACTTGGATATTTTTAGTGAAGAAAGGCTATTTTTAGAGGCAGTATTTAATTTTCATTCTCAGAAATATGGTATTGAGGTACTGGGTTGTAATGATCTGTTGGACAGAGAAAGAAGGATGAAACAAGAGTAATATTTCACATAAAATAAGGTCCCATAAGTTGACCGTTTGACTTATCTATTCCTGGACTTGTATCTCTTCCAAATCATACCTAACTACATTTAAGAAAATAATTATTGGGGCTCTTGGCTTTGGCATAAAGCAGCGCCGTCGCTCAAATGATTATCTGTCACGTGGCTAATATTATAAATGACAGGCAGCTAAATTTATACTCAAGGTAACATTATATATTAATAAGAATTAATAGGTCAGTGATCAAGAAATCATATAACCAGTTAACATGCCAGACAGCATCTGTCTTCATGCTTATTTGCTACACATATGCAATACATACATCTGCAGGGCAATCATAAATCTCTTTAAATGCCAGCCTTACAATCAATCCTCTAGCTAGACTAAAAATAGCGCCGTTACAGTGATTTTCACGTGTGTCCTCAGCCACTGGGGGGCACTGTTTCATAAAATGCTCGAAGCACTGGCTTTCAGAACTGATTAAATAGAACAGGGAGAATGAAGACATATTTCTGAATTCATCAATATTGGTAACAGGGATAATTCAGAAAAATCAATATGTTACTGTTCATATTATTTATCCGTAGCTGTCATGAACTCTGGGTTTTAATCCCAGTTCACCTGTAAACTCAGCATGTCCCCAAAACCTGCAAGCCTGTTTTCTTATCCCAAAATCAGACATTTGTGGAAGTTTTCAAAACCTATTTGGAATGTTTTCACAAAATATGTAACTCTGATCTTAAATGTTGTGGCTATGAGTCTCACTGGGTTCTTGAAATGCTCCTCTATTGAGAAGTTTTTTTTGTTTTTTTTTTTTGGTATGCGGGCCTCTCACTGCTGTGGCCTCTCCCATTGCGGAGCACAGGCTCCGGACGTGCAGGCTCAGTGGCCATGGCTCACAGGCCCAGCCGCTCCGCGGCATCTTCCCGGACTGGGGCACGAACCCGTGCCCCCTGCATCGGCAGGCGGACTCTCAACCACTGCACCACCAGGGAAGCCCTATTGAGAAGTTTTTGTTGTTGGATTTGACCAATTTAGCTGAAGTTGAACGGTCATATCCGATTTGAAAGCAAGAGCCGAATTCTTTTATCATCATTTGTAACAGCCAAGGCTGTGTGTTCACAAAGTGCTCTCAGACAAGTAGTCTCACCTTGCCTCAAACAATTACCTGAGAAAAGCATTATTACAGGTACATTTAATAGATGAAGAAACTGACGATGGAAAAAGCTGGGGTGGTGAGTATGGACCCAGGAGTTTCCTGACTTCAAAGCAGGTACTCGCTCTATTTCACTGTGATGCTGTTTCCTCATCACCACAGGACCTGAAGGGGCTCAGTGAATATCTGCTGAATAAATAAACACATATACGGCAAACACACAAAGGGATAAATAAGCCTGTTACTTTGCCTGCTTGGCGAAGGAACGCTACAGTGACAGGCGGTACTGTACTGAGAAAGGTACTCTCAGCTCACTGATGGATTCTCAATTTTCTGTGTTAGAGGAAAAGCAGAGAAAGCAAGAATAAATGGAATTCTCAGGGGATCTGGAATCATGCAGGGGCGGAATAACCATGGTAACAGCAGCCAACCAGGCAGAAACCTGGAAAGACAAGTTCAGGTTTCCTGTTACGAGCACGGAAGCCTTCAAGTGTGAAGACTCTCACACTTGAAAAGACTAATGAAAATGTTACACAAGCCTGTGCCTTAGTTTGCATGTTGTCCTCTTCCCTCTCCTGCTGCAAAGTCACAGTCCTCAACCGTGGTCCTGATCCCATGGTTCCCATGCTCAGGTGGCCTGGAGCGCCCCCACGTGCTCACAGAATGACACTCCAGGTCCCGAGGGCCCACTTTCTCCTGTCTCTCACTCAAGCTCCAGCCCAAATGTGAAACGTTCCCAGATCTTCTTTACTCCAAATGTCCTCCGAGCCCGTTGGCCGTGCACTGCGGTCAGGCCCGCGCCCACACCAGGGCACACTCAGGGTCCAGCACCCTCCCAGAGAGGGCACACCTTCATGCTGGAAGTCATCATGTAACTTTTTACAAGAGAGCTTGGCCTATTTAAATACATCTGAGTTTATTGCTAGGTTTTTGTTTTTGTTTTTAAGTAACATGAGTTTCAGAATGATGGAGAGCTGTGTGAAGCGTCCCCAAAGGACACCCCTGCAGCCATGTGGCCTGCGGACAGACTGGCATTGGCACAATTCTTTGCTTGGTTTTTTATCTGTTTGTTTTTACTATTCCATACATTTCAAGCTTGGAGAGTCAAAAGATTAAGGATGCTATGGGTGTGTGGTTTCCCATCATTGGAAGAAAAACCCCCAGGGAGCACAGGCTGGGAAGAGAATGGCTCCATCTCCGGGCACTGCCCCCTCCCCACCCCAATCCAGCTCTCCTCCACTGGGGGTAGAAGCGCTCCTTTTCCTAACCCTTGTTTCATGGGGTGGGAGGGGGAGCATAAAGCGGTGTTCCCGCGAAGCTTGTCACATCTCAGGAAAACCCTGAGTGTAGTGCGGGTGTGCGGCTACAGCCGCGCTGCCCTCGTCTGTGATGCTGGGGAAACGAGGCCGTCATCAGCTACCCAGCGGGTCCCCTGGGGAGGCTCTCAAGTCCGGCTTGTGCTCCTAGGAAAGCCCCTGATCCTTGCCCTTCCACACCATCTACATCCTATCTCAGGGCCCTCAGCTTCCCCTCAGCAAAATCTTCCTAGGATGGTCTTCCTAAGAGCTACAAGATAGAATTCAGTCGCCTGACCTGACATTCAACATCATACAACCGGGTCCCCAAATCAACTCATAAATTTTATCTCCCTCAATCCTCTTTACAGAAATGGTGCCAGGTCGGATCTTTTCAAAGATAAAATTCATGTAATGAAAGTCACCAGTGCAACCATTTTCAAGTATACAATTCAGTGTTTCGGGGGCATATTCACACAGCTGTGCGGCCGTCACCACTGTCTACATCCAGAGCATCTTCATGCAAACTGACGAGAGGGCTGTCTGTGCCTAACCGCTGTACAGTGTGGCTTCTGCTGAACCCCCGCTGTCCCTCTGGAGTCTAGGATTTGGGGATGTGCTGGGCACCTGCCCCCCATGCCTCGTGTGACTAGCCCAGACAGAGCCCGTGAGCACAGAGCCCGTGAGCACTGAGTCTCTAACAACGCTCCTGGGACATGGTATTTCACCCATGTTGCCACAGTCTGTTTTGGGGGAATTAAACGTGTCCTGCATGACTCCACTGGGTGAGGACTCTTGGAAGCTGGTGGCCAGTGTCCCCTGGACTTGGCCCCATGTGCCTTTCCCCCTGATGATTCTGCTTTGCATCCTTTTGCTGTAAGACGTCACAGCTGTGACTAACTCTGTGCTGAGTCCCGGGAGCCCTCCTAGAGGATCACCAAACCCCAGGGTGGTCTTGGGGTCCCCGGACACGTGCAGGTAAAAAGATACAGTGTATGGGATTTCTTTCAAAATAGTTGTATGTGTGGGGTGTTTGTAGGGTGAAGTTGAAACAAGGATGGGCTTGTTAATCGTTAAATTTAAGGTGGGGGGATGTGGAGTTGACCACTCTCTAATGGTATATGGGATTGACATTTTTTGTTAAAAAAGTAAAAATAAGTGAAAGGGTCTGGTGTTCTAAAGGATGAAGGACACATTCTAAAACAATTTTCTAGCTGATACAATGAAAATGAATGAGGAGACCTAAGTGATGGCCAGTTATGTTGCTCCACGCCAGCGCCCAGCTGCTGGCTCCACACCACGACGTGGCGTTTGTGACAACTGTGACGTGCACACGAATGGACCCACAACTCTCCTCCCGGTGGTCAGGTTAAACTGGGTGCTAAATATAAACAAGAGCCTGGTTTCTCCGGGAATGGACTGCTGCGGGGCTCACACTGTGGTCCTAGAGGGTGGGGACATGGAGCTCCAGACAGCGTACAGCACGGCAAGGGCCCTTGTGGGTTCGCGCACTTGTTTACCCTTCCCCTCTGACCTCCTATGGTCCACACTGCCAGATGCCCGCCCAGGGTCCACCCTACCTCCTCCTCTTTACTGTAGGAATCTCAGTTTTGTCTCGGGATTCAATATGTCCAGCTAAAAATACTCCCCTCCTATGGGGGGATGGGGGAGGGATGGAGTGGGAGTTTGGGGTTAGTAGACACAAACTATCGTATGTTGGATGGATAAACAACAAGGTCCTACTGTACAGCACAGGGAACTAGATTCACTATCCTGTGAAAACCATAGTGGAAAAGAATATGAAAAAGAATATATATGTGCATAACTGAGTTACTTTGCTGTACAGCAGAAATTAACACAACACTGTAAATCAACTGTACATCAATAAAAATTTTTAAAAAATACCCCCCTCCTGCACTTCCATGCAAGAAGACAGCGCAGTCACACAGCCAAGTCCAGGGCAGAAGGCTACTGCGTCTTCTGTAAAGTGGTTACTCTCCAACAAACTTAACCGCCTGCTTTTCTTTTTTAAAGCATCTGAAGATAAAAGCCGCACGTTACGGATGGAAGATCAGGGATCTACAATAGTGGTTCTCAAAGGGGGGTGAGCGGGGTGACTTTACACCCCAGGGGACATTAGGCAATGTCTGGAGGCATTTTTGATGGGGTGCTACTGGCATCTTAGTGGATGGAAGCCAGGGATGCTGCTAAATAACCTACAGTACATGGGACAGCCCCACACGAAGAATTACATGGTCCAAACGTCAACAGTACCAAGGCTGAGAAACCCTGCTCTGAAAGAAGCCGGCACTCTCGATGACATATTTTGGGCAGTGACACCAGCCACAAACCATCTATCTCTGGTGTCCTGCATGTGAGGAAAATTAATTTTTTAGTTGGTTAAGCCAAAATCAGTCTGAGTAATTCACTCTCCTTCCATTTTTTTTGAGTTCTCAACTCCTTCTGAACTTGGAAGTTTTCAGAGGGATCTCTTCTAATCTCTATCTCACTTAAGTCACATGTCAGGTCTGACGTCTTCTGTAACTACACAGAGAGAGGCTGACACTGTTCTCTGAGACTATTCTCTTCCATGCTTCTGTTTCACACCTTTCCCTGAACATAGAGCTCCTTCCAGACTGCGTCTTCTCTTTCTTGTTACCATGAGAGAGACATAATCCACCCCCTCCCCATCGCCCAGCTGAGGAGGAATACCCATGTGACCTCGTGGGGTGAGCTGGCTGGGTTTTGGTGTAAAGTAAGATTGGGGGGGGCGTCCAGTGGTCAGGGGTGGGGTATGGAGATAAGTAACAGAAAGGAGGAAAGCACCCATAAGCCTGATTCCAGGAGATATAAGTTGCTGACACTCTGTTTTACTCTCTTTCAGATTTTTCCCTCTTAAGTATATGTAGGAAATATAGATTCTTTTTAAGAAAAATGGGTATATTTTATGCTATTTTCATTTTTTTTCAACTTAATCCCATATTGTGAACGTCTTTCTGTGGATGATGATCTTATGTAGACAGTTCTATTCCCATTCCTGTTCTTGAGGACAGATCTCCCCACCTGCCCTTCATCCCTCAGTCTCAACTCCAGGTTAAAAATTCTCTCAGCAGATACAGTTCAGATTAGAAGACGTGCTGCCTGGACTGGCTATCCTAGTGTTCTTAGTTGTTTAATCTGTAAAAGGAGAGGCTGGGCTACAAGATCATGCAGGTTCTTCTCCGCACTCCCCGGCTTTGAGCTCTGAGAAATACCATCCTCCGAACTATAAGGTAAGCTCCCTGAGAGAGGGAGCTGGCTTCCCCTTCATCCTTGGTGTCCAGAACAGTGCCTGACACATAGTAGGTCCTCCGCACAGTGTTGCTTGAGTGAATAAATGCCCGCATGAACTAGAATGCGACTTCCTTGAAGATGGGGGACACATTTTCTTTCAAAGTAATACAGGCTTTAACAATTAAAAGCAAATCCAAAATTCCTTAGCTACCATTATGCAGGGGTGATCTACACTGGACATTTAAAGAATATTGGATGGTGGGTGGACGCCTCTAGCTTTTGATGTGACACAGAGGCCGACTTCTAGCTTCTTCCCAGCTGGTACTCCAGGCTCCTGTAGGACCATGAGGGAGGCTGGTCCAGCTCAGCAGCACTGCCTGGATGCTGTTGCTGGATCAGATCTAAGGGACCCTTTCCCCTTCCCGTTAGAGAGGCCCCTACAAAGCGTATAACAGAGTCAAAGCTCCATTCCTGCCATGGACAGAAGGGAGCCCAACTCTCCTTCTGGTCTCTCCACATGTGCGATTCCTTCTCAGTGCTCAGGGGACATTTCCCAGTAGAAATGCTGGAAATTATGGGATAAATAGATGATACCTGGTAATGGGATATTCTCATCTAGTAAAAACCTTAAATCCCTGGGCTCCCAGATTCCCCTTTTGGGTCAAGTTAATTACATTAAGTGAATTCTCATAGCTTTAATGTTCGTAACATCTTCATGCTCCTTTTCAGAAATTAATTCGTTCCTTCTAGACAGGAAATTTGCAGGCCCGGGCGCTGAGAAAAAGGATTACGTTTAGCGCACTTAAGAGGTCCACCTACATTTGTGTTTTTACTGAAATAAACCGTGTGCCAGTGTTTATTTTAGAGAGAAAACAGCTCTAAAAACAACAAACAGCTCCTAAAAACAACAAACAGCTCCTAAAAACAACAAACAGCTCCTAAAAACAACAAACAGCTCCTAAAAACAACAAACAGCTCTAAAAACAACAAACAAACAGCTCCTAAAAACAAACAAACAGCTCCTAAAAACAACAAACAGCTCCTAAAAACAACAAACAGCTCCTAAAAACAACAAACAAACAGCTCCTAAAAACAAACAAACAGCTCCTAAAAACAACAAACAGCTCCTAAAAACAACAAACAGCTCCTAAAAACAAACAAACAGCTCCTAAAAACAACAAACAGCTCCTAAAAACAACAAACAGCTCCTAAAAACAACAAACAAACAGCTCCTAAAAACAAACAAACAGCTCCTAAAAACAACAAACAGCTCCTAAAAACAACAAACAGCTCCTAAAAACAACAAACAGCTCCTAAAAACAACAAACAGCTCCTAAAAACAAACCCTGGCACATCGTTAAAAAGTGAGGTATATACCATGGGTGGAATCCTCAAATCTTACGAGATTCCTCCTTAAGAAAATGTAAGACTTTGCCCAGTAAATTGTCTATTACAAATATGTACTCTGGCTTGGGTATCCCCTATTGTTGAATCAAGGTGGAGGAGATGTACTCTACTCCAGCAGGAATTTATTTAATGCTCATTAACAAGGGCCTGCAGAAATCAGCTCCAGTGAGCCCTTGCTAGATGTACTGTTGGCCCAATGCTCAGGGGTTTTTTCCTCCTCTTCCCCTCTCTGCATCCAGGTACATACACGGCCGTTTGTGTGTATGACTCACCATCCCTGTTGGCTTCAGAGCTTATTAAAGGAGGCAGACTTTGCTTAAGCCATCCTCCTGTCCCCACTGTGCCCTGCGAAGGACTCTGAATGAAGAAAGTGATTCATAAAAACATATATACGTGTCCTTTTCCTAGCCTACATCTACTCTCCGCCCTTGTGATCCAGGCAGTAAAACAGGGCAGGTGTCACCATCCAGAGGCCACCACGGGTCCCCCTGCTCAGAGGAGCAACCTGCAGAGAGGCCCTTGTGGTCTGACCCCCACCCACTTACCCCCCGACTCCCACCAGTCCCCCCAGTGTTCCCAGATTAGCTCTCCACAAGCCACATCTCTTTTCCTGCGATATTAACAAAATTCCCTCCTCTCACCTTATACCACCAAGCATTTTTCCTTGACAAAGTCCTGGTAATGTTGAAATGTCCCTTTGGTCCAAGTGTCACCCCAAGAGACTCTCTGAGCCCTTACGGCAAGAAGTTTGTATATTCTCTCAATGTCCTTTCTATGTACCCTCACTACACTCTGTCTGTGTCTTGGGGAAGCACTCGTGGTTCCTTACATCATTTAATTATTTCTCTCAATTTCCCCCTAATCTTCCTGAGGGCAGGACTAGGTCTTTATTTTTCTTCATACCATTTTTTCCATTTCTGACCGAATGAATGAATGGAGTGAAACTGATTGTTTTAGAGGAGTAATGGGAAAACCCTGGACTGGGAACCACAAGGCCTGATGTATGAACTGGAGAAATCATCCAGCCTCCATGGCTTCACGCTTTCCATGGAAGGGATTTAGGAAGTCTGTCAGATGGTGCTCCTGGCTCTTGTCTCATCCCACATTCTACGGCGTCTTGGAGACGCCCAGCAGCTCCATATCAGGAGGGATCGACGAATGCTGCGTGGTTCTTACTGATCCACGATGTATCCCCTGGCACAGAAAACAACTCCGTGCTTGCATCTCTATACAGAGGCTTAGCAATCACAGTATGACACATGTGAAATGCCAGAAATAGCACTTCTCGTCCGGAATTCTTTTAAAAATTAAAAATAATTACACAGTTCAAGAAAGCCAATTTAGTGTAAATGAACTACTCCAGGCATTTTTGTTTCTTAAAACTAGCAAGATTTCACATCATCAAATGGCATTTTCATTTATGTAAGACGACTGTCATCATATTATAACTATTTTAATCTCTCTAGGCATTCAAAAGATAAAGAAAGTCAATTTCAGAGCAAAGTCAATCCAAATATTTCAGTCCCGTCTTCTACACCTTTAAACAAAATGATGGGCCAGCAAGCCTCAACTGTTTCATGTCAAGGTGAATAGAATTTCCCCGGAGACCTTGGATGGTGTGTGTGTCCTGGGTGCCCAGTTCCCTGAAGCGTGGAAAGTCGCGCGTCTGTGCTTACAGATGACACAAGTTCCGACTGAGATTTGGATTCATGTCATCATTTTGTCCTCTTGTAAAATGACTCTCACCCAACTATATTTCATTCACTAAAATCTCACTTGTCCCAAAGGCCTGAGAAGGCCTGAGAAAGGCTTGAAGCTGAGCCTCAGAAAGACCTGATTCTACCTCCGATGTGGCCCCTGCAACAGCCCTGGGGGCCCTTGTCCTCAGGTCGATGACTTCTCTGAAAGACCCCATACTGAACTGCAGTGATTGCTCCTGTGAACACCAGCCATATAAGAAGCACTATCTTCCAGAGGAATCTCAGGTTAGCCTGCAAACTGGGGTCACTGGGCCTTGGCTAAAAGACAGATACAGGATACTGGCTGGTGAAAGGCCATCTCCTGACTCTGGGCCACATCTTATAGGATAGTCTCAAATGAGTCTCACTCCTAAGAGGGTTTTACAGTTGATCTTCTGACAAAGCCTCAGATGCAAAGGAAAGGGGAAAATGAGAACAAGATCCCCATCCTGCTTAGAGGACCAGCTCCCTGTAGCAGGTGTAGGGTCCACATAACAGGTTTTGGAGAGAGACAAACCTGAAGTCATCTGCTCTGCTGCGACACTGGCCATAGGACTCAGATGATTCATTAACGTCTCTAAGCCTCAGCTTCCTCATATGTAAAATGGAGACACCAGCAGCCACAAGGAATTGCTGTGAATATCAAATGAGCTAATGCACACGCAACATCCGGTGCAGTGTCTAGCCAGATGGAGGAGGACAGGACAAGAATGAGGGCAGAGGTGGAGGCAAGAAGGAGGGGCCCCTTTGGCTATCTCACGCCACAGAGAATTTTTATTCCTTTGGGATTCCTATAAAATCAACATATACTTATCTCAACTTTCCCAGTATTTCCCTTTTGTGGTTGTTGGGCTCTTATATTGCTACCTTTTGTTGGCATGGACCTGCTCCCAATCTTTTCCGGAACAAAACGGGGTGAATTCATTTATTTCACTCTATGCATTCATTTAACTAACACTTCCTGGGCACTGCATGAGGTGCGGGGATACAGCCCTGGAATAATCAAGCAAATAAAAGTAACTGATGCTTTATAAGTTAACGTTTACAACATGCCTTATGTTCTACATACCAGGTACAAACAATGCCTTCTATCTATCTCCTTATGACCCTGAGTCATCTAACTACCCAGAGCTCCAGGCATCTGGCAGACACTTAATAATATTTATAAAGTGAATGGGTGATGCTCCAAGGATGCTGCTTTGTTGTTTTTATTGGAGTATAGTTGCTTTACAATGTTGTGTCAGTTTCTGCTGTACAGCAAAGTGAATCAGTTATATGTATACATATATCCCCTCTTTTTTGGAATTCCTTCCCATTTAGGTCACCACAGAGCATTAAGTAGAGTTCCCTGTGCTATACAGTAGCTTCTCACTAGTTATCTATCTTATACATAGTATCATAGTGTATATATGTCAATTCCAATCTCCCAATCCATCCCACCTCCCCTTTCCCCCTTGGTATCCATACGTTTGTTCTTGACGTTTGTGTTTCTAGTTGTGTTTTGCACATAGGTTCATCTGTACCATTTTTCTAGATTCCACATATACGTGTTAATAAACAACATTTGTTTATCTCTGTCTGACTTACTTCACTCTGTATGACAGTCTCTAGGTCCATCCACATCTCTGCAAATGGCACAATTTCATTCCTTTTTATGGCTGAGTAATATTCAAGGACGCTGCTTTACCTGTTTACATTGTTTTATGTAGTTTGATCCCTGGAGACTTAGTCTTGTTTGGTGCCATGATGGAATGAATCCTTGAGCTAGTGCGGTTGGAAATAAATCACTTCAAGAGATTAAGTTACTATCCAGAAGAAAAGTCATGAAAAGACGCATTAGTAGAAGATTTGCTAAGGCCATAAACAAGCAGAGAAAGGGAGATTGCCATATTTTGCTTGGGAGCCCCAAATCACAATCCCCCTGCTTATGTCTGGGGCATTCCACAGTACCTAGAATAAACATCCAACACTCACAGTCAGCAGTGTTAATTTAAAACTCAAGCTCCCAGGGCTTCCCTGGTGGCGCAGTGGTTGAGAGTCCGCCTGCCTATGCAGGGGACACGGGTTCGTGCCCCGGTCCGGGAGGATCCCACATGCCGCAGATCGGCTGGGCCCGTGAGCCATGGCTGCAGAGCCTGCGCGTCCGGAGCCTGTGCTCCACAACGGGAGAGGCCACAACAGTGAGAGGCCCACGTACCGCAAAAAAAAAAAAACTCAAGCTCCCGAATAAAAATTAGAGCATGACCTTGCTCCCTGGTCCTATTCATTTTCCCTGTTCATCAAGGACACGCGTCAGATGGAGGGGGGATGAGGTAAGGTGGAGGAGTCCTTCTTCTTCTTCTAAACCCTGCTGTTGAGTGCTGATTCAAAAGAGGGAGAGGCAAAGATCCTGGGCGAATCTGAGGCTCTAAAGGCAGAGAAAGATGATGGGAAGGGTAAAGGAGAGCACGGGTTTACCTGAGAGTCAAGTGAAATGGAAAGTGCTTTTTGGCCTTTAATACACTGCATCTCCTCTTAGGCCCTTAATGACTTATTCTAGTCCTGTCCGTGGGATTCGGGCATCAGGAAGAAAGGCTTTTCTTCACTTAAAGAAGAACTCAGAGAGGTGCTGATGTGGTCATAGTTTCTCATGTCCATCATCTGGTAAATGAGCAGCCTCTTATTTGCAATCCATTTTTTTATTTAACCTGACTTACTTCGGGCTCTTAACGCCAAATTAAGTTTTAAAAACCCAACAATTTGGTTTAAGGATGAACACCAACCTAGGCATTTTATGTTCAGTAAAAACCTATTTTCATGTGAGGAGTCACTGAGAAGAAAGTCAGAAAAGAAAACATCCCCAGAAAGGTTGGTATTACACTATGTTGCCATTTACCACTCTGATTTCAGCCAGAAAGCTGCCTTGCCCCTAGCTGCCCACAGCACACCCCGTGCCTACTGCTGGTGTATATTCACAGGCAGACTGCACGGATCTCATTTCCGAGACAATATGAACAAGGTATTAAATAGCTACAATGACTTCTAAGATGCATTCCTGATCTCTGGCTATTGCTCTACAATCCCTGTTACCAGAGGTGAGAACAAGACAGCAAATGGGCAGGATCTGTATACATCTGTCCTTTAGAATTCCCGACGTGGAACTTATCAACCCCCAAGTAACTAGCCTGGATTTACTGAAAATCTACTAGCAAAATGTCAGATTAGAAACAAAAACACAAAAGTCAGTCCTAAAAATAATTATCCGGCAACATTATTCTTGTCAGGTTTATCTGTTTGTTTCTTAGGCATTTGTCTTTGCAGATCACAACTGTCTTAAGGAAAGTATCTGGTGCCTGGAGGTGTTTGAGTGGAGGCTGAGAAGCTAACAGAGAAAACAAGTCAAACAGCAAAAGGAAGCAAATAACCTGGTGGAGGAAGCAGAGCTCACACTCCACCTGGCTGCCCTGCGGAACCTGGTCGGGGGGCTGCTGATAACCCGGTCCCCCCATACCCAGCACTTCTGCTGTGACCTCCCAGGATGCCAGGCTCACATGAGACCAGCAGCAAGGGGGGTGATGCGTGCACTGGACGAGGCCACAGGCCACCTAGTGAGCTGGGTGATCCTGAGAGAGCCCAAGGGGAAAAGAAACTGCCCAGGGGACACTGTCTTTTGCTTCACAGACACGTCCAGACTCCCACTGTACGTAAGGATTCAACCTCACAATCTATGCTCTTGTATGTAGTAAACAGACTTTCCACTGAACTCTGGGCAAGTTCTCAGAACCCTCAGAAAATATTTTCAGCGTAAGTCAGACAGAACCCTTAAAAAGACTAGTTCTGCTACTCGCGAGCTGTGTGACCCAGGGCAAGTGACTGAACCTCTCTGATCCTAGAGGTTACAGATCCTTATCTGTAACACTAGTGTTATTAGGAAGCATTCTGCTACATTGTCATTTCTGAGGTTTGTTCCATTTCCCCCTTACTTTTGGTGGGGATGAAAGCCCGTCTAAGGGTCTGACTTGGGAGAAATTAACAAAATGAAGTCACTTTTCGGTTCCTTGCTTTGCAAAGCGCAGAAGTCCCAGAACTCTGTCTTTACTTTGGAAAAACTCCTTAATTTGGCTTTTTGGCTGTTACTGAGAAAGGTTGACTGGCAACCGAGGCAGGAGCTCAGAGGGAGGGTTGCTGAGCACAGCTAAGTCATCTGCATAATGATGCTGCATAAGCAAGTTGTTTGCTGTTTTCTCTGGAGATGGAGATTGTGGAGGAGCCCAGGATATTCAGAGAAGTAAAGCGTCTGAACACAGAAGAGAAGACTGTGACCCAAGAGACAGTCCCTGCTGGGACTGCAGGGTGTTGGGTCTGAAGCAGCAGATGTGAGGTTGGCCCTTAGGTTGGAAATCCGGACCTTTATAAAAGCCCCAAACCTGCTGAGCATTAAAAAAAAAAATCCAGATGCCATATCTGGACAAAACTCTAACTCAAAAAGATACATGCGCCCCTATGTTCATAGCAGCACTATTCACAATAGCCAGGACATAGAAACAACCTACATGTCCATCGACAGATGAATGGATAAAGATGTGGTATATATACACAATAGAATATTAGCCATAAAAAAGAATGAAAAATGCCATTTGCAGCAACGTGGATGGACCTAGAGATTTTCATACGAAGTGAAGTCAGACAGAGAAAGACAAATACCATATGATATCACTTATATGTGGAATCTAAAATATGACACAAATGAACTTATCTACGAAACAGAAATGGACTCACGGACATAGAGAACAGACTTGTGGTTGCCAAGGGTGGGGGCACAGGGGTGGGATGGATGGGGAGTTTAGGATTAGCAGATGCAAACTATTACATATAGGATGGATAAACAACAAGATCCTACTGTACAGCACAGGGAACTATATTCAATATCCTGGGATAAATTATAATGGAAAATAATATAAAAAAGAATGTACATATGTGTATAACTGAGTCACTTTGCTGTGTAACAGAAACTAACATAATATTGTAAATCAGCTATACTTAAAAAAAAAAATCCAGCTGTCAACATGTCTATTCCTATAAACTCCCCCTATTTCTGCTCCAATAAGATATAAGAAGAGACAAGAAAAAAGGTGAATTCCACATCAACCGCTTGTAAGCCACCAGATATTAGAAGGACCTACCCCGGCACTCAGAGCGCCTCCTTCTGGAAGATGCCGAGCTTTGCAAGGACAGCACAGGACGCTGGCCATTTGGTTTGCCCAGGAGGCCCCCGAAACACTTAAACTGGGAACAGGAGATTCGCGCTAACTTTGCAGGCAACTCTGATTCATGTGCCCAGCCCCTGCCGTGGGCATCTGTGCAGGGAAGTGAGGATGAGTTCACAGGTTCTGTGATGGAAGCGGCAGCAGCAAAGCAAGGCCACTGGGTTTGGGGAAGGCCTCTAAGCAAGCGGAAAAAAGGAGGCACTGAAAATTCTCCGAGGCAGGGATGCCAAGGGGCCTTCAGAAGACGGAGGGGCAACAGTCACCTCTAAGCTGCTCCATCTTCTGGGGTGTGAAAGTGTTCTCTTCCCTGACCCCCAACCCTGCCTAAAAGGCTGCCATTAAGCAGTTTTGTGTCCTTCAGTTTGGGAGATCAGAGGAGTGAGTGTCCCTGCAGGGGACAAAGTGGAGACGAGAGAGGCTCATTGGCACGGGAGCCACAGCAGAGCACAGGACAGACAGTGAGGTGGGGGTCAGTCTGAGAAGAAGCCAGAAAACATAACAAAGTATTGAAAAGGCCACCAGACAAATGAACTTACCTGAAAAACAGAAGTAGAGGCACAGATGTAGAAAACAAGCTTATGGTCACCAGGGGGTAAGGGAGGGAAGGGACGAATTGGGAGACTGGGATTAACACATACACACTACTATATGTAAAACAGATAACTAATAAGGACCTACTGTACAGCACAGGGAACTCTACTCAATCCTCTGTAATGACCTATATGGGAAAAGAATCTAAACAAGAGTGTGTATACGTATACGTGTAACTGACTCACTTTGCTGTACACCTGAAACTAACACAACATCGTAAATCAACTATACTCCAATAAAAATTTTAAAAATAAAAAAATAATAAAAGAAAAGAAAAGGCCACCACTTTCTGTAGGATCTGTGTTCAAACAGTGCAGGTAAAGGACTTAGCACAGTTTCCGGCACATTTTGCATATAATCAATAAATGGCAAGGACAAAAATTATGAGGGGTGAACATGTCTAGTATCAGGAGCTGTCTCTACCACATCCATTAGTCTCCCTACTAAAGCAGGAAAATGGAATTGGATACATCTTTATCATTACACACGTATGTGTGATTTCTTACAATGCCAAGAGTCACCACAAATAAAGAACCTGGTTGTCCTTCAGTCAACCAGAAATTCATTTACCCAGAGTCCTTGTCCATGAATACTCGATCTGCCCGACCCCTGAGTCATTCATTCAGTCAAGTAATATTTACAGAAACTTTATCACATGCCAGACACTCTGCCCTATGAGGGAAATAGGACAGTCACAACAACATGCTTACGGCCTTAAGAAGCTTGCTGTCAAGGGCAAGGCAGAGATGTAAACAAACACCTGAACACAAAATTAGATATGCCATGGGCACAGGGTTGATCGGTCATCAGGGATTACACTCATTTATGGAAGAGATCAAGTGATTCATTTTTTATTAATTAAGAAGGTGATCAATGTTTGAAAAGGTGTCAATGATAATTAATTAGCCTCTAGTAGGCTGATGTGGTTAAGGACTTGGTGGGATAATTTAATTGAAACAATAAATGAAAATGTCAGTGTTTGTGTCAGGGTACTGCATTCAAGGATGCAGAGGCTCTAATTAATAGAACTTCCCGATTTGCTTTTAAAAGAGCATTCTAGACACAAAGGAATCTCACCCCTGGGCTCAACAGCTGCAGAAAAATTAGGACTTAGGTAACTTCACAGGCTCCCTTAATCTGGATGAAAGTAAAATAAAACAAAACTTGTGAGTCCTGGGCTGTACACTGCGGGGGTGAAAGCACCCTTGACATTCCACTGTTGGGAGGACAACCTGCCCTGCACCCTGATCTAGTCTTAAGGCGGATCTCCTGCAGTGACATGTGGTACCTCAGGGCACACCCTGAGTGATGTGGGGCGGAATGCTCAGGAAAAGCCCTGACCAGCCTTGAAGCCCTGGAACAGCCATAGAACATTCTGAAAACTGTCTCTCCACCTCACTGAGGATGAAACACAACATGTCAATCTCACTTGAGATATCTTTTCTCAAGAAAAAAAATATATGGGTGCATGTGTGAGTGTGTGTGTGTGTTTTCCTAGATCCAAAAAAAAAAAGCCTGTCCCTTTGGAATGCAAACAAACAAAGTTGAAATGGGATTTCACTCTTCGCTCCTGCCAAGGGTCTGCATTCAATTCAACAAAGACAGAGGTTGTATCTAAATTCCCACAGAAGCGGCACTTGCCAGCTGTAAGGTGATGAAAAGATTCAGAACACGCCTCTCTTTGCTGGGAGAGTGTTGGCCGAGCTCAGCCTGCAGAGGTGCAACTCCTCAAACCAGGAATTCCTACAAGCAGCAGGGCCTGGCCCCTCAGACAGAGGACCAAAAACGGTGAGTGTGATGTTCACATAGTGTCAGTGCCCCTCGGAAAGGGAAGAACCAGGCTGGCCCCGCCTCTGCCCCAGACGCTCCTTTAGCTGCTGGTGAAGCAGGTCCAGCCTTGCAGAGTGGGCTGTGTCCCCAAGGCTGGGGACCCTAAGACGATGCTCCAGGTGACGCTCTGATGGAAGTTTTACAGAGTTCTAGCACAACGTGGAGGAGCGAGCAACTACTTCTCCTTGGGAAAAGCCAGAGAGAATTTATTTTGGATCAAGCCATAAAGAGTGAATGAGAGCTTCTGAAGCACAGAATTGTTGAATAAAAGCACTCTCTCTCTCTCTCTCTCTCTCTCTCACACACACACACACACACACACACACACACACACACACACACACACACAGAGAGAACAGACAAAGGCACTAAGTTACTGAACGTAGCTACTGTTCTCATTTGTTACACTGCTATTATTGCTTCTACTGCCCCGGGCACTAAATGCTACCCTCTTTTGATTGTTTCCTGCCAGTAACTCCAATAGAAAACCTCGCAGGACAGTTAGCAGATAATCGTTTTAGCTCAGACACTGGAAATACGGGAGATGCACGAGGAAGAAGGCAGAAGGACGCGGAGAGGCAGCTGGGGAACCGTCTTGGTCGGCGGATACGGGAGCTGTGGTGGGGGTGGGCTTTACTGCACTAAGACAGTCCAAGGCGTAACTGGCCTCACGCCAGACGACTGGGTTTTCTCCTCCCGAGGAAAGGGGGAAACCTCGAAAACTACAACAAAAGCGAGAGAAAGTATTCAATAAATGGGTGCTTGACCCAAACATGTACTCTGTACATGTACATTTCATCTGTTTCTCAGGGGCTTTAATAAGACACGGTGATGCTCTTCGATGTGCATTTTATGTAATGACTTCAAATGATTACTATTATTATGTCCTTCCACACACTGAGCCACGTAAGAACATTTTCACTCTTTGAAACCTGTCCTTTCTGGGCATTCCTTTTCAGTGACTGCTGGCCGATTGGTACAGGCGGTGCCGAATAACCCCCAGGGAACTTTTTGACTCTCTGCAATTCTAAGACTTAATGGTTTTCATTGAAAAAATGTGGCCTTCGAAAACAGCAGAAATACCCAAACCATTTTAAACTCGAATTCCACCTCCATCTAACCCCCTGAGCTTTAGGAAAAAAAAAAAAAAAAACCTATCTGGTTTTTCAGAATAACAACAGAGAAGAAGAGAAAGCAAATGTGGAAATCAAGCTGCTTTGAGCCCTGTGCACTATCTCCAATTTTATCTTCTGAAACATATACTTTTCCAGGATCAACCAGCACCTGTTATTTTCCTACATTCAAAGGAAGCAATTTTCTCCAATTTTACAGTCTCTCCCACAGAGCGTCCGAGAGACAGAGAGGGCTCTTTGCTCACAAGTGCCTGGATTAATGGAAGTAAGAATCAGCAGACAGAGTGGAGAGATTCAGGAGCCAGAGGCCACCGCGGGCTTTCACCACGTTCCACTGAAGCTGAGGAGAGAGCAGGCTGGGAGGCCAGGCCTGGCCTGGAGCTTGCAGACAAGCTAATCCAGCCCCGGGCCTGCCTGCATCCTGAAGACACTGGGCAGGGGAAAGCGGGTCCCGGAAGGGGGCAGGTGGCCTCGCCTTGCCCAGAGCACAGGGCATGGGGCTCATCAACCCGTTGCCAAATTTCAGTCCAGGCTGACTTCGCAGGAGAGAACCTGCAAAAGCAAATACTCTTCTCGAGAACGTGTGTTGCCCAGGACTCTCCCCAGGTGCTACGGCATCAGACCACCTGTGCAGAGTGACTGATGTCATAGATACAGAGGAGACCATTTTTCTGTTGTTGGCAAGTGTGATGAAGGGAAAGCAAAAAGCCGTTTATATACAAATATCACGCCGTCTTTCTGGAATTCGCCTTCCCCCATTATAGTCTGAAACAGGGTTAGTAAGAGGGTAATTGCCATATAAACTAGTCTGATTAGGGGAAACAAAACCCAAACATGGGTTAGGCTGTACAAGAGACTTGCAGAAAACGTGCTCCTGGCGCAGGTAGGGGTTTGCAGCCGCCGAGGGGCCACTTCTCATTGCCATGTCCTCCGCCTGCCATCACAAAGTCAGCCGAGCACTAGCTCTCCTGCCTCGCCCTCTCCCAGGTCTTCTCTGAGGCCACCTCCTCAGCCCACTGCCCCTCCCCAAAGTGTAAGCAGCTCCTCAGCGATGCACGCTTTCCACTGGCCGGCGTCACGCCCAGTTCTCAATACTTAAAGAACGTTCCACTGGGTGACCTTTCATCGACCTCTGTTCTGAACTCTGTATGTGATCACAGAAGCTGACTCACATCCCTGGAGTCGTGGTCCTGGTTCACCAGGCTACCATCTCCGCGGCATCCTTGCTGCACGTCTTCCCGTCCCCTCCCTTTCTACGCGGCCAGCACATCCTGTTCATTTACCGTTGTTCATGGTGCCTTTTCACATCTGTCACTTTGTTTCCACTCACAGCCAAAACTTTCAGTCTCTGAAGACTGACCAAATTAAGGCACATTTATGTACTGAGAGCCTCTGAAGACATTAAAATGATCAAGGAAATATGTTTATGATATGTGTTATAAACTTTTCCCCATGTAATAAATACAGTTAGCATTGTCCCACATATTATGTTATCTAAAAGGATAAATATGAAAATGTAATGGTGGTGATTTCTAGTTGATGGAATTACAGGGGATTTATTTTCATCCTTTAAAATAGCTTTCATCTCTTTTCTAATTTACTATAGTAAATACGTAATTCAGATATAATAAAAATATTTGATACGACAGTTAAGCCTAAGCTCTCTAAAACCTTCAGTTCCAACTCAACTCCTGTTTCTCTAAATTCTGTCCCTTTCTCACTGGCTACCCTCCTCTCCCAAGAACCTGCCTAACCTGGTCCCACTTTCCCCTCTGGGCTCATCGATGGCTCTTCTCTCTAGCTGGACATTGTTCACAGACAGTCCACGTGGGCTCCTGCCCCAGGGCCTCTGTGGCCGCTGTTCCAGGCGGCCTGGACACCCCCCCCCAGAGAGCTTATCCGCATGATTCTCACATTCAGGTCTCTGCTTAAATCAACTTCATCAGAAAGGATTTTCAACCATTCTGTGTAAAATAGCATGTTCATAAGTTTCCTTATCTTTAAAAGTGGATTTTTTTTTTTCCTGCGGGCGGGAGAGGGGCACGCCACGTGGCTTGTGGGATCTTAGTTCCCCGACCAGTGATTGAACCCGGACCTTTGGCAGTGAAAGCGTGGAGTCCTAACCACTGGACTGCCAGGGAAGCCTCCAAAACTAGGTTAAGTAGCAAATGAGAAAATGTTCAAGAAGCGCCAGCAGATGGCCACAGACCGGGTGCTTTGCTAGGTGCTGCGAACACATGGTAATTAAACAGAGGCAAATCCTATTCTTGTGGCGTTTACATGGAAGGAAAGATAGGCGTTGAGTAAATAATTATATTTAATGTGTGTAATAAAAGGTAAAGTCCAGGGGCTTCCCTGGTGGCGCAGTGGTTGAGAGTCCGCCTGCCGATGCAGGGGACACAGGCTCGTGCCCCGGTCCGGGAAGATCCCACATGCCGTGGAGTGGCTGGGCCCGTGAGCCACGGCCGCTGAGCCTGCACGTCCGGAGCCTGTGCTCCGCGACGGGAGAGGCCGCAACAGTGAGAGGCCCGCGTACCGCAAAAAAAAAAAAAAAAAAAGGTAAAGTCCAGGATGCATCAGAGCCTGAATCTAGAAGAGCTAGGCAGCAGAGAAAAGCCGGCAGCGGGAGTGAGAATTAGGGAGAGATCAAAGGAAAATGATAAACTGCAGGGGTGGTGCTGAGGAGGGATGAGAGTAGAATAGAGAAGAGGGGTGTTCTGGGCAGAAATAACATCCTGTGAGAACCACCCTGAGGGAAAAAGAAGACGGACTTCAGAAGCCATCAAAGAAGTTCAAGTCGGTCCAGAGCAAAAGAAAACTGGGGACACATGAGGGACAAGGCAGGAAAAGTAAGGGGACTGATCTCAGAGAGTCTGAGAAACAGAGGGTGCCCAGGGCTGGGGCTGCACGCCTCTCCTGAGAGCAGTGGAAAGCCAGGGAAAGTTCTGTGACAGGAGATCAGGGGCGGGGAGATGAGTCCTCAACCCGTGAACTCGAAGTGTCCACAAGACATCCTGGTGGACATGTAAATCAGTCAGGGAGACACACACACACAACACACTCAGAAGAGGGTTTGAGCTGGAGCTGCAGAACTGAAACTCAGTGGCATATAGATAGTAACTAGAGTCATGGGACTGAATGAGTGTACAGAGGCTTGAGGATTTCAGACATCTAAAGGTGGAAACATAAAAACTCCACCCATGTGAGTGACCCCTTCTGCTTGTACCAGAGCCATTACCTGAGGGTGCACTGAGGAGCATGGCTCCTGGTCCTGTCTGCTGCCATGCCTGTCTCCAGTCCTGTATCCTTCAGATGAACCAGCTGACAAATATGCCAATGGCAGTCAGGAGTGCCTGACTGAATCTAAGATGGGCTCCGAGTATTCTGAAGGCGGAGCTGGCAGAAGTTCTTGGTGGATTAGATATGAAGTACAAGGAAAAGAGCAAAGTAAACGATGACTTCAAGTCTTTCAGCCTGTTCTGCCAGAAAAACAAATTTCTCATCAGCTGAATTGGAAGAGGCTGTGCATAGAGCAGGTGGGTTTGGTTTTTTGTTTGTTTTTTTTTTTTGGGTGGGGAGGTAGGTCAAGAACTCAGATTTGGTGATACTAAAGTTAGGGTTGTAATGTATATGAGACATCTGAGAACTTCAGGAGAGAGGTCTGGTCTGGAGAATAAGTTAGGAGTCATTGGTAGGTGAATATTTTAAGCCATGAGACTAGATGAAAGCACAGAGGGAATGAGTATAGATACCAAAAAGGGAGGATGAAGACTGAGTCCCAGGGCCACCAACATCAAAAGTCAGAGAGAAGAGCGAGAACCAGCACAGGAGACTGAGAAGGAGCTGCCCATGAGGCAGAGATAAAACCAAGAGAAGGTGATGACCTACAGGTCAAGTGAGAAAGCTGGTGCAGGTAGAGGGAGTAATCGTGTCAAATGCTGCTGATGATCAGATTAAGATGAGGTCTGAGACGTGACCATGGAATTGAGCAACCTGGAGGTTACTGGTGACCTTGACAAGAGGAGAGTCAGGGAGCGCTGGGGGTGAAAGCCTAACTAGAGTGGGCTTGGCAAGAACTGGAGAAGAGTAATTGAGATGTCACAGAGAGACAACTGTTTCAGGCTGCAGAGGAGAACAAGAAATTGGGCAGTGCTCGGTGGGGAGGGTGGAGTCACGGTAAGCTTTGTGTGTGTGTTTCGGTGAGGCAAATAAGAGCGTATCTGCCTGACGATGGGAATAATCTGACACAGAGATTAAAAAAATGAACATTTACAGAAGAAAGGAGACATTTGCTACAATTATTCCTCAAGTAAGTGAAGCAAGTTCACCTCTGATTTTTGTAGATGGAGCGCAGACAGGTCCTGTGGTTACAGGCTGGGGGAGGGGCAGAGCGCATGGCAGGTGCAGATGGTGGTGGGTAAGGAGATGTGATGGTGAGAGTATTCTTAAGCTTTCTTCTAGTAGTTTTAAATGAGAATGAGGATGGGAAGAAGGTTGCAGAAAATTAAGGAGAGAGGAGAAGGTTTGAAATGATCCATCATCTAGGAGTTGCAAAGAGGGAACAAGACAGCCCAGGAAGACTGGTTCATGGACATAAATGGACTTACGTGTCTGGAGTAACCAGAAGACCTCATCACAGTGGCTACCTCATATCACAGAATCCCAGCACAGCACATTAAAGGATCCAAAAGGTTGAGAAGTCCAATGTGGTCACTTATAAAAGACAGAAGAATTTACTCAACTAAGCAAATATGCGGCGAGACTACACCCTGGGCAATTTCAGGAAGTGTATGCCTCTTCCTTTGTAGGAGGGAGTTCAGAGTGAGCTCCGAGTGAGTTCAGATGTTGTCAGTTCTACTGCTCTACACACCTCATCTGACTTGACCCAGGGGTTGCAACAAATATGTGAGGGAAGTCTACAAGAGCTTTCGGACGTTAGAGAATTTGAAGACTGTTACACCAATCATTTTCAGAAAAGGTAGATGAAAAAATCGTCTCTAGTATAAAAATGGGTGAGGAGAAATTTAACTCCAACCCAATCCATTTTCTCCTGATAAATAAAGCATCTTAGTTCTAGACTATTAACTCCAATATTAAACCCAAGAAACATTTGTTAACTTTAGTGGTTAATGTGCACTAAAAGAGCCAAGTCTCTTTCTCTGTGGGGAATTACCCCATTTTTCTTGATCACTTGGGTATTTTGTTAGTTCAACATAGGCACCATGAGAGTAAGGGATACTAGAACAGAAAATTTAAGGAATGGCAACAATTCTGAAATACAACCTACAGCCTTGCTTAAAACATACAATGTAACCAGTGAGGTTGTGAGAGAAATTGGCTGGAGACGGGGGCTTCGATTCTATACAATGTAGCCGTTTACAGAAACCAGAGAGACCTAGGTTTAAGTCTGAATTTTGCTACTTATTAACTGTGTGATGTTGATCAAGTCATTTAAACACCCTTGGCTCAGTTTCCTCATCCATAAAATGTGAATAATGGTAGTTGTGAGAATTAAATGATTTAATGTGTGCAAAGCACTTAGTAGAGAGCTTAAGATGTGGGAAACCCTCAGTAGTTGATGGTGATGGTGATGGTGATGGTGATGATGATGGTGATGATGATGGTGGTGATGGTGATGATGATAATGATGTGATGATGATGGTGATGGTGGTGGTGGTGATGGTGATGATGATGTGATGATGGTGACTGTGATGATGATGATGGTGGTGGTGACAGTGATTATGATGGTGGTGGTGGTGGTGATGATAATGTGATGATGATGGTGATGATGGTGGTGATGATGGTGATGATGATGGTGATGATGATGGTGGTGGTGGTGTTAGTGACAGTAAGGAAGAAGAAGGGGAGGAGGCACAGACAGAGGAGGAAGAAGAGGAGAAGAATGAGGTTGCCGTAGTGATGATGGTGGTAGATGGTGGTGGTGGTGGTGTGTGGTGACTCCAAGTCTACCACAGGGAAACTGTTCCAGAGGCAACAAAAATGCTTCCATTTTGGGGGTCCATGGGCAATTTGCCTGCTACATTGTAGACACTCAATAATCACTAATTGAATGAACTAATGTTCTGATAATTTCCAAAGCTCATCTCAGCTCCACAGCATTTGATAATCCTATGAATGTATAGTAGTCTTTCTGTGGATCTTCACATTTAGACTTGTAATGTAAAAAGTGAATGAATTCTTTGTGGTATTTGTAAAAATCCATTATGAAGGCACAGTTAATCACCACAGTTATTTCATCCACTTTAAGCTATTACATCTTCAGGGAGCAGGAAGCAAGGGACTGATCAGGAAGAGGAATAAGTGAAAGAAAAGTTGGAGGGGGGCAGCTAAAAGGGCAGGGGAAACAGTTATGGTCCCTCACACTCTTGACAGTGCCTGGTCTCTGGGGATACCTGACCACCTGGCTAATTTGCAATAAAACTTCACACTGTGCTTAACATTTACAATGGAAGAATCCACTTAAGAAAGCTCCTGGACCCCAAAGTCATGTGTATTTGAAACGCAGGTGGTCTTATGAATAGACTTAACCTGCTGAAACAGAGAGGCTGGGCATTTTCTGCTGGGCACAAGGCCACTTCTCAACTGCTTGTATTAACGCCCAACTTTGTGGCTATAACAAAATCTTGGCTGGCTTCCTCCGGCCAGAAAGCCAGCACATCTCAGAACCAGCTCTATGCATCTGCAGCATAGATTAGCTCATGAGATACAAAAACACCTTTCAACAGTAACCAACACAGGTTCCTGCAGAAACTTAGGTGCCCCTGGGCCTCCAGATCTCTGCTTTTACACTTTTTACATTTTTTGCACAGGGAAAGCTGGTTTAGGCCAAGTCTGAGACCATGGGCACCCTAATATAAAGATCTCCCTATATTATTTTAGCACCTCATGGAGTCTTTGCAGGGCCCCCTCTGACCTGCTCTGAACCCTATACCTTTGAGACCAAGTTTATGCACCTTCGTTGAAACCCCTTCTCAGGAGGATGAGGGCATCACACGCTTCCTGCACCTCGCTCCCGGCTGCCTTTGCTCCTCCCCGTTTTGTGCCCAGAATGACTCTGTGCTCCTTAAGAAGAGAGCGATCACCTTTTATCCCCAAGGTCAGGCCCAGCGCACGATCCATGCTTACCTCCTTCCTCCGCAATATGGGTAAATGCAAACAGGAAGCAGAGACTGAGTCCCCCTCAACACCAAACGTAAAATTACTTCCTCAGTCAAATAACAAAGACCTTGGCTCAATATATGCTTTGGATTTCCATGTGCCCCCCACTGGCATTCACAATACACTGCTCTCATTTCTCCCCAATTCCATCTTCTAAAATACATTCCCTCTGAGATTCAGCTACTTCTTTAATTTTTAAATAAGTGAATCTAAGGATCAAAAATTAATACCTAAGCCATAGTGGAGGACAAAGGAGAAGCTACTGTCCTAGTAGGAGACTAAAGGCAAGAAGTCAATGCTGGTTGATTTTCAAGAGTTTGTGAAGCATAATAAGCATTTCAGAGGAGTCTGACAGCAAGAAAACGTAATCACACGGTGTCACTCAACAAAACATTAGTGGAAAGAGCACAAAAGGGGAAGTGAGGAGACAGGCTTCCAGCCACAGCTGTGTCACTAACTAGCTCTGTGACCTCAGAAAATTCACTTAACCTCTCTGGGCCTCATTTACTATAGAAGGCAGGATGTGAACTAGATCTCTAGCATTCCACTACAAAGGTTTTTTGACCTGAGGATTAATTTTCAAGTGCATCCCACTGAGGCTAAGACTAAATGCAAACAATATCCATGGAGATAGCAGCAGAGGTTCTAGGACCAGACTACACGAGAGGGATGCAGCAAAGCCTGCAGAAGATGGGGAGCAGTCATTTACATCTTTCCTCCCAGGACTGTACCCTGAAAATTGTTTCAGACCCAACTACAGGAAATGGACTGTTTTGAACCAAAACATGCCTTATAAACATACTGCCTTTTTCCACCAGTTCTATTTTGCTTTATTGTTTATAAAAATCAGCCCAAAGAAGATTTCATCCAGATTAAAGTTCAAGAGGAAAATTAATTTATCTGCATCGATGCACGAGGCTCCACTGTTTCCTTCATTAGACAGCATTCTACAAGAAACCTTTTAGTTCCTTTTGGCCCTTGTATCTAGCTGGAGTGAAAGCAAGAGGAGTACAAAAGGGAATAAAGAACATGGAGAAAGGAGGAAGGTTCAGCTGTGTCTCTCCCCGTCTTGTTGCTTAGCAACACCTCACATCTCGGTCTGAGAAATTATGATTCAGGGAGGCGACACGGAGGACCCATTTCCCATGAAGAAGCAGCCTGATTTTACCAGATGCGCATTTTCTTAGACTGATAATAAGATGGTGCTCACAGCAAGAGCTCTGAGGATCCACTTCTACAGCCAGAGAGAGAAGGTGAAAGGCAAACTACGACACCCAAACTCTCAAAAAGTGGCAGGGAGTGGGAAAGTGCTTTCTCACATGCACTCAGGACTCAGGACTCACCACTTATCCACTTAGCCTCGGGATCATGAATTTTGAAATCTTCACTGAAGAGATCTTCCACAGTCACCTTCTTCTTTTGAGACAGACTGTTATCTTCCGCTAGAAAAGAACGAGGCAAATGGTCAAAATTTTTGTTTTTTGGTAAAAAAAAAAAAAAGAGGAGTATAAAATATTCTGATTGCCATTCAGAAATAATACATATGGTAAGACATAATTTCTATAAGTAAGTGCTGAACAAAAGAATGCTTTCTGTTTTTAGCTAAGCTATCAAAAACTATGGTAAGGGGGCTTCCCTGGTGGCACAGTGGTTGAGAGTTCGCCTGCCGATGCAGGGGACATGGGTTCGTGCCCCGGTCTGGGAGGATCCCACATGCCGCGGAGCGGCTGGGCCCATGAGCCATGGCTGCTGGGCCTGCGTGTTCGGAGCCTGTGCTCCGCAACACGAGAGGCCATAGCAGTGAGAGACCCGCGTACCGCAAAAAAAAAAAAAAAAAAACTATGGTAAGGGGAATCACGGTTCAGTAAAATGGCATCATTATGCCCCCTCTGCCTGCAAAACATGAATGATCGTATTTCTTACATATGAAGGTAAACAGTTGTTTCAAAGCTGACTGATGAGCAATAAGGCGGGAATAGTCAAGAAAGGAAAGGAGCTCAACTTGTTATGTAACCAGTCATTCATTAAGCACTTATAACGCCAACTGCAGATAACATGTTGGATGCTGAAAATTCAAAGACAACTAACACATTCCTTAGGTATTTATTCTCCATGTGCCTCACTTGTCCCTGGGTGCCTTTAGGTTGGGGATTAGTTCTTCAGATAGAATCACGCCCCAAATTCTGTGTGCAAACTAGCAGATTTTGCCCTCCCTTACCTGGATCACCATGCTTGGGAGTAAGCACCTGGGATAAGACTTGAACATCCATCCCAAGAGGCAATGTTTAGCTAAGGGCCCCAGCAGGAGACTTTAGGAACCTGGCAGCTTTTATCCTGTTTCCTGAGGTTGAAGTGTCTGGGGTTTTAGATCTGCCTCAGAAGACGTTCTCTCCAGTGGCACAAAAATCCATTCATCTACTTTGAAAAGACAAAGGGCTGTCTGGGCATCTGACCTGTGAGACTAAGCAGATTAAACCCACAGAACAGGACACCAAACCACCTTCATTTCCTTTATAATAAAAAGAAACTCTTTATCTTAACCATTTCTGATGTACATCATTTACTAGAATGTTTATTTATGATCCCGCCCTCTTAAACAGAAGAGGCCAGCTGTGGTGCTCTTCCTGAGATTCAGGTCCTCCTTTCTCCCGTTTTGTGTTGGGCTGCTCTGAGGGGGATCCTCAGTGCTAATCAAGGTGTGGAGGTCTGTGTGCCTCCTACGTGAGGTGGCTTCAGATCAGTATGCTTTTACATTTGGATGTTTGGTTGTTAGGTCTGTTTCTCTCCTCAATTTCTGGCTGTTAAGCCACCTTCATTTCTTGGGCTGTCACAATGCTTGCCCTCAACAGTACCCTTTGCCTCTTTCAACTTTCTGTTTCAAAATCTGTGGCAGGTTGGGAAAACAAAAAGAATTTTTGTTATACTACATAATCAAATAAGAATATAGACTCTCTGAATGAAATCTCCAAAGCTTCCTCTAGGGTTCTAGCATGTAGATTTTGTTACATCTCCTATGGTTTCTTTCTTTTGGCCTCCCTGGATGTGATAGATTACTGAAATTCTCAGAAACGTTGCACACTGACTGATTTCTTGCATATCAAATAGGATTACTGTGTGTAAAAGTCTTTCGAAATTTACAGAATGATAAGGTTCAAGGTGGCCTTCTTGTTAGACCTGATTATATGTGGAGCTCTCCCAGGGGCTGATCAAAACATGTTAAAACCAAACCAAATTCTTTCCTCTAGGACCTTCCTATCTGCAATTGAAGCAGCCCCGAAAAAAGACACACCGCTTCAAACACAATGCATTTCAGTATGGAAGACAGACAATAAATGAAAATTTTAAAGATTACTAGACAACAGTCTGATAAAAGCTATACCGTGATCTAGTAATTAAGAAGTATACCTGCAACTAGTCGATAAGTGCACAGTACAGTGATTATAGACAACAATACTATATTATAAACATCAAACTTGTTAAGAGACTAGATCTTAATTATTCCTACCGAAAAAAAAGATAATTATGTGACCTTATAGAGGGTGTTAGCTAACCCTACAAAGGCAATCATATTGTAATATATAAATGTATCAAATCAACATGTTGTACACCTTAAACTTACACAATGTTATATGTCAAATATATTTCAATTAAAATACAATAAATAAAATCTAAAAAGAACAAAGAATAAAAATTTCAGAGACACTCAGCTATATGGTCAGAAAATAATCATATTAAAACTTAAATTGTTATCTAAGTAAACACCATTATTCAGGGATGATTCTAGCTCCACATTTTGGTTATCCACATGTCTAATAAGAAAAGAATGAAAGACTGTCATTTCAACAAACTTTGGGTAAACTATGAAAAGCCAATTTATTCACTTCATAAAAAATTTTCTTTTCACAAATGACTAGGAATTCATCCAAAAATATATATATATTTGGGGTTTTTTTGGCTGCGCCGCGTGGCACGCGGAACACCCCCGACCAGGGATTGAATCTGTGCCCCCTGCATTGGAAGCGTGCCTCTGCACCACCAGGGAAGTCCAAAAATATGTTTTATTTTTAAAAAACTATTACTTCCTCTGTTTTTAAAACATACTTTAAAATCTTACATGACTTAAATAGGGACAGCTTGTAATGGCGGCATTATGATATACACTATACGAAGTGCTCCGCCCACGCCAGGACACTTGATTGTGTCAATATCAGCTCTGCCTCCTCAAAACCATCACCGCTGGCCTCTCTGGACCTTGACGGCTTGCTCACGTGGTCAAGTGCTATCTGAGTTACTGACTTACGGCCTGATGCATTCCAAAAACCCTTTGAGGTGGTGACAAGCACGAGTGACTGCCATGTTCAGGAGTCATGCTGAGCCCTGAAGAATCACAAATGAAAGACCTTATAAGCTGACCTTAAGAATCTCACAGAGCAATGGAACCAAGGCTGAAAGAATGACCACACTGTAGCAGTGACAGGGCTGAGGGCATCAGGACCTGGCGTGCTAATATTTAAGGAGACTGCAGAATAAAAAGTAGGGGGAATTCCAGAAAGAATTCTTTGAGAAAAGAACCCCCTAGCCGAGATAAAAGAAGAACATTCAAGCTAGGAGGATTGCAAGGGCATGAAGGCATTGGTGAAGGCAGTATTTTCAGGAAATTGTGAGCATGTCAACATTGGCACAGTAGAAAGTGCGAGTTGAAAATGTCTCGAGATGAAGGCAGATTCTCTCATTATATCTGATATTCTGAAATTCCATTAGAAAGTGTCTGCTTGTGGATCTTCTTTAAACATCCTGCTTCCCAGTCAGTAGTATTTTCAGTCTAAGAACTACTTTCTCTGGATCAGGAATATTACCAGTAACTGTCTCAGTCAACATTACCGCTCCATCCTTCCAGACCCCACTGGACCTGCACAGGAGCTTTTAGGTCCAGCCTCCAAACTCCTAGCTTTTTCTTTCACATCTTTGGCATTTTTATGTCTTTGGGAGCATTTGCATGATTTCTTCAGCTCCATCTTCCACTTTATGAATCAGCATGATTTCTTCAGCTCCGTCTTCCACTCTATCTACTTGCATGATTTCTTCAGCTCCGTCTTCCACTTTATCTACTTGCATGATTTCTTCAGCTCCATTTTCCACTTTATTTTTTCTCTAGTGTGTCTAACTGTTTCATTTCACTACTAAGTTTTAAATTTTTAAATAATTATATTTTAATTTCTAATATTCCTAATTAGCTTTCTCAAGATCATCGACTCTTACAGTTGCAAGCTCTTTTATCACATCGATCATTAAAAAAAAAAAACCCTAAAGTGTCATTTTCTGTTTTCCCTAGCTGATTTATATTTCTTTGGAGTTAAGTTCTTATATGTGTTAAGCTGGTATGCTGCTTTTAGGGGATGGTTTCTGTGGGTCCTTTGATCTTAGTTGTGAGGTTCTCTCCTGCAAGTGTCCTGGTGGTGTGGTCACAAGAATGTCCTGGACAGTCAGAGGGTCCATCCGGGTAATGGCTCTCACCAGGCCTATGTGGCCATTTGGGCTGGAGCCCTTTCAGAGATTCAAGAACCTCTGAACATAAATGCCATTTTAAGGCAGGGGCCACTTGTCCAGCCTCTGGCCTCCATAGACACCAGTATCCTATCCCCTCCTGTTGGGCCTGACTTTAGCCTCTGTTCCTTTAGGGCAGCAGGGATTTGGCCTTACTTGCTGCTGTAGGTTTTTACCCGGTCCTTCTTCTAAGAATACTTCTCTATTCTAGGTATAGGAAGAACTCCCTTTCTGGTTTTTGACTGCAGCTATGTTTTTACTATATATCTTCTCTCATTTCTAAACGCTTGAAATGAAAAGGAAAAACTTCTATGCTCAACCTGTCACCTTTAAATGAAAATCAACATACACATGGAGATATAAGAAGTGGCCAGTGGCTCTCAGAGTTTGGACTTTATCCTGAAGAAAATTTGGGGATGATTGAAAAGTGCAGTTTCCTTCAGTCCTATAGTCAGATAACCACATGGCACTTGTAATTAACTTGGCATCTTGGTTAGCTCACTGGCATGCAAAGGTCTGTTACAATCTGTAGTGATGTAGTTGTTCTTTGTGTAGGTCAGTATATAATGCAAGGCTCCTTTCCATTCCTGATGCTTGTTAAATAGTTATGTTGTTAAATAGTACAATTATTGGACAACATTCTGGAACCTCTTCTCCAGAGATTTTTAATATTAGAAACAAATCCTTTGACCCTAAAGCAGGTTAATCTGACGCATAATCCTCCCAGGTGTTTTCAATACTGCTAGTGGGGGCGGGGGTTAGCTACTGACAAACCCAAGGTGATAACAGAGAAAACCTACCCAGATTACTCAGAAGTCTCTTGTAAACTCTGCTTTTGTTAGAAATTGGAATAACTGACAACTCTAAAATGTTTTGCAGTCTTTGGAGGATTCTGAGAGTTATTACCTCTCGATCCTACAAGAAGGAGGACGAAGGAACACCATTTTATGGAAGGTAAACCTGAGCTCCTGAGAGGCTGAGTGGCTTCTCCAAAGATTCATGGTAAGGCAGTAAAGCTAACATTAACCACATTTGCAGAACTTAAATATTGACATTATTCACAGAATCTGGCTTGTTCACAACCTAATCCAGAACTGGGATGCTAATAAAATCACAAAATGCAGGTAATGTTAATGATGATCCTGATAAAACACTATGTTCTCCAGGTAAAAAAGTTTTCTGTAAATAAAGAAAAGGTTGGAAAAAAAAATTTTAAGGCATACATTTCCTTAATTAGAAAAAACTTAGCCACCAAAGCAGATTAACAAGGAACTCATACTATCAATATAATGACTGGCACATAGCAAGTGGTCACCCTGCTACGAGTAGTTTGGCTGATGTCAAGTACTAAGTGCTTTCAAAACTCGAAGGGGACAAGGATGGTGTGGGTGCGTCAGAAGTAGCTCCACAGAGAGACAGACCCCAACCTGAGACTCAGAGTAAAACTACTCTTACATTTAGAATAAGTCACTGGGAAACTTGCATGTTATTTCTATAGAAGTTGATAATATTTGTATGTTTCCATACAAACACCTACAGAAGAACATGTGGAAATCAATTTTTCATTTTTCAGTGTTTGCACTGTTAGTTCACAAGTTCCAATGACAAAGCATTTGCTGAAAAGCAAATCACTGCAGCCTGTTCCACTGACGACTATCCTAACACAGAGAGCTGCGCAGTAAGAGGAAAAAGCTCAGTGAAAACACAGGAAACATTTCCCTTCACTCTGCCCGCATGTGAGCTGAATGAGTGCACTATGTCAGATATGGTTAGAGGCTGGGCCCAATACTTCCAGTTAGATTTCTTTTTTCTTTCTTTCTTTCTTTCTTAAATAAAAGAAGTTCAGTCAATAATAATGTCTGCTATAGATACTACTCATATTTCCTTGGTAGGTAGATTCTTATCACAATGAAAGAATAAATTTAGTTACGCTTCACTACCCCCATCTTAGGAACAATGACATTTAAACCAGGTAACATGCCTACAAATCATGATATGAATTTGGGAATTTTTCACCTAATCCTGAGTTAACCTGTCCAGATCATTTACCGCGTGAATCCTTAGGTCAGGACTGAGAAGGAAACATCCCATACACAGACAGAAATCCTAAAGACAGTAGGAAGCAGCAGCCACTGAGTCAACGGAGCACTCTCTCCCTTTACAAATAGTGAGATTTACTCCAAATTACAGCAAAATACAATTCTCTGGAGAAATCTCTCTGGAAAAGTCCACTCCCGAATGTAAGAAACAAAGTATCTATGGTTGGGTTAAGAACTGTATTAAAAAGAGAGTTGCCATATGATCCAGCAATCCCACTCCTGGACATACACCCAGATAAAACTCTAATTTGTAAAAATAGATGCACGTCAATGTTCACTGCGGCACTCCTTACAATAGCCGAGACATGGAAACAACCTAAATGTCCACCGACAGATGAATGGATAAAGAAGATGTGGTACATATATACAGTGGAGTACTACTCAGCCATAAAAAGAAATGAAATAATACCATTTGCAGCAATATGGATGGGCCTAGAGATTATCATATTGAGTAAAGTAAGTCAGACAGAGAAAGAAAAATACCATACGATATCACTTATATGTGGAATCTAAAAAGAATGATACAAATACTTATTTACAAAACAGAAACAGACTCACAAACATAGAGAACAGACTTGTGGTTGCCAAGGGGGAGGGGAGTGAGGGAGGGATGGATTGGGAGTTTTGGATTAGCAGATGCAAACTATTATATACAGAATGGATAAACAACAAGGTGCTACTGTATAGCACAGGGAACTATCGATATATTCAATATTCTGTGATAAACCATAATGGAAAAGAATATGAAAAAGAATGTATATATATGTAAATTGAGTCACTTTGCTGTACGGCAGAAATTAACACAACATTGTAACTCAACTAGGCATCAATAAAATTTAAAAAAAAGAATTACATTAAACCACATTGTCAGGAGTGATGGTGGAGGAGCTACAAGAAAATCCACAGTCAAGGCTGCTTTTAGGAGGTACCTCTCTTTGACTCGTCCAAACAAAGTTGATCATGCTTTCCCTTCTGCTCCCAGGAGTCAGCATGGAACTGATTATTTCCTTTCAAGTCTACTTCCCATACTAGCTTGATTGTTCCCCTTTTCTTTTTAAGACAAAAACTGTGTCTTCTTCATCCCTGTAAGGAGCCTGGCACATACACACGTTCAGCTAATTTCTGTTAAATGAGCGTTTTTAAAATCTACATCTTTGCTTTCACTTTTTGCTTATTTTTTGTAATAAAGTCTTTTCATTACTGAAATATATTATTTATGGTTATAACCCAAATTTATATCTACAAAGAGTCCCACAGATATTGATCTATCTTAAAGGCTTTTTCTTACAAGTTCACATACCTTCTGAAGCATCTAAGGAAGCTCATAGCATAATACCGAAATTAGTCATATTGCACATTTTACTCAAATGCTAGAAACCAAGTTATCAGCATTATTCAACACACCCTATAAATTAAGAAGTTCTAGATGTCGTGCTTTTTTTTTAAGCTTCTCAATCAAAAACATCAAAGATATTCATCTCTTCTTTATGCCCTTACCTTATTCTTTTAGATCTAGGAAATAAATTAAAACCTTAAAATATATTTATCTGCCTGTTTCCTTTAGTGAGCTATAACCATTGGACTTCACATAACAAAATGCACAAAGGTTGATATGTTTACCTAATCTTCTCCTTCTTTTGGACATTTTTATTAAGATAAAATTTACACACTATATAATTCACCCATCAGAAGTGTACAACTCAATGGTTTCAGTATGTTCAACAGAGTTGTGCAACCACCACTGTGATTTAAGTTTAGAACGTTTTCAGTATTCCCCCTTCCGAAGACTCCATAATCATTAGCAGTCACTCTCCATTTCCACCCCTTTCTTCCCAGGCCTAAGCAATGAAAAATTTATTTTCTGTATCTATACATTTGGCTAGTATGGGTAACTCACATAGGATCGTACAATATCTTGATCTTTTGTGATTGGCATATTTCACTTATCATAATATTTTCAAGTTTCATCCATGTAATAGTATGTAATAATATGTATCAGCACTTCACTCCTTTTTATGGATGAATAATACTCCAAAGCTAATGGCATTGAGCATCTTTTCATGTGCTTATTGGCTATTTCTGTATCTTCTTTGTCTCCCCTTATCCAGATTGTAAAAGATGCAAAAGTTGAGAAATTCACTACTAGGAGAGGAGAAGCAGTAGATGTGGCACAACAAACTTTTGCCAATATGTCTGAAAGATCAAAAGCTCAGGGTATGCAGACACACGAAAAGCTCTTTGAAACCTAAGTGTGTAACTCATAGATCTCCTCAGCCATCTCAGCAGAAGCCAGACATAGAGAAGGGAGTATCTAGGAAAATCCTGTGGAGGAGTCTTGTCTAACGGAATGGATCCCCATGACATACATAGGAGACCCACAGGTTCTTAAGAATTCTATACCTGCAGTAGCATTGCCAGCTCGGACTGAAAAGGACAGAGAGACTATGAAATAAAAGAAGGGTGTCAGAGTTCCAAATTCCTCAGTCGGGAAATGTGCTGATAAAATTACTCAGCTACAAACTCATGCTACCTTTCATGAAGAAGAAGAATGATCTCCAGAGGGCAGAGCTGAAAGCCTCAGAGCATTATTCCCAGGCCTTTAAAACTAAAGGAGTTTGCCCAATTGGATTTAGAAATGGTTTGGAACTGGTTACCCCTTTTTTCCTTCAATTTTCCCCTTTTTTGAACAGAAATGCCTATAACTGTTATCCTATGCCTGTCTCACCACTGTATTCAGAAGAAGACACTTATTTCTTTCGTTTCACAGATTCATGATAGTGATGAATTTTGCCCCAGGATGGAGCACACCCAGTCTTACCCATAACTCATCTAGATTATTTTCATGATGATATTTGGGACTGCTGAGCTGATGAGATTTGGGGCTTTGAACCGATGCTGTAATAGTTTGAGGCTTCTGGGGGCCTTAGGATGGAGTGAATGTACTTTGTATGTGGGATGGATGTAAATCTTTGAGGTCAGACTGTGTAGACAAGGTAATGCCAAGCAAAGTTGTCCTTATGTACTGGACTGAATTGTCTCCTCTCTCCTCAGTTCATATGTTGAAGCCTTAAATCCCAATGTGACTGTACTTGGAGACAGAACCTTAAAGGTTGCAGTTAAATGAGATCATAAAGGTGGGGCCCTAATCCAACAGGACTGATATCCTTGTAAAAAGAGAGGAATAGAGACAGAGCTCTCTCTTTCTTTCTCTCTCTCTGTGCATTCAGGCAGAGAAAAAGCAATGGAGACACAGTGACAAGATGCCATCTGCCAGACAGGAAGAGAGGTCTCACTAGGAACCAACCCTGCTGGCCCTTAACCTTGGGCTTAAGGACTCGAGAACTGTGAGAAAATAAATTTCTGTTGTTTGAATGCAGTCTGTGGCTTTGCTATGCCAGCCCAAGCAGAATAATACAACTGGTATTTTCAAAATTTCAATTTGCAAACATTTATGGTTAGTACACGGAAACACAATTAATATTTGAATATAGACCTGTATTCGGTGCCCTTTCTAAACCTACTTACACATTTTATTAGCATTATCTATATGGGTGTTCATTTTGTCTGCAATAAAGACAGTTTTACTTCATTTCAAGTAGAAACAATCCATTAGAATTGCTAAGAAAACGGGTTTGTTTAAGAAAGGCAAGGTCCAAATAAGAATAAACTAGTTGCAGCTATTGATGGATTTTAAGAAATGAGAGTCTATTTGACCTGAAGGCCTCCAGACAAACTGTTTAGTGATATAGAACTACAATTTCTCTCTCCCTATGGCTTTATCTGCATTGTCAAGGTTTTACAAGAGAAATATACGTCTAAGCAAAAAATTGTGAATGTTTTAAATAAATTTTCCTATTTATTTATTTATTTGGAATAACTTCTCTTGTTTTTATTTTTTATAGGTTCTTTAGGTGATTATCCATAGACTTTGTAGTAAATGGTAAAGCTGTAATCTATTCTTGATACTTAGATAAATTTCATTTTTTTTTTCAATATAAAAGCAAAATGCTGGGCTTCCCTGGTGGCTCAGTGGTTGAGAGTCCGCCTGCCGATGCAGGGGACATGGGTTCATGCCCCGGTCCGGAAAGATCCCACGTGCTGGGGAGCGGCTGGGCCCGTGAGCCATGGCCGCTGAGCCTGTGCGTCCAGAGCCTGTGCTCCGCAACGGGAGAGGCCACAACAGTGAGAGGCCTGCGTGCCGCAAAAAAAAAAAAAAGCAAAATGCTTTTGCACTTGTTTTAAAGATCTGTGTTTTTTTGTTTGTTTGTTTTTGTTTTTTTTTTAGTTGAAGGATAGTTGATTTACAACGTTGTGTTAGAATTTTCCATTTTAAAATCAACTGATCGTTTCGGGGGAGATTTTATTAAGTGGAAAGTTGTAAATGTCACCCAGATCTGAGAGAAAGAGCTGTAGGCACCGTGTTGGGATACAGGAGAAGATGCGTAGGCACCAGCTTCTCCCTCTTGTGTAGTGAGAAGCCAGGAGGCTCCATTCAAGATCAGCAGAACAAGAAATGTATGTTTAAAGAAAGTCTCGCGTGAACTTATGAAAGAGATCTCCAGAGGAACGAAAAATAACCTGATAGGTTCTACAACCCAGAGTGAAGAAAAGGAAGTGGGAGGAAATGTAAGTGAACTAAATGTTCTACTTTGATGGGAAGTAGTCTGTGAATACTGATATACGAGCATAGCATTAAGGATGACAGGAATAAATGCCAGAAGAACCAAACTCAGAAATGGTCAAAAGTAATGATATCTAGGGACTGGTTGTAGAACAGATAATATGAGAAAATTATTACTATAATTTAATTTAGATTGTTAGTATCTTTTTCACTGTTTATTCTTCAGTTTATATATATCATTGGGGCAATAAATATTTATAAAGTTGTATTCTGATCATAAGCATACACTCACACCCAAATATATTATTTGGGCAATAAATATGTATAAAGTTATATTCTGATCATAAGCACACTCACACCCAAATTTATTTTCTGGGTGAGCATGTGTCTTCACGACGCACCAATGCCAAGGTCAGCTAACTTAGTCTTCCCCAAGCACAGTGTGCTACGTGAACCAGGTGTGCAGATCCCAACAGAGAAGTGGGCGGGGCCACTCTTTACCTGGTGCCTGCAAGAGCAGGCATGTCCATCTCAAAATATCGGTGTCACAATAGCAAATACCCTACACACATTTAACGGATGATTTCGTTTCGAGAACCATTATTATTTGTCATACAAAATGTCCACTTTTTAATTTGAATTTTATTAGCTTTGTTGATTGATCTGTATTTAACTTGGCTCTTGCTGTTAAGTTTATATGAATTGTAAGTGGAGTCTGTATCTGCTTAGTGCTTGTAAGTAAAATAATAAAAAGAAATAAGTCAATGTGGGAGATAGATACTGTCTTTTCCTCTCAAATTTTTAAAAACACAAGTATACACCTTAATGTGAATGAATTTCAGTCCTTTTTCTGGTGGTAGAGATGCTAAAGAATCACAGTTTGTAACTGAGAGGACTCCCCCAGGGAGGAGGGAGGCGCGGGTGTGGGTTCTCACTGGGAGGTGAGGCACCGAACACGGCCATCACCTTGTCCATGGTCCCCAAAGTGTCCAGCACGTGTCTCTCTAGTTCTGATCACTCCATGAGTCCACGTTCATGCCTGTCTTCAAGATGCGGTCACTGTGAAATTGCTGAAGGCATTTATTTCCCTTTGTACAGTTTCCTGGGGCTGCTGTAACACATTGCCACAAATTTGGTCACTTAAAACACAAGTTTATTCTCTCATGGTTCTGGAGGCCAGAAGTCTAAACTCAGTTTCAATGGGTCAAAATCAAGGTGTCAGCGGGCTCCTTGGAAGCTTTAAGGGAGAATGCCTTCTTTGCCTCTTTCAGCTTCTGGGGCTCTGGGTGCTCCTTGCCTTGTGACTGTATCACTCCAATCTCTGCCTCCTGGTCACGTGGCCTCTCCCCTCCCTCTCTGTCACATCTCCCTCTGCCTCCTTCTTACAGAGATGCATGTAATTTCATTTAGGACCCACTGGATAATCCAAGAAAACCCCACATCTCAAGATGCTCAATGGGACCACATCTGTGAGGACCCACCCCTGGGATGACAGGTCCTTTTTTTGCCTACCACATCCCTCAACACCTTTTGTCCCGTTTCCAACTAACCCACCACTTTAGAAGGCATCCTCTGAAAATGCAATAATCACACACTTACTGAACTTTTAAAAAAGACATAAAAAAAGAATCTGAACAAGGGAAAAGTGATGGAGAAAAAAGACTGGTTAAATCTGACGTTCTGTAGATTATCATTTAACCTAATTTCTGGTGATTTTAAATACCTCACATAAAAGCACAGAGTTAAGTTAGCAATAATCTGGGATTTGGGGAATATGCAATAGCAATCTGAGAAAGTGCATATACATGTTGTTTCTACTTCAGTGATAAATGGTTGTTGAACCAGGGTTTAAGGTGAGAGTTCTGTCTCACTCAGGCAGGTGATTTAACTTCAACTTCTTCAGTCCCCTGAGCTGCCTAGTTCATTGTGGACAACTTCTCTCTATTTCTCTGACTTTATTATATCATCCATTTCTGTGTTCTGACCTAGACCCAGAAACTCAGCTTAGACCTGAATTGCTGCCTTTGGGTCCTGACTGGCCAGAGTCTTCCCTAAAATAGCATCTACTAGATCAGCCAGCCCCTTGTAACACATGGTCCCTAAGGATCCCAAAATTCACTTGAAATTTACCAACAGGCTCTCATCTAAACCAAGCAATAGACTCCAGAGAAAACCAGAGTGCCAGGATAAGATGTACTCCTTTTCACACTTTATATGCAACTATGCCTTTAAAATAGGATGCATAATGTAGCAACGCTTTGAAAAGTACCCCTTTATGAATAAATATGTAGGCACATTTGCCTTAATTTAGAGTCTTCATGCAAGCATGAATAGTAAGCATCTATCGCCATCCTGTTGATAAATGGCTCTTTAGTGTAAGGTTTCAATAAATAAACACGATGCACCTAACAATCCTTCTAGAACTAATGATGAAAAGTCAGAAGAGAGATTGTTAAGATTCTCCTAGGGACACACTTCTCAGGACTTTGGAAGTTTGCAACTAACTATAAGGTTAGTAGCAGTGTAAATTAATTCTTTCTTTTAGGAGAATCTGTCAGAACTCCCTCTTTTCAAATTTGTTTCAATTTAAAGAATGGTGCAAACTCACTGTTCAAGTTCAAGGAATGTAGACCTCGTTCCTCCACTACTTCATAAGTCAAGGGGTCTTACTGATTGTGGCAGATACTACACTGCCTCCCCAGGAGCCATGGCCCTCTGCCAACTCAGCAGAGGCAGACTCCTGTGAAATACTTGTTCTCTCAACCCTTTCAGCTAAGGGTAGCCATGCAATATAGTTATATGAATAAGCTGCCTCCTGGCTAGTTTCGGGGAAATAAAGAAATACATGAGGCAAGTTCTGATTTTCCCTTCTTTCCTGTGAGGGTGCAAGATGAGATGCGTGGCACCGTTGCAGCTACTTTGCTGACATGAAGATGATGGCAGCAGAGAAAGATGGTCTTTGAGCAACTGAATCATCCTGGGACTGAGTGGGTCTAGACTTCTTGTTTTGGGAAACATGACAAACACCTACAGTTTGAAGTATTTTAGTTAGGTATTTTGTTCCTTATGGACGAAAGTACTCTAATGGATACATCATAACATCTGGGCTTTGGAAAAACACTCAAGCTGATCCCTAAGATGGTTAACAGATAGGCTGACCAGGTCCACGAACTTCCTGAAACGTATTCACGTATTTATGAGCACATATATGCCCTTTTCCCCCTTCCAATGATAAGATCACTCATGGGTTTAACACATGCTAAAAGCAGTTATGACATATAAATTGTTATAGACAGTTGGAGCCATAAGAGCACAATCTCGAATTCAGTGCCTGGCCTTCCAGACTCTCCCAGTCAGCCTTAACTCCTGACACTCGTCCCGTCCCTCAGTGCTGGCAGGCCAGGCATCTCCTGTTCAGCAAGCACACCAGGCTCATTCTGGCTCATGGTGACCCTCCTTCTTTTCCTTCCATTAACACCGGATCTGTCTTTCAAATTCCTCATCCTCCAAAATACCTTCCACAAATGCTTCCTGTTGTCACCGATCTCTCCCATATTCTGGATTGTCATAACAAATATTATCCGCACCACCCGTTTACAGCACTTAGTCTCAATTAGCATTGACACATTAATCAGAAACAACAGTAAGAAGAGTAGCAAAACAAATACCTATTTCAAGACTAGAGAGACACGACTCACCCAATTCATCAGCTGGCAGGTGGGTGTGAAAAGAACCTACAAACACAACCACAGATGCCCAAGTGCAAATGAACAATACTAGAGACCCATCAAGTAACCTATGTGTCCCATGACAGGACACCTGGTCATGGTCACTGATAATAGATGGACTATGACAAGACTGGATTTGGGGGATGAGTTTAATGTAGGAAGGAGAACAGAGAGGAAATGCCTAGAAAAAATGGGCAAACCACCTATTTCTACAAGAAACAATAAGAAACAGTAAGGTATTCATTACTTGTTATGATATACACAAAAGTTATTAAATTACTGTTAAGCTACTGTGCAATTTTCATAAGGATTATACGAGACCTCATGAAAAGACAGTCCATCACCGATTAAAACACTGGGCATAAATACAACTTAAAGTATAACAATGAATCTCACAAACATTATATTGAACAAAAGAACCAGCTGTAAAATAATAGATATTACATGATTACATCAATAACGTAAGCGCAAGAAGTATAAAAGTATGCAAAATTATTTTATGATGTTAGAAATCAGGTTACCCTTAGGGAGACTAATGATGAGAAAGCATATGGGGCAGCTTTGGGATGCTGGCTACATTCTGGTTTTTTAATCTGGGTGCAGGCTATGTAGTCTGTTCAGTTTGAAAATTCATCAAACAATATAGTATTTTATATATATATAAATTATACATATTTGTGTATATATATATATATATAACATTTTATATATATAATGTTTTTAAATTGTTTGTTCCAGAATTTTTTTCTCTTTTTAAAAAGATTTTTATTCGAGTAGAGTTGATTTACAATGTTGTGTTAGTTTCAGGTGTACAGCAAAGTGAATCAGTTATACATATACATATATCTACTCTTTTTTAGATTCTTTTCCTATATAGGCTATTACAGAGTATTGAGTAGAATTCCCTGTGCTATATAGCAGGTTCTTATTAGTTATCTATTTTATATATAGTAGTGTGTATATGTCAATCCCAATCTCCCAATTTATGCCTAACCCCCCTTACACCTCCCAGTAACCATAAGCTTGTTTTGTTTGTTTCTAAAACATTATATATATATATATACATAATATATATGTATATATATTACACATAATATATACATATATATTATATATCTAATATTTACATATATATATAATGTTTTTAAATTGTTTGTTCCATAATCTTAAACAGATAAGCTTAAAACACTGAGTTACCACTTCACAACTATTAGAATGACCAATTAGAAAATCTGAATCACTGACAACACCAAATGCTGGCAAGGATGTGGAGCAACAGGAACTCTCATCACTGCTGGTGGGAACGCAAAACGGTGCAGCCACTCTGGAAGACAGTTTGGTGGTTTCTTACAAAACTCAACATACTCATCATATGACCCAGCAATCATTCTCCTTGGTATTTACCAAAGGAATTGAAAATGCATGTCTCACAGAAGCCTTCACACGAATGTTTACAGCAGCTTTATTCATAACTGCCAAAACCTGGAAGCAACCAAGATGTCCTTTAGTAAGTGAACGGAGCAATAAATTGTGGTACATCCAGACAATGGAATATTATTTAGTGTTAAAATGAAATAAACTATTAAACAATGATAGTTCCTCCATGGAGGAACCTTACATGTATATTGCTAAGTGAAAGAAGCCAATCTGAAAAGGCTACATAATGTATGATTCCAACTATATGACATTCTGGAAAGGACAAAACTATGGAGACAGTAAAAAAAAATCAGTGGTTTCCAGGCATTATAGTGGAAGGGAGAATGAACAGACAGAGCACGGAGGATTTTTAGGTCAGCGAGACTACTCTGTATGATACATGCCATCATAAACGTAAAGGTAGATACGTGCCATTATACATTTGTCCCAGTCCATACACTGTACAACACCCAGGATGAACCCTAATGTAAACCATGGACTTTGAGTGATAATGACGTATCAATGTATGTTCATAAACTGTCACAAATGTACCGTCTGGTGAGGGATGTCGATGGTATGAATGCCATGCATTTCTGGGGGGTGGAGGTGAATGGGAAAACTCTGTACCTTCCTCTCAATTTTGCTGGAACCTAAGACTGCTCTAAAAAATAAAGTCTATTTAAAAAAATCCATGGAAATTTTATTACAGAACTTTCTTTGTTAACTAGCAGTAACAACTCAAGTGGAGGGATTCTCTCAGATGTATCAATAATTTTAATATGTAGCTTGTTCCCACATAAACCCATTTCATGTTATTTTGACTAGTGTAAATTCAGAACACTTGACTAAGTTTCTGACTTGGATGCACTTACACCCACTTGTAAGAGAATCCGATTTATGAACTGTAACTGCCAATTTGCTAGATTTCTCTCCCTCTCAATAAAGCCTATTGAGTCCAAGTGAAAATTAAAAAAAAAAAAAAAAAGATGAGCTGGGCACTAGCAATGCAGTTATAAACATTAGATATAAATCAAACAGCTGTGAAATTTCAATTCCATAACAATAACCTCTCTGTTATGCTCCCACCCAAAAGATTGGGTCTTATATTCTGGTAACCTCTGCTTGGCCTTAACCCAAAGTCTACCTTCAATATGACTTTCAAATATCCAAGGCTTTTCGCTTTTATACCACCTGAAAGTGTTCTAGTGTTTTCCGTCACAAACAACTGTCCATCTTCTCTACAGTGAAAATCCAGAAAAGTCAAATGTCAGGGATGTTTTAATGCAAATATGATCCTGGTGGATTTTTCAGCTCCCACAACCATTAACTGTGGCATTAAAGATTATCAGAGTCCTTTTCATCAGAATGCAAGAGCTGTAGCTGCCCAAAAAAAGGCATACACTGAGTGTGACCTATTGCAGACACATATTTAACATCTGAAAATAAAAAAGGTAACTTTGAGTCTATTATTCCAAAGAGAAATTTAGAAAAGGGCACAGACTAGCAAGGGAGAAATGAATGACAAAATTGAAAAGGACACATTCTCATCTGGCTAATCCCTTTGGAACTAAGACTGCCTTAAACACTTTTAATTTGATTTTTAAAACATAAATTGTGCATAACTGGTGATAATTAGGCTGCACTATAGAACAAGGGTACTTGTTGCTCAGAAATATTACCACAAGGCCCTTAGAGATCCTGGGGCACCAAAGTGGCATTCCATCACGATCCTTCCCAAGTTGGAAAGGGGACCCACACATACTCAGAAACATTTTCTCCAAAAGACTGAATCCAAGGAGTTCGTAATGGATTGGGGGATTAAGTAGAAAGCAGATACTTTAATCTGAGTTTTAACAAACCAGAATACAAGACTGGAAAGAGGTAGCACTTGAAAAGATAATTTTTTAAAAAGTACATGCTATGAATTTCAAGTCAGTCTATGAAAGGGAAGCAAGGTTGGTAGGGATGCACCCAAACTGTGCACATATGTCCAGGGTGTTATTACTACTAGGACTCTCTACTCTTCAAAACTTAACTTCCTCCCTTGTACAGTGGAAGCCACTCCTGCCGTGGACTCATGGAGAGATCAGTACTAGAGAGAGATGTGCTGGACACTTTGGGGGCCATGGATGAGTTGATGGCCATGCCGTATGTTATGTCCAAGATTCAGTTATTCACAACTCAACAGGTCTTTAACCAGCCCTGCCTGTGACTTCTGTTTTATTTTTGCTTAATGATTACACCACTGTGAAATTCTCACTGTGCACACTCTTTTTCAGTGGATCTAAGCTCCCGTGGAGAACATGTGCATCTTCTTTGCCCACACTTCACCCAGCACTTAGCTCAGTGCCCTCAGCCCCTTGCAGGGATCATTCACGTTTGATCAATGGATAGGCACTATTGGTCGATGTGAGGATGCTCTGCATGTCAGTGAATTCAAGAAGGCTCTGAATGACCTGACATCCTCTTGTGCGTGGAAGAATTTTGAAACAAAAGCCACTGCTGCATCCCGGGAGAGGGATGAGCCGGTGATGGGAGGCACTCACCACTGAACCGGCCTGACTGTCCTAATCCTAGGACACACAGCCCCTGAGCAGCACAACTGAGAAAGAAGCACTAGCTATGAAAGTCCAACAAAGCCAAAGGGTCAGGCAGGCTCAGCCACATTTTTATTTTAACAGAAGAATAAAAGAAATTCTGCTCAAAGCCTTTTCTGGAACACAGGGATTCACTAGAGCCTCACCTCACTGTTGCCCCTGACAACTGGCCATCAGCATTCAAAAAGATAACGGTTTAGGATGACTGTGTTCTCTATTTATTGCAGAAGGGATGCTGCTGTGATGGTTCCGGCTGCACAAGGACTGAATGTAAAACACTTTCAGGATTAGCAGCTGCATTTGAGAGAACAGGAGTTTCCCTGTACAGCTGGGAAGACCCAAGGACAGCTCTCTGCCTGGCATTGAGTTGGCCACATGGAAGGGAAGGTCACAGAACTGGCTCTTAGCCTTAAGTTACTCAGTCCAGATGTTTCCCACCCAGCCTTGTTGCTCTGAACCAGCAGCTCTTCTACCTCCCTTTGAAGTGATGGCTGCAGGAGCCCTCGGATTCTGGGTGACATGAATGCTCAAGTACCTTGGTGGGGGTGGGAATGACTGCAAACTACCTAAACCATCATTGCTTCCTAACTTTCAAAGTGAGTGCTGGACAATCACAGTATCAAATCTTCGATAATCATGTTCTCACATAAAGCACACTTATGTTCAAAGAAAAGCAAAGGTAGGAACGCATGCTCCACAAATTCTGAGGGAGACCTGATTTCCTTTCTATTAATTTAAAATATGTAGTTGCTAAAGTCCCGGGCTTGTACAAATTGTTAATTAATATGAAACATCAGCAAAATTATAAAAGAGAAGAGTATTTGTCTTTACCAACCTCCTGCCCCAATCCCTCTCGAATCTACTCATTTAGATTTTGAGAGTTGAATGGATTTTTTTCCTGTTCGGTAAGATGTTCTGTGCTTAATCAGGAGTCCAAGTGTTCCAGGAACTCTTGGCTCTTCATAAAACTCACGGAGAGAGCAACTATCTTTTCATAAGCGCCACTGAAACCTCTGCACCATTAGGCAAGTGTTGTTGGCACTTTAGTATATAAATGGCCAAACTCAATCACTTTTTTTTTTAAACATCTTTATTGGAGCATAATTGCTTTACATGGTTGTGTTAGTGTCTACTGTAGAACAAAGTGAATTAACTATACAAATACATATATCCCCATATTACCTGCCTCTTGCATCTCCTTCCCACCCTCCCTATCCCACCCCTCTAGGTGGACACAAAGCTGATCTCCCTGTGCTATGCAGCTGCTTCCCACTAGCTAGCTATTTTACGTTTGGTAGTGTATATATGTCCATGCCACTCTATCACTTCATCTCAGCTTACCCTTCCCCCTCCCCGTGTCCTCAAGTACATTCTCTATGTCTGTGTCTTTATTCCCGTCCTGCCCGTAAGTTCTTCAGAACCTTTAGATTCCATATATATGTGTTAGCATACGGTATTTGTCTTTCTCTTTCTAACTTACTTCACTCTGTATGACAGACTCTAGGCCCATCCGCTTCACTACAAATAACTCAATTTCGCTCCTTTTTATGGCTGAGTAATATTCCATCGTATATATGTGCCACATCTTCTTTATCCACTCCTCTGTCGATGGACACTTAGGTTGCTTCCATATCCTGGCTATTCTAAATAGTGCTGCAATGAACTTTGTGGTATATGACTCTTTTTGAATTATGGTTTTCTCAGGGTATATGCCCACTAGTGGGATTGCTGGGTCGTATGGTACTTCTATTTTTAGTTTTTTAAGGAACCTCCATACTGTTCTCCATAGTGGCTGTATCAATTTACATTCCCACCAACAGTGCAAGAGGGTTCCCTTTCTCCACACCCTCTCCAGCTTTTATTGTTTGTAGATTTTTTGATGATGGCTATTCTGACCGGTGTGAGGTGACACCTCATTGTAGTTTTGATTTGCATTTCTCTAATTATTAGTGATGTTGAGCATCCTTTCATGTGTTTGTTGGCAATCTGTATATTTTCTTTGGAGAAATGTCTATTTAGGTCTTTTGCCCATTTTTGGATTGGGTTCTTTGCTTTTTGATATTGAGTTGCATGAGCTGCTTGTATATTTTGGAGATAAATCCTTTGTCAGTTGTTTCACTTGCAAATATTTTCTCCCATTCTGAGGGTTGTCTTTTTGTCTTATGGTTCCCTTTGCTATGCAAAAACTTTTAAGTTTCATTAGGTCCCATTTGTTTATTTTTGTTTTTATTTGCATTTCTCTAGGAGGTGGGCCAAAAAGGATCTTGCTGTGATTTATGTCATAGAGTGTTCTGCCTACGTTTTCCTCTAAGTTTTAGAGTGTCTGGCCTTACATTTAGGTCTTAAATCCATTTTGAGTTTATTTTTGTGCATGGTGTTAGGGAGTGTTCTTATTTCATTCTTTTAGATGTAGCTGTCCAGTTTCCCCAGCACCACTTATTGAAGAGGCTGTCTTTTCTCTGCTGTATATTCTTGCCTCCTTTACCAAAAATAAGGTAACCATATGTGCATGGGTGTATCTCTGGGCTTTCTATCCTGTCCCACTGATCTATATTTCTGTTTTTGTACCAGTACCATACTGTCTTGATTACTGTAACTTTGTAGTATAGTCTGAAGTCAGGGAGCCTGATTCCTCCAGCTCCGTTTTTCTTTCTCAAGATTGGTTTGGCTATTCGAGGTCTTTTGTATTTCCACACAAATTGTGAACTTTTTTGTTCTAGTTCTTTGAAAAATGCCATTGGTACTTTGATAGGGATTGCACTGAATCTGTAGGTTGCTATGAGTAGTAGAGTCATTTTCACAATGTTGATTCTTCCAATCCAAGAACATGGTATATCTCTCCATCTGTATGTATCATCTTTAATTTATTTCATCAGTGTCTTTTAGTTTTCTGCATACAGGTCTTTTGTCTCCTTAGGTAGGTTTATTCCTAGGTATTTTATTCTTTTTGTTGCAATGGTAAATGGGAGTGTTTCCTTAATCTCTCTTTCAGAGTTTTCATCATTAGTGTATAGGAATGCAAGAGACTTCTGTGCATTAATTTTGTATCCTGTTACTTTACCAAATTCATTGATTAGCTCTAGTAGTTTTCTGGTAGCATCTTTAGGATTCTCTATGTATAGCATCATATCATCTGCAAACAGTGACAGTTTTACTTCTTCTTTGCCGATCTGGATTCCTTTTATTTCTTTCTCTTCTCTGACTGATGTGGCTAAAACTTCCAAAACGATGTTGAATAATAGTGGTGAGAGTGGGCAACCTTGTCTTGTTCTTGAGCTTAGTGGAAATGGTTTCAATTTTTCACCATTGAGAAGGATGTTGGCTGTCAGTTTGTCATATATGGCCTTTATTATGTTGAGGTAAGTTCCCTCTATGTCTACTTTCTGGAGAGTTTTTTATCATAAATGGGTATTGAATTTTGTCAAAAGCTTTTTCTGCAGCTATTGAGGTGATCATATGGTTTTTATCGTTCAGTCTGTTAATATGGTGTATCACATTGACGGATTTGCATATATTGAGGAATCCTTGCATCTCTGGGATAAACCCCACTTGATCATGTTGTATGATCCTTTTAATGTGCTGCTGGATTCTGTTTGCTAGTATTTTGTTGAGGATTTTTGCATCTATGTTCATCAGTGATATTGGCCTGTAGTTTTTTGTTTTTGTAACATCTTTTCTGGTTTTGGTATCAGGGTGATGGTGGCCTCACAGAATGAGTTTGGGAGTGTTCCTCCCTCTGCTATATTTTGGAAGAGTTTGAGAAGGATAGGTGTTAGCTCTTCTCTAAATGTTTGATAGAATTCGCCTGTGAAGCCATCTGGTCCTGGGCTTTTGTTTGTTGGAAGATTTTTAATCACTGTTTCAATTTCAGTGCTTGTGATTGGTCTGTTTATATTTTACATTTCTTCCTGGTTCAGTCTCGGTAGGTTGTGCTTTTCTGAGAATTTGTCCATTTTTTCCAGGTTGTCCATTTTATTGGCATAGAGTTGCTTGTAGTAATCTCTCATGATCCTTTGTATTTCTGCAGTGTCAGGTGTTACTTCTCCTTTTTCATTTCTAATTCTATTGATTTGAGTCTTCTCCCTTTTTTTCTTGATGAGACTGGCAAATGGTTTATCAATTTTGTTTATCTTCTCAAAGAACCAGCTTTTAGTTATATCGATCTTTGCTATCATTTCCTTCATTTTTTTTCATTTATTTCTGATTGATCTTTATGATTTCTTTCCTTCTACTAAGTTTGGGGTTTTCTTTGTTCTTCTTTCTCTAATTGCTTTAGGTGTAAGGTTAGGCTGTTTATTTGAGATGCTTCTTGTCTCTTGAGGGTAGGATTGTGTTGCTATAAACTTCCCTCTTAGAATTGCTTTTGGTGCATCCCATAGGCTTTGGGCCATTGTGTTTTCATTGTCATTTGTTTCTAGGTATTTTTTGATTTCCTCTTTGATTTCTTCAGTGATCCCTTGGTTATTTAGTAGCGTTTTGTTTAGCCTCCATGTGTTTGTATTTTATACAGTTTTTTTCCTGTAATTGATATATAGTCTCATAGCGTTGTGGCTGGGAAAGATACTTGATACGATTTCAGTTTTCTTAAGTTTACCGAGACTTGATTTGTGGCCCAAGATATGATCTATCCTGGAGAATGTTCCATGAGCACCTGAGAAGAAAGTGTATTCTGTTGTTTTTGGATGGAATGTCCTATAAATATCAATTAAGTCCATCGTGTTTAATGTCTCATTTAAAGCTTGTGTTTCCTCATTTATATTCATTTTGGATGATGTGTCCATTGGTGAAAGTGGGGTGTTAAAAGTCCCCTACTATGATTGTGTTACTGCCGATTTCCCCTTTTATGGCTGTTAGCATTTGCCTTATGTATTGAGGTGCTCCTATGTTGGGTGCATAAATATTTACAATTGCTATATCTTCTTCATGGATTGATCCCTTGATCATGATGTAGTGTCCTTCTTTGTCTCTTGTAATAGTCTTTATTTTAAAGTCTATTTTGTCTGATATGAGAATTGCTACTCCAGCTTTCTTTTGATTTCCATTTGCACGGAATATCTTTTTCCATCCCCTCACTTTCAGTCTGTATGTGTCCCTAGGTCTGAAGTGGGTCTCTTATAGACAGCATATATACAGGTCTTGTTTCTGTATCCATTCAGCCAGTCTATATCTTTTGGTTGGAGCACTTAATGCATTTACATTTAAGGTAATTATCGATATGTATGTTCCTATTACCATTTTCTTACTTGTTTTGGGTTTGTTATTGTAGGTCTTTTCCTTCTCTAGTGTTTCCTGCCTAGAGAAATTCCTTTAGCATTTGTTGTAAAGCTGATTTGGTGGTGCTGAATTCTCTTAGCTTTTGCTTCTCTGTAAAGGTTTTAATTTCTCTGTCAAATCTGAATGAGATCCTTGCTGGGTAGAGTAATCTTGGTTGTAGGTTTTTCCCTTTTATCACTTTAAATATGTCCTGCCACTCCCTTCTGGCTTGCAGTTTCTGCTGAAAGATCAGCTGTTAACCTTATAGGGATTCCCTTGTATGTTATTTGTTGCTTTTCCCTTGCTGCTTTTAATATTTTTTCTTTGTATTTAATTTTTGTTAGTTTGATTAATATGTGTCTTGGCATGTTTCTCCTTGGATTTATCCTGTATGGGACTCTCTGTGCTTCCTGGACTTGACTGACTATCTCCTTTCCCATATGAGGGAAGTTTTCAACTATAATCTCTTCCAATGTTTTCTCAGTCCCTTTCTTTTTCTCTTCTTCTTCTGGGACCCCTATAATTCAAACGTTGGTGTGTTTAACGTTGTCCCAGAGGTCTCTGAGACTGTCCTCAATTCTTTTCATTCCTTTTTCTTTATTCTGCTCTGTGGTAGTAATTTCCACTATTTTATCTTCCAGGTCACTTATCCGTTCTTCTGCCTCAGTTATTCTGCTATTGATTGCTTCTAGAGAATTTTTAATTTCATTTATTGTGTTATCATTGTTTGTTTGCTCTTTAGTTCTTCTAGTTCCTTGTTAAATGTTTCTTGTATTTCCTCCATTCTATTTCCAAGATTCTGGATCATCTTTACTATCATTACTCTGAATTCTTTTTTAGGTAGACTGCCTATTTCCTCTTCATTTGTTTGGTCTGGTGAGTTTTTACCTTGTTCCTTCATCTGCTGTGTATTTCTCTGTCTTCTCATTTTGCTTAACTTAGTGTGTCTGGGGTCTCCTTTTCACAGACTGCAGGTTCGTAGTTCCCGATTTTTTTGGTGTCTGCCCCCAGTGGGTGAGGTTGGTTTAGTGGCTTGTGTAAGCTTCCTGGTGGAGGGGACTGGTGCTGGGGTTCAGGTTTGGGTTTGGCCCTGCCTCTGCACGTAGGTCACCCTCTGGCATCTGTTCTTCGCCCAGACAGGAGGGGGTTAAAGCCGTGAGTGATTCGAGGGCTCTGGCTCACTCAGGGCCAGGGGGAGAGAGGGGTACAGAATGCAGGGTGAGCCTGTGGTGGCAGAGGCCAGCGTGACGTTGCACCAGCCTGAGGCGCGCCATGTGTTCTCCCGGGGAAGTTGTCCCTGGATCACGGGACCCTGGCAGTGGCGGGCTGCACAGGCTTCTGGGAGGGGAGCTGTGGATAGTGACCTGTGCTCGCACACAGGCTTCTTGGGGGCGGCAGCAGCAGCCTTAGCGTCTCATGCCCGTCTCTGGTGTCTGCGCTGATAGCCACAGCATGTGCCCATCTCTGAAGCTCGTTTAAGCAGTGCTCTGAATCTCCTCTCCTCACGCACCCCAAAACAATGGTCTCTTGCTTCTTAGGCAGATCCAGACTTTTCCTGGACCCACTCCCAGCTAGCTGTGGCACACTATCCCCATTCAGGGTGTGTTCACGCAACCAACCCCAGTCCTCTCCCTGGGATCTGAACTCCAAAGCCTGAGCCTCAGCTCCCAGCCCGCACCCGTCCCGGTGGGTAAGCAGACAAGCCTCTCGGGCTGGTGAGTGCTGGTCGGCACCGATCCTCTGTGTGGGAATCTCTCCACCTTGCCCTCTGCACCCCTGTTGCTGTGCTCTCCTCTGGTCTCCGCCAGTGAAGGGGCTTCCTAGTGCGTGGAAACTTTTCATCCTTCACAGCTCCCTCCCAGAGGGGCATGTCCTGTCCCTATTCTTCTGGCTCTGTTTTACTTTTTTTCTTTTGCCCTACCCAGGTACGTGGGGAGTTTCTTGCCTTTTGGGAAGTCTGAGGTCTGCTGCCAGCATTCAGCAGGTGTTCTGTAGGAATTGTTCCACATGTAGATGTATTTTTGATGTATTTGTGGGGAGGAAGGTTATCTCCACGTCTTACTCCTCCGCCATCTTGAAGGTCTTCCGTGAATCACTTTTTTAAACAGCTTTCCCACCATTGTTTATGCTAACATCTTAATTGAGATAAAATTCACATATCATAAAGTTTACCTTTTTTTTTAAGTTTACCTTTTTAATGTATACAACTCAGTAGTTTTCAATGTGTTAAAGAACTGTGCATTCATCACCACTATCGAATTCCAGAATATCTGCATCACCCCCAAAAGAGGTCTCATTATGATGTGTTGAGGTAGGTTCATCAGTTGTATCAGATGTACCACTCAGGTGGGGATGTAGATAATGAGTGGAACCATGCATGTGTGGGGCAGCGCATATGTAGGAAATCTCTGTACCTTCCTCTCAATTTTGCTGTGAATTTAAAACTGCACTAAAACTATAATGTCTTTATAATAGAAGAAATCTCATGCCTATTAAGAGACATTTCTTACTCTCCCCACTTCCAGTCCCTGGCAACCACTAATCTACTTTTTATCTCTATGGATTTGTCTACTGTGGAATCATACAATATGTGGCCTTTTTGTCTAACTTCGTGCACGTAGCATAATGTTTTCAAGTTGTATCTATGCTGTAGTATGCATCCGTATTTCATTTTTTATAGCTGAATAATATTCCATTGTATGGATATACCACAATTGTTTATCTATTCACCAGGTGAGGGACATTTGGGTTGTTTCTACTTTTTGGCTGTTATGAATGTTTCTATGCATATCTGTATATAAATTTCTGTATGAACATATATTTTCAATTTCCTTGGGTATATACCTAGGAGTAGAATTACTGGGTCGTATGGTAATTCTGTGTTTCATTTTTTGAGGAACTACCAGAATGTTTTCAACAGAGGCTACACACTTGTACATTCCTACTAGTACTGAATGAAGGTTCCAATTTTTCCACATCCTCACAGATACTTGTTATTTTGCTTAAAAAAATATATATATATATATTTTTTTTTTTTGAATTAGACTTGGAGGGTATTATGCTAAGTGAAATGTCAGAGAAAGACAAATACCGTATGATATCACTTATGTGTGGAATCCAAAAAGTACAACAAACTAGTGAATACAACAAAAAAGAAGCAGACTCACAGATATAGTGAACAAACTAGTGGTTACCAGTGGGGAGAGAGAGGGGAGGGGCAATATAGGGGTGGGGGAGTGGGACGTGCAAACTATTGAGTGTAAGACAGGTTACAAGCATTTTTAGTATAACACAGGGAACAGAGCCAATATTTTGTAATAACTGTAAATGGAGTGTAACCTTTAAAAATTGTATAAAAAATAAATGCACAAAAAATAATATGTATATATAGGCATCTAACTGTGATTTTGACTTACATTTCCCTGATGACTAATGATGTAGAGCGTTTTTCTTGTGCTTCCTGGCCACTGGTATTTCTTTGGAGAAATGTTCAAATCCTTTACCCATTTTTAAATTAAATTGTTCGTCTCTTGTTTTGAGTTGTAAGAATTCTTTAAATAACCTGGATGTTAGATGTTTATTAAAGATATGATTTGCAAATATGCTTCTTCCATTCTGTGGGTTGTCTTTTCAGTTTCTTCATAGTGTCCTTTGATACACAGAATGTTTTATGCTTGCTGACATCTAATTTATCTATTTTTTCTTGAGTTGCTTGTGCTTTTGGTGTCATATCTAAAAAATAGTTGTCGAATCCAAGGTCACAAAGATTTACTCCTATGTTTTCTTCTAGGAGTGCTATAGTTTTAGCTCTTATTTTTCGGTTGTTGAGCCACACTGAGTTAATTTCTGTACAAACTGTGAGGCAGGAGTTCAGTTTCATTCTTTGCATGTAGATACCCAGTTGTACCAGTACCATTTGTTGAAAAGACTACTTTTTCCTCATCAAATGGTCTTAGCACCCTTGTCAAAAATGAATGGAAAATAACTGTATGGGTCTATTTTTGAACTCTACATTCTATTACATTGACCTATATATCTATACTTAGGATAGTACCACAATACTTTGATTACTGTAGCTTTAGAGGAAGTTTAATATCAGAGATGTAAGCCCTTCAACTGTTTTTTTTCCCCAAGATTGTTTTGGCTGGTCTGAGTACCTTGCATTTTCATATGAAGTTTAGAATTGGCTTGTCAATTTCTGCAATAAAACTAATTGGGATTTTGATAGGGATTGGATTGAATCTGTAGATAAATTTGCGAAGTATTGCCATGTTAACACTATTACATCTTCTAATCCAGGAACATGGGGATAGCTTTCCACTTACCTAGGTCTTCTTTAATTTCTTTCAATTATCTTTGGTGATTTTCAGTGTACAAGTCTTATACTTATTTTGTTGATTTCTAAGTAACTTATTCCAGGGGTCCCCAACTCCTGGTCCATGGACCGCTACCAGTCCATGGCCTGTTAGGAACTGGGCTGCACAGCAGGAGGTGAGCGGCGGGCAAGTGATTTGAGCTCCATCTGTATTTACAGCCACACCCCATAGCTTGCATTACTGCCTGAGCTCCACCTCCTGTCGGATCAGCAGCAGCATTAGGTTCTCATAGGAGCGCGAACCCTACTGTGAATTGCGCATGTGAGGAATCTAGCTTGCTCGCTCCTTATGATGATCTGAGGTGGAGCCAAGGTGGTGATGCTGGCGCTGGGGAGCGGCTGCAAATACAGATTATCATTAGCAGAGAGGTTTGACTGCACAGAGATAATAAATCAATCACTTGCAGACTCATATCAAAACCCTATCAGTGAGTGGCAAGTGAAAACAAGCTCAGGGCTCCCAAAGATTCTGCATTATGGTGAGTTGTATAATTATTTCATTATATATTACAATTTAATAATAATAGAAATAAAGTGCACAATAAATGTAATGTGCTTGAATCATCCTGAAACCATCCCTCCCCACCCCCATACATGGAAAAATTGTCTTCCACGAAACTGATCCCCGGTGCCAAAAAGGTTGCAGACCGTTGACTTATTCCCTTTGAAACTAATGTAAGTGGAATCATTTCTAAATTTCATTTTTGAATTGTTCATTACGAGTATATAGGAATATAAATAATTTTTGTATAATGGTTTTGTATCTTCCAATGTCGCTGAACTCAGTTATTAGTTATAATGTGTTTTATTTTTTGTGTCTGTGGATTCTTTAAGATTTTCTATACATGAGATCATGCCATCTATGAATAGAGATAGTTTTACTTCTTTTTTACCTGGGTGTCTTTTTTCTCCCTTACTTAATTGTTAGAATCTCCAATAGAATGTTAAACAGAAATAGTGAGAGTGTCATCATCAGAGAATCTACAAACAACAAATGCTGGAGAGGGTATGGAGAAAAGGAACCCTCTTGCACTGTTGGTGGGAGTGTAAATTGATACAGCCACTATGGATAACAGTACGGAGTTTCCTTAAAACACTAAAAATAGAATTACCGTATGATCCAGCAATCCCACTACTGGGCATATACCCTGAGAAAACCATAATTCAAAAAGACACATGCACCCCAATGTTCATTGCAGCTCTATTTACAATAGCCAGGACATAGAAGCAACCTAAATGCCCATCGACAGACAACTGGATAAAGAAGAAGTGGTACATATATACAATGGAATATTACTCACCCATAAAAAGGAAAGAAATTGGGTCATTTGTTGAGATGTGGATGGATCTAGAGACTGTCATACAGAGTGAAGTAAGTCAGAAAGAGAAAAACAAATATCGTATATTAATGTATATATGTGGAACCTAGAAAAATGGTACAGATGAACCGGTTTGCAGGGCAGAAACTGAGACACAGATGTAGAGAACAAACGTACGGACACCAAGGGGGAAAAGTGGCAGGGGGGTGGTGGTGGTGGTGGGATGAATTGGGCGATTGGGATTGACATGTATACACTGATGTGTATAAAATTGATGACTAATAAGAACCTGCTATATAAAAAAAAAATAAAATAAAATTCAAAATTTCAAAAAAATTGCATAATATGGGAAATATAGCCAACATTTTATAATAACTATAAATGGGGTATAACCTTTAAAAATTGTGAATCACTATATTGTACACCTGTAACTTATATAGTATTGTACATCAACTATACTTCAATTAAACCATGCAAAAAAAATTAAAAAAAAAAAGAAATAGTGAGAGTGAATATCCTTGTCTTATTCCTGATCTTAGCAGGAATACTTTCAGTATTTCACTGTTAAGTATAATATTAGCTATGGGCTTTTTATAGATGCTCTTTATAAGGTTGGGAAAGTCTCTTTCTTTGCTCGTTGAATGTTTTATCATGAAAGGATTCTGAACTTGGTCAAATGCTTATTCTGCATCTATTGAGATGACCATGTTTTTTTCTCCCTTTATCCTATTAATATGGGTGTATTACATTGATTTTTCATATGTTAAACCAAATTTTTTTCCTGGGATAAATCCCATTTGATCATGGTGTATAATCCTTTTTATATATTGCTGGTAATTTGGTTCTATTGGCTAGTATTTTGCTGAGGTTTTTGCATCTATATTCAAAAGAGATACTGATCTGTAGTTTTCTTGTGATACCTTCCTTGAGTTTTGGTTTCAGGGTACAAACTACTCTTTTTCCATTTAAGTTTTGTGATTATAGTTTAAACATACCTCAAAATTTGCCTGCACTTCTTGTACGTATCAAAAATTTTTTTACATTGCATTTTTTCCCCCTTAAAGTCTAATACCCATGTAGTCTATTTATTGAGGATGGGAACTTTTTTTTTTTTTGTCCACACAAAGTGACATCTAATACGACAAGGGGAATGGATAGTTACACACTGTTTATATATGGTATAATGTTTTCCTATCATGACCCCCACATGTTTATCTTATGGGCAAAGGCTTTCTTCTTGCCCTAATCTCACCACTCTCTTGCTACTAAATTCTTACCACTCCATTAAAGCCCACTTCACATATAACTTTCTCCATGAACTTTATCATAAAGGGTCTCTCTCTCTCTCTTTCCTCTCAGCTTCTATACAACTTATGTTTGAAACTTTCAATAATCCATCTCTACATATGTTTTTTTCTGTAGACTTTTGTGGACAATTTTTGTGTATTTTTCTTCCCTGAGAGATTTCTGATTCTGTTTTATACTTCCTTTATTTCATCAGTAGTATCTAATATTTAGTTTATCCTTAGTTCACATTCAATATATGTTGTTTTTATAATTTTCTTAATTCATCCTCGATAACACACCCAGGAATGCCATTAGATATATAAAATTATTATATTTATAATGACACCATCTTTAAGCTCATCAAGCATAAATTAATACTTGTGAATTTTAATATATGCCAAGAATTTCCACCCAGTCAACAATTATCTAAACAAATTCAAAGCATGTAAAATAAATCTTTTTCATTGAAAGTGTATTACATCATTTTAAGGTATGGCACAATGAGAATTAGAACCTGGAAAAAATAAATTATATAATGGGTATTTACTTAGAAAAAATCTCAAAGTAAACTTATGCCCTTTCTCCCTTATAGCAGCTTGCTTTTCCAAGAATAAATGTGAGTACCTGGTGTCAGCAGCACCACTGAGGTGACAATCAGGGAGCAGATGACCAGGATGACAAGCAGTGCGATCGCTATGCCTTTCCAGTTTCTTTGTGGAGGATTACTCCCCACCAGCTCCTAAAGCAACAGCAGGAAAGAGAAACTCTGTGAGTAAAATAAGGAACTAAAATAAGCCAGTGGATACACTTCATTCAAATCAAGAGCTCAGGCGTATTCTCATCCTTGAAGCTATGATCAACTCCTTTCTCTGCCCTCTGCCTCAGTGTCCAAAGGCCCCAGGTTCTCTTCTCTATCCCATGGCAAAGCCTTATCTCAAGAAGAACTGGATATTATGTTTACAGCTTTTGTGTAACTTAATGCTTCTCCACCCAATAAACTAGATTCCACAGCATAGGGTGACTGTGGTGTTTCTTATTACAGCCAACCTATTAAGCCCCATCAAATCAAACCCAAGTACGATGAATTTTCCAGCCCTAAGACCTCTCTCATCTTTCTCTTCATTGACATCCACATTGTTAAGTCCTATTTCAGGCTACCAAATTCAAACATTTATTTAGCACATACTATGTGCCAATTTTAATCAACGTTTGCCTACTTCTCACCATCCTGGGCCTTTTCTTCCTTCTATAGTTCCTCAAACAAAGCTGTAAGACTTCCTAGGTCTTGCTAGTGCACTGGGTAACCCCCTACCCCTTTTCTAGGTTTAGTCCCCTCCAGGGGCCGCATTATAGCAGGTGTTGGGGGTATGAGGGGGACCTGGAGACATTGCTAAAGAATGCTAAAGGTTGAAAAGATCTAGGAAATTAATCAGGCATATTGGCTGCTGAGACCAAACTTTCAGTTCCTTTCAAATTAGGATGATTATATAATTTACAGTCCAAACTAGGATCATTTGCGAGACAAAGGGGGTAATATTAATAATCAATAAATATAATAGTTACATACCAATAATTATTATTATTAATTATACAAGAGCAACTGGGACTCTCCAGGACAAATTAAGTCATACGGTCACACTGCAAATGAACTACTGCCCCTTCTGCCTATACATAGATCACAAAATATTCTCTCTTATAGCGCCCACTATTGCGACTCGCATTAACTGCGAGTCAAAATGCAATAGGATGGAGATGGCCTCAAAAAGTAGGCAACGTGATATATAAATACACCCTCATCCAAGGCTGAAAGTTCATTAGAATGTATCAGATTTCTGTAAATCAAAATATAGATAATATTGAACCATGGGATAGTAAATAATATTTGACATCGAAATATTTAATATTGGCTATCTAGGTTATAGCATCAAGAAAAATTTGACTCCAAACTATTAATATTGGCCATCTAGGTTATCCAATTAAGAAAAATTCTGAGGACCATTAAAACCTTAGCAGGAAAGTGTTCTACAGCTTTTAGAAATTTCTACCAGTATGCTTGTTTGCCATTGAGAACTGAATTTGCCTACTAAAAAGTGGCTTTTCAGCCCTTAAAAATAAGACTAAACATGAGTATGAAATTACGACGAAAGGTTATACTGAGTCAACCTCATTTCCTATTGGATAGGGTTTTCTATGGGAGGAAGTCGCTGGCCAGTGACAAGAAGTGATCAGATCTCACTGATTCAGCAGCTTTTCATTTCATTTACAGAGGAAATAAGCCATTCTCACCAAAGCTGTGAATAGCATAAATCTTGCAGTAGTACTATTCCTAAGACCATGATAGTGTACGTGATCTCCCACAGAACCGAAGTGGACATTTCTCAAACACTGTTCAGATTAAATCCCAGGGTAACAATCAAAACCATAACGGTTTCATACTCAAGACTGAATCTTATCAAGATGAAGAATGATGAAATTAGTGGTATTGTCTTCATCAGCTCAAACAATGGATATCTTTCAAATCTTGTTTCTAATAATAATAATCTAGGATTCTAAAATTTGTTTTAAATATATCTATTAGATGCACTGATAGAAGTTTATATGAAAAAAAAAAAAAACCCTAAGGCTTCTGCTTTGCATCAACTTCTCGAGCAGCCAGTAGCGTAACTAATTTCCTTGCAAAAGTGTACTTGAATGATGTTACAGTGATGTTCCCAGTAGGTCCCTCCCTGGCCCAAGTACGCTCACAATATGGTGTCCAGGTCTAGGCTGGATATTGTCAGAGATAACGATGGACAGAGTGTTTCTACAAAGAGGACCCGAAGACAGAGACATTGCAAAATATGTCATATGAAGTAAGGCTGAAGGAAGGGTTCAGACTCAAAAACCAAATACTTAGTCTCTGTCTATTTGAATTATCACATGCCAGACAGAGGACTTCTTCTGCATAGTCCAGATGCCAGAGTTAGAACCAAAAGGAAATTTCACAGAGACAGAATTATGTATCAAAAAACCTTCAGAATTTCTAACTACTAGTATTGCTTCATGACAGAATGGGCTGCTTCACCAGGACGTGAGCAGGGTGGATGAACAGCTCCCAGGGATCCAGGAGGGCGAGCCCAGGGAGGAAGGTGGATATAAGATATCTTAAAAATGTCTAACAGTGTACATTCTATGGACACACACGGCCGGGAAAAGAAAGATGAAGAACCATGAGGTGGCTCCAGTAAGTGGGAAAATGAATGAAAGGACAGTTCAGAAAGAGGACAAAGACTCTGCTCCCTGCATGCTCACTGTGCTAAGAACAGAAAACCAATTCAGGGTATATTACTGGATGGACGAATGCACAATAGGATAACCAAACAGGCGTTGATAGCAGAGCCCACTTAAGTGAAGTGATTCTGGATCACTGAGGCCATTTTTTAAGTAGAGATGAACCACACTTCTTTCAGGTAACATTCTTACTTTTAAAAAGCAGAGTAGGGCTTCCCTGGTGGCGCAGTGGTTGAGAGTCCGCCTGCCGATGCAGGGGACACAGGTTCGTGCCCCGGTCCGGGAGGATCCAACATGCTGTGGAGCAGCTAGGCCCATGAGCCATGGCCGCTGAGCCTGCGCGTCTGGAGCCTGTGCTCCGCAAAGGGAGAGGCCACAGCAGTGAGAGGCCCGTGTACCACACAAAAAAAAAAAAAAAAAAAAAAGGCAGGGTAATTTTACCCACAGAAATGCAGACACTCTTTAGCCAAATTTCATTTTCAGAGTGCAGGTAATTTATTTTTTTAACTACACAAACAATATTACTACAATAATAATAGAAAACGAAGAGGAGAAAAAAAAAAAAAACACGAACCATCTTGCTAATGGTTCCAAGAAAACAAAAGTTTTCATTTTTCCATCTTCCTCTCCAGTCCTGGTCGATATGCATATTTAATTTTTACACAGGTAAAACCAGAACATATATCTGGTTTTTGAGTTAGAATGCAGGTTAACAGTGAAAATCTAACTTGAACATGTAATTTGGCATCCCAGATTCAGACTTCCTCATCTTAACTTGCAGGAGTTGAATTATGGAAAATTTGAGTAGAACTGTTCTTGCTTCCCATGAAGGGCAAGAGAAGTTAATAAATTATCCCGTGAAATGTTGAGCTTCAGTAGTGTATCTCTCAACAGAATTACATATTTTTGCCTAGAATGATGAGATTGAGGCTGTAATATATTCTCTGTTCTGTTTGGTAATCATGCATATCTTACAGATGCAATAAAATGGAAAAGCATGCTTACAATTAAACACTGGCCTGAGAAGGTGAACAAATCTCCCATCCATCCATCCATCCATCCATCCAACCATCCATCCATTGATATTTTATCCAGGCTTACTCTGGCAAGCCCTGTTCTGAGACCCTGTTATGGCACTGTTATCAACCCGACAAGTCCAAAAGCTTTCATTTGTTCCATATTCCTTTCTTGTATTCTAGTGCAGGGATGGGGGACAAACAATAAACAGATAAGCACACTAAGAGAAGAAGAAAAAAACAGGACCAAGGGGGTCTTGTCACCTCTTTGTATATAAAAAGGTCAGATAGACTTCCTAATAAAGAGACATTTGAACAGAAACTGAAAGAAGTACAGCTGGGAAGAAGCACATCAGACTGCTGTTGACTGAACTGTGTTCCCCCTTAAATCCATACGCTGATGCCTTAAACCTCAATGTGATGGTATATGAAGATGGAACCTTTGGGAGGTAATCGCGGTTAGGTGAGGTCATGAGGGTGGGGTCCTCGTGATAGGGTTAGTGCCCTTATAAGAAGAGACACCAGAAAGCTTGCCTCCCTTCTCTCCACCTGTATACGTGGAGAAAAGGCCGTGTGAGGACACAGAGAGAAGGTGACCATCTTCAACCCAAGGAGAGAGCCCTCACCAGATACCACAGCTGGCATCCTGATCTTGGACTTCCAGTCTCCAGAACTGTGAAAGATAAATCTCTGTGTTTAAGCTGCCTGGTCTATGGTGTTGTGTTATAGCAGCCCCAGACAGAGTAAGACACAGGTTGACATCTGAGGGCAAACAATCCAGGTAGAGGTAGAGGCAGGAATACAGTCTGTAAGATAGTGTGTGCTTTGGTGTGGAGGACAGCAAAGAGACAGGGGCCAGGGTGGCCATAGTGATGTGAGTGAGATGACCACACTGAGCAAGGAGGGTGGGAGTCTGGATGTCACAGTTCAGGAGAGTAGGGTCTGGATGCCACAGTGTGGGTTGGCTTTTCCTCTGAGTGCAAGGCATATGAGACAGCAGTGCATGAACCAGACTCCCACAAAAAGATCCCCAGGGGAGCTGCTTCATGGAGAGCAAAGAATATGGAAGCAAGGGTGGGCCCAGCAGGGACCCACTAGGAGGCCAGGGTGATGGAGGTGTGTCCCAGGTGGTAGTGGTACAGGTGGTGAAAAGTGGTTGATCCTGGGCACGTAATAGAAAACGTCAGTCAACCATGCTTTTGGGAGCAGATAATACACATCTAGGTGTCAGGACACATTTATGTACCCCTTTTGCATTTAGAGCCCTCTCTGAGGCTACTGTCTTCTGTGCTCAAGTAAAAAGCCCTTTGCACATCACTCCAAAGAAAGTCTCCCCTCCTTCCCTCTACCTCTGAGCCAAGCCTAAGCCCTCCCCACTCTCTGCTCCAGGAACCATTTCTTCCTGTGTCCCAACCCCCCCACCCCCAGCTTCGCACATACCATTGACTTCTGTCTCCTGACACTCCTCTCTGGCAAACCCCTTCGCATTCTTTAGTTGTCAGCTAAAATATCATCTCTCTCTGACATTTTAGGAAGCTGTGCCTGGTTTCACAGGCAGAGTTTATTATTCTTTTCAATTGGAAGCAACTGCAACACTTTGTAAATGCTTTTCTGTAACGTTACTGTGCTATGAAATGATGTATTGAATGCCTGTGTCATCGGCAGACTGGAAGCTACTTAAGGAAGTGGGCTGGATGTTCATGTTCCCAATGCCTGGTGCAAAGTCTAGGACACCACAGCGCCCAGGGACTGTGGGCTGAATGAATCCACAGATGCCTTTATGAGAAGGAACATTGTTGTTTGCCGGCACACCTGTCAGAGACGCAATTGCTGGTTGATGCAGAAAGTAAAGCGTTAATACAACCCCAACTGCATTAACTATGCCATAAATAGCAATCGGTCCTAAAAGACATAATGCAAACTGACATCTAAGTCTGGCAATCCCCTTGTCCCTAGTGACATAACTGTTGCTCATACTTATTTTTAACTCAGGCAAAAAGAAAACAAACGAGGAAGTAAAACCAAACTAAACGCTTTCCTAGGTCGTTTGGTTGTTTTAAATATAAAATTCATCTTTCCAGAATGCTATTATCTTAGCAAGTCATGATTAGAGCTTGATTTTTTTTTTTTTTTTTTGGCGGTACGCGGGCCTCTCACTGTCGTGGCTTCTCCCATTGCGGAGCACAGGCTCCGGACGCGCAGGCTCAGCGGCCATGGCTCACGGGCCCAGCCGCTCCGCGGCACGTGGGATCTTCCCGGACCGGGGCACGAACCCATGTTCCCTGCATCGGTAGGCGGACTCTCAACCACTGCGCCACCAAGGAAGCCCAAGAGCTTGATATTTTTGTGCCAATTTTACAACTGAAATACAGATTAAAAAAATGCTTACAGACTCCACCACGTCCTGTGAACTGATTCAAGAATAAGTCCACGGCATGCTGCCTCCCTAAAATCGATGCATCTTATCTCATCCTGAGCTCCATCTGTCTCACAGAATTCCCTGCTGCCTTTATCAGACTTCATGCCTTCTGATGAGGAGCAGAGATCCAAATGAAAACTCAGGGGTGATTATTTCAAAAGTAGAAACTGAGACTACAAAGGTGGAGAAAAGAAAGGAAGGGGTGGGAAACTAGAGGAATCTAGAGCGTTGTTGTCACAGGATAAATGCAAACGTGTCTGAAAGCCCATTATAATTTATGAAAATTATAGATACCTGAATAAACATTGCTTTACTATTTACTGCGCTCACTACCAATGTCCCAGCAACATCTGACATACAATATGGGGAAAAGTCAAAAGCACATTAAATTTCCTGTACTTGATAAAGAAAGTAAACGATACAGAGATCACATTCCTTTCATCCACTCTTTGCACCCCAAGCTCTAATGAGGAGAAATCAGCATTTTAACTTTTGTTGGGTACCCAGAGTAGGGTGACGCAGGTTGCAGCTGTGAGACTCCACCACAAAGCAGTGCATTCCTCAAGCAGCAATAACCGACTTGCATGTTTCCATGCATCATAGGCACTTTGTTTAATGCACTGTGGGTATAGCCTCACGTGGCTAAAGGGACAAAGGAGCCACGGCCAGCAGAAGTGAGACTGGAGGACGATTTCTGCATAATACTGAGGCCTCTCCTAAAGAAGCCCCCCGTCCTAGGAGGTCAGAGCACGGGAAGCTGCAAGGGCAGGAGCGCTGGGCGTGGCGGAAGGAGAGCAGGGCCCGCAGCAACAGCCGAGGTCCAGGCCTTGCCAGCCGTGATGGAACAGCTGGCGATTCTGCATTTTATTTCCCGTGGCTGAAGGCAGAGGGGTCAATCAGATGGCCCACTCACCACAGAAGGAGGAAGTGAATGCAGTTGTTTTTCTCACAATAATCCATCTTTGAGCCAATCAATCTCCTCTTCTATCAAGCAGCTTTCAGAAGAATATTAAGACTAGAAGACTGTTTCTGGCTCTCAAACTGGAAAGAGACCTTCTCTGGGATATCACTAGATCCAAGCTTAGGTCACTGATAGTTTAAAATATTCCCAGAGAATATATGTGAATCAGCAGCTCAACAGAGACTGGATATCCTTCGCAGGGAGAGTTCTCCACTCCTTGAAATTCTTCCCTCCCGTGACTGTTGTTTTGTGTCTTCTAAGTACTTTGGGTGCTTTTGCTGGTTGTGAGCATGAGGAATAGATGAAAGCTGTGGCCACAAAATACTAATGAACGCCGATTCCATGTCGGTGACTCTGTAACTGACTATAGGGCTGGGGTGGGCTGGGCAGCCAATCCTGAAAGATGGAAGCAACCAATGCTGTGTGAGAGGGAGATAGTGCTCATGGTGAAGGGTGGAGCCTTACCCTTCAAAAAGCTTCTGTTGATTTCACTAATTAGAAATTAAATTTGGGGACTTCCCTGGCAGTCCAGTGGTTAGGACTTCACCTTCCAATGCAGGGGGTGTGGGTTCGATCCCTGGATGGGGAGCTAAGATCCCACATGCCTCACGGCCAAAAAGCCAAAAAACATAAAACAGAAGCAATATTGTAACAAATTCAATAAAGACTTTAAAAATGGTCCACATCAAAAAAATATCTTGAAAAAGAAAAAGAAATTAAATTTGGTTGACAGGCCCTTCTTTCGACGTCTGGCAGTTAATTACGAATCATCACCGCCTTAGTGACAGAGAGGAGCTGACACGCCCGCGCTATCAGACCCATGCTCCGGGGACCCCTTTCCCTGGGCACTGTCTCTCCATCATCTTCCTCCGGGTTATACGGATGCCCCACTCCTTAGGTTATCCTGGGCTCTCACCACCTGTTCTCTGTCAGCCTTACAGACTGATCTGGGATCCACTCTCCTTTTCTCCTATGGATTTGGAAACTTCCGAGGTTGACTTACATAACATGAATTTAACATAACATTACCGCCTGAGGGCACAGCACTTTGAAATCGAATCCACCACTATTACTAAGGCAGCTGTCACCCTCTACCTGCAACTCAACAAAACTGTTGGAGGAGTAATCTCCTGTTCTACCAGTTCCTCTAGAAAAGGAAGAAGAAGACCAAACAGGCAAAATATTGAGCGTAATTATCTATCTCTTAAAACTTCTTCTTCATTATTTTTTACTTGCAAACTCATCACCAGAAATGAAATTATTTTAGGCTCTTCAGTTTAACTGACTGTGTCTGATAGCTTCTTTATGAAATTAATTCAAAATGTTAAGTCATTCTTACCTTCACAGCTCAGGCTAACTTGGACCTATTTTGATAGAATGTTTTAAAGGTATCATGTTGTCCCATAAATCACAAGAGCAAGGGCACTACGACCCCATCACCGTCGGAAGAAATTTCACAATATATCATGCCCAAGAGAAACCCCTTTCAGTAAAAATATGGCTATGAAAGTAAGTGGCAGCATTTAAAATCGAGCATTTGAATCTCACATCGCTGTGTATGGTAACGATGCCTTCAAAGCATCTTTAGACACCGTCTGTCCTTGCCTTGACTCACTGAAACCCACAGGCAATTGTGAGACAAGTTTCCTATACCAGGGCAGCTTTTTAGCAAGCTCAACACGTCATTTCCCGATGTCACAAATCCCTGCAGGCACTCAATAAATATTAAGTAACTAACAAACAAGACTCAAAGGCAAGAACCACCAGCAATTTAATGACAGAGTCTAAAATAATTTAGCTCATTTTTTCAAAAGGGCTCGCCACCCTGATGCAACCGTCTGTCCAAGTACTAGATGCCTCTTGACAAATGATCCCAACTGCCCTCCTCTCCCATCCATGGGTGCTAGAGCTATGCTTCCACACTGTGAGCGCCCCCCTCACTGCCTCAGCCCCAAGTAACTGGCCCAAAATGGGTCAGAAGTCTGCTCCAGGATTTTAGGGGTGGGGTTAAAATACTGTAGTAGGGAAGAGCCCCTGTACTCTCTTACAAGTTAATCACTAAAGAGTGTTGCCTATAAGCTTCAATTATACGTAACGGCCCATCTCTGGGAACCCTGCTTCCCAGGCAATAAGTGTTAAGCTAAAATACCTTTGTCTAGCTCACAGGAAACATCCTGACTGGGCCCACCTGTGAACGACTGCAGGGAGGAAGAAATTATCACATCCCCTCCAGAGGCTGATGGGAACCAGTACGTGTTTGATTTTATCCCCTCCCCTTTCAGTATAAAAAGAAGCCTGAATTCTAACTCAGGCAAGATGGTTCCTTGGGGAAGGAGTCCACCATCTTCTCGGTCTGCTGGATTTCCAAATAAAGATGCTATTCCTTTCCCCAACAACTGGGTTCCAGATTTATTGGCCTGTCGTGTGGCAAGCAGTACGAGCTTGGACTCGGTAACACTATTCCAATTTATTCTTGCCTTTGTCACGCAACACCAGGATGGAAGCGGAGGGGGGTGGCAGGAGGTGTCTACTCCCATATGGCATACGGCTTCGGAAGGAAGGAGAGCAGGCTTACAGAATATGAAGAATGAGTTACACCAACACACAAAGAGACAAGAAGAAAAGAGAGAGAAGAGTCCCTATTGGTTTGAATTTCTTGACCTAATTTTTCTCCCGAGGCCTAAATAAATTTTTCCCTTAGATTTAACAGCACACTCCTGTTTCTTTATGAAATATTTTATTTCCCATTTTACTTAAACTAGTGTGAGCTGATTTCTGACACTTGAGAACAAAGAATCTGACACGTGTCACTAAGGACGTCCAGCCCAGCAGCCAGGATCCAGTCAGCGCTCCGTTTCCAGGAGGCATCCTGTGCTCCTTACTGAGGTCGCACGCTCCACTGTGCACAGCATCTTATGGCCAAATCCACACTCGAAAATGAGGTGAAATTTTAACTACATGCCTGGTTTATAATATCAAAATAAAGAATTTTCTAATTGGACACATAGTTTTCTTTGAAAAGACCAGCTTTTCCGTAAGTACGTATAGTTACTCTTCCCAGGGAAACGCTGAGTGAAATTTAGCAATTACCTTCACAGATCCCCACGGATCCACACCTGTCATTACCCATCAGTGTTGGAGTGTAGCCCCTCTGTGACAGGAGGGGCTCATTCAGATTAAAGCAAATGCCAGCCAAGACAGCTGGTACAGCCCAGTGTCCATGAGCGTCTTGAGAGGGTGGGCTGTTCCTGAGGTATTCACTATTTTTAGGTCCCAATTCCTCAAAGGAAAAGCTCCAGAATTTTTAAATTATAGCTGGCCTAGAGTGGCTCTGTTCAGTAGATCCATATGTAACAGCTATTTTTATAATCAAGAATGGTCTATAAGTTACAGATGTAGAAAACAAACTTATGATTTCCAGGGGGGAAGTGGGGGGAGGGATAAATTGGGAGACTGGGATTGACATACACAGACTACTACATATAAAATAGATAACTAATAAGGACCTACTGTATAGCACAAGGAACTCTACTCAGTGCTCTGTAATATGGGAACAGAATCTTAAAAAGAGTGGATATATGTATAACAGATTCACTTCCCTGTACACCTGAAACTAACACAACATTGTAAATCAACGATACTCCAATTAAAAAAAAAAGAATGGTCTATACCAGCATTTTCATATAATTCAGTCTAATAGAAAGACATACAGCGTCAGAGAAATTATGACCTACAGGGATACAAGTGATAAACCATCTTGATGCCATCTGCAACCTAATCCCCTTTGCCATGTAAACTAACATGTCCACAGGTTTGTGAGTTTGGGAGGTGGACATCTTTGGGGTGGGGGCGAGGTCATTATTTTGCCAACCACAGGGTGTATTCCCTGTAATGAAATGTTATACCTCAATGGAAATACCAACCTTCTACTACATGCACAGCCAGAGGAAGACCACAAGTATAACTGTAAGTGAGTTGGATTAGACACTAAAGAATATACACCGCATAATTCCATTTACGTAAAGTTCAACACTGAGCAACACTGTGCCCCAAATATAGGGCGCACCCTTGAGTCTATAAAGACAAACAAGAAAGGAATTTCTATAAAATTCAGGATGTTGTATAATTTAGGGGGGAAAGAGGAGTCCCAGCTGGAGAGGGGGAGGCAAGATGCAGGAGTTTTAGAGGTGCTGGCAGGACTCTCTCCTGACCTGGATAGAAGTTAAAGGGCTGTGTCAGGCCACACTCATCTGCTCCGCTATTTGCTTGCATGTTATATAGTTTTTATATTGTAGTATTTCACAGTGCAAAGGTAAACCATGCACAGTGTATAGCAGCTTTGGGACAGAGCACTGGCCGAGAGCGGTGACATAAGGAGATACTTCCTAGCACTCACACCCAGGAGGAAACAACATCAGGCCAAGGAAATGACACAATGAGACATGTATGATGGCCAGAAAGACAAGGTGCTGAGAGAAAGTCTAATGATGGCGGGGTGGGGGTGGTCAGGGTGGGACCAAGGCAGCAGGCAAGGCTCTCTGAGGAGGTGAAATTTAATTTGAGCATTGCAGGATGTGCAGGAACTAGTCAGGTGAGTGGCTGGGAAGGTTTTCCACGTGGAGGGAGCCCAGTGCAGAGGGCATGAGCCTGGTACTCAGTGTACCTCTGGCGTGCGGTGTCCAGGATGAAGCTGGAGGGGGAAGGCACTGATAAAACCTGGCCGGTTTTGTAGACGATGCCATGTATTTTGTGTTGAATCCAAAATGCAACTGGAAGTCAGTGAAGGATTCTGTAAGCCACTCGTAATAACTTCTAGAAGAAGGCAGGCATTAATTGTTTATTTTATTTATTGACATCAGAAAAAGTACACTGAGAAGGACCAGGATTGGTTACTTCTCCCATTGTGCCTAAAATATGTCAAATATCAGGCCAAGGTGAAATCAAATACCTCCAAAAGGAAAATATTTACATAGCAACTACTAAAATTATTGAGAGAAAATAAACCACACAAACTGAACCGCGGGATCTCCCATTACAGGACTCCAGTCTACTGTCTAAATGTATTTTCTTTCTAATATTTATTCACCATGAACAGCACTGACATAAATTTCTTTTATGTATCATGGACCATTTACCATAAGTAGAAAGTAGCAACAAATTACAAAATCAACGGTGCGTGTATCTCAGGATGGTAAAACAGCTTTCTAATCATTGTATTTCCATATCCAGAGGACGACAAATGACTTTAAGACTGCAAGAACAAGTTTCAAATAACATTTAGCAACTGACACACGTCCATCAATATCTATCAATATCTGTCAGCCTGTTGGATGCACACAGCCATTTCTGTTCTACTGGCTCATTTACTTAATCTTCCTTATTGGTGGCTCTTATCTTTCATCAAGGGCACACAAAGATAATAGTTGGCCAGTAATTGCCCAAGGAACCTAAGAGTGGACCGAAGCAGAAAGCACGACTCTTGAGTGGTCCCCAGGTCACTGAGATGGCAATGGGGCTGTGGTGAGGAACCCTCACCGGTGAAGTTAGTGGGACACGGGCCGCCCTGCACAGCCCTTGGGAGGGAGTCATAAGACCACTTGGGATGGTGTGATTCCTCCTCTTTCTGCCTCTGCTGCTCCCTCAAGGCCCCTCCACCACCTTGCTCACACAGCTGATGCCCCCTGAATCCAGGATTAATTGATCGATTGATTTTCTTTTTTTAAATTGAAGTATAATTGATTTAAAATGTTGTGTTAGTTTCAGGTGTACAGCAAAGTGATTTCATCATACATACATATATATCCATTCTTTTTCAGGTTCTTTTCCCATATAGGTCATTACAGTGTATTGAGTAGAGTTCCCTGTGCTGTACAGCAGGTCCTTGTTTATTTTATATACAGTAGTGTGTATATGTTAATCCAAACCTCCTAATTTATCCCTTCCTGCTTCCCCTTTGGTCATCATGAATTTGTTCTCTGTGTCTGTGAGTGTCTTTGTTTGTAAATCCGTTCATTTGTATTGGATCCAGGATTTCAGTGACATTCCCTGCCCTCTGGCACAGCCACGAGCACAAAAGCAACAACAAAGAAGTTTCAGAGTCCAAGAAGCACCGTTCAAACAGGCTGAAGAGAGTTTCCCCGGTGGCGCAGTGGTTGAGAGTCCGCCTGCCGATGCAGGGGACACGGGTTCGTGCCCCGGTCCGGGAAGATCCCACGTGCCGCGGAGCGGCTGGGCCCGTGAGCCATGGCCGCTGAGCCTGCGCGTCCGGAGCCTGTGCTCCGCAACAGGAGAGGCTCCCAACAGTGAGAGGCCCGCGGACCAAAAAAAAAAACCAAAACAAACAAACAAACAAAAAACAGGCTGAAGAGAAGCAAATACCCAGAGAGGAATTCACTCTGCTCTGCAGACCAAAGATAAAGCGCCCTGATTAGAAAACGCTAATGATCTCAGTAACACCGAGCACAGCGCAGGGAGCAGCTCAGAACAAAAGGTGGAGAAAAGAAGAAATAGGAATAAAAGAATTTCAAATGCACTGAGGGAGAAAAACGGAAGAGAATATCAGACACAGGACGAGTGAGAAGCACCTGGTGACACTGAAGACAGAAGCAGCAGCTGGAAGAGGCCAGTCTGGACCCCTGGGCGGGGCAAACAGCAGGCACATCCAAAGACCTGCAGGTCCTACCGCATCTGGGTGCAAAATCACGCCACCGCCTTAGTAACAAAAGGGAAAATGCAGTTTACGGTGTTGGGGTTTTTAACAGCAGCTGTTTACATGGCACATTCTTAAATAATTTCTACCTGAAAATATTAAAACAAAGTCTGCACTTGAAGTGGCAAAATTTTAGATACCTGTAAGTTACACACATCAAGAACAAGCCAGGTAAGTATATATTTTAAACCAAATTCATACTGTTAATTTTTTATTTTAATTTGATCAATCCAGTTTAAGTCATTACCTTATTATGATCCAATGTCTTTAAATACTGCACTTAAACTTAAGGATATCATTCCTGCTGTGACAGGTAAAACTGGTTTTTTTTTTAAATAACCACAATTTTTGATGTATTCAGGAGACCCAAGGCATGGGTTTAACCATGATGTGTAGAACACGAAAGGAAAAACAGAAATATTTGTTTTACTTTGGATATTATGTAACAGATGAAGAGACCCTGTGGGGAGCTTAAAGGGAAGCAAACAGTGACTATCTTGTTGGAAAATTGGATCTACAAGGAAATGTCAAGGTAATTAGTCTACTTATCTGAAGAAAAATGGCCCAGACCAGAACTTAATTACCATCTCCAAATATAGCCATCCAAAGATTTTTGGACAAAAGAAATAATTATCTAGTCCCTAGGAAAGAAACAAATTAACACCACAAGAAAGATTACTTGAAATGCGTATTTCTCAAAATGCTGCTAGAGAATTTCTGAGAACCCCTGGATGTGATGTTAAAATGCAGATTCCTCCGGCCTCTGAACCCTCCTGAACTGAAGTCTCTGGGGGTTGGAGCAGAGACCAGTCATGTTTTAGTCTGCACAGGTGATGTTTATAATGACGAAGGTATGAGAACCAGTATCCACAGGAACTTCTCACCACATACCTGTGCCCAGGTAAATCAGTTTAGCAAATTCCCTTAAAATTGGTTTAAGAATGGAATGTTCAGGCTGCCGTCTTGAGACACAGTTCAGAGCTTAATGTTCAGCTCAGGGTCGCCAATCCCACCGGATGCAAAGCCCAGCTCATCTTCTCCAATATGCTTTACCCTCTCATTTTCCAAAGGGAGAGTTCAAGGGCACCTGTGCTGGGGCTTCTCCCTTTGCCCCTTCCCAACTTCACTCTGCCCCCTTCTCCCCCGCTGCTCCGTGTCCTGGAAGGCTGGCCTCTGACACTACAAGCTGCCCCCCTGCACATCTTTGCTGATGGCTTCAGATTGGTCAAGAGATAAAAAAAGAATGAAATAATGCCGTTGGGATCAACATGGATGGACCTAGAGATTATCATACTAAGTGAAGTAAGTCAGACAAAAACAAATACTGCATGATATCACTTATATGCAGAATCTAAAAAAAACTGATAAAGATGAACTTATTTGCAAAACAGAAGTATACTCACAGACACAGAAGAAAACCTTATGGTTACAAAAGGGAAGGGGGGGAGTGGGATAAATTAGGAGGTTGGGACTGACATATACACAGTACTATATATAAAACAGATAATCAACGCACAGGGAACTCTACTCAATATTTTGTACTAACCTATAAGGGAAAAGAATCTGAAAAAGAATATGTATACTTTATATATATAAAACTGAATCCCTTGGCTGTACACCTGAAACTAACACAACATTTTAAATCAACTATACTTCAAAAAATAAATGAATGAAACAGGTTGGCCCACAGGAGGTCCAGGTAGGAGACCTCTGGGAAGGAGGAGAGGGCCAGGGACTCCCTGCTCCGCCCAGGTTGCCTGATCCGGGCGGCTTCCTCTCAGGATTACATCCCCTGGGGGTCCGCTCTTTGCCCCTTCAGGCTTAGTTTAGGACAGGTATCAGTTTCAGGGGGCTGCTATTCCCTGGGGCTCACGTCTCTGATTGCTCCCTTAACCCTCTTCAATCCGCTGCAAACAGTCCTGAACCATGTGAGCTGGATTAGGCTTCCTGCCGTGACTCTGAATGCCCTAAAGCTGAACCGTACCCGCCATGAGAGGAGGAAGCATTTATTATTTGTTACACTCAACTAGCTCTCAGCCTCAGCCTAGACTGACTGGTCTCCTTCCCATTAAATGTGAAGTTCCTCTAGGTAACCTCCTGCCACAGTGCCACATACAGTATTTTCTAAGATCCTAAATGAATTATTTGCTTTCCAGATTGATCAGAATGTATAAAGTACACAGCCAGGAGGAGGTCTTGCTTGAACTGCAGTTGCCTTGTCCATGCAAGGGGATAAACAGTTCACATCTAACATTCATACAGTTTCTCAAGTCTACACGACTGAGGGTTCACTGCTGCACGTGCTTAGGGACACCTTCAAAAGTTGAAGACACTGCTTTGCTTGAAACTCGTAAGAGGCTTTCTATTTTCCTTACTGGTATTTCTCTCTAGCTGATGGGAAACCTTAACTTTCTTTTCTGACAATGTTAATTGAAGAGGTCTTGAGGAAAGCCAATTTTCTTGCTCAGAATATTAGAATAAGAGGCACAAAAGGTTTCTACCTATTAAACATATCAGTGGCACTGTCCACCTGTAACTGTTACCCAAATCACAAATTCACATTCTCTACAACACTTAACAAGTACATGAAAGTAAGGGTTTGTGAGGACAATTTTTCAAATGCAAAATTCCACTCACTGGCATGGAATAGAATAGTTTGGAAACATGCCCACGTGGGAACAAGATTCTGGCTGGCATCTTCCGGCACCAGTGCCCACCCTGCCGCTGGGCTGGCTTCACTGACTGCAGTCTTAGCGCACCTCTCATCAGAGACCACTCGCTGCCTGAGATTTCCCCTCACCTCACCAGAAGCAGTGTGGGTGACCGGTCACATGGTCACCAGAGAACTCACGATGTTTTATGCCCACTCCTGTGTCTTACCTGTTTCAGTAAAACTCAATTTAAAAATGAAGCTCAGGGCTTCCCTGGTGGTGCAGTGGTTGAGAGTCCGCCTGCCGATGCAGGGGACACGGGTTCGTGCCCTGGTCCGGGAAGATCCCACATGCTGTGGAGCGGCTGGGCCTGTGAGCCATGGCCACTGAGCCTGCGCGTCCGGAGCCTGTGCTCCGCAACGGGAGAGGCCACAGCAGTGAGAGGCCCGCGTACCGCAAAAAAGAAGCTCAGAGCTTCCCTGGTGGCGCAGTGGTTGAGAATCTGCCTGCTAAGGCAGGGGACATGGGTTCGAGCCCTGGTCTGGGAGGATCCCACATGCCGCGGAGCAACTAGGCCTGTGAGCCACAACTACTGAGCCTGCACGTCTGCAGTCTGTGCTCCGCAACAAGAGAGGCCGCGATAGTGAGAGGCCCGTGCATCACGATGAAGAGTGGCCCCCGCTTGCCACAACTAGAGAAAGCCCTCGCACAGAAACAAAGACCCAACACAGCAAAAATAAATTAATTAATTAATAAACTCCTACCCCCAACATCTTTAAAAAAAAAAAAAGCTCAGCATATGTAAGCTTTTAGCTAGCACCTACTGGTAAGTAAACAAGTAAATAAATAGATGAATAAATAACAACAACAACAAAAACTCAAATGGATTATAAAATTCATTACAGCTGCTCAAAGGCTGTCCTAAACATGATCGTGGGGTACAAACAACAGCACTTTCTTTCCTGATTGCAGAGGGGAAATATGTACATATTTCCTACCTGAAGCCCCCAGGTCGGTGTTGAGAAAGGAGTATACTCCCATTAAAGGACTAGCTCATTTTACCATGTTACCCCCATTTCCCCCCAAATGTTGAGAAATCTATCAAACAACGAATTTCAAGTTACTCAGGGCCGTAAATATTTGAGTAATAAACTGTGACTATGGTTATTAAGTGATGGCAACACTGGCATTCAGCACCAGAACGTACGAATATTGTAAATATTCTTGTAAAACAGCAGTTACCTATGAGCAATTTTCAAGAGAATCATAAAAATAACACACAAGATATCACAAAACCCAGCCAGCTTGGTACATGGGGTTCACTAGAACCTAACTACTTAAAACTAGCCTTATTTAACATAATTGCAGGTTAACTGAATTGAAGATAAAGGACTTTGACTATTATTTCCACTGCTCACTTCTTTGAATGATTTGGACAACAGAAACTACTTTATGGAGATGACCTTCCTATTCTCACCTCCCTCTTCTGTCCAGGGAGGTGGGAGGTGGCGAAGCCAAGGGTCAGGACCAGACGAGATCCAGTTTCCAGCCCTGAGATTGGGCCATGGGGGTGATGGGCCCAGGCTGCACCTGCAGGGCACAGGGCTGAGGGCGTCGGAGTCTGTCCTGGACCACTGGGCAGGCGCTGGGAGAAGTGGAGGGTCCTGCCCTCACGGGACACGTCTCTTCACCTACCCTGTGGTTGCTGTGGCACGTGTCTCGTCCTTCCTACCGAGCGCTCCTGGAATAAGCAACTTGGGGACAGGACCTCATTATGAGCCATCACCGTAGGATCAGGGCTTAGTAGTGGTGACATTCGACACACAATGCTTGTTTCCTGAATGGAAAAGACTTAACTCCACTTGGGGAAAGAAGCATTCAAATGACCCTGGGCCTTAGAAATCCAGACACAGCTGGACTTGCCTCCACCTCTGCTAGCTAAGTGACTGTCTTCAGTCAGTTTGGGCCCCTGTAACAAGAAAGCACAGATTGGGTAGCTTAAGCAACAGAAATGGATTCCTCACAGTTCTAGGCTGGAAGTCCCATACCAACTAAACACTGGCCCTTGCCATCTGCCTCTACAAGGACTAAGTCACGAACCGCTGCAGCCGCTGCCCTTCAGCACCCCCCGAAAGGAGCTCAGGGTGGAGAGCAGGAAGGAGGCCCTCTGTGCTCTGGGAAAACCCGGCAGAACAGGCCTTCAGATAGTTGGATATTCTCAGGAGAAGATTCTATGAGCCCAATTCTTGCATTGCCTCGTATCCAGAAAAGCACTAAAATCATTAACAGAGACATCTGCTCCTCATGACGAGCAGCCACCTTCTGCCAAAATGCATGTTTGACGACACGTACCCCCCGCCTTCACTAAACTCACACCTATACTGACCTCCCCCTGCCTCTTCGGAGCAGCTTCTCAGGGCTATCTGAGAGCCTGTCTCCCGGGCTATAGTCCTCATTTTGCCCCAAATAAAACTTAACTCACGACTCTCATGTTGTGCATTTTTTTTCAGTCAACACCCAGAACAGGGTGCCATATGATTGGGTTCTAGGTCAAGGCTCCCTTCCTGTTCAGAGACAGTCATCTTCTCGCCGTGTCCTTGCATGGCGGGAAGGGAGATGACCAGCACTCTGCCCTCTTCCTACAAGGGCACTAATTCCCCCTGAAGGCCCCACCTCCAAATGCCTTCACTTGGGGTTAGATTTCAACATCCCCAAACATCCCATCCCTGACACGGACCATGCATTGAACTGATGCTCAGTGTAATCAGTGGTAAGTTGGGGACAACATACACCTTGTGACACTGAAGTGAGGGTGACAGTGACGTGTCCAGGAGAAGGCCTAGCATGGAGCAGGTCCAGTGAGCAGCGCCTGTTATCATGTGAAAATAATACTAACACCCCTCTGTGGTATCGTCCTGGAAGTGAAAGTGACCGTTCAGAGGACATTTCTACAGCCCTGGCGCCTCCCGAGTGACCTGCAGCGCCAAGCCAGCCCCGGGCCAGAGAGCTGTCTGCTCCCAAGACACACATTGCTCCCGAGACAGAGGCAGCAGCCAGTTTGAGAGTCCAGGGCTGTTGGCAGAGCCTGGCCTGAAGGAGAGGGAAGCAGCTCGGAGCCCTGAGCCTCAGAGCAGCCCCAGAAAAAGAAACTTCCAGCATCTGAACAGCTAGGAAGGTGGATGGACACTTGTGTCTGAGTCTTTGGTGATGGGCAGCGGCTGAAAGTGCCTCCACTTTGGAACTGTCAGAAAGGACGGCCTGTGTTCCAGAAACCAGACAGACAGCACTGTGCCGGTGTTCCTTCTGAGTTGCCAGGGACAGTGATAAATGTCAGGTCGTCTGTCACAACACACAACCCAGCTGAATTGTTTACAGCAGGTCCTGACCCAGGCGCTGCTTTCCCTCATCTGAAAGACACATATACCTTCTCCAAAGAGCAGGAGCCTTGCCATACTGATGTCACTGCCCCCTGCACTCCAAGGGGCCGGGTGCTAGCCCTAGCTGCCCCCTCCAGAGCAATCTAGAGCAATTCCCAGAGAAGGCCTCAATTTGTTCATGTTTGAATTCTGCTGACCAGCTCAAACGGATTTCACAGAACTCATTTCATTTGATCAAAACAAGGGGTAAGACAAATGATCCTTATTTTACAGATTAAGAACCTGAAGCTCAGAGAGGTTAAGTGACTTTCCCACATCTTCACACAGATGTGAAGTAGCAGAATGGGACCGGAGGCCAGGTCCTCAGGTTCTAAAGCAGACACTTTCTGACTACATCATCTGGGGAAATAGGCTAGATACCCTTGAGAATGATTTCTAGCTTTAAAATGCAATGCTCCTCTGAATATTCACTCACTGTGTATTAAGTAAAATGTCTCATTTGTTTTCGAAGGGCGATGCTAAAAATGGGACATTCAGAAAAAATAAAAACAGAGGCTGAGTTTTCTCTCTCCAATAGTTGCAGCTAATTTCTGACTTTTCAAAGTTTCTTTACAATAATATTGAAGTATTTTATGAAATTCTATGAAGAAATCATACTTCCCATTTTACAGAAAAAAATCTCTCAATAGAAGTTATACCAAATTCTTAACTGCCTCTTCCATCTGCCAAATCATTCGTATCTTATTCAGACTTTGAAACACAGAGCCGTAAGTTTATCTAGGTTTCTTTAAATGAAGTTACTCGCCTGTAGTATTAATATGAACCACAAAATGCTGATAATTTTGATTAACAGGTACAGCCACTGACTTAGAGCTTCAGTACCACTCACACCTAAGGGTTGCTTTCTAAATAAGTATTCTGGTTTGATCTTGGGCAAGGCAATGAAATCAACGCTTTAGGAGTTAACTTCAAAACAAACGAACAAATATAACAAAACAGCAACAGACTCAGATACAGGAAGCAAACTAGAGGTTGCTAGAGGGGAAGGGGGTGGGGGGATGGGCAAATAGGTGAAGGGGAGTAAGAGGGATGTTATAAAATAAGTCACAGGGATGCAATGTACAGCTCAAGGAGTAGAGTCAACAATATTGTAGTAACTTTGTATACCGAGTAAAGTAGAAAGATACTGAATCACCATTTTGTACATCTGAAACTAATCCTTGAAGGAAAAAACTAAGCCGCCCCTGGTCCCGTTTATTCAACACTGAATGAAAGCCTGGTGCCTGAAGGCTGCTGGGTCAGGTCCTGCATGGCTCCAGAAGCAACAGACACATGGTTTCCTTCCTGGAACAGCTCACAACTGAAGACACAAGACATGCATATACAGAATCACCCAGAAGAAACAAAAGATAAATGAACACTGATGTCAATGTGAGCGAAAGAAGAAAAACAGACTTTACGTCTATTCTGTTATTGATGAAAAGCAATGTCTAAATCCAAAGCTAAAACATTTAGATGTTTATAACACTTCTGCTAAGATTAACGTGCAGCATTGGGTTAGCACGCGCAGCCTGCTTCAGCCAAGTTTAGTCTCTTCTGAAGGCTGAGGGTTGTTTTTCAATCACTGGACTTTTGAACACAATATTATTCAACTCCTGAATAATATTTATTTCTAAGAAAGGGGAAAAAACCCATAGAATAAAGAGGATACCTATGACTGTCTCAACTATACACCAAGCTAAGAGAAAGCTTAAATTTATCTCCCAAAAACTATTGTCAAAAGCATGTGAATTTCACTTAATCTCAAGTTTTTTCAAAACAACTTCATGAACACAAAACAATGCAGAATGCACTTATCCCTAATTTTAGGACATTAATACTGAAGACAATAATGCATGTGTCTATCTCTACACACTCACTCCATTTGGGGAAGGGAGGTAGAGAAAAAACAAGTGAAAATGGGATTATAAAATAAATTGCCTACAACATTAAAATAGTAATGATCTTGGTTGCTACTTTTATGTGCACAGAGACCTTTACCAAAATAATTTCTGATTAAAATAACCCATCTCTTGTTGAACCATGTATAAAAAGCATTACCAGAGAAAGTGGTAATTTTTTTGGTCAGAAAATCTTATATATTACTCTCAAACATATTCAACTCCTAGTGTAGCAAACAAATGATTCTCTTGGAATTTTGTGTTCAATGATCTATTCATACAAACTTTTCTGGAGTATTTATGGCTCTATTTTTTTAAAAAGTATATTGAATAACCCACTTGGCTGATGCTTTTCCAAAGTCATCATCTCTCAGTGGTTTTATAGGTCATTCCAACACTTCCTCTTTGTGACCCGGAAGCCAGAGCAGCAAGTCCTCAATCCTGTGACACACTTCCTTTGTCTGCAGTGAGGCTGTCAGTGACCCTACACTGCAGAAACCTTCCAACCATACGTCCTAACCATGACCTTCCAAAGGGCTGAGATATGCCCCCATCAAGCACCAAGGCCAACATGGAATAAGCCTAGTGCAGAGTTCTCTACATATCTGTCTCTACCGCAGAGCTGTGAACGCCTCTGAGGTCATGTTATGTCATCACCATGACTCACCAAATTCCCACAAAAAACTTTTGCATTGAGTAGGCCCTCAACCAAATAAGTAACCAAAGGTTTGTGTGGTAAACGTTTTCTTTTGAATGTAGACCTCAGTAGTACTATAACTGGCTGATTTTCCATCCCCTACTCAATACTACAATAAAAAACACAAAATGTTCAATTCTTAAATATACTTTATTGTTCCAAGGTGTTTGGCCAAACCTCTGGCTTGAATACTCTTGTCCTGGTGAATTCAATGCGGGATGAAGAGAGGAAGTGACAGGACAACTCCTGTGACCATCTTGGAACGATGATTCAGAAAATCCAACCCCCAATGTTCTCTACTGGCAAAGGAAATTGAATCTAATTCTAAAATAACACCTAAGTTTGTTTGTAGCAACATGGCATCTTGTGTTTTGGCTTGGTAACATCCAAACTTACTGTCAATCGGTGCCTATAAATACACACAATTGTCTTCAAGCAAACCTTAAATAAAGAGTTGGAAGAGGTTCCAGCCACCCTGAGGCCACACTCCTGCATGTGTCAATGGGACAGCAAGCCCACATCGGGACAAAGCTAACATTTCCCCAACATACGAGAGACACGCCTTTGGGTCCAGACCAGAACAGTGTTCAGAGGTGTGTGACTGAACTTCACAGGGGATGTTCATGGCTGCACCAACTGCCTACACGCAGAAGACACAACACTTGAAATGGTTATTCTTCAACTTTTACAGCTATTTTTATCACTTCAAATCCACTTAGGAGTTTCTAATTTCTGTTCAGTGTTGTCTGCAAGGGGGTTAAAATATGAAAAATAAAAACTGTTTTTAATCTATTTCTGGAAGGCACCCAAGGTGTCTTACCGTAATCTGTTAAAACCCATACCTGATCCTTTGGGAAGACCATGCATTGACCCTAGGACAAGTCAATGACTGGTTTCCAGAGGGACCAAGAAAGTTGCTACTGGGTTAGTCTGTTCATCTTCTTAAGGAAAGAATAAACTATGTATCTGACACTTCGAGTTATATTCATCTACATTAATTACACAATGAGGGAATAACTAACTTTAAATGTGCATAAACTTTAAAAGCATCTAAGATAATAATAAATCGACAAGAACACAATAACCACATCAAAGCAACTTATTCTTCACGCCCTTCACCTCAGACCAGAAGGATTTCTCAGACTTGGAGGGCTTTTGCAGAGGTTATGGCAATAGTCTAACACAGAACCTTCATTTTACAAATGAGAAGACTGAAGGGAAAAATTTTTGTTTAAGGGTCAGGAGGTTTACCTGAGGCCACAGAGTTGTCAAGTGGCAACTGATAGATCTGGCATCTCTCCTAACTCCTAATCCAGTTCCGTGTTCCCTGATAAGCATTTTACTATCACGTATCATGATTACAGAGCGGAACACAGTGTGCAACGGGCACCTACACAGGCCAATGTGGAACTGCACTGGATGAAACTTATTTCATTGTGATAAACATTTTCACCTTCAGTAGGCAGAATGCTGGCTTCCCAAAGTTGTCTACCTCCTAATTCCCAGAACCTATAAATGTGTTATACTAAATCACAAAGGGGAATTAGGGCAGCAGATGGAATTAATGTTCCCAATTCACTGGCCTTAAAATGGGGCATTATCCTGGATTATACCTGTGGGCCCAGTGTAATCACAAGGGCCCTTAACTGTGGACGAGGGAAGGAGAAGAGTCAGCGTCAGAGTGATGGGCTGCTGTTAGAAAGACTCTGCCTCGGCTGTTGTTGGTTGTGACGACGGAAGGGGCCACGAGCCAAGGAATGCGGCAGCCTAGCCTCTAGACGCTGAAGAAGGCGAGAAGACAGCTTCTGTCCTGGAGTCACCCGAGGGAGAAACACCCTGCCCACACCTCGATTTGAGCCAACAGAAACCCATGTCAGACTTCCGAGCTTCAGAATGGAAGATCATAAATTTGTATTATTTTAAGTCACTACATTTGTGGTAACTGGTTACGGTTAGCAATAGAAAATGAATGCACCATCTATCATGTTTCCTTTGGATGAGTACCTGTTCTAATGGACCACAACTCTGCCCTGGGGACGGGACCTGAGAGTGTTGAGATAAACACCACGCCTCAAGAGCGCAGAGGTTTCCAGGCTAGTGGTACACCTGCATCCCATCTTTCCAGCAGTGTGCAAAGACGAGAGATCGTGGTAGAAAATATCATTATTTTTACAGTCTGGTTGGGAGAGGTCTAAAAATATTTATATATATGTCCACATCGGTGGGAAAAGTGGCGATCGTTTTCTCTCCATAAAAAGTACACTGAAAACAAAAGACCACAAAACAAACTCCATAAAGAGTCCATGGCAGCCGGGTAAGAGGTCATTCTCTACATTTCTTTGACTCTGTTACTCCATAAAGAGTCTATGGCAGCCGGGTAAGAGGTCATTCTCTACATTTCTGTCTATGGCAGCCGGGTAAGAGGTCATTCTCTACATTTCTTTGACTCTGTTATTTCCTGGATATGACTTTTTTTTTTTTTTCTATCACTGAAGGTATTTGTGTGAAATTTGGAAACTTTCATCAGCACCTTTGAATAACCTGACTAATGTGCTTCCTGGATTTTTGAAGAGGAAATAAACTCACACTCAATAGTTCTTTCCATTCTTGGCTCGAAACAATATAATCAAAAGTTTCAGCTGTGCTGCAAAATGCAGTTAATTTATAAGAGTGATTAAGGGAGGCATCTCACAATTCTCCATTTCATTAATCATCACTGAGATGCCTTTTGCCAATGAAACTGTTCTTTGACAACAGAGTTTTGTCGTATTCATTTTTCCTATATTCTCTTATTTAGGTATCCAGAGAAAGCTATGTGCTCTACCAATAAAGAATGACAAGAGGTGACAAAGACCTCTCCTCAACCAATCACTAGCCAGGGCCCTCTCCTCCCCTAGGCCTCAACCTCGGTCTCTGAGGGCCTGAACAAACACCAACAGGGTTTCCGACAGCTCAAGGCCGCATCACTAGGCTGACCCCCGCCCCCCATAAGGTGCCTGCCTGAGAAAACTCGAGGCCACCACTCTGGGGGTAGGAGCCAAAATCCCACCACGCCAGCTTGCAGACGCAGCTGGCCTGCTGGCCCCTGCACTGACCGACCCTCACAATCTGTCACCTCTCTGACTACACGAAGCCTCCACACACGACTCCCTCCATCTCCTTCCCAAACTTCCCAAACCTCCGCACAAATCAAAGCTGAGTCCAGTCCACACTGACCCCTTTTCCTGCGGCAGGAATTATTACTGATGAGAACCTGCCCTGACCACTTTATCTAGTGTCTAGTGTTGTTTATCTCTGACACAGGTTAGTAAAGAGGAAACAGATGTAACCGTACCAGTGACAACTACGCAGTCATAGGAGGTGATCTCTGAATAGGCTGAGAAACAGTAGCAGGTAGTGCCTCCCTATGAGATGCTGGGATTAAAGAAAAGCTAAATCTCTCCTGGTCATTAAAACCAAAGCACCTTGACAGTTTGGACACACCTGTGACGTAGCTGGGTCCTCACTGCAAGCCCATCAGGGACTCTGCTCTGGACCGGTCCTCGCTGGCTGAACGTTACTGTCTGGCCAATACTCTGGTCTTACGGTTGCTATGCTCCTCTGGTTGCCAATCCCAACTTAGCCGAAGCCCATGCCTCCACCACCCACCCCCACCTATCCTGGACGTCATCTGCATCCAATCCACCCATCCACCAAAATCTACTGATTAGCGACCTCCCTGGAGGTCCAGTGGTTAGGACTCAGCACTCTCACTGCCGTGGGCCAGTTTTGATCCCTGGTCCGGGAACTAAGATCCTGCAAGACGTGCAGTGCAGCCAAAAAAAAAAAAAAGACCTAAAACCAAAAACACTAAAACATCCTGATTAAACCTGGCATTGACTAATGAATCTTTGTTTTTTGAAGTTAATCACTGCCTTCGTTACTTAACCCTACTAATTTCCTCTTAGAACAAAATAGGTAGTTATTTCTGTGCCTGTACTAAAAGCGTCCCAAAACAAAATACTTTAGTCCACCCACCTTCCCTCCCTCCCTGTAACACACACACACGCGCGCGCGCGCACTGACACGGGCAGCTACTCAGGTGTGCTACGTATTCTCCCTTTGCCCCTTACAATTCACTTTACGCCCTTCTCTACCTGCTCTTTGCCCCAGAGGGCAGACCTCGAGGGCCAGCCTCAACCTAGTTTTCCTTGTGCTCTGGGTTTCGTTGGGTTTGGCCCATGGGGAAGCTCTACCAGGAGATCAGAAAGTCAGGGAGAGAGGCCAGGTTATCTATGGGCACAGTTCCTGCCCAGTGGCCTTCCTCTATGGCCAACCAACTTGCTGGGTCCAGCAACTGCTCCCTGGGCCATGGGGTGATGGTGTCCTCCCGCTGTTCCAGTCCCAGCATGTTTCCATCTTTCACTGCTTTCTCCTAGTCCTTCCCGTTCCTTTCTAAATTGTCACATCATTTATCTCTTCAAACACTCTTTTTGAATGTGCCATCTATTTCCTGGGGCTGTGACTCATATGATGTTATTTCAATCATTAAACAAATGTTTCCTGAGTGTCTACTACACGCTGGGCACTGGGGCCACTGTAATAAACACGATGCACACCAGTACTGTAATTAAATGGCTGGTTTCATTTCCCTGCTAAAGATTTGTTTGACTGAACCCACTGGATTGGCCCAAAGCTTTGGGCACCACTTGAATGTGTTAGTTTACAGCCCATACAGTACAAAGTCTTTAGACAACCTGACAAGTAGATAATCCAGTCCAATTCCCTCTTTTCTACAAGGGTAGAAACTGACATTCAAAGATGAGAAATGACGTGTGAAGCCAGGTGACATACAAAGGCCAGAGTGATATCAGCCACATAAGCTGTAAGGTTCTATTCCTGCAGTGAACTAGCCCCGAGGCAGGGTCTGTAATTCTTCCAACCACCCTGAAAATTAGACCTTGTTATGTCCACTTACAGATGTGGAAACTGAGGGTGACAGCGGGTATAAGTAAGGTGTCTGACATCACATACTAGTAACTGGAAGAATCATTCTTCAAATCCTAGTTCCAGAGCCCATGAACTTTTACACAAACTGCTTCAGAATTCTAAGGCTCTTCTCTCTATACTAGAACAACACTTGCCCATTTTACAGACTGTAGTTGCCCTTCAGCTTCTGGTTCTAACCACTTCCAAGAGAAGAAAAGAAAAGGAAGACAAGCCCAGAGCAGGACCAGGGGTGTGTGCGGGGGTGCTCACCAGCAACCCCTCCGTCTGAGACCCTACATGCAACTGTGAGAGCAGCAAGAACATCCTCTGCCAGGACTTGGTTTTACCCAAGGCCACCTGGCTATCAAATCACCAAGAGACGTGTGAAAAATGCGAACCCATCAGAACTAAGCTGGGAGCTATACATTTTTTTTAAAAAAGTGAATCAACCACGAATGTAACTCCTGGAAGGATAACTATCTGTAAATAAAGGACATCCGCGGTGTCTGAAATATAAACCTCAGCTCTTCATTTAATACCAACGTACAGTCATTCTCACACAAACAGTGAGCAGGCATTTTACAAAGGTTAACCTTCCAATTTATTGATATAGACAAGCCCAACATCCCTTTAAGGCAACAGTGACATGGCACTGCATTTCAATTGTTTTTCTTTCATACTCTCAGGACAAAAGTCTGTGGATGAAGCCATAAGCTTTTCTGAAGATGATTTTTTAATTCTTTGAAACTCATATTCCATTCCAGCAGTCACTGCTACAACTACATTAAAGATTGATAAATGTTAGTTGTTGCCTGCAACTACTGATATAATTTTCATTAACTTGCAACAATATGCCTAAAACACAGCAGACGATCAGACCTCAAGGAGCTGAAATTCACAGCTCTGCCACAGCGGGCTCCTGGTGGGAGGTGTTTGGACTACCTGGCATCAAACATTAGACCTCACTTTTCTAGTGCTTGCTCGTTAATAAATTGATAGCAGAGCTGTGTGCCTTACTGATTCTCAATCTCATGCTCCTGTGGGAGCTGTCTCTCACAGTTATAAAGGGAATGAAAAAGTACAGGAAAATAATCTTTAATATAATATTCCCCAAGAGGGGTACAAGAGATATAACCAGGTGGTAAAAAGCATGAGAAGTAAAGAGCAGGGAGAGGTATGGTTTCCCTACGATGTCACGGTTGTTTCTTAAATGTCATCTACAGCTCCAGGATAAATCTGTGTTTCAGGGACATTTGACACCATCTCTCCCAGCCTTCCCTCTCTGCACCATTTATTATTTCATTATGTAGTGTCCTTTAATCTTTTCCACTCTCCTTTCACAAAATCTACTCTCAAGAACCCAAGAAACCCATTCATTGAATTGATAAATTATTAAGCACCTCTTATAAACAGGTTCCTGCACTAGCTGATTAAGGAGACAAAAAGATTAATAAAACACAGTCTCTGTCATCCCAAATTTACAATCCAGTAAGAAGAACTAAACGAACAATACTAACAGAAGTAAAAGACCCTCCAAATGCTAGATGCTCTGGTGGGTGAGCTGGGGCTGCCTATCCTGATCTGGATCTCCACTGGTGGTGGAGCTGGGGAAGCCTTCGTGCAGAAGGTGGGGATTTAGGCAGAGCCTTGGAAGGTGAGCAGATTTCTGCAGGCTCTGTCATGGCATCGTGGAGGGGAGGTTGTTACTGGCAAAGGCGTGCCTTGTTCATGACAGGGTGCATGTCCCAGTGTGACTGTGATGTGGCCATAACTGGTAACCAAATGGACCACATGAGCAAGCCTTTTGGTTATGGGAACCACTGAAAGTGTCTAAAGAGGAGAATCGATACTATTCCATCAGTGCATTAGTAACAGCCCCCAGGCAGAGGGTGAAGAGTGAAGGAGAAGAGCAGAGGTGGCTTTTGCGCTGGTTGAAAAGGCTTAGGCAAGAGGTGATGAGGGTGGAGGTGAAGAAGGAAGGAGGAAGTGTAGGGGGACACCTTGTAGCCATCATCACAGGACCCAGGGGTGAGGGATGGGAAGGAGAGAAGATGAACATAACTGCTAACTCGGAGGGTGCAGAGGTGGGTGGCAGGGCTATGGCCCAGACCAGACAGCAAGGAAGGTGAAACCCACCTTCTCCCTCTTTGTTGTAGCTGTTGGGGTTTTTTGTTTGTTTGTTTGTTTGTTTTGGATGGGGGGAGGAGGAGGGGTAGGGACAAACCAGAGGGGAAAATCATCAATTCAGGTCAGAGCACATGATACTTCAGGTGCTTGGGGCACTTCCATGGTTGGAGCCTGTGCGAGTGGTCTGTACTGCACATGTGATTTTCAATTAGCAAAGGGTCGGGTGTTATTTTTCTAGAGGTTTATGCATTCTAATACCTCCATGTATGGTATGGACTAGCAGTACATAGAGCCTCACCCCAGATCTACTGAAACAAAATCTACATTTTAACAAGATCCCTGGGTGAATTCTACACAGACAAATTTGGAAAAGCATTATAACCACAAAGACAGAAAAATATTCTAATTAAGGAATTTCAGGTGTCACTGAGCCCATTTGGAAGGTGACTGGTGGGGAGAGGCTCTCTGAGATCATCCTAAAATCAAGTAGGCTGGTCACCTGGGCCTTGCTTCATTCACATCCTTGGTGAGAGGCCATGCATTCTGAAGACACATACTGAAAATGGTCATGTAGGTCAGTTACCCATGATCTGAATGCATCATAACTTGACCTGGGTCATCAGGTAGACTGTAGACTTTTAATCTACAGCTAAAAAGGCCTTGGCAAGCAAGCTGATACTATATAAACAAGATTTTAAGGAACCTGCTTAACCCACTTGAGAAATGAATTGCTTAAGAGATTTGGCATATTAATTGTTTGCATGTAGAAAGAAAAGGGGGGACCATACACTTCCCGGAACCTCTATTTGGAAATGTTTCCTCATGTCCATGGAGGTTACTGCTTGCATTTGAAAGCAAGAAAACTGAATTTCTATCATCTAGTTTGACCCTTATTTGTTCAAATTAGTAAGACTAACTACACGGACAGGTTAGAATTTAGTAGGAGTATAACCACGGGGATGTTTCTCCCAAAAGAGTTATGAAACTCCAAAACGAGGGCAGAGAGGGTCGGGGAGGGGTATATGTTCCATTTCAAGCCCATCCAATACACTTCCGGCCTTGCTTCGTCCAAAATCACCGTGGTGTTTGAATACTGTGGAGGAGCTGTCAAACTCAATCTAAAAGATGAGTATCTCTAATAGGGAAAATGGCTCATCATCTCCAATCCTGAGAATGTGCTTCTCTGACCCAGCCAAGGAAAGGAATGTTCTAGATGACAGAAGGTTGCCCAATACCACCATTATTGGATTTATAATTCTAAAAAAGGGTTCAACTACTAGGTTGAAACTTAATACTAAAATCATTCTGAATTTAATTTAATCTCCTTTACTTATTCAGAAGGGAATCAAGATTAGCACCTTGCGGTCAGGATCTTAATGCCACATTAAGATCTGCATTTGTGCCTCAGATCTCACAACCTAGAGAATCTGCAATATCAGACCAGCTTTCCAGAAAACTCGGCCATGTTGCATACACTTTCCATTCACAACAAATCTGAGCATGCCTGAGGCATGCAAATTAACTTCAGCCAAAGACAAAGATCGATGGAGGTTTTGAATATATCCTACGCAGCAGATTTACCTTCTTAATTCTGAGTAATGAACATTAAGAAATCTACCACATGAAGTGTGTTCTAAGAGTTAGAACCTTGTCCTTGAATGATTTACGAGGGTATAACTTCTGTGTGCAAAGACAGCATACACTGCCTGATTGGTAAAGGTAATAATACGTGCTAAGGGGTTTCATTCCATCTAGGGTGGGTCAGGAAGGTCCACAGGGGCAGAGGGGTTTTCCTGTGCATGGGAGGAAGAATGGAGAGGTGGGATGGGACGAGCACTGCTGGTGTGAGAAAAGGCTCTGAGGCAGCCAGCCTCGAAGACAGCCCTCGTAATCCACACTCTTGTTATTTGCTCCGTGGTGGGTTTCCCCTTCCAAATTAAATCTGCACTGGCTACATGTGGCCTATAGAAAATGGTGGAAATGACAGCATTTAGCCTCTGAGGCTGGGTTATAAAAGCCATCACAGCGTCCACCTTGGCCTTTTAGATCGTTTCGTATGGAAGAGGCCACCCTGCCATGAGACTCCCAAGCAGCCCTGTGGAGAGAGGTACTGAGAGTCTTCCAGACAACAGCCAGTACTAACTTGCCGGCCATGCGAGTGAGCCAGGAGTGGGTCCTCCAGCCCCAGCCCAGCCCAGCCCAGCCCTGGCAAACATCTGCCTGCAACCTCAGAAGAGTCAGGTCAGACCAAGTAGCCAAGCTAATGACACGTTAGTCTCCCATCTACATTTGTGCCTCAGATCTCACAATCGAGAGAATTTGCAATGTCAAACAAGTTTCCCAGAAAACTTAGCAACATTGCATACACTTTCCATTCATACCAAATTTCCTGACCCATAGAAAATACAAGCAATAATAAAGAACTAATGTTGTGTTAAGCCATCAAGTTTAGGGGTGATTTGTTTTGCAGCAATAGATAACTAACTAATCCAGGCTCTGAGGAATGACTTAGTCAGGCCTGGTATATACCTTGTAGGTTATTTGCAGCAGGGTATCTGTAAAGAGAAGCAGAGACAGACAGTGGAAAGAAGTGTTAGGGGAGATGGAGTTCAGCTGAAGATGCTTTGAATTTCACGATGGGAAATTTCTATTTTATCCTACAGGAAACTGAGAACGATTAAAGGGTTTATAAAGATGATTAAGTAAAGGGAGGCTTTGAGAAGACTGATCCAAACTACGTATCTTACAAAGAAAAGTTTCCTTTTTATTTTTAATTAAATTATACCACATAACCAGCATGGGAGAGGAAACTCAAAGGTTGAAAAGCATTTCTTTCTGACAGAAAAGCTCTTCATTCTATTTCTTTCAGGTGTATCTGAATTTTGGTAGTCTGAGCAGTAACAGTCCTGAGCAAAGTTCACATTAGCCAAAATTATGAAGCCAATATTAATGGTGGCAAATCAAAAGGCAGAGTTTTAAAGTGGCTCTTTGGCAAAAGTCACGAGATGCTATAACACTATGCAGTCTGAAGACGTCAGGTACCAGAACCGTTTTCCTCTCAATGGAAATGATGGCTTTTGAAGCACAATGGCTTCAAAAATCCAAGCAATTTACAAATTGTATGCTTCATTTATTCTCATTGGTGTCTTTCAAAAAAATTCTATACGGCACTAATGCTGAAAGAACATGTTCTGCAAAGCATTTTGTGATTGTTAGATCATTACTTTTTATGAGAAAGCAGGCAATTTTTATTTGGGGGAATAAAGATGAGCATGCATTATTGGTGGGGGAAAAAACTTTATACTCATTTTGATTTTCACTTAATTTTCAATTATTCTAAATGATTGGTTATTGAATTTTTCAAGCAGTTGCAAGGAAAGCATTTGACTCACATCACCTTATTCATACATCTAAAACCCAACGATAAACAATGAGAGAAACTAAACAGAGAAGGAATTACTATCTGAAAGACATATTTATAAAACCCTTTGTGTATTTAATACAAAATAAATATCCAGAACTAAAATTACTTACATTGTGGCTTCAGGTGAATGGATTTAAATACTATCCCCTATTTTTTTCTGTAGAAAATCAAAATGGTACATGAATAAAAGGTGGTGACGGTGAACAAAAATTTCCCAAACCAATGACTATTAGCTACCTTGCTATCTTTGTATTTCAACCTTGTGATTCACCAGAGATTACCTTACTATCAAAAAGATTCCTGCAATATGCAACAGGTTGCATAGAAACAGATCTGTGATCTCTGAATAACTGAATAATTCTGCAAGTAGGTACAGAAACATCAGATACACTGTTTAGGGAAATGAGTTCCCTGAGGAAAAGCTGGGGTGACTAGGTTTACTTAAGCAAAGTACAAGAGAGTGAAGGGGAATTTAACTATAGCTCAAGTGGCTGGAAGTTGGGGTGGGTAGCTGGCTTTTTTTGGTTTGTTTCTTAGAAATTTTTATTCAACGTGTTGACTCATTATAGTGAAACAATGCTTTGGCTTTGGATAGCCTTTTCTTTTTTTTATGTCTTTTATGTCTCTTTATATCATCATGATTTCCCTACTCTTTTTTTAACATCTTTATTGGAGTATAATTGCTTTACAATGGTGTGTTAGTTTCTGCTTTATAACAAAGTGAATCAGTTATACATATACATATGTTCCCATATCTCTTTCCTCTTGCATTTCCCTCCCTCCCACCCTCCCTATCCCACCCCTCCAGGTGGTCACAAAGCACCGAGCTGATCTCCCTGTGCTATGCGTAGTCATTTTTAATTCATATCAAGAACCAATCTAGAGCAGTGTTTCTCAAACTTTAATATTCATGGGGAATCTTAATACTCATGAGGATTCATTACATTAATATTAATGAGGAATGTTAATATTCGGGAGGTATGGGTGGGGCTGGAGAGTCTGCATTTCTAATAAACTTTCAGGTGATGCCGCTGTTTCTCAGACTCCACTTGGAACATTCTAAACTGGCAACCAGAGGACTCAGATTAGGAAGGTGTTTATAATGAGGATCTGTGAGACACTGGACCAAGTCACCTAAGGCTTTAGGGCAGAGAGCACATCAGCAGTGCCGAGCAGGCTACCCCTGTGAGCATGTGGGATGCTTCATCTGCTCAGACAAGCACCCTTGGCAGGGCAGAAACCAGGAGAGAATCAAGTAAAGACAACAAGCGGGGAAATAAAGTCATCCTGATTAGGCAGCACTGAGTCAGTGGAGTACAGAAATGCAGAGCTCCAAAAGATTTCTTATGTAAAAAAATGTTGCTTCTCTTTCTCTGGAGCTGCTGGAAAATAGGGGATAAAGCTTTTACTGAGGAAACTGAAAATCCATGATTATGGACTGAATTGTGTCCCCCCCAAATTCATGTTGAAGCCCTAACCCCCAGTGTGACTGTCTTCAAAGACAGGGACTTTAAGGATGTTATCACACAGGTCCATCTCTGTGACATTTCTGCTGAACATCAACGAGTGTTCTCTTTACAAAGGTTACCTAGGAGTGGTTTCACTAAAGGTAGAGGACCATTCAAGGATCTATCTAGTCCTAAAAGTGTCTGATTTGATGGGAATTTTTCACAGGATTGGGGCAGAAGATATTCTCAGGTCAAAACTACTTCAGGCAATTCTTGTGGACACATATTTCTTCATTCCTAAGAGTTAACTATAAAAGTTCACATTTTCTCAGGGAACCAAATGTGCACTAATTTCTTTATAAAAAGATAGAATTGTGACAGTGTGTTTTCCCATATGTTAAACAATGTTTTTAAATGCTTTTTAAGTCTAGCAAATGAATCAGGCTCTGTGGAAAAACACCAAACTTAATTTTTTAAAAGGAAAGAAACAAACTATCTCACACTAAAGGACTTTAATGCTTATTACCAGTAAAAATAAAAAATCCACTGCAGTAATAATGCAGAATCCAATTTGCTCTTAACATCCATTGATTAAAGATCCTTAAGTGAAAAATAATGTCTGGTTATTTAATTCCAACCAGCACTGCCTCTTACCTCTCTCTCCAGAGATCAACATACTAGGAAGACACAGTATATCACAATACTGGTTAACCAAAGATATGTACCATCAAACATATGTGCACAGAACAAGAAGAATTTTAAGATCTTGTATGCTTCAGTGATGGGGGGGAAAGCATTTATATCCAATGAAGTACTGAATCTGAAACATTTTAATCCAAGTAGACATTTAAGCCAGCCTGCACCTGTTTAAGTAGAGTTAGAAGAAAATTCTGTAAACCTCATTACTGCTTTCTCCGGAATCCACTAATCTTACCTGTCACGAAATGCACCCATCTTAACTCAACCCTTCAAGCCACAGCTTAAGCACATTTCCTCCTGAATTGTCATCACTAAGACATGGTGTTAGGCAAATCTGAAATCATGTGATCTTTGTTCACATAACATTTTGGACAGTGCCTCATATTTTCTCTTTAAAGAGGCTCTCTTGTCCTCTTCAAGGGATGGATTTGCAAAGATACAGGTACTACTCATTAAACTCTAAGATTCTGAATTTATTTCACCCAAGTTATATAGCTTCTTTCCTTTATTAGCTTCACAAATGTGAACAGAGAATGACTGTAACTGTGCTGAAATGTGATATTCTTACATGTTTTTCTCTCTTCCCCAGCACAAGGAGAGCCTTTCATGATCAGTACCTCGGAGAGTGACATGTGTCCCACATAGAGAAATGGTTTGTCAGGCATGAGTCCGGGCTTTGGATAGTATTGCTCCAGAACCAGAACCAGAACCAGAACCAGCTGCTGCAACAGGTCAAGAATCAAAACCTGGTACCACAGATCTTGGTTTCTAGATGCCACTTTAAAATAAAAGGAAACTGCATTCTTTGGGGGAAATGGCTGCTTCTAGGGCCAGGGTAAGGAAAATACATGATGAGCCTGGCTTATCTCGTGGTATCAGAACAGAAGTGCTCAAATATCAAAAGTACGGGACATGTCAAAGAAACACAGGGACCAACCTGAAAGAGCTCCCAGTGGCCAAGGCTGGGACAATCTGAGCAATGATTTAGCCTATAACAGTACTGATATAAATAAATGACTCAAAGTCAGGAAAAACAAGGGAAAAGTGAGAAATAGTCACAGATCAGAGAACGCTGGGGAGACATCACAGCCAAATGCAATGTGGTTCAGGACTGGATCCTGGAACAAAAAAGAGGGCATCAGGGGAAAAGCTGGTGAAATCCAAGTAAAGTCTGGAGTTTAATTAATGTAACTCACCAATCTCAGTTTCTCAGTTTTGACTAACGTGCATGGAAAAGTAAGCTGTTACCAATGTGGACACTGGGGGAGGGGTACACAAGAACTCTCCGTACCATCTCTGCCAACTTTCTGAAAACCTAAAATTATCCCCAGATAAAAAAAAAGATTACATTAAGAAAGATCAAACAAACAAACCCAGGGCTGGCTCTAGCTCAGCAGTTCCTTCGAATGAATCATGGTTCAACCACCTTTTCGAGAGTGGTTCAAGACCAGTGAGCGCTCTCCAGTCCTTCAAAAAAAGAAACAACAACAACAACAACAAAAAACCAAACCACACAAACCGAACAGTAGCATTTGGCTCAAGGAAATAAGAAACCAACCTGCTTTTCCAGCTTTGATCTAACAAAGACCAAAGCAAGTAATTGGTGAAACTGGCTTTTAGCCCCCTTCACGCTGAATACTGTACCTCACATTAAATGTACAGGAAAATCCTTTACTTTTAAAAGGAAATGTGCTTTGTCTCATTTTTATTGAAAGATGGGCAAAGAACATGACTTTCGTGACCCATCTTTTGTTTTTCTACTTAGAAGAGAAGCACTGCTAAATATTATTACTATTACTGCTGTCAACACTGGCCCTAAGAACAATGACAGTAACATCAAACAAACACTTCCTGAGTGCTCAGTATGTGCCAGGCTTGTTTGAAGTATTTTAAATATATTAACGCATTTAATCCTCACAACCTATGAGTTAGGTACCACTACTATCCCCAATTCACAGAAGGGAAGCAGAGACAGAGGTTAAATACCTTGTGCCAGGTTGCTGAGATACAGCTGGTAAGGTGCAGAGCCAACAGTACAAGCCAGGCACTCTTACAGAGAACTGTCTCCAACCTAAGAAAGTCACTGGTGCACCTGTGATGACTAACAGGTACTCAGTTCCCATAATGCACACAGTACAGGAAGTACTGGGGACTCTGAAACCCTGGAATTCACACCCTCCTCAGAGGGGCATAACCAGTAATCAACTCCTGTGGGAATGAAGATGTAGGCTCTACATCTTCTTTTATCTCAAAGGAAGCCATAAGTTTTACGTTGTGCATGAAGTTTCCCAACTTTTTTTTTTTTTTTGGCAGTACGTGGGCCTCTCACTGCTGCAGCCTCTCCCGCTGCGGAGCACAGGCTCCGGACGCGCAGGCTCTGCGGCCATGGCTCACGGGCCCAGCCGCTCCGCGGCATGTGGGATCTTCTCGGACCGGGGCTCGAACCCACGTCCCCTGCATTGGCAGGCGGACCCTCAACCGCTGCGCCACCAGGGAAGCCCCCAACTTTTAAATGCAGGTTCAAAAGGAAAACCAACCATGAAGGCACCAAAGCAAAAACACCTCCCATGAGCCACCCAACTGTGGCCTCTTGTTAGAGAAGCAGTGCCAAGGATATGCAGAGAGCAGAGAGGGACCAAGAATGAATATACTTAATTACATCCTGGAAAAATCATGGTGAGGAAAAGTTATATTTACTTCAAGGGCGTCAAAATAAACACCATAAATGATTACTTGTAGGCACTTGGCTGGACACTGAAATGATACAAAGACATGTTAGATGTGAGTCTTCCTCTTTGAAACTTTTATCAATCAGATTGAGGCAGTCAAGATGTAACACACATAAAATGATTTTTTATAAAATGACAAGTGATGGACCAAATAAATGCAGTAGAAAAGAAGAGTTATATGCCATTTGGAAAAGGGAACCCTTGGAGAAATCTCAAAGGATCTTAACTTAAATTGGAAATTTAAATGTGGGTAGGAATTCTAGTTGGAGGAGAAGGTTGGCAGCAGAGGCCTGAGATGGTGCTTGCTACACAGAGTTTGTCATCTGCGTGGAGTGAGTAGAGAAAATTAATGGGACGTATGACATCAGATAAAGACTCAGGATTTGAGTTCGTCTCAAAGAAGGGCTAGGATAAGAATGGCTGATTTGTGCACAGACAGGAAAGGTGATGTTAGCCTGAGCCTTTAGTAGACGGTCATGTGACACTGATGAGGAGTGCACAGATGCGCTGCGTTTGCACAATTCCTTCTTTTTCCCAGGAACAGACATGTTCTCATGGCCTGAAGAAGCCATATCAGGTGTTCTATACTCTCGATCCCGACATCCATCTTGCTCTTTCTCTGACTGCCCTGAGCTCAAACAGAAGCATGTTGTGAAAAGGCACTCGGGGATAACAATCCCCTAATTGACCCAGTAGGTCTGGGACAGGACCTGAGAATTCACTTTTCTAACGACATCCCCAGTGATGCTGACGGTGCTGGTCTGAAGCCCACACTTTGGGAACCACTGGCCTAGAGGTCTAAGGCTGATCTGTGACCCTCAGGGGGCTGTCTGGTTGTGTTCAATGTCAAGCCAAAGTATGTGTGTGAGTGTGTGTGCCTGTGGAGCCTATGTGTGTGTGCATGTCTATGTGTGTGTCTGTATCTATGTGTGTGTGTCTATGTGTGTATGTCTGTGTATGTGTGTCTATGGAGCCTATGTGTGTGTGCATGTCTATGTGTGTGTCTGTATCTATGTGTGTGTCTATGTGTGTATGTCTATGTGTGTGTGTCTAGGTGTGTGTGTGTCTGTGTGTCTATGGAGCCTATGTGTGTGTGCATGTATCTATGTGTGTCTGTGTCTATGTGTGTGTGTCTGTGTATCTATGTGTATGTGTGTCTGTGTGTGTATGTCTATGTGTGTCTGTGTGTATCTATGTGTGTGTGTCTGTGTGTCTATGTCTGTGTGTCTATGTGTGTCTGTGGAGTCTATGTGTGTGTGCATGTCTATGTGTGTGTCTGTATCTGTGTGTGTCTATGTGTGTATGTCTATGTGTGTATCTATGTGTGTGTGTCTATGTGTGTGTGTGTCTGTGTGTGTGTGTCTATGTGTGTCTGTGGAGCCTATGTGTGCATGTCTATGTGTGTGTCTGTATCTATGTGTGTCTGTGTCTACGTATGTCTACGTGTATGTATCTATGTGTGTCTGTGTCTATGTATGTGTGTCTGTGTGTATCTATGTGTGTCTGTGTCTATGTGTGTGTGTCTGTGTGTCTATGTGTGTGTCTGTGTCTATGTATGTGTGTGTCTACTGTCCACACTTCCTCGTCCCCACAGGTTCATTGATAGAGCCAGCTCTCAGAGTTGTGAACCTGTGAAATAACTGAAGAAAAGACTGGCCTACAAATCACAACAAACCTGTGAAATGTGGTTAATAAAAGAAAATGTTTATCTGCCTTTAAGACCTTATGGAAATGACACTGTAGACTTATCTTTTCAAAATGTAAATATAATGGTTGACTGGTGAGCTTCTAGTTTCCTTTTTCAGAAGTGTGAGAATACCTAGTCTAACAACATGTGACGTTCAGCCAGAGTCTTCTCCATGGGCTTCCATGTACTGAGCAGACTTCACCGCAGGCCTCTGGTTTCCCTCTACTCAGTATTAATATAAGATTTATTTGCACTTATTTCTTAGAAAACCCAGTAGCTAAGTTAACTTCACATTATGCATCATATTTCAAATATTTCTTCCTTCTGTGTAGCAGTCTTCACCAAAGGCTTCCTTAATCTACTGAGTTCCTTTGTGTGCAGGAATATGAGCTCATTCACCAAGCACAAATCTTCACATTATCTTCCAGAAGTTCTCCAGCAGGTAAAGGGAAACATTTTTGTGTTCATTTTGACAAGTAGGAAATGTGAACTGAGTCATGCAAAGCCAGCGTGTGGATCCCAGGGTCACTGTGTGTCCCCCACGTCCTGCTGCCCAGTGCCCGTTCAGGCTCCCTGCTCCGCCCACCCTCGTGAGCCCTGCTGCCCACGCCCTCAGTCTGCCCAGCTCCGCTCAGACGTCGCACAATTAAACCAAGCCTGCAAAACCCGAGCGGGGACCACTTCTGCCTCATATCACCTAACTCCCACATTGCAATGTGCATTTAATATATTCCTTTCTCAGCTTAGAAAACATTGCTGTTTTTTTAAGAGATGGCAAACAAGGGGGAAAAGTACCTCCTAAAGGAATTCATAATACTTTTATATTATCAAAGAAAATATTTTAATTTTCATCTGTAGCTAGAAGCAAAAGCAAGCAAGAACCTGCCACATACGCTTCACAAAGTGTTATTTAAAACTGAACATCTTTACTGAGCTGGGGCAACACTTATCCAAAAGCAAGCTACGGGGCTTCTACTTAACGTTGTCTGCTTTTTCAATGGAGCTGGGGTAAGAGCTATGAAATTCAACGGGTGCGTGACCTTGGGTGGGCTACTGAATTCTCTGATTCAGTCTCCACATCTATAAACTGGAGAACAATGGCTCCTACGTTATCGGGTTAGTTCTGAAAATTAAATGAGAACACGTATGAACACACACAGATGAACACAGCTGACCCTTGAAGAATGCAGGGGGTGGGGTCGTCAACCTTCCCCTCAGGCAGTTGACAATCCGAATATAACTATGAGTCAGTTCTCCGTGTCCATGAGCTCAACCAAGCTCGGATCACGTAGTGCTGCTAGACATATGTAGTGGAAAAATCCATGTGAGTGGACCTGCGCAGTTCAAATGAGAGTTGTTCAAGGGTCCACTTAAAAATACATGCATACATGTACATATATAAACAGACATGTGTGTGTACGTATACATACATGCATATATAAACACACACAAGCAGAGTGCCTGGCACGTAAGTGCAAAATAAATGTCTGCCATTACTATTAAACTTGTTTTTAAATACAATTTTTAATGGACTTCCCTTTGTTATCTAAAAAATGCTACCATGAACATACTGGTGCATATTTTTGCACATCAGCTCCCTACATGATAATATTTACTTGGGATAAATTTCTAGAAGTGAAATTTCTGGGTCAAGGCACCTGAGCCTGCTTAAGGCAGTTTCCGCTCTGGAACACATCCATCTACTTTGCAGCCTCACCAAGGGTTAAGAGAGGGTGCCCATTTTATTGTGTCACTACTAGATTTGGAAATGATCTGTTTTTAAAACATTTACTGATTTTATAAGGAAAATATTTCCTTTCAGTCTTCATTTGAATTTCCTTGATTACTGGGGAGCTGACACTCTCACTAACCAGCAGTTCATGTTTTTTCTTTTGTCCGTTCATCTGTTCGTATCCAAGGCTCTTTATACATTTGGCCTTTGTAATTTTGTTTATTGATTCTTCTTCTTCTGAGCACTCCTGTAGCTCAAAGGCATGATCCTTTTTCCTATTTGTTGTTAACATTTCCCAGAGCCTCTTTTTTCTTTTCTGATTTCCTGTGTGGAACTTTGCAAAGTCTATGTTTTTGCCTTTGTTCAACATGGATGGTCTTTGCTTTACGATTCCTTCCCTTGATTTGAGCACAGGAAGTCCCCACATGGCTTGCATGGATTCTGCCCATTACTGTCAGTTATGTGATACGTGCTGTTACTATCACCTGTTATTATCTCTTGGAATTCCTGCCTTCAGTTGCCGCTGCAGGGGAGGAATGGAGCTATGATTGGGAGTGACTTTAGTTCCAGTTTCTGTCTGCATACAATGAGAGGGATCACCCATGAGCTCCAAGTCCAATGAACTACGTTATGGATGAACATTGTTACGACAACAAAGAAAAGGGAAGGTGGTCATTTTTATGATGCTCTTAATGCACGGATAGTACAAGGTGTTTTCAGGTGTGTATATGACTCAACCCTATAAACCCTGATAGTTATTAGTACCACTGTTTTAGACATAATACAACTCCAGAATCCTGCAACCGTGGGCAATGCCTCAACCCCCTGAGCTGAAGAACCAGAGTTGTTATTTGAACAAGACTTGCGTGTCTTTAAAATTTCTACTCTTTCCACTTACATCACATCTAAATCTCTCCTACTATTCCTGATGGCTCTTTCCTCTCATCCAGCCTGTTCCCTTTCCGATAATGGTATTGGTAAACTATCTTTGAGTCTGACTCTTTAATCCCAGATTTTAGAAGGCAAGTGTGGGTTCAGCAGAAAGGACCTCGTGGAGAGGGTAAGGATCCTGCCTCTGGAGTGTCTCAAGAGCAAAAAGACGCATTAGTCAATAGTGTTGGGTTGCACTGAATGAAGTTGAACAATGAAATCCTGGATATTAGTTTCCAAAATTGTAATTATTTTAAAATGTCTCCTTTTCTTCTTTAAGGCATCCTCTATTTTTTCCTCTCCTTAGAATCATGCCCAGTATAATTTGGAGTATTGTTTTCAAAGAGGGTGACGGGTACTACCTTTGAATTAACTTTGCAATACATTTTACATAATAGTCAATGCTTAATAAATACTTTTTAACTAGGACAATAGCAGTAAGGTTAGGAAAGGACTGAATTAGCAGCAAGACAAATTCATGGTTCTTTCCTACCATAAAATGTCATACAATTAATAACTAAATATTTACCAAATACATAGAAAGTTTTTATTTCAAAACAATTATCTGCAACTGTATCTCTCTCTCTGAAAATGTATTTTGCGTAGGTACGTGTGAGTCCTTGCTTGCCCATGTGGCTGATAGTGGTTTTTTTATTCTAAACCAGACCCATGTCATATACAATGGAAAACTTAAATTGGATCAAAGGGCTCATTGGATGGCTCCAAAGAAAGGAGTAATGTAGTTGGACAGGAGTATGACGAGCAGCCTCTAAGATGTCCCCAGTTCCCTCACCCACTGGAATTCGCACCTGTGATGGTCTCCCCATATTGTACCTGGCTTGTGTGAGCAACAGAATACCAACAAAAGATGGTATACTAATTGCAAGATTAAATTATAAAAGACACCGTGGCTTCTGTTTTACATAGACACTGTTGGATCACTCGCTCTGGGGGAAGCCAACCTTGTGAGTGAGCCTGGACTCATGAGCCTCAGAACCTGGGAGACACGACACGTCTCTCCTTTCAAGTTGCTTGCTAAGCTTTGGGATAATTTGTTAGGTGGCAATGGATAACAAATATTGATACGTGGGGGAAAATGTTTTCAGAATCTGACCAGAGACTTCCAGTTCAGGACGGTATTTTAGATCTCAGATCGTCAGGGACAATTAGGGGTTAAGTGTCTTGTGAAGACCTCCAGACTCAACGGGCTATTTTTTAAATTTTATTTTGTTTTATTTTATTTATTTAATTAATTATTTATTTCATTTTCTTTCCCTTCCTTTGCTCGAGAGGAGCCATGGAGTGTGTGGGAAATAGCAGCTTGATGTGTGCATCTGTAGCACATCCTTCTTCTCTCACCGCACACTGTGTCCTAGGAGCTCAGAAAGAGACACATCTCCTAAATGCTTGGAGGGCTTTTAAGACAATATTCCTAGCGACATGGTATGTGAGAAAGTTCACAGAATTCTTACTACTCACTTCCTCACAAAATTTAGCAATTAATATTATGATAATATGTAAATATTATCCCATTTACAGCCATTTATAATCAATATGCATTGGCGCACTGCGTTACTAAATGCAGAGGCTGTTATAAATACTTGCTCAAGGAAGTCATCAACGGGCTACTTTAATCAACCAAATTTACAAAGTTCAGTTGTGACAAAGTCTCACTATACATGGACATGAATTGCCCAATACTAATTTCTAGTCTCATAATATTAGGGTTTTGTTTTTGTTTTTTTGGTTTGGTGTTTTTTTGTTTTGTGAGTGGTTGCTGTTAGGAATTAGTTGTGCATTTCTTCAGCATTCCAGTGTAATCAGCTTCCTTGCCTGTGAATACTAACCAGGAATAGTGATTACCAGGCTGCTTATATAGTATCCTTGGGATGTTGGCAGGTGATTATCATTAAACATACATTAAGACTCAGAATATTAAAAAAAAGAATGTACATATATGTACAGCTGATTCACTTTGCTGTACAGGAGAAATTAACATGACACTGTAAATCAACTATACTTCCATAAAAAATACTGATAAATTAAGACTCTCAGACTGTGCTAGGAGCTTATGTTTGGGGCACTTGAGAGCTTTATCCTTTGTCACCTTCCCTAACCCAGGGGGCTTTGTGCGCTCACCTGAGCACATATGTCTCAAGTTGACGGGAAACGCAGGGCTGGCTGGCAGTCACTTCCCTCTCTGAGCTTGCTTCCTGATCTTTAAATTGAACAAGCGTGCCAGACGACGTCTAAAATCCTTTCCAGCTCCAACAGCCTACGAGTCGATGAAACCTGCTGTCTGCAGATACTTGTAATTAAGGCATCCCCATCCTTCTGTAGAATTTGGTGAAGGGGAGAAATTCTCCTAGTGATGTGATCTTGGAAGACTTACAGACAAACCTGCACGAAGTGAGTTCCTTTAGAGAAACCTCTCTTTTCTACTTTGATTTTGTAAAACAGAGTCCACAGGAGACCAAATGAATATTTATTTGGCCACTCAGATAAATCAATAAACACAAAGTAAAAACCCTCTTTCTTCTACCACTTATCTAGCACTGGCCTAGCTTCCCTTGCAGTGGGCCTGCTGGGGCCCCCAAGCCATGCTGCAGCTCCAGTGGGGACATGCTGACCCCCAGCTCTCCCCCCACCCCACATCCTCAAGCACGTGGCACTGGACACCTGGCTGCTCATCAACTCAGGAGGGCATCTCTTTCCAGCAGAGTTCTATCAATATGTAGGAGCCAAGAGTTAAGGGAGCTCTTCACCATGAAGAAAGACATGCTCAGGAGGGCACAGAAGGAAATAAATCAAACTCGATGAAATGGAGGCATCAAAACTGAACCTCAAACCTGGAGCATCACACCTCATTGCAAGTACATCTCGATCAAACAGAAGCCCAACGCTCCTACCTGTGAAATCTGAGCAGCTTTTCCCCTCTGACTCTCCTTGGCCACCTTGCGGCTGAAACTCTCACCTGCCCTGGGAGTGGGATGGCCGGACCACCTCCCCTTTCCTTTGCTGGCTCTGACCGTCTGTTTTCTGTCCTCTTCTCCTTCAAAGTTCTTTTCCTACATGATCTCATTCAGGCCCATAATTTCAGCAATTACAAGAATCTTTGGTTCAGCACACTCCAAATTCATTCCACACACACTCCCAAAGCTGGAATTTACTCTTCACCATCCATTCCATGTGGCTGCCTTGCCTACACTTAGAACACTGCTCAGAGTCATGCCCTCTTTCAAGACACCTCCACTCCACCTCCGGGAAGGGACGTCCACCTGTGCCTCTGATACTTCTCTTCATCAAACCTCCCTCACTCTGCCTTGGCCAGGGATAACCAGGGAGAACCAGATGGCATTTTCCCGAATGAGGGCACTGGGCTTTGATTTTTCCAGGGCAAGTACAGCACGATCGGAAGTACTCCCCACACAATCATGCCACTTGCTGGCCTCCTTTACTCCCCATCACTTCCAGATAAGTTTCAGCAACATTCTCAGCCCCCTGCAAGCCCCCCAGATGTCTTTTTCTAGCAAAACTCTACACTACTCCTGTATACACCCTACACTCTCCCTAAGCTGCACCCCTCAGCCTTATCCAAACATGCCCATGCTTCTTTGTGTGTTTGGCCTTGGCATTCTCTCTTTCTTGAAGGCCCTTTCATTTGTATTATATTATATTATATATTATATTATTATACTATATTATATATTACATTGGCCAAAAAGTTTGTTTGGGTTTTTCCGTGAGATGGAAAAACCAGAACGAACTTTTAGGCCAGCCCAGGATTATATTATACTGACAGTATATTTCTATTGGAACACATGCACGTAGTGACTTACTAACTTATGTCTAGCATCCCAGGCCCAGTTAGAACCCAACCTCATCCACAAGACACCCCAACCCCCCACCTGGACAGAAGCTCTGCCCTTCTTTATGCCACTTGAAGGGCTCACCCCAGAGCCTGGCAGAACGGAAGGCCATTGGCATCTGATGGCTTCCACCCCTCCATCCCAAGCCTCCCAGAGCATCGAACCGCCCCTCAGCACCTATCACCCGCTACTGGGCTGTTTGTGTGCAAAGACAGACTCGCTGTTTCATTTTCTGCAATAAGACGAGCACGCTCGTTTGCCCAGAGTAAGCCCTCAAGAGAAACGCTCAGAACGATCCCTTAGTATTTTGTCCGCAGCCAAAGTATAAACAAACTGACACCTGGTGCTGAGTTTGGGCAGTTCCAAGTTCTGATATCCGAACAGTTTCATTTCATCTTTCCAACAATTCTGGGAAGTTAATAGGGAAGACCTGATTATCCTCATTTCACAGAAATGATAATGGAGCCTTGAAAAATTACAGGACTTAATCAGCAGAACTGTAACCAAATGAGGAAAGTGTTAGAGAAATAACAGAGATGTCTGATTCAGGGACCATTTTACCGCATGGTTGCATTTGAACATGAGCGCTATGTTGAAACAAAATCAATGACACAAAGAATGCCACAATGGGCATTAGTGCCTGGGAAGTAACTTTCCTCAGGACAGAGGATTCCTCCTCCCCCTCCTACGAAAAAGAAAGGTGACAACTGCAGAAACAGTATGGCTTCTCTTCAATTTCCGGAATCCAAAGATTCATTATCACTGGTGCCTTGTCCTCACCCACCTAGCACATGTCTGAAACGACTGCCATTTATTTGAGTTGGTTGCAACTTAAATATTCTGTTCACTGTTAATTACTGAAGCAGCTACTATTCACTAACAAAGCCCCACTGCACAGCTCACAACAATGCAGGGTTGTTGAGAGACAAGACCTCTCCAGGATTGGGTTGAAAAATTTTACTCTGGAGAAACAATATGTTTCCTTCTAAAGAGAGCACTTTTAAAATTTGTTTTCCTACGCAATCAAGTGTGCCATGTAAAAATGACCTTCAGTGTACCCAAGTCTTTCCGTGTTTAGGAAGGGAACTTAGCAGACAGAAGTGGTAAATGAACAAGGTCTGCAAGACGTAATTTACCGCCAAGAAAATTATGCCTCTGTGACACCAGAATTTGATACCCTGGTAGATGAGTGACATTCAGATGCACTGATGCACCTAATTTTCTGCCTATTGTGGGCGTTTCACTTTGCAAAATGAAAGCAGCATAACCAGAATCAGGAGAGAATGAGAGAAATGCAGGCTGCCCATTCACTTGAGATGGAGAAAAAATTATGATCATAAAGTGGAAAGAACCAAGAAATATGAAGAGAGATTAATATTTTCTTCATAGGATCATTCTGGTGCCTAAATACAAGGGTGATCAGACGGGTCACGAAGGCACTTTGAAGTACAAATCAAAGAAGGAGACACCATGCTAGCATCAACGTACAAATGCATCTCTAAGAGCAGGCTGGCAGTGTTGACGGTCTAGCATGCCAATTCTGGAGTCGAATTCACCTGGGACTGGATCCAGGCTCTGTTACTAATTAGCTGAAAGATCTTAAGCAAGCTATTTAAATGATGTGCACCTCAGTTTCCTAGGTTTTTAAACTGGGGTTAAAAACTTCATGGAGGTATTGGGAAGATTGAGAAGTTACACATATAAAGGGTCTGGTGCCCTCCTGGCAGATCACAGGTGTGCAACGTAGCATCTCAATACACGGCCGTTATCACCCTCAATTCTCACCCTCACACATTACACACGCCCACGGAGAGGGCACTGGTGGTACTAACAGTGTTGCCATGCCCAGAATTACCATACGTTTTATAGCATTGCAATCGTTGTATATAAATCTAGAAATGTACATTCAGGGAAAGATTAAGTTGACATGAATACTGCCCACCCCCCAATCTGTTCTATTTCAAAGACTGGCCAAAGGCACTGAGACCCAGAAAGATCTGGGGACCTAGCAGGAGAAAGACGGGTGTTTCTTAGAAAAGATGCCTTTGCTGCTCTCCTCCCCGCACAGACGGCACAAAGCGAACGAACATATTGTACACCTGCTGGCCAGACTTTTTCATCTGCATCTCAGGAGTGTTGAAAAGTAAACAAATATATTAGAACTCATCCCAAACCCGGCAACATCAACATTTCCATCAGAATGTGTGCAGCCTCCCCATCAGAAAAGCATTAATCTTGATATTAGCAGCCGGCAGCCATGGCATATGATTTATTATGGGTCATTCACTGATAATTTCTCCCACGGAAATAACATGGCACACAACTTGGGTAATATTTTATTCAATAATGCAGGTGCAGCTTCATGACAAAGACATTACTTTTCAGGGGAAGAAAACATCATTTTCCATCAGTTTGCAGATTCTCCTTTCTAATGAGAAATAAAACCGAAACGTGGTTCTTTTATTCCTTTCTCAGCAGATTGTCCTCTCCATCACCATTTCCATAAGATGAAGGCTACACCTGCCAGCATGCACATTTCTCATCATTCTGGGGACCACTGTACCACTGTTCAGCTGATGCCCACTGCTAGACAGTCAAGGAAAAAGTCATCAGAAGTGGCTTCATTTTGTTCTAAAATAATTAGATGATTCTAAAAGTAGGTCCCATCTCACCCCTATTTCCTGCACATTTAGTCATTTATTATAATGTCCTGCCTCTCCTGACAAGTGGAAACTGTGTCAGGAACATCTAGGAAATCAAGGTTATTTATGCTCCAGGCTCTTTGGTATACATTATGTCAGTTATTCGTCACTACAATCCGTCAAGGGCTGCATTTTTTTTTTTTTTTTTTGCTGTATGCGGGCCTCTCACTGTTGTGGCCTCTCCCATTGCACAGGCTCCGGACGCGCAGGCTCAGCGGCCATGGCTCACGGGCCCAGCCACTCCGCGGCATGTGGGATCTTCCCGGACCGGGGCACAAACCCATGTCCCCTGCATCAGCAGGCAGACTCTCAACCACTGCGCCACCAGGGAAGCCCAAGGGCTGCATTTTTATCCCTGCTCCAATATAAGCATCAGACAGCATCCCTTTGTGCCCAGGAAGGTGCGAGATGATCGGTTTTTCTCCCAGAAGTTACAGGGAAAAGAGGAACATTTTCTTTCCTTCCTTCCCTCTGTCTCTTCCTTCCTTGCCCCAAAGCAGAAGAAGCTCCCTGGAGTGTCTGGGGACAAGGGTCTCTTCTATGGTCCTAGCACTGCAGTCACCAGTACAGGCTGGGGGTTAGATGATAGAGTTTGAATCCCAATTCTGACCTTGCTGGCTTGTCACCTTGAGCATATTACTGAACATCTCTGAGCCTCAGTTCTTCACCTGGGGATACTTATAACTCCTGCACAGAAGGTGTTCTGAGTATTAAGAATATAATGCATATGGATTGTTTAGCAGGGCGCCATGCATATAGTAAGAACACACAATCATAGCCATTACTACTTTCATTTGTGCTATTATTTCAGTGCCTGGAGAATCAAATCAGGTCAATTTTTAAAAATTCAGCAGAGTGTATTCTCACCTAAAGGTTATGAGAACTTTTTAAAGAGCAATGAATATAAAACCTAGAGTTATTGGGTCCAAAAGGAGAAACAAAAATGCCAAGAGTTTCCTGTGTGCCGTCCAATTCCAGAGCTTTCCCACAGCCTGCTCCCCAGCCCCAGCCCCAAGTCCCATGGACAAAAATGGAAAAAACTAGATGATAATTATAAGCAACTCTTTGACAAAACACTCCCCCTGAGTAACCTGTAAGTGTTTTTATTGTCATAAATAGTACTTGGTCCACAAACCAGAGTCAGTTTGCACTAGAACCTTCCAAGGCAAGGGCTATCATACAAACTCTAATTGTTTCCACGATAAGCTTTAAGCCCCAGTGTGGACCATTCAGATTGTAATTTGTTTCCTGGTGGAGGTTCTCCCATTGGGACAGTTAAAACTCTATCTTAAGACTGAAAATGTCCCACCTAAATCCCTCAGCCATTTAGACTTTTGGCCCCTCAAGAGTCTAGACTAGTTCTCCACATTGTGCATTTCTAAATAAGTCCAGTTCACACAGTCTTCTATAGGAGACTATAGAAGAATGCAGACATTTGAGAGAAGAAAAACGTTTACATTTTAAATGTAAATTAAAATCATCAAAATGACTCTAATTTAGGGTTTATGCTTTAGATTTATTTTCTTCTGATGAAGAGTGGAAGGCAACACTTTCACCTCCTGAGTTCTCCTTTAAATAGCTCTTGACCCACAGCTGGCCTGCCCTGAGGACTCAGACTCTGGCCCTGAATTCTCACAAAGCAATGCCTTTGCCATGGAACTTGCGGCCTTGGAACTTTGCAAACTGTCTGCGGTTCCTTTGTCCCTCCATCCTCTAATTCTACACAATTATAACCCTGTGCCTCCTGGGGTCTTCTCTAACCCGAATACAGCAACACATCAATTAACCAGAAAGCTCTGGGAATGAGGCTTGTGGTTAATTTAATTTTCTAATTAACTGAGGACTAACAAGAAACACTGTTTAATTTTCCATTGAAAGTTTCCCTATATTGGTCCAGCTTTTACCTTAGTGGTCAAACAAACAAAATCCATCTAAGACCTCACTGCCTCCCTGGAGCCCAAGACCACCCCTCACTGAATGCGAGTCTAGCCAGAGAGAATGTGAGGAAGGGCAGCAAATCCACCCTCCATCTGCACAAAATAGCTCACATGGGTTGCTTTACGGTCACTTGCTTCTTAGAAGTGGAGTTAACAAAGGAAAGAAGAGTTAATCAATGGAGGGTTTTGCTCAGTTAAATTACAGGTATACTTCTTAGCTGAATACCTATTGAAAGAGTTCCTTTTTTGATATGGCATCTCACGTGCTTTAACAAACAACGAGGCTTCCTTCTCCTGTGAATATAATGTTACTGTAACAGGGAAGAACTAATCTGACTCCCTATTAGATGTGTTCCTTTTCCTATGCTTAGTCATGCTGGCTCTGCACCTTTTGTAAAACAATGTTGCCTATAGCCTGAAATATACATGATAGCCTATTCTCCGGGCTCTGACCTTTAAGACTCCATTCATACAGAGATTAAAAGCTGCAGAACAGAGAATAACATTTGTTTTATTGGAGGTTAACAGAAATATGTGACCTGACCTATGTGGACAAGAACAAAGGATTCTGACACCAAGAAGTTTGCAACAACCAACCACGGTCCTCCCTCACCTTGCCTTTAAAAGTGCTTTGCTGAAACCCTTCAGGGAGTTTGGGGTTTTTGGGGCATAAGTCACCCATCTCCGTGCACGGCCTGAAACGCCAACGTTTCGGTTTGTCTGGCCTCACTGTGCATGGGGCACAGGAACTCGTGTTCAGTAACAATACCGAGAGGACCACTGTCATGAAGGGGGACACTGCTGGCTCCTCTGGCCACTATGACCCTGGTCACGCCAAGGTGGCCTCTATGTGTGCTTCACTCAGAGAACCCCTAAATCAAGTCACCAACGTGCCCTCTGCAGCACCCACCCTTCACCCTCACCAATTTTAAGAACTGACGTCTTTGCTTATAAATATTCCCAGGCTGAGGCATGCAAGGGTGGGGGGCAGTGAGTACCTGAGGGAGGGGGCAGGTCAGGGGGGTGATGAGTTTTTCCAGGTGGGATACAAGGAAAGTCTGAGGGAAGGGGAAGAATTAGAGGTTTCTTGCCTGACTGACACAGATTAATGGAGGTTGTGCTCCCTGAAAGATGAATTCAGGAGAAATAGGCAGTAAGAGGAGGAAGGTTTGAGATGCACTTAATTTGAGTCTGGGAAGTGTCTGCTGATAATGAGTAATACCCAGTAGGGGGCTGGAAGAGTCTGGAACAGGGGCCATCATTCATCAGGCATGAGTCTGGAGGTGATGCTGAGGCTGTGCAGGCTGGAGGGACCAGACAGAGAGGGCACAGGGGGCCGGTATAGAGATGGCTGGTACACAGCAGCTGACCAGCCAGCGGAAAACTGAGGGCTCCACTGCCCGCCCAATGCTCTGTGTGAAATACAGGAATTCTAAGCCCCAGCTCCTGCTCTTGAGAATGTTATGGTAGAGCTGAACCAATACACGTGATATTGCGTACAAAACAACAGCACACATACGAAATCGGGTGCAAATACAGGAGCGCGACGGCGGTAGCAACGTTCACAGAGCATCCCACAGTCAGCACACACCAACGGCTTTACAGCATCTTCTCACTTGATATGTCCATTGAGGTGGGTGGGCCTCTTGCCCCCATTTTACAGATGACGACACTGAAGTCTGAGGCATAAAGCAACCTGTTGAAGGTCATGTACTTAGAAAGCGCAGAACCGATCTCTGGTTGCACAAAAATCAATGACAGACTGTGTGCTTGCCTCCAGGCCCTGCAGGTGAGGAGGTGAGAGGCAGGCAGGCCGGCCAGGGCAGGAGGAGTCACGGGGGACCGTGTGTACAGCGGTTAGCAGGTCAAAAATAGGAGGCTCTAAAGGGAAAGCAGAGGGGGTGGTCGGCAGCCCAGAGAGGATGGGGGCCAAGGACAGAGGAAGCCGTTCCCTGATTCCCGCTTCTCCCAGCCCCACACCTGCAGGGTATTTGCTCCTGGGACTTCTGAGGCTCCATCCCGCCTTGGACATGATTCCCTCTTATGTTGCCTGGAGTTTTACAATTTATTGAGCACAGGCAGATCTTGTGGCTTCTCTGATCCAATGCCTCCCATCTTCACTCAAAATAAAACACAAAGCCTTACACTGGTGAGCACGCTCTGGACCCAGGTGATCTCAGGGCCACCCTCCCCTAATTTAGGTAAGAGACCCACACTGACCTCCCATGGATGTCACGCTTTAACCCCCTACTCTATTTTTCTTTATATCTCTACTTGATATTACATATTCACTCATTTATTATCTTCCCAACTTGGATCTAAATAACTGTAGAGTAACTGGTAGATAGTAGGTGCTCAATAAATTGTTTGCTGAATTAATAAACAGATGAATAAAGGAATGAAAGCCTCCAACATCGTTTGATTAAAGATAAAAGTTCTCACTGAAGGTATGCGTTTGAACATACCTTCGGGGATATAGTAAAAAAAAAATAGACTATTTTAGAGTCATACATTGTAAACATATATATTTTCAATAAAAGCCATTCTTACAAGGTTACTTATAATGTCACTGTCACTGTCTAGAAATTCGGTCAAATTGTATTAATCTGGCTTTTGTGATAATCACCCATCCAGCTTCAAAGCTTAGATATTTAATCCTTTCAGAGAAAATTCATTTGCTACATATGAAAATTACCATGAGAATTTTAATTAAATGGATTTTGTCTAAGAATGAACTTGCCGATTATATTTTGGGAATGTCAGAATACAAGGAAGATCAATATATTATGTCCTATATCTTCAAAATATTATCTAGCTCAAAATTTTGAAAATAAAAATCCCCCCTAATTCTCTTAGTTTTCTAAATATTTAGGTGCTGAAATAAATCACCAAATAGTATAAAATACATTATTGTTTGACACTAATTTCAGGACACAAAGCTTATTGCCAAGTGCAAAGAGACAATGAAATGAAAGCTACTTTATGAAATTATTAGAACACTGATCTCTGCAGTGAATTTAAGTAAAACATTTTAGAAATCATAAGCCCATGCTGAGTAGATGAAGTCATCTCAACTTTATTAATTTCTAACCGATTGTTTTCACCCTAATATGAAACCTCTAAATTTCAAGGTATGATCACCGCGGAAGCAGTAACACATCTATTTAGCCCCCTTATCTTATCCCTGTATGAGGTCCCTGAGTGAGTAGCCAGCATTGCCCGTGACTTTTAAAGTCCTCCCTCTGTTTTCCCCCAGTTGCTCTGGGATTGCTGAAATCAGCAAGAATGCCTTCCTAAATAATTTATCGACGTTCCTACATAAATTAGATACTTCAGGTGAGGGTGCTGTGAACTCCATAGAGGCTGCGTGCTCGCTATGGGGACGATAATCCGTCAACATGAAGGACAGTTTTCAAAGCAGCTCACAGGCTGGCGGGCCCACCGCCTGGAGAGAAGGCAAGTGCTCGGGACTGACATGGGCTCTCGGGACGTCGCTGGGTCGCTGGCAGTAGGGAGCATGTTTGAGCAGCAAACACATCACCAAGAAATAGGACAAAAGCCTCTGACAAATGGAAAACTATATTAAATTATCCAGGTCCTATGATCTTAACTCTACTTAAATGGCACCAGGTGTATGTTTTCTTCACCTGGAATCAACTTTCCATTATCATTACTAGTCACAGACCTACATTTCCCTCAAGAGCCTACTCAAAACTCCATCCCCACTCACCTGTCAGGGGGACGACTCCCTCCAGGCTCGTGTTAGATGTGGACCAGGTTGCAGAGAAGGCTGCTGGCTGCTGTGAGGGAAGGTGTTTTCTGTCTCTGAGCCCACTCTCTCCCTTGTCAAATAGGGAAGATAGACTCAAACCGTGGTTCCCAAGCCTGGATTGTCATCTGAATCAAAAATACCCACCCCCGGATCCCACCTCCAGAAGTAGTAACTCCCAGCGTCTTGGGGGAGACCTGGACATTTTTAAGGGCTCCCAGGCATCTGGATGATCATCTTAATTCAGAAACTATTGAATCCCAAGATTACCATGGTCTTCAAAGGCTGAAAAGAACTCTCCTGAGAAGATAAATATAGCAGGACAAGGTGTAGGGAATAACTGAGCATTACAATTCATCCATTCAGTGAATATTTTTTGCGTGCCGGCCGCCTGCCATGCCCTCTTCTAGGTGCTGAGTATATAACAGTGGATACAAAAGTAAGCAATTCCTGCCCTGACGGAGCTTCCCTACCGGTGTCAGATGGTGCTAAGGGCAATGAAAAAATAGCGACAAAGAAAGACAGGAAAAGTGTGGTGCGCTAGGGTACAGGTGGTTAGTGTTGGGCTGCTGACCCAGGTAAAAGGGCGTAAAGAGCAGAGCCCGGAACATCCCAACGCCAAGGGCAGTCTCCCGAGCGCTGGGGGCTGTGACAGCTGGAATGGGAGACGCGGGGACGGACCTGAAGGAGCACATTCTGCCCTCCTGCCATGACAACGAGGGGGCTGCCTCAGCTCTTACTACAAGATAAGCGGTAAGAACCTACGTGCTACAAACAAGCGGAAGCCCTGAGTTCCGGGCGGACCACCAATCCTCCCGAGACGCTGTTCCCATGGGCACTTGGAGCTGGCCAGAGACGGTCACCACGGGCCTGGCCGCGCTCACCCGCTAATCCTCCTTTGAGCCTTGGCTTAGATGCTCACACCTCTAGGAAGCCGTCCCAAACCCTCTCAAGATTCGGTCAGAAAGCCTTCCCTGGACGCTTGCAGCGTCCGTCCTCACCTTGTAGCAGCAGTTGTGGAGTCAGAAATCGGTGGCCTCCACTCCCTTCCCTCCTGGTCTCGCGGCTCCTTGAGGGCAGAGCTGTGTTCCTGCAGGTGGCCTGGAACCCAGTGTAACAGAGGTGGGGCGGGCGCGCGGCCATTAGCGCTGGACGCCCAGCTCGAGACACTTAACGCGGGACAGACCCTCGGCTCGAGACAGTTAACGCGGGACAGACCCTCGGCTCGAGACAGTTAACGCGAGACAGACCCTCGGCTCGAGACAGTTAACGCGAGACAGACCCTCGGCTCGAGACAGTTAACGCGAGACAGACCCTCGGCTCGAGACAGTTAACGCGAGACAGACCCTCGGCTCGAGACAACGCGAGACTGGCCCTCAGCTCAAGACAACGCGAGACGGGCCCTCAGCGCGAGACACTTAACGCGAGACGGACCCTCAGCGCGAGACCGTTAATGCGAGACAGACCCTTAGTTCCAGACAGTTAGCGCGAGACAGACGCTTAGCTCGAGACCGCTGGCGCGAGACAGACGCTTAGCTCAAGACCGCTGGCGTGAAACCTGGATCTGGGCAGTTAGAGGTCGCGCTCCGCCGAGGGTCAGCGTTGCAGCGATCTTTGGGCGGAGAGTGTAGTGAGAGGCATATCGCGCCTTCTCCCCGGGGCCCTCGGGGCCCTCCAGGCCCTCTGGCCTCGGGCCGGTGGGTGGGCTGGGGGCCCAGGGACAGCCTGTGTCCTGCAGGGCCCGAGAGCCCTGGCCAAGGCCAGTGCTGGGTCCAGGGCTCGAGGCGGCGAAAAACCTCTCTGCATCCCCAGCTCTGAGACCTGATGGCGGTGGCGGCAGTCTGCATGGGTCTGCATCGCCCGGTCCACCGGACCCGCCCCTGCCGTTTGGGCAGCCTGAGAAGATGGATCGCGGACGCCTGGCTCCCTCAGTGATGATGGCTGGGCAAGGCCTGGGGACCTGGCCCTGAGGGCGCTGCCAACTGAGAGCTGTCTCTTCAGCAGAGCCGGGACACTGGCGGGAGGACGCAGCCTGGGTGCTGGATGAACGTCCCCTGGCAGGGTGACTGGCCCACGCAGGGACCCCTTCCTCTTAGCCGGGACGTGGACCTCAGAGGGTGAAAGTTGAGCCTTGGGACCTTGCCCTTTCTCGTCAGAACAGAGATGACATTTGTTTTGGTGGAGATTTACAGGAACACGATGAGCTGACTGTGACCTGACCTCAAGAACAAAGGATCTCACACCAAGAAGTCTGCAACAACTAACCACGCCCCTCCCTCACCTTTCCTGTAAAAGGGCTTTGCTGAAAGCTTTGGGGAGAGTTCAGGGTCTTTAAGGCATGAGCCACCCGTCTCCTTGCAGGGCCCAGCAATAAACCTTTCTCTGCTCCAAATTCCGACGTTTTGTAGCGACCCACAGATGTTTGCTGAAATGCATGACTGCCGCCTTCTGCCTCTTGGTGAATGATGTACGTCACTTTCAGAAGTTGCCTGGGGTTCACAGACCAAGAAAGACCTAATTCTAGAGCTAAGATGATGTGCTCGAAGTTTCTATAGGTTAGTTTTTTCTTCTCACTCTTTCATCCTCTGACCATGTCCTCTCCCATGTCCACATCCTGGCCCCTGTAACATGGCCATTTCTCACCACTCTGGCTTCTACATTCTGAATACTTGCCCACTCCACCCAGAACCCCATTCTGAAGTCTTCCTGTCTTTGGTCATCTGCTCTTTCCTCTGCACTGTAATTACACAGGGAAGGTGCTGCTTCCTTCAGTCCTGTCCCAGCTCCACGGAGGCGCCAATAAGTGTCATATATTTGGAACCACTGCCACTTTGATTCTCCTCTGCTTTCTCTAATTAGGTGAGGTTTTTGCATCTCTTCTCCTGAGTTAACCTATTTCTTATGCATTAAACAGAATGATCTGGTGAAGATCTGGAGTCCCCTTTGTTTTATAAAAGTTGCCTACTCCTTGACCTTGGTTGTCAAGGGGGGGTTTATGTAACTTCCACACTCATCTATGCAAAGTCTGAAGCCTGAAGCAATGCCAGTACTGCCATAACGTCCAGTGAGATCTGGATCTGGTGGAGCCGATGGGCAAGTATTCCATGGAGGAGACAGATGGAGACAACTGTGAACTTATCCCGGGATGAAGATGCTCCCAGGCAACGTGGGGCATCAGAAACACCAGGGCATCCTGGATTGTTGCAATGAAAGAAATGTTACATATATAAATAGACTCTCGGAATATCTACTGTAGAGTTTAGAAAGGTGAGGTGATCCTGTTTGCCACATCAGGGAAGACAGGGCAGAGACACCAATAGAATCCACCAAGATTCGGTGCGTCAATCCAGTCCATGTCTTTAAAAATACCTCAGAAGGCCACAGAGACTGAAAAAGGCACTAGTAACACTTTTCAAAAATATACCCTGTAATTCTGCTAGAAAGGATTGGCGTTCTGGAAGAATGATATCATGAAGACCAGCCCACAATCAGGGGAAATAAAAAATGTGATTCTGCAGAACTTCCTGCTTTCCATCTAAAAGTATCTGGTGAGCTCATCAAAGCTGTCGCTGTTCAAAGGCTGGGAGAGACCACCCTCCTGCCTGCCTACCCCCCCCCCTCGCCAGGGCCCTGTTTATTGGGTAGTCAAACACCATCCTTTTAGCTTTCTCCATGAATGCTCCCTGACACCAGTTTCTGTGTAAGATTGTGTCACTGTTCCGAAGAATTCCTCTGTACACAGGTGCCATCCACGGGGAGCGAACCTCTACTGATGAATCTCAGCTGGGCAGAGCCGTAATTCTGGGCGTGTCATAGCCTGTGCCCACCAGGATCTCATCTGAACCTCACAGCAGCCCAATGACATAATATTTAGCATGTCAACTGACACAGGAGGGAATTTTGTCTCGCAAAGATTAAATGACTTTCTCAGCAATTGGGGGAAGAATCTGATCTGCAATCCCACTCCCATCAGCTTTGCCTCCTTTCCCTGTAGAAACTGATAAACATGGACTGATGGATGAGGTGGACGGGGGGAGCAGAGTGATGCCAGACCACTCATCTTGCGTGGAGTAGGCATGGAGCTAAGTGTTTGATGGAAAATGTCTAATTTAAAAAGTAACACTTTTATTTCGTGGAAATAAAACTCAGTTAATACGCTCATCTGATTCTCAGTGGTTTTCCCTAAAAAATGGATAATTTAGCAAGAGAGTGAGCCGACGTGATGTACAGTTGACCCTTGAACAACTTGGGGGCTTAATCCGTGTATAATTTAGAGCCGACCCGCAGTTTCTCAAATTTAACCAATCATGGACCATGCCGTCCTGAAGTATATACTGTTGAAAAATATCCACTTGTAAGTGGACCTGCACAGTTCAAACCCGCTTTGTTCAAGGGTCAACCGTAGAGTGAGAAGGTTTTTCGTCTTGTTCTCAGTGGCCCTGCGAGCTGGTCTTCCAGCCTCCTCCAGGCACTGCCCTCCCCTTGTCCATATGTTCCCCCCTCCCAAATCCTCTCCAGCATTCAGGTGTCTGCCCAAGTTCAGGCTCCTCTGCAAGTCTTCCCTGAATGCTTCTGGACCCCAGGGACCTCCTTCTCCCAGAGGCACACATCTGCAGTTGGTGCCGTTTCTCGTAAGGATGCCTTAAATTGTCCTCTTGATGCCTTTCTGCCTCGTTTCCTGACATCGATTATAACCTTCCTGAAGGCCAGGGGATGCCACTCTCTCCATCCTTAGAAGGCACAGTCTTTGCCTTTATAAAGCTCTGCATCTGAGTCCTAGCAACACATACCAATGCCCTTGTTCAGCTCTCTGACCTCAACTGTCAAATGAAGACAACCACACAATACATGTAAGGGTTCAACGAGATCCATGTACAAAGTTCCCAGCTGAACGTCTTCGTACAACAGCTGCTCAATGCTCGTGGATTGAGAGTGACTGTAAGCCTATCAACCGGGGGTGTCAGGTGGTCCTAGGCCCTCGCCAAGGAGGTTTAAGAATCCTTTCACAGCTCTACGAGACAGTGATTATTTTAAATAATTCACTAACATTTTTTAAACTGTTGAGTCATAAGTCATAAGGAGACAAAAAGCTCCGCTGTATTTTTTCATATAATTATCAACAGTGCATATAACTTCCATATATTAAAATACTTTGCATGTCGGAATAATCAGCATATGCCCTAGAAGGCAATCCACAGGAAACACTTAAGCATCAAATAATGTTTAAAAATAGGCACAAAAAGGTGAGTGTTTCTATTAACGGGAGGATCCAAAAGGCAAATGGAGAGTGCGGGGCTACAAAGTGAGGGACAGGAAATTAGGGTATTTTGTGAGTCTGTAAGTATTCCGTTCAGAAAGGCATGATATAGGAATTCCAAGTATGTGCTCATTTACCTTTCAACTTCAGCCTGAGAACGGATTAATAGTTTTCTGATTATTCACTCTGGGCTTTGCCAGAAATAGTCACATGTGTGACTACACCAGGTGTAGTCTGTGAATTATGTTCCACTTTATCACCAAGTTCATTGTGATACACTGAATCTGATTGGCTAATAATTCTCCCTCTGATATGGTTTGGCAGGTTTGAGTTTTTCAAGATGAATATTGAAATATATGCCACCAACCACAGGTGGAAAAGAAGGGAAATGATGAAAGCATGTAACTATTGAGTTTACTCTCTACTAATGAGTTTACTCTCTACTAAGGGAAAAAATGCACAAAAGCACTTTGCACTGAGTTGAGCTCACAGTGAGGGTTTGTTGTTATTATTATTACCACTACTACTACTGCCATCGTTATTCTATTGATTGGAAAATTATACAGGACAAACCCTTGAACTTGGGAAAATGAAAATTCCTACCAAAGCAGGCATATCTGCTAGGCTGCCTCAATAGCTAATTAAAGTTCTGATGACACCTTGACAAGGACACCATCAGTCAGTGATCGTCATTTCAAAAGTAATAAACTTGAAACACAAGTTGGCCATCCTTTGCCCAAGGACGCTCTGCACCACCAGACCCAGACCCAGACTCAGAGCATCCCTGACCGCAGGCCACGCTCTACGGAGAGAACCACGCTCTACGGAGAGAGCCACTGGTGAGCACGCCTGCAGTCCCGGCACACCATAAATATGCACACACTGCTGCTGTTTCAGCAAGATTAGTGTGTGACAAATAGGCTCCCCAAAGCAGAGAGCCCCTCCCCTAGACATAAAAACCCAGTTTGCTTGTAATTTCACCGGGATGCAGTCTGTCCTCCAGATTCCCTTCCTGGTGCATCACATAGCCACCCCGTCTCGGATGAAGCACGGGGCCTCTCTGTGTCATCACATTACACTTAGGGAGAAATAAAGCAGAAGTTCAGGCACCAAGGACAAATTCACCCACAGCTTTGATAGGACCTCACCCCAAAGAAGGAGAGAAACACGTACCAAGGGCAGCAGGCTAACGGCTATACCGCATTCACTGCAAATACAAATGTAAATATATACACAGGCCGGCACAAACACACACACACGAGCATACACACACACACAAACACATGCAAATACATATAAATACACTTATCTAATGAAACACACACACTATACAGAATCGGTTTCACACCCCTGTTCCACTATTTATTAGATTTTTCTATGTTATCCGTGTTACTTAATCCATTTTTCAATCTGTAAATTGTGAACTCAACTTAGGAGGTCTCAACCAGCAACATCTCTTTAAAAAAGGAAGCATATTAATAAACATCAAAGAATAAGTGTAAGGCTTGTTTGATAAAACTTTTGTATCATATATTTAAAAAAACATACACACACACTGATATATACACATCTAGAGGTCCCCCTGCATGCAGATATATATACACATACATATACACACACAAACCCACATACATGCATGGTTGCTGTACAAAGATTTTTTTTTTATGTGGGCTCACTGTCAAAATTTTGAGATACTGACAACACTACCTGTTAGCTCCCTCCCTTCCTTTAAAATACTTATGCCTGCAAAGGAAATGAAGGCACAGGAGGAAAGGCAGGCAGGGGACAGGATGCTGGATGCCTCTGAGTGGCAGAGGTTCTCGGGTTTGCTCAGTGGCATTTGAGACCCAGAGTATGGAAACATTGTGCTGTGAAAGTAAGATGCAAAGCCCGCTAGAAACGTTCATGTTTGTGTCCAAGCCCACCTTTGCGACGTCGCCTGTGACACACCCACAGCATCAGTGTTCCTCTCCCACACTCGGGCAGACAGGTTTGGGTGAGGCTGGACACAGATGAGTGGGTGGACACTACTCTGCTGTGGACCCTGCACAGTGTGTGATTTCTGGGCGCCTTCACCCTCTCTGTCCATCTCCACCTCTCAAAGGTGTTGACCACAGTACCTACCCCATCTGCTCACCTGGGGAAGAAGCTAAGATAAAACATGCTTCCCTAGAAAACATAGGGCCAGGTGTGCCCAGAAGTCAGAGATGCTGGCACCAGGCAGGGACTGACCCGGGGCCTGTGCCCCACACAGGACACAACTCGAGAAGCTTCACAAATAGCCCACCACCCCTGCCAAACCCGTCCTCTGACCACTGGAGATTCACAGCTCAGAGGAAAGAAAAATCGCAAACGGATGCTCCCTCTGCGCCCCCAAAGCAATGAAACACATCCATCCCCCAAGAACAGGGTGTTTTAGAGGAGGCAGGTGATCCTACCAGGACCCAGCCTGACATTTTCCCACCGGCAGCCTCATCTGCTCTGCACAGACATCACCTCCTGCCACCTGCCCCAACCCTTTTTCTTTTGAAGAATCATGAAGCTAGGGAAAAGGAGAATAAACAGTGCAATGAACACCTGTATAGACTTCACGGAGACGTCACGGTTGTTAACATTTTACTGCATTTATGCTTGTGTACTCTCTCTATAAATACACATACATCTATCTGCAACATACATGTGATACACACAGACTTTCCCTGCTAATTTGAAAGTCACTTACAAACACCACCCACAAACAGTTCAGCATGAATTTCTTAACAAGGGCATTCTCCTACACTATCACAGCCGATACCATCATCCCTACGTTACAACACTTAAAATATTTAGCAATAATATAGAGCCCTATTCAGATTCCCTAATTTTTTCAAAGTGTCTTTTATATCTATTTCTTTTTATCAAGCAACCAATCACAGTTAATGTTTTGCCCTTGTTGTTTATTCTATTTTATCTCTTTTAACTTAATATATCCTCCCTCTCCCCACCTCAGCACTTTTTAGTTTGTTTATTTTGTTTTTCATGATGACATTGTTTTTTGTTTTGTTTTGTTTTGTTTTTATGGATCCAGGCTTGTCATCTTTCAGAAAGTCCCACAATCTGGATTCATCCGATTATTTCCTCATGATTAGATTCACTTGAACATTCTTTTTTTTTAACATCTTTATTGGAGTATAATTGCTTTACAATGGTGTGTTAGTTTCTGCTGTATAACAAAGTGAATCAGCTATACATATACATATATCCCCATATCCCCTCCCTCTTGCGTCTCCCTCCCACCCTCCCTATCCCACCCCTCTAGGTGGCCACAAAGCTCCAAGCTGATCTCCCTGGGCTATGTCGCTGCTTCCCACTAGCTAGCTATTTTACATTTGGTAGTGTATATATGTCCATGCCACTCTCTCACTTCATCCCAGCTTACCCTTCCCCCTCCCCGTGTCCTCAAGTCCATTCTCTATGTCTGCGTCTTTATTCCTGTCCTGCCCCTAAGTTCTTCAGAACCATTTATTTTTAATCTTCCATATATATGTGTTAGCATATGGTATTTGTTTTTCTCTTTCTGACTTACCTCACTCTGTATGAGAGTCTCTAGGTCCTCCCACCTCATTACAAATAACTCAGTTTCGTTTCTTTTTATGGCTAATATTCCACTGTATATATGTGCCGCATCTTCTTTATCCATCACCTGAACATTCTTGGCAATATTACATAAGGAATGCTGTGGATTGCTGATTGCATCATACCAAGAAGCACATATTTTGTTCCAACATTGGCAATACTGAGTTTGACCATTTGGTTAAGTGATATTCATTAGATCTCTCCATTAGAAAGGTAATTTCATTTTCCCATTTTTAATTAGTAAGAATCTATGGAATGATACTTCAAGAGTTTGTGGCTATCTTATTCCCCAACCTGTCACTTAATGATTTTTCCCTGGATCACTTATGGTATTGGGAACTGCAAAATCTTAATTTTCTAAATCCATAATGCTTTCTATATTTATTAGAGAACATTCTTCTGAAAAAGAGAGTCTTCATCCTCTTTACACTGCTCACATTTTTTAAGGTAAACCTTAAAAAAATCAAAAAATCTTAAAATCTTAAAAAACCTTAAAAATCTTAAAATCTTAAAGCAAAATTTTAGATCTAAAAATTCACTGTTGCAACCCAGGGAGCTCTTTGTTCTGGGAGTCTGTGTGACCTTTGCTAGGGCACTGCTTGGAGGCAGGATGTCACATCAGCATGTTTTTCTCTAGGGCCTTAAATCCATCTCTTACTTTTTGATGGTAGTTTGATAGTATATCTATTTTTACATTACTACTTCCAATTTCTTTACTTCTCCCTCTGAAAAGATACATCAGCTTATTCTACTTTGCCGCTTCCACGTGCTGAATAAAGTATCAGTACTTGGAGAAAAATGTCTGGCAATAGGTAGAAAGTGTTGTATAAAATCCTGCAGCTTTGAAAAATGGCTAACATTCACTCAGAAACATTTGAGTGGCCTCATCATTTTGCTGGGTCCTGGGAAGGAAAGAGTAAAGTAGACACAGCTTCTACCCTCAAAAAGACCTTACCATACCCGATTTCTATACACTAATAAGAAGCTTATTTAAAATTATTAAGAGGTACTTCTATTATGTCCAGAAGATACACCCTAAGATCCCAACCTAGAATTAAGTTGAAGTTCCCCTTTTACAACAACAAGGGACGGGGTTGAGCTCTGCACCCAGATTTTCATAGCTGCTCAGCTCACCTGGAAATCCAATGCAGGTGCCCCAGTGGCTCAAGTGGTCAGGTCTACAAGGAATTCATTCAAATGCATGTTCTAGAAGCTAGATTGAATAATGATTGAGTGTCTGGACTGGCTTTTGTCTCAGCTCTGCCACTAACTGTTCAAATGAAACACAATCACTCAGGGCCTCAGTTCTTCAAATGCAAAATGTGGGTAAGAATACCTGTCCCCTATGGTTGTTATGAGAATTGTGAGTTACCACAATAAAACTGCTTATAACTCTCCTTAGCACATAATACGTATTCAATAGCTATTAGTTGTTATTATGAGGGTTATGATTATTGTTATTTATTTGACTTCTTTGTCACAAAAAAGGTTTGCTATAAGACACAGTAAGACTCCCAATACAACTGAGGCGTCCTCCCCGCATCCCCCACCAGGTGAGGAATATAATATAGAATTACCGACTTTCTCAAAAAGCAAAATGCGGGAAAACTATATACTATTCCAACCGTGCCACACAATAAGAGGAGAAAATCCTCCAGTTAGGGGCCAAATTACAACATACTAATATAGGGGATTAGAGCCTATTGGATGGGCTTGAGTTCTCTGAATTCATGAGGTCCAAGCTGCATGCTCTTAACCAGAGAGATCAGCTTTATGGGCCGGTGGTCAGACAGAACGGCTCCAGCGAGAGCCATGATGTTGGAAGCAGGTGGACCGCTGCATGCAAACCTGAAGCTACTGTTGTAAGTCAGTTAACCCCGAGGGCTCACTGTATGCAAACAGAACTGACTGAAGTTTCTTCTACAGGATGCACGAGTAGTTTTTTACACGCGTCACATATTCATGGGCATCGCTACATGCAATTTTAGCAGAGCTGCAAAATTTTAAGTCTCATAATGTTTAGTGTTTATCTACTGAGAAGGATAACCTGTCTCCCTTTTAACCACATGATGATTAATCAGAGATGATGTATTTCTAAGTATTAGAAATAGTTGTTAAAACACAGGGGTGCTGAAACTGTCAGCATTTACTGACAGCGTGATATTTTATAGGCTGGTGATGCCTCGTATATTGAATCATTTTCCACTAAAAGTATTTTTTAAGTAGGGCCTGAGGATGGAGCAAGCACCAACAGCCTCAGCCCTTCCAGCGCAGTTAAGCTTGGTCACACGTTGGCACCGGTAATGACCACCATCTGCTCAAGTCCGCGACCCAGCAGCCCTTCCCGCACACGGAAGTCTCCACGTGTCCACCAAATTGCCCGATGCTGGCAGAGGCCCGAAGGCACCAGATGAGCAAGAAAGCTGCCCAGCATGAGTCTATGGTCGAGTGCAAATGCACACACTTCAGGAGGCTGGGGAGCCGAGCAGCTCTGGTCTGGGGGCTGGGGGAGGGGGCCAGTCACACCTGGGACCGACCTGGTTTCTCCTCAAGTGGCCAGGCAGGTGAGTGTATCTGTCCAGAAGTGGGAAGGTCTTTGACTCTTCCTCCCTTTAACACAGTGTCCACTTATCAAAAGGCAGGTAGGTATTTGTTTAAAAAGTTGGTGGGAATCATAGAGAAAGTGTGGGCCTCGGGACATGATGTGAATCATTCAGAGAACAAAAGGCTTGTCCTAGTCAGCTCAGGCGGCCATAACAAAACACCAGAGGCTGGGGTGCTTAAACATCAGACGTTTACTTCTCATAGCTCTGGAGGCTGCAAGTCTAAGGTCAAGATGCTGGCAGATTCAGTTCCTGGTGAGAACTTTTCTCCTGGCTTGCAGATGGTGCCCAGAGAGAGAACTCTCATCTAAGGACACTAATCCCATCCTGGGGCCCCACCCTCGTGACCTCACCTAACCCTAATTCCCACCCAAAGGAGCATCTCCAAATCACTACATGGGGATTAGGGCTTCAACATGTGAATTTTGAGGGGGACACAAACATGCAGTCTATAACAAGGCTCATAATAAAATGGGGTAAATGAAGGTCAATGGATAGAAATCTATGGCCCATAAAGCCTTCCTGTGTCTGCCTAACTCCATTTGCTACACTCTGCCCAGTTCTTTAGGGCCCAGCCGTGTCGTCTGCTTCCTACCCTGGGGAAGAGCCAAACATGCAGCCACCCAGGGGCTCTCGAGTTTGCTCTGCCCTCTGCTCAGAGCCCGTCCCCCAGGGCTCTTCATAATCTACCCCCTGATTTCATGCCAGTCCTTGCTCAAATGTCACCTCCTCAAAGCAGCATTTCTTGCACATCCGTCTGACTGTTCACTCTCTTATTCCTGATACTCTTATTGTGCTTTAGTTTTCTTTAAAGTAACCCCCCCACCTAAACACAGGTATAGTGTCTGCAAGTTCATTGCCTTCAGGGCCAGGTCCCTATTGATCATTGCTGTGTCTACAGGGCCTTCAGAGTATCTGGCATGTGATAATTACTTAATATATGCTTGTGGAGAGAATTAATTCAAACTATAACGCTGGCCCCTCTCTCACAATGGGAAGTGAAAAGACAAAGGACCAGTTAACCCTGTTCCCTGTTTAGAACAGGGGATGCAAAGTCCTTGCATGGTCTGCATGCATCGATGCATTTGCGTAGCAGTTGTCATAAAAATATAATAAGGAACCTGCCCTTTTTTCTTAAAATGACTCCCAAACAGTGGCAATGATGACCCTCACACCACAAGGACAGCCAATACTTTGCAAGCCAAGCTAAGTGTTTTATGAACCTCTGCTCGCGTGGGCCACGTGACACTATGAGGTATTTACTAATATTATCCTGATTTTATAAACGTGAAACTAAAAGAGATCAAACAACTTCTCCAAGGTCACACAGCTAGTGGTCACGGGGCCAGGGATCCAACTCGTCTGTCTGACTCCAAAACCTGTGGTTTCTTCACCTGCCCTCATTAGAACAGATTCAGCCATACTTCTGGAAGCTCAAAGGATCTCCTGCATGAAATTGGCTGGTTTCCAGAATTTCTGCTTACAAGTCAACCAGTTAAAAATAAGCCCTTACAGCTTTAAAAAGGAAGGAGATTCTGACACCTGCTACAGCATGGATGAACCCTGAAGACATTATGAAATAACCAGTCACAAAAGGAGGAACACTGTGTGATCCCACATATATAAGGGACCAGCAGGAATCAAATTCACAGAGACAGAAAGTAGACGGTGGGGGCCAGGGGCTGGAGGAGGGGACGGGCAGGTAGTGTTTAATGGGACAGAGTTTCACTTTTGCAGGGTGAAAGAGCTCTGGCTTTGGATGGCGGGGATGCTTGCACAACGGCGTGACTGTACTTCTTGCCACAGAACTGTACATTTAAACATGGTTATAGTGGTACATTTTATGTTATGTATGTTTTACCACAATGAACTGTTTTTTTAAAAAAATGAGCACATACAGAAATATGGTTTGAAAAATTTACGATCCACCTGCCGATTCCACACGGCTCCCAGTGAAGCACAAGTTGTGTCCCTTGACAGTGAGAAGCAGTTGACGAGGGAGGAGACGGCATCTGTGAAATGCACGTGTTCGATCAGGTGCCCATCATCGCATGACAGACCCCTCGGAGCAGCCTAAACATCATGACCTCCTCTTCCTTTTGGAGACACAGGGACCTGTCCTAGTAACTATCCATCGAATAAAAACAATCAAATCGAATTAGCTATTTTTACGTTTTCTTGAAGGCTGGTCCTACCGAGGGAGAGGCAGTGCACAGATACTGAATCTTTTGGTTCTCGCTCTCTGTTTTCTAAGTTTCCTCCCTTCAGGTGCACAACGAATACTATCGTTAATTTTATTAATCGCATGAAAGGTCATTTTTCTGCTCATCCTTGGAAGACAACAAGGTGAAAGTATGAGGAGAAAGAAAAGGACAGAGTGAAGGGATCCTGCAGGAAAAGGATGAAAGGACCTTGCTGAGGGTGAGCAGAAGGTGGTCAGATGTGACCAGGGCCAGCATCAGCCTAAGCGGCCCTGCTGATTTGGTGAGTCTGGTCCTGTCTGGAGCAGCTCAGCCTGGGAGGCAGGGGAGGAGGTCTGTCACCACGTGTGGAACGCCCTGTAAGAAATCCATCTATAAATGCCTCCGCCTCACGTGTGCCCGACCTCCACATCCCACGGTCACCTAGCAACACCTTCACCTAACAGGATCCGCACCGTGGACCGCCAGCTGTTCACAGCCCTCTCCTTCCTCCTGTAATTACCCCCTTTCTAGGTTTAGCCATCTCCTTTGGCTTTTCTTTGGAAATTAAATTTGGACCACTTCAACTAAGGCATGAATAACAACTCCTTTTTCTTCCCAGGAAGTAATTTTTTAAAAAGCACCTTTGGACCTCCACAGTGTCTTGGCTCCATGGCCCAACAGGTAAATCAGCAGTGTCAGCACTGTCTCTGCCACCAGTCAGGGAAATGGGCTGGAAATCGGATGCATGACCACTGCCACACTCAGGTCAGGCCAGTGATCTCAGTGCCACAACCTGGGGGACGGCTGATGCGGGTGTGGTCCGTGGTGGGGAGCAGCCAGCGCTGGACAAGTTTCAGGAAGCTGCTCTCAGACTTCCCTGGTGGCGCAGTGGTTAAGAATCCACCTGCCAATGCAGGGGGCATGGGTTTGAGCCCTGGTCCGGGAAGATCCCACATGCCGTGGAGCAGCTAAGCCCATGCGCCACAACTACTGAGCCCACGTGCCACAACTACCAAAGCCCACGCACCTAAAGCCTGTGCTCCGCAACGAGAGAAGCCACCGCAAGGAGAAGCCCGCACACTGCAACAAAGGGTAGCCCCCGCTCGCTGCAACTAGAGAAAGTCCGTGTGCAGCAACGAAGACCCAACGCAGCCATAAATAAATAAATAATTTTTTAAAAAGGAATTTGTTCTCTATGATGACCTCACTCCCAATAAGACATCCTGTGGTCCCTTTTCAATCACCCAGGAAGACGGCTCTAATCGGCCTGCGTTATGCTTGCACACACGTCTATGGTGGGGGAGTGTCAGTTTTCAAAGTCCAGGTTACTTGAAATGATTCCTGCCTGAAGAACGTGATCCAACAACATAAAAGCAAACAGACGTCTCCACACGGGCTGACCCCGGGCCAGTCTCCAGTAAGAGGCTTTCTCTCTGACTCACCCCAAACCCTCCCTGACAGCTCTCCCTCCCGGGCACATGGGTTCTCATCTGGGCTGAAGCATCCGTCACTCTGGGGTGTGCTCGTCTTCCTCCCCTCGACATCCTGCCCCACACAATGTCCAGTTAAAGCCTGTCTTCCGGAAGAGCTCGATAAGCGCATCCCCACCGCAACTCAGCCAGGAGGGCCTGGCACCTCCGGCTTCTGGCAGGTCACATGCCTTCTCCGCGAACCACTGCGATTCACAGCAGAGGATGAACCTGCAACCAGCAGGGCCTCAGCTGGTCCGTGCGAGAGGTCTTGATTTGCAGATTTGTTTTGGCTCCTTTGTTTTTCTGTCACCCCTGCAGTCACGTGGTGTAGGTGTCTGCCCAGGTCCACACCTGGCTGTCTCCTCCCTGCCCTTCTTTAGGGACGGGAAACCTGTCCCTAAATCCCACTCAGGCCCCCTTCTCAGGGACCCCCGGAGGGAATGTGTCCACAGGGCCTCTTCTAACTCACAGGCCTGCCAATCCCGGATGCCAGGACAGCTTGTCCGCACCTCGGCCATCACAGGCCAGGACCATCAAATCCTCATCTGTTCCCACCTTCTCTTCAGAAGCCTGAGCCTACTCAGGAGAACCACCGTTCCCCAAACAGGATGAAACGATCTTTTTTCATTTCAGCATTTCATTGGAAGTTGAAAGAGGATTTCTTTTGTCAGACAGTTGAAACCTCCCCTGAATCGGGAGCAGACCTTTGGCTCCGACAAGCAGAAAATCTGAAAGTGTACAGGGAGAGCTTTGGCCCGCTCAGGTGAGCTCATTCAAGCTGCTTCATTATTCAAGTTTGAAAGACGCTTCGGTCCTTGGTGGGAGAAGAAACTACTTGTGCTGAAGTAATCAGATTTCTGCACTCAATTTCTTGAAGAACAACTTCTAGTGGGATGTGTTTACCAACATTAAGAATAGATGAAGCACTGTCAGAAAAATTCTGCCAGTATTTCATCTGGTTCTGAGGTAAGAGTACTTGAAAGAACTGATGTCTAATATTTCTGCAAAGAAACAGATGAGTTCTGAGTCACATGCAAAAGTTCAAATGCTTTGGCTAAAGTTGCTGCGCCAACATTTTTCAGAAGAGATGGGGGATACGGGAACAGGATATCACACAGATGCAGATGGACGAAGGGTTTGAATTCAGCTAAGGACTGTAATGTCATATGTCACCATCAAGACTTGACTGCTGGCTTTACTGTGTCACAAAAGCTGACCCAGCCTGAGACCCAGCAGAGAAAGCAATTATCCACCTGGGTTGATCTGACAAGCGTGAGAGCATCCTGCACTCCCCTCCAGCTCCCCACTGTAGCCCCCACCCGACAAAGAAAACAAAATCCCTCCCAAGAGCCCGCCCGTGTGTCCAAGATTGCTGGCATCTACCTTCAGGCATGCCACATTCAGACTGACTGCATGTACCTGCTTCATTATGAATACCCTACCTGGGTGGATGGATTGGATGATAGCAGTTGGGCACCTGGCTGTGTACTTGGGCATTTTCCAGAGGAGTTAGGGAGGCTGGGAGACACGGACTGTGAAGTGAGGCCAGAAAAGCCAGGCAGAGTGTAGAGTCTATGAGAAGCAGAGGAGCTCTGGAGGCCCAGGGCTGGGCTGAGAGCAGAGAGGCAGACGGGCAAACAGGAGGACCAGGGAAACATCAGCTCAGGACTTCCAGATGTTGCTGAGGGCTGACTCAAGTAACCACTGGCACAACATCAATGACAAAATTTAGCTACAAAAATGAAAAGAAAAAAAAAACACTCCGCCAATAGATTAATTTGTAGACTTAAGTGCCTGTGGAGCTTATCGATGTTGTATGGCGATGGGTCTTCTGTAAGGGGTTAATGGACCACCTGCACACCTTGGCTGGCCAGGTGTTCCCACTGCAGCCACTTATCAGAAGAGCATCACCTGGACCGCTGTGAAAACATACTTTGCTGAGCCCACACCCAGAGCTTCTGACACAGTAGATTGGGGACAGGACCCCCGAGAACTGGCTTTTCCGAGTTTCCCAGTGATGCTGATGCTGCTGGTCTGGGGACTGCACTTTGAAACCCACTGGTCCAGCTACTCATCACAGAGTCAGATGCAAGTCAGGCTGCTCCCGTGTCGGTCAGAACATACGAGAGAGTTTACCGACCTGGTGTCTGGTTTGGGCAAGGAGGTTACCGGAACTAATACAATGATCCAACAGCTTTCCAAATTCTTTTCACGTACCACAATATAAAATACACTTTACATGGCAGCCTAATTACATACACACACCATTGAAGTAAAGGTTTCAGGGGGCAATATTTACCCTTACTCCTGTTATGTCCTCTGAGGTTTTCTACTTTTTCCTTCTTCTACTCAATTTCATTAAAAGAAAATGCTGAACATGCTCCTCTTTGACTTTCTTTTAAATGGAATGCTAGCAATAATTGGGGGGAAAAAGTCAAGAAAACAAAACTACATCATAAAAATAGACTTGTAGCTTTTAGATTCAATGAGAAATTAATATTTAAGAAGCACATAAGCATGCAACAGCCGTTGGTACTGATTTTTACAAGTTCATGGCTTTTCAAATTGTTAGAAGCAATGAAATTAGAAATGCCAGGACTATGAATGCAGAAATAATTTGTCAGAGTCAATTGAGAAAGCCTGACTAGCAGACTTGAAAAACGAAAGGAAGGAATTTTCCAACTTGGTAAATTACGCACTCCCACGTTACACTAACAACGGACACAATGTTTTTTCTTTCCATCATGCTGTGGCTCAATGTTATGGCAATGAAGACTGAGTGACAGTGGAGCCTTGGCTGACGCTGGGATCATGCGACATGCTGGGTCCCCTTTCAGGAAGGAGCCCAGGTCCCTGTCCACCTCTGTCACTGTCAGTCACCTTGGCAGTAACCCTGGGAAATCGCTGCTGGGCTCCATGATGTGATTCGGCATGTTCTTATCTCTCAGTTACTTCCATGGACCTAGGGAAACCTTTTCCTCTCAAGTGATGAGTCCTCCCCAGGAAAGGAAGAGCCCTCTCTTGTAACAGGACAGTATTGATAACACCCGACCTCCTATTACACAGAAGCATGTCTCAAAGGCAAAATAATAAAACCAGCAAGTTTTCCACTCATGCCCACACTCCTTCTAGTCAATCTGACAATCTCATCAGACAACTCTGTTACTAAAGACAGTTCTTAGACACTTTTAAGGTTCCACAGGGGGTAAATTATACTAAGACTTGGCAAAACTGCGTACCTTGATGATTAGGAAGTAATACCTGCCTTCAGTTTTTTCAATTTTGTTTTTTTTTACCTTTTTAATTATTTTTAGTAGGTTCTGCCCATCCAATTCCTCAACCTCATACTCATGAAACCTACTGATTTAAAAAATTCTATATATGAAGATATATGTATATGTATAGCTGATTCATTTTGTTATAAAGCAGAAACTAACACACCATTGTAAAGCAATTATACTCCAATAACGATGTTAAAAAAATAAATAAATAATAAAAATAAAACACCTGTATGCAGAAAACTATAAGACACTGAGGAAAGAAATTAAAGACGATACAAACAGATGGAAAGATGATACTAACAGATGGAGAGATATACCATGTTCTTAGATTGGAAGAATCAATATTGTGACAATGACTACACTACCCAAAGCAATCTACAGATTCAATGCAATCCCTATCAAATTACCAATGACATTTTTTACGGTACTGGAACAAATCATCTCAAAATTTGCATGGAGACACAAAAGACCCCAAATAGCCAAAGCAGTCTTGAGGGGAAAAAACGGAGCTGGAGGAATCAGACTCCCTGACTTCAGACTATACTACAAAGCTACAGTAATCAAGACAGTATGGTACTGGCACAAAAAGAGAAACATAGATCAATGGAACAAGATAGAAAGCTCAGAGATACACCCATGCACCTATGGTCAACTAATCTATGACAAAGGAGGCAAGGATATACAATGGAGAAAAGACAGTATCTTCAATACGTGGTGCTGGGAAAACTAGACAGCTACATGTAAAAGAATGAAATTAGAACACTCCCCAACACCATACACAAAAATAAACTCAAAATGGATTCGAGACCTAAATGTAAGACCAGACACTATAAAACTCTTAGAGGAAAACATAGGAAGAACACTGTTTGGCATACATCACAGCAAGATCTTTTTTGATCCACCTCCTAGAGAAATGGAAATAAAAACAAAAATAAACAAATGGGACCTAGTGAAACTTCAAAGCTTTTGCACAGCAAAGGAAACCATAAACAAGACATAAAGACAACCCTCAGAATGGGAGAAAATATTCACAAATGAATCAACGGACAAAGGATTAATCTCCAAAATATATAAACAGCTCATGCAGCTCAATATTAAAGAAACAAACAACCCAATCCAAAAATGGGCAGAAGACCTAAATAGACGTTTCTCCAAAGAAGACATACAGATGGCCAAGAAGCACATGGAAAGCTGCTCAACATCACTAATTGTTAGAGAAATGCAAATCAAAACTACAGTGAGGTATCACCTCACGCCAGTTAGAATGGGCATCATCACAAAATCTACAAACAGCAAATGCTGGAGAGCGTGTGGAGAAAAGGGAACCCTCTTGCACTGTTGGTGGGAATGTAAATTCATACAGCCAATATGGAGAATAGTATGGAGGTTCCTTAAAAAACTAAAAATAGAATTACCTTAAGACCCAGCAATCCCACTACTGGGCATATACCCAGAGAAAACCATAGTTCAAAAAGACACATGCACCCCAATGTTCATTGCAGCACTATTTACAATAGCCAGGTCATGGAAGCAACCTAAATGCCCATAGACAGACAAATGGATAAAGAAGATGTGGTACATATATACAATGGAATATTACTCAGCCATAAAATGGAACGAAACTGAGTCATGTGTTGAGACGTGGATGGATCTAGAGACTGTCATACAGAGTGAAGTAAGTCAGAAAGAGAAAAACAAATATCATATATTAATGCATGTATGTGGAACCTAGAAAAGTGGTACAGATGAACCGGTTTGCAGGGCAGAAGTTGAGACATATATGTAGAGAACAAACATATGGACACCAAGGTGGGGAAACCGGGGTGGGGTGGGGATAGTGGTGTGTTGAATTGGGCGATTGGGATTGACATGTATACACTGATGTGTATAAAACTGATGACTAATCGGAACCTGCAGTATAAAAAAACAAAAAGCAAAACAAAACAAAAAAACAACGAATACTAAACTTTCTTTGTTATTTGTATGGAAATATGTTAATATAAATGTTTCAGACATTACATGAAATTTCTAAAAATCTTATATATTCTGGTATAATGTTATAAGTCATAATTCTAGTTATTACTTTAAAATGTATATCTCAGAAATAACTAAATTTCCTTGTCAATTGCATTATTATGAAGTTTCATCAAATCTTTAACCATGGTCATTTTTAAGTCTTTTGTCATTTACAGACAGTTCTGGGTGTACTCTGATGCTTTTGCAAAAATGTTCCTATAAAAGTGTTTCATCTTCAAGGAATTCATGGAAAAGACTGACAAGTACAGGTTTCTGGTAACTGACTATACTGCTGAACTGAATGAATAAGCATTTTCAGAACTCTAATGGAAAACTGATGAACTCATAAAAGTGCTAACAAAAGATCAAGATGAAAAAAACAATTAATTACATGGGACTGAATGAACTGATGAGGATGATTATAATTTTTGTGACTTCCTGTTTGAATAATAAAAAAAAAATCCCACAAGGACTCAGAGGCAAAAAACATACGAATCAATTTTCACTGCAAAGTAAAGGAGATGTTACAGTGGAGGATTCCTGGGCTGAATGTCAATATTATGACATAGTGTGAGTGTGTTTCGTGTTTGGTAATTGCAGTCATTGGTGCTTTTGTTGTGGCCATCCATTTACAATGCTTGGTGTCAGTTTATTTATCTCTTGTAAAAATAAAATACAGTGTGTGTGTGTGAGTTGTGGAAAAAAAAATTCTGATGAGGTCCTTCACCCTCATCAGACAAATACATATGATATCGCTTATATGTGGAATCTAAAAAAAATAATGGTACAAATGAACTTGTACACAAAAGAGAAACAGACCCACAGACATAGAAAACAAACTTACGGTTACCAGAGTGGGGAAAGGGATAAATTAGGAGTTTGGGATTAACATATACACACTACTATATATAAAATAAACAAAAAGGACCTACTGTATAGCACAGGGAACTATACTCAATATTTTGTAATAACCTATAAGGGAAAAGAATCTGAAAAAAATAGATACACATGCACGTATAACTAAATCACTATGCTGTACACCTGAAACTAACACAACATTGTAAACCAACTGTACTTTAATAAAAAAAATTCTGGTGAGGTCGTTCCCACTAAGACAGTGGCTCCCATCTTGGCTGCATAGTAAATTCACCTGGGGGAGTTTATGAATGACCAGCGCACGAATCCTGCCCCAGATCAACCGAATGCCAATCTCTGACGATGGGAACCGGCACCTGCATTTCTCAAGGCTCTTTCCATGATTTTACCGTGTATGCAAAGTTAACAACCATCGCTCTGTCCACGATGTAATCCCCGCCCCCTGGTGGAAGAGATTCTAACAAAAAAGTGAAGGTGCAGAGTCAACCTCCAGTTGTAGGAGTTTTCCCATCAGGAAAGAGAAGGCAGAGGTATATGGCTAGAGCTACAGAGAATCCTTTCCAGCATTCCCCAATCCTGTTCATTTGCACAGCTGGGTCATTAGATGGCCAACAGCTCTTGCCCACCTTGCACTTCTCCACTCTCTTCCTCCTTGGTGGTCCCCTCGGTGGGGACACAGTCACGCCGTAGCTGCACCACCATTCTCCTCCTGTCTCAGCAGCATTGCTCAGAGCCAGGCTCCGGTTCAGCGCCTGTCCTGTCACAGCCCCAGGTGCTGGAACAGGGTCTGTGACACCTGCCGGGGGCCCAGCAGTGCAGGCTCCCCCGGAAGACCGAGAAAAGGCTCTCACTTCAAGAGGGGCAGTGAGATGAACAGTGGGCCCGGGCCCAGTAATTAGGGGATCTGTGTTGTGAATTCTACGTGAGTCGGAGACTCCGAGTGTAAGTGGGCCACGCTCTGCTCCTGTTTGATTTGCACCGCACAGTTATATACGCTTGCATTCTGTAAGACCCAGTTACACACAAAGGGGATTTATCTCCCCAGAAAATACGACACAGTAGAGGGCTCCCTCGGGGTTCTTTGCTTCTTAGCTTCCGTCAAACGCACGTGGGTCACACTTTACCCTGTGAACTTTACATTCTCTGCTAAATCTATGAGTCATGATTCCCTTCTCTCTTTTTTTTTGCCATGCCATGCGGTATGCGGGATCTTAGTTCCCCGACCAGGGGTCAAACCCCCGCCCCCCTACAGTGGAAGCACGGAATCCTAACCACTGGACCACCAGGGAAGTCCCACGATCCCGTTCTTTAACATGGGCTCTGGTTCTACAAAGTTTATTTTTGCTTTTTTCCTATTTTCCTTCTGCGGGGCAGCCTGACTGTCTAACTTGGTACAATCCAATAATGCTCTGGCATTGGCATGCCCTCTAATTCCTTGTCGCTGGGCGGGAGTCCATGGTGTCACTAGTTCCTGGATTAACCCATTTCTTGAAAGGATGGTGAGTCAGGCTGCTTTTTCCCAGGCTGACACTGTGCCGAGTGGACTGTCCGGTCACTTAGCCCAGGCAAAGCAGCGGTTTGGGACTGCAAACCCAGTGTAACTCATTGACAGACATCCCTGTTTCCGTCTTTGCAATGCACAAGCGTGGGGCTCCTGAGTGAGGACCCCATACTGGGGTGAAAATGTAATAGACGAAGGCCTGTCCTGTCACCTCATCCATCCTTTCAGAAGCAGGGAATGGCCGCTGACCTTCCGCTGCGACCACACTCGGGGGAAGGAGGAAAGGAGGTCCGTGGAGGAGGCTTCCAGAATGCACTCTCCCGCCCACACACTGCCTGGCGGGTGTCAAGCAGCTTTATGGAGTACAGACCACGAATTTCAGATCTTGTTTCTCTTGTGCTCATAGATAAATTGGGTAACTAAAGAAAGAATGCGATGATGCTGGGCTGGCAGGTCAGTGTCTAGACTTAAGCTGAATTACCGTTTCTCCACATGGGCATAAATGTGTCCTGTGCCCTCAGTGTGTCTCTGCCTATGTGGCCCCGTCCCTAAGAAACTGACAGAGAGAAAGACCAAATATGGAGATGGGGACATCATAAACGTGAGTAGGGTGAATTTCAAGTTTTGCTCTGGGTCACTGTTTTTTGTAATGGTTTAACACAATAAACTTTGCTGAAAGTTTATACGTCTGACTAGACTGATTAGTTTGTACTTACTGGTTATGTTTATACTTAGCCTTTAAGGTAAGAAGGTGACACTGAAGCAAGAACAGGCGCCTGAGGAACCCCCAGACCACTCATTTCCCAAGCAACGGGGTTAGCTGATACAGCATCTTCCCTTTTTGCCCAAACTCCCTGCTTGCCGGCTGTTAAAGCAGGGTTTTTTTTAAAACAAGTAAATAGCTATTAATTAATAACATTTAAAAATATTAAAATCAAGCAGATAAAATGATTAAAAGAAGGCACAACATAGCCACAATTTAAAATATGTAATGAGCAGACTGAAATAAACATGATAATTTATAGAAAGTCAATGGTAAAACCAGGTTAAACAAAAATAAGAGTTGCATGTTAGCTAAAGAAAATGGTCAAAAGTTAAAGTGAAAGTGTCTATATGAGTGAATTCGGCTAAAATGTCATCTTAGAAATAGACGGTTATTTTAAGAACAAACAAATAAGCTAGCAGTTGTCAATATACAGACCACAGGTTCACGGGCGCATGCTCAAACAGGGATGGTCAATCCAGGGGGCCACAGACAAGGGCTGCTCCCCTTCCCCGCCCTGGAGACTCCCAAGCCTGCCACTTAGAGGACAGGGAACTCTACTCGATACATTGTAATGGCCTATTTGGGAAAAGATTCTAAAAAAGAAAAGAGTGGATATATGTATATGTATATAACTGATTCACTTTTGCTGCACACCTGAAACTAACACAACATTGTAAATCAACTGTACCCCAATAAAAATTAAAAAGAAAAACACGTAAAGTAGAAACCTGTGACTCTTCTTGAACACTGAGTGTGTTTCCTAACAATTGTCTTTCTTCTTAACCTAAACGATGTGCAAGAGGCTAACGGGAGCCCAGAGTATGAGCTCACCGTTCCCCCTCAGGAGGGTTGGGTGCTGGGGCCGGCTGCTATGGCCTTCGGCCAGGCTTCTCAAACTCGGCCGCGTGACAGAACCACCTGGAGAGCTCTGAGAACCCTCGACGCTGAGGGCTCACCCCAGAGCAGTGTCGGGGGAGGAGGACCCAGACCTCAGTCTTCTGAAAGCTCCCTGGGGACCCGGATGTGCAGCCATGTCTGGGCATCCTGGCCCAAGGCTGTGGTCTCTAACACGTGCATGCGAACCATCTGGGGCCTCGGAGACAGGCAGCGCTAACCAGGGGTCAGTCTGCCTTCGGAAGGGGCTCCAATTACTGCTGCTGCTGCTGCTGAGCGGGCTGCCCTCTGACAAGCCAGACCTCCACTGTGGTGGCTTTGACCCTGGTGCCTGGGTAGAGTGGCACTGGCTCAGGGCGTCCTGTCCACGCCTTCTGTAAGAAGGAGTCAAAACTCTATCCTTCGGGAGGCAGTAGCACCTTCTTCTCATCTAATACCAAATAACCTCAGGGTTTTCCTGGTGCAGGAAGCACCCCTGCCCCAGGGCTCCTGCGAGGTGCTGCCTGGCTTCTTCCTGAGCTGAGCCTCAGATGCTGTTTGGAAGTCTGGCAGCCCACGTCTCCCAAATTGAGATCGGTTTGCTTGGGACCAGCTAATATGTCAGTTCTTCCCACTGAGGCAAGAACGGACAATGTTGAGTCAGTTTACCTGCTTTGCAAAGGTCATCACAGCACCTCCGTGTCTCTGCTGTCCAGCCTCTTTGACCATAGTTGTAGGACCCTCTGTGGACCCAATGGCTTCTAGGTTTTCAGGGCTCCCCACCGAATAACATGCTGCTGAGGGTGACCCTACGCTCCAGAGGTGGGGCAGTGACTGTGGAGGACAGCAAGGCGGGGAACCCTGGAGACGAACTGGGTTCAAAACCCAACACTGCAGGACAGGGCGAGTTACCTAATGCCTCTCACTGAGTTTTCTCATCTGTGATGCAGGATTAATAACAGCATCTACTTCACATGACATGTGTGTGAATTCAGTGAGTGAATACACGTAAGCACACGTCTGGGACCTGCCACATAATGGTCAATTAATCAGCAATAATTTAACACTAGCTAATTGAGCAAATAATTAATATAATATTATTACTTTGAGTTAATTAAGCAGAATGTCTCACGATGGGGCCCCTATGAAGCATGCCGTCAGCTTGGACTCCAGGTGTTTTGTTTTGTTCTGTTTTGTTTTGCTATCAAGTACTCTCACGATCTCTCTGCTCAGGTGTTCTCCAAATTGCTTTCTTTTTTTAACCGACATGAAAGATTACATTTATCCCTGGTAGATTTTACCTTGCTGATTTTGATTTCCGTCCCATATGCACGTTGTAACACAAACAAGTCAACGTGGTTTCATAATGTCCTTACAAACACAGGCAAGAAGAAACCTAAAAAGCCCTTTCAGCTCACCCTGACCTTCAGGGTGAGCCATTCCAGAAACAGTGAGGAACAAATACAAGTCATGCGGTGTCTTGAAGCACACAGCACGGCAGTGCACTGGACTCAGCTGGTTATTATTAAAACTACATATTAGATCCTCAATGGCAACTTGCATCCCATCAGATAACGCTGGACTAGAGGCACAGTCAGAGGTTCTCAATCAGCCGCCAGCCCATGTGTCCAGCATCCCATACACACGAATTCTCATCATGCTCAGTAAGGGTTCCACACACAACAGAAGGCAGACCCAGCCCAGGTCATCAGTGATGGATTCCCAGTGGGAGAGGCCAATAATTATACTGCTTCCTGTTATCTTGAAGCTCCATGCCAACTCCCTAGTTATTTATGTCCTATAATTTAATTTTTCTGGAATACAGTCATAAATCATGCAGGCTGGTCACTTAGCAAACAGCTCACTGTATGCCTGGCGAACTTTAAACAAGGCAATCATTCTGTACTGTGCTTTCAGCTTCTTTTTATAGAGCTGAACCAAGTGACATGTCACGTAAAGACTTCTGCTGCAAAGCACTGAATCCAGGCGTTTTCAGAGGAATCAACACTTTTGCCTGCGATGTTCTATTCAGGTCCATTTTAGGTTACTTTTCTGGTCTTAAGAGTCTCTGTCTTTGAAAGATCATCTTATACTGGTTTTGGGCAGCTGGTCGCAGAAATAGAGAAACCCTGGGCCTGAAATTGGTGATGTGAAAAGAAGAAACAAAGGGAAGTCACTTAGGATCTTGCATCAAAGTCTGGAGACTTGAGAGACGAACGGGGCGTGGAATTAGGGGTCTGGAGATGCCCTCAGTTCCCCGAGAATCCCATGGTTAGCGGCCCCTGGAAAGCTCCCTATCCAGGGCACCCAGATAAGATTTCAAGAATAAGTAAGTTAACACACTACACTGTTCCAACTGCTAAACGGCACCTTGAAATCAGACTCACGCCAGCTTCAATTCGTAAAGAAATAGGAAAAAAGAGGACCATTACTGGTATAGGAAAATGAGCCAGCAAGTGTCCCACGTCCAAATCTCCCATGTCAAAGCCAGGCGACGTTCAGAAAACAAAAAAATGTCCTCTGCGCGGAGGCCTTCTGTATCCAGCCGCTATGTCATTTCCACCTGCCCATGGAAAACCCTCCTACCCTCTGCACCTCCCTGCAGCTTTCCAGACATTCTAGGTTCAAGGCCAACACTTAGAAGGTTTCCTTGATTAATCAGAACGTTTAGCTGCCATGGCACTTTAGCGCCTATTGTTTTGGGTTACATCTGGGCGGACTCATTCATCAAGGTGGGCATGCAGGCTGTGAAGTCAGATTCCCCAGGGTCAGACCTGCGTTCCACCACCTACTAGTTACTAGTTAATATCTCTAGGTTACCCTTCTGTAAGACAGTTCCTAAAAATAAGCGTTCAGTAAACGGTGCCTGCCATTATTATGATCAATAACCAAAGTAGTAGAGTCTATGTAAGAGAAGTTTTTTTATTGATTTCAAGAACTAGTCCATGGTTGTAAGAATGTGGGGTGTAAACATGCAGAATGTAAATATGTCCTTGGTAATGAATTCCACGCAGGAAAAGGCACTATTTGTACAATGTTTTATTCATCTGAGTCTATCACGATTATTTTAGGAAACTTTTAGGAAACCATTTTTAGGAAACTTTCTTTGAATTTCTCCCAGACTACCTCTCAAGAATGCCCGTGTTTGAGGAAAGTTCAGTTTATACCTATATACTTCAAGTATTTATCTATTCATGAATTCATTCATTCCCTCAACAAACACTTTGGAGGCTTACTTTCCAGGCACTGTTCTAGGTGCTTGAAATACCTCAGACGAAACAGGCAACAGAAAAGGACAAAACTCCCTGCTCTTAGGAGCTTGTGGGTCAGAGAGGGGGACAGACAGTGCACAACACAATCAAATGGAAGTCAGGGAGGGCTCTGAAGATTGAGGGGGGGCGGAGGGGGCGGAGGAAGGCAGGACACAGTAGTGAGTCCTCGCCCCACGTGGCTTCCCCCATCTGCCATCTCACTAGGCTGAGAGCCCTCAGGGCACCAACAATGGCCTTCCTCTGCGTCTCCAGCACTGAGTGCAGTGCCAACGGCCTCAGCAAACAGGACGTGGTAACTGGACGAACGCCGGTTAAGGCTGACACTGTCTATGCCATGCGCTGAGGTGAACCCTCCAAAACCCAGCACCGCTGCAGGGCTCGTCCAGGGAAGCACCAGCGTTCCCGTCTGCCACCCTCCCTGCCCCCCTGCTGTGTAGTCCACGGTCAAGTGGGGAGCACACTTCCTGAGTTCACTGGCTACCAAAGGTCTTTCTGCTCAAAAATATAGTTTCTGGAACTGTAGCATCAATACTTCAGTAAGTCAAACACACTGTAATGTAAGTGTGGCCTTATGTGGAGGCAAAGAATAGCCAAAGTCAGCGTCATTCTTCACCGAGTCCCAGGCACCCGCCCGGCACATCCGGTCCCACTCTGGTGCCGCCCCTCTGCCCCCGCCCTCACTCCCGCTCCGTCGGCCTCTTTCACTTGTCTTCGTCGTTTCCTGGCTTTCCTTGCTATGTGCCTCGTGTAACATGCATGCCCATTGTTTCACACACACGTGCACGCGCGCGCACGCACACACACGGTGTTGGTTTACAAACTGAGACGGTGAGAAGAATATGCACATTCCGGGATAAAACTTACTGAAGATTCAGTCGAGTCCTAAGAACTGTGTCAGGTCTTCAGAATTCACGGGACCCCTGCAAGGTCCTGATCCCTGGAGGCATCCAGGGCCCCTTCCCTTTATCACGTGGCCCAGGCTGCCCGGCTCACCTAACCAGCCAGCTTTTACACCTCACACTGCAAAGAGAGCGGAATTGACTTGCAAACATTTACTGTTTGTGGCAAAGGAAGTTAAGGGAAAAGGGGTGACATGGTCCAGACTGATTATCACTAGAAGTCAAGGTCCATCATCTATATCGAGGTGTTCATCTGAGGGACACCACTGACATAAGAGTAACAAGGAGAATGTGTGAAGAAAGCGTCCGTTCTAAAGGTGCTTTGGTAATTCCAATCCCCCCAACCATTCTTTGAAAATTGAACACTTTCAAATCACGTAATGAAAATCCTGATCCGGTAACAGTTCTCCTGCTACAAGTTGCCCAAGCCTGAATTAATTACAGAGAAAAGGAGTTTATTTTCTGCCATTTTCAAGAGAGGATATAAAAAGGCAACATTTATTGACCTCACGTAAGCCTTCGATGCAATTAGCAGCGATTTGGCTAGAATAAAACTGCATGCAATTGACCTTAGTTCATTAGTTTGAAGATTATTTTACAAATGGAGAGCAAAGTGCTGTGATTTAACAGATGAACTAGGATAGCTGATTAAATGAAACTTACTTCAATTCTGACAAACTTGGATGATTTTCTAAAGATAATGCATTAATGAAAGAGGCACTGTGCTTGTTTGGTATAAGATCAAAGAGAATTAATGTGGTTTTTTAATTTTAATTTTAGATGAATTTCTTTTTACTTTAACCTCGTGCTTTACATATTAAGGTCAGATATTCATTGTTCACTGTTCATTTAAAATATATCATATGAGGATGGTACAATGCAATATTAGGATTCTTTCATTTTAACAATGATTTTTCCATTAAATGATAGGTTTGAAAGAAACTTTTGTCCAATAGACTTTTATTTTTTAAATTTTTAAAATACAAGGTAATACTGTCTAGATGGTGAAACCTGGAGCTTCATGGAATTTAGCTGCTAAAATAGTAGCATCAAATTTCAACAAAATTTGCTGATCACCTTACAATTTTTAACTCTTTATGTTTTTTCTTATTTTATTCTTTTTGTTCTTTATTTTATGCACTCTCAATTTTACATTAATTCAACGAAAATTGAAACGAGTACGACTCTATGGTTCTTCTCCCCTCCCAAGTCCTCCACCTGCCTTTTGCCTGTAGAAAAATTTTAGCCAAAGAATAAGTTTAATTAGAGAAGTGAGAAAATGCAGAAGCAAAGGAAAAGCAGACGAACAGGACAAAATAACAATAGTTGAGTCATTAAACAAAGTCAAGGACCTTCGGTTCCTCCTCAAGGGCTGTAGATAATATTCTGAGCCATGTCCTGGGAGCTGTTTTGTAGATACTGAAAGCCCCACCAGGCAGAAGAAGTTAACTACATGATGACCAGCGTATAGCCATGACTTAAGCTGCCACAATCCCAATAACGGGCCTCAAGGAAATGGGAACAAACTGACCCTGGAACTGAAGATTAATTGAACTTAACACAATCAAGATGATGCTGATTAGACCATGACATGACCAACTGCAAGATGACTGTCAGAGCTGCCTGGGCTGTTTCTGCGTGTAGCCCCCTCCCTCCCTCTGTACACCCCTGAAACTCCCCTATCAAAGTTCTCGCTCCCGGGGGCTTCCCTGGTGGCGCAGTGGTTGAGAGTCCGCCTGCCGATGCAGGGGACACGGGTTCGTGCCCCGGTCCGGGAAGATCCCACATGCCGCGGAGCGGCTGGGCCCGTGAGCCATGGCCGCTGAGCCTGCGCGTCCGGAGTCTGTGCTCCGCAACGGGAGAGGCCACAACAGGGAGAGGCCCGCGTACCGCAAAAAAAAAAAAAAAAAAAAAAAAAAAAGCTCTCGCTCCCTGATCAACTGGGGGGAGTTGGCCTTTGGACATGAGTCCACGCTCCTGCCATTGCCAGCCTCTGAAATAAAGCAAACTTTGTTTTCCACCAACCTTGCCTCTCGAGTATTGGCTTTTGAGCAGCAAGCAGCCAGACCCCACTTCTGGTAACAAATGACCTTTAGGAAGATGACATGCAGCACAGAAACACTGTAGGAATATGTGCGTATCTGATGTAAGAGGATGTTATGTGTTTTAAAAATTGTAATTTACAAGATGATTGAGATACCCATGGAATCTAGTTACATTTAACTTCTTAGATTTAGCTAAAATGGTGTGACCATTGAAGAACTGGTTTAATAAGTTATCTTTTTTTGATATTGAGGAGCTCAATATCAAACAAACAAACAATCCAGTTAAAAAATGGGCAGGAGACCTAAATAGACATTTCACCAAGGAAGGCATACAGATGGCCAAGAGGCACATGAAAAGATTCTCAACATCACTAATTATTAGAGAAATGCAAATCAATACTACAATGAGATATCACCTCACGCTGGTCAGAATGGCCATTATCAAAAAATCTCTGAACAATAAATGCTGGAGAGGGTGTGGAGAAAAGGGAACCCTCCTGCACTGTTGGTGGGAATGTAAATTGATACAGCCACCATGGAGAACAGTATGGAGGTTCCTTAAAAAACTAAAAATAGAACTACCATATGACCCAGCAATCCCACTACTGGGCACATACCCTGAGAAAACCATAATTCAAAAAGAGTCTCGTACCACAATGTTCATTGCAGCTCTATTTATAGTAGCCAGGACATGGAAGCAACCGAAGTGTCCATCGACAGATGAATGGATAAAGAAGATGTGGCACATATATACAATGGAATATTACTCAGCCGTGAAAAGAAACGAAACTAAGTTATTTGTAGTGAGGTGGATGGACCTAGAGTCTGTCACACAGAGTGAAGTAAGTCAGAAAGAGAAAAATACCGTATGCTAACGCATATATATGGAATCTAACAGCAACAACAAAAATGGTACTGATGAACCTAGTTGTAGGGCAGGAATAAAGATGTAGACATAGAGAATGGACTTGAGGACATGGGGTGGGAGAGTGAAGCTGGGGCGAAGTGAGAGTAGCATCGACATATATACACTACCGAATGTAAAATAGTTGGCTAGTGGGAAGCAGCCGCATAGCACAGGGAGATCAGCTCGGTGCTTTGCGATGACCTAGAGGGGTGGGATACGGAGGGTGGGAGGGAGGCTCAAGAGGAAGGGGATATGGGGACATATGTATGCATATGGCTGATTCACTTTGGTGTACAACAGAAACTAACACAGTATTGTGAAGCACTTGTACTCCAATAAAGATCTATTAAAAATAAATAAATAAAATACTTGATAATAACTATAAATGGAGTATAACCTTTAAAAATTATGAATCACTATTGTACACCAGTAACTTATACAATATTGTACATCAACTATGCTTCAATAAAAATAAAGAAAAAGAAAAAAAAATAAGTTATCACTTTTATAGTAACCAGAAAAGACTAAAGTTCCTTCACAAATCATCAGTCAACAAGCAGTGAAACATTTATTTGGTCAATATTCAGGTAAGCACTGTGAGGATAAGAAATAAAAAGTCCAAAATGTTTTCTTACCATAAGGAAAATTAAGATTACAAAACCGTAGAAAAAAAATCATTGTTTTAAATGAGGACTAAGAAATGCAAAATCAATATAAAATTAGTCTTATTTGTATTCCCATTTTACTAATATAAACAAATAGAAAGTGAGTATAATAGAAATGAAATAGAAAAAATAGAAAAGAATAAATGGATTTATATTAGATCAACAAGCCCCAAATACTTAGGAATCAATCTCATAAAAGTGTGCAAGACCTCGACACAGAACACTTGAAGATGTTATTAAGAGAAATTAAAGGTCTAAATAAACAGAGGGGTATATCACGTTCATGGTTTGGAAATTTTCATATTGTAAGTATGTAAATTCTCATCAATTTCATCTTCTATAGATTGAAAGCAATCTCAACCCCAAATCCCGACTGCTGTGTGTGTGTGTGCCCATCTGCACATGCCCATGTGTGTAATTTGACAAGTTGATTCTAAAATTTTTATGAAAATGTAAAGGGCAAAGAATAGTAAAGACAATCTAGTAAAGACAATCTCGATATCTGAAGCACAACCATCAGTTAACCAGACTTATTGAAAGGTACAGTAACTTAAACAATGTGATTTCAGTCTAAGGATACACAAATAAACCGAGAGAACAGATTGTCCAGAAATAGATCCACATGTCACCTAATTTTTAGTAAAGGTGTAATAGCTTTACTATGGAGAAAGGATGGTGTTCTTACAAAGTGGTGATGAAGTAATTCAATATCCACATGGAAATAATGAACTCTGACCCCTACCTCACACCACGTTCAAAAATACATTGTGGAGCAATCATAGACTTTAAGTGTTGAAGGTAAAATAATAAAGCTTCTAGACGATAACAAAGGAAAACATTTCACGTCCTTGAACAGGGCAAAAATTTCATTAGATGATAACAAAAGGAATACATGAAACAAAACGCAAAGATGAACAAATCAGGCTTCACTAAAAATTTAAAATACTGCTTTTCAAAAGACACTATTGTGAAAATCACTGTGTCAGAAGGCAAGCTACGAACAGACAGAGGATATCTGTCATAATCCATGTGATGGTCTCATATCCAGAATATATAAATAGCTTTTACAAATCAACAAGTGGGGGGGGGGAGTCAGGTAACCCAATGTAATAAAAAATAGACCAAAAAACTTGAATTGGCACTTAAGGAAAGCTATCCAGAATGGACTACAAGCACGTGAAAAGGTGCTCGAGCTCATCAGCCATCAGAGAAATGGAAATTAAAATGAAAATGAGATCCCATCACACACCCACAGATATGTCAGAAACAACTATGACTACAACCTAGCACAGCCTGAGCCATTCCGAGGGTTGGCGAGGAGAGATGGTGGTCTCTGCACTGCTGATGGGAGTATAAATTAGAAGGTCTACTGCGGAAAACGCTGGCAGAATCATACCTATAGTTTGCAATCCTCGGTATGAACGCACGCATTCACGCACTGAAATAACATGCGATGACCACTGTGCAGAAGAGCCAAGTCAGGGAACAACATGCGTGTCCGTGAACAGAAGAAGGAGTAAAGTGGTGCTGTGTTCATACAATGAAATACTTTACAGAAATGCAAGCGGGGACTTCAGCTGTGGCCCAGAGGACCCTCTTGGACACGATTTGGAGCAAATTAAATGTGGTGCAAAAGAATACGTGTTACACGATTGCATTCACATCAAGTTCAAAAGCAAGAAAAACAAAAGGATCGTGAGAGGTGTCAGAATGGTGTTTGGCTGTGGGAGGACCCTGATTTAGGGATATTCCAGGGAGGAGATGGGCAGGGGGTGCTGGGAAGGGGCACCTTGGGATTAGGAGGGAAAGTTCATAAGCCACTGCAGTGGCCCAGGGTGAGCAGTGTCTGGATGGGGGTGAGCACAGTGCTGTGGATGAAACATCACAGGGCTGCGGTATTAAATGGCAAAGTGCACATAAAACACCTACAGTGCCTGTCACGTGACACAGTCAAGAAATGTCAGCTATTATTATTATCATTATTCTTATTATACTGATGAGAACTGTGGAAATGGAAAGGAAATGCCAACTACAGATTGGCCCTTGCCATCTGCCTCTACAAGGATTAAATCATGAACTGTTGCAGCTGTTGACCTTCAACACCCCCTGAAAGGAGCTCAGGGTGGAGAGCAGGAAGGAGGCCCTCTGTGCTCTGGGAAAAGCTGGCAGAACAGGTCTTTAGATAGTTAGATATTCTCAGGAGAAGATTTTATGAGCCCAATTCTTGCATCGCCTCGTATCCAGAAAAACACTAAAACCATTAACAGAGACATCTGCTCCTCGTGACGAGCAGCCACCTTCTGCCAAAGTGTGTGTTTGACGGCACGTACCCCCCGCCTTCACTAAACTCACACCTATACTGACCTCCCAATGCCTCTCTGGAGCAGTTTCTCAGGGCTATCTGAGAGCCTGTCTCCCGGGCTATAGTCCTCATTTTGCCCCAAATAAAACTTAACTGACAAGTCTCACGTTGTGCATTTTTTTCAGTCGATAAAAAGAACAACCTGGGAAGAGGTTCTGATAGAAGAGCGGACGTTCTGAGTGACTGGATATGGAAGATGGTTGGGGTGTTGGCAGCCAGGACAAGTGGGGGAGGAAACTTCCACAGATATGAACTCGGCAGTTGGTTTGCTCCTGCTTTAGTGATTCCGCCGAGCCAGGGCTGGTGCAGAGGACACACGACCGTGACTCATTTCTAATCTCCTGTGTCCCCGCAGTGCTGGACACAGGGCTAAGGCTTAATAAATACATGATGAGTGAGATAATCCCCATCCCCTTGGACACTAGCGGGCAGAATAGAATGTGAAGGAAAACTTGACAATAGAATTTATTTTCTTAAAAAGTGTTCTCTTTGGGAAAGCCTTGCAACAGAAGTATATCATGTTTGCTCTCTGAACCCCAGAGATTTGCCTGTTATTTTCATATAAAGCTGGCCGTCCTCCAGCTTAATTTTAACTGCAGGCTTCCTGCCCCTAAATCAGTGTGAGGTCAGAGATGGCCTCCGTTTGCAGATTTATTGTATTTGCAGCAGAGAACCATCGCTTATTTGACGAGAGCTCAATTCTAATAGGTTAGATGTCTGGTGTGTTTTCGTCTTTACATTAAAGACCCTGTAATCAGGGCTCATTACAAGGCCTGGCCACTTTGCCAAAAGAAACGCAGAGGGACAAGTTTAAAACTCCCCCATCGCCCAGTTGTCACGGAGAATTCCCAGATCATTTTAGAATCCTGGGCTGCACCCTCCTGATGCGGGAGATAAACTCAGCGTGCTCACCCCTCCACACGCCCTGCGCTTCCCGGAGGGGCGTTATTCTGCCTCTTGATTCACTGGTACACCTACCTGAATGCAGGCGTATCTTTCCTTCCACAGCAATTCAAAAATTTCATCAAAAATCTAGTCCAAACTCTCGTTACAAGAAGAGCAATGCAGGTCAACCAGAAAGAAAAAGGAAACTTTACTAAAAGTTTCACCAAATATACTATTAGGCTAATCCGCTCCTGTTTTCTTTAAACAGTGCTTCTCAAGGTGTATCCAGCCCACCCGGGATCGTGTTAAAATGCTTCATTGCAGCTCTATTGACAACAGCCCGGAGATGGAAACAACCTAAGTGCCCATCATCGGATGAATGGGTAAAGAAGATGTGGCCCATATATACAATGGAATATTACTCAGCCACAAAAAGAAACGAAATTGAGCTATTTGTAATGAGGTGGATAGACCTAGAGTCCGTCATACGGAGTGAAGTAAGTCAGAAAGAGAGAGACAAATACCGTATGCTAACACATATATATGGAATTTAAAAAAAAATGTCATGAAAAACCTAGGGGTGAAACAGGAATAAAGACAGACTTACTAGAGAATGGACTTGAGGCTATGGGGAGGGGGAAGGGTAAACGGTGACAAAGCGATAAAGAGGCATGGACATATATACACTACCAAAAGTAAGGTAGTTAGCTAGTGGGAAGCAGCCGCATAGCACAGGGAGATCAGCTCGGTGCTTTGTGACCGCCTGGAGGGGTGGGATAGGGAGGGTGGGAGGGAGGGAGACGCAAGCGGGAAGAGATATGGGAATATATGTATACACATAACTGATTCATTTTGTTGTGAAGCTGAAACTAACATACAATTGTAAAGCAATTATACTCCAATAAAGATGTTAAAAAAAATAAAAATAAAAATAAAGCTACAAAAAAAAAAAATGCAGATCCTGATTCAGTAGGTTGGAGCAGGGGGAAGGGGCTGAGAGTCTGCAGGTCTGAGGTTCCCTGGACTGATGCTCCTGGCCCAGGGAGCAGGGCGAAGGGCACACATCCAGCACCTCTGTCGGGGCGTCGTGTTGCTGACAGATCTGTGTAGTTTCTACTTCTAAGGAGGAAATCAGTGGAGGCAGAAGGAGGCTGTTCAGTCCTCTGGTTCTTGAAACACAAACAAACAAACAAAAGCACCGCGGGTAGTTAAATCCCTTCATCAGCCCATAAACATGCAGATTTTTAAGGACAAACGAAGGAAGCTCTCAGAAGCTGCTCTGTAAATGTTTATTTCTCCTCCGATTGAGGTCCGACGGTCAGACTCTGAGGGCAGCTCCGAGGGGCCAGTGGGCAGCGCGTCCGCCAGGGGTGACCGGGGAGCAGGTGGGGTCAGCAGGCGCACCATGTGCTGATGTGTCACTGACACTCCCTGCGTCCAGCAGGCGTGGCCCACACCACATGGGACTGGGGCCCCCTGCCAGGCCCCAGGTGAGGCGAGGGGCCACCCAGCATCCTCTGTGCCCGAGACAACGGTGCTCAGCGTTAGCAGAGACGGGGCACCCTGTGGGAAAGCAAACTCCGAATCTGTAGTCTCACTGGCTTCAAATCCCAACACTGCCACTTAACCTCTGTGTGGGGCAAGTGAGCTTAACTTTCCCATCCTTCCTGTGGCCCCACTCATGTGGTCACCCCACAGGCTGGCTGAGCACAGGCCCAGGGCTCACCTGCCCAGACACTGCTCCTGTCCTGGGGCAGGCAGGTCCCTCCAGGTGCAGCAGGGGGCTGGCCCGGGAGGGGGAGGGCTGATCTCCTGCTCCTCTGATCTCCTGCTATCAGCAGGATCTGCTGATGAACATTCATACCCAGGTGCTGATCTACAGCGGTTTCTCCTGGAGGCCAGGTCTCCCCAGAGGAGAGAGGGTGGCAATGAACCCCACCTCTCCGTGATAGCACTTGCTAATAACTTTAATCCCCCTCCTAAATGCAGGGCCAGCCCCGGAGCAGACTTCCCCAGTGAGGGTCCTGGGAGTGAGAGCAGAGAGGGCCGTGGAGATGCAGATGTGGGAAGGGGGTCCCCCTCCTGCAGGGCCTCAGCTACCTGATCCCACTGCCGACTACCAACCGGCAGCTGCCAAGCTCCCTCCACAAGGACTAAGCCACAAGCCGCTGTGACCCCTGCCCTTCCGCACCCCCCGAAAGGAGCTCAGGGGGGAGAGCAGGAAGGAGGCCCTCTGCGCTCTGGGAAAACCCGGCAGCACAGGCCTTCAGATAGTTAGATATTCTCAGGAGAAGATTTTATAAGCCCAATTCTTGCATCTCCTCGTATCTAGAAAAGCACTAAAATCATTACTAACTCTTCGGAGCAGTTTCTCAGAGCTATCTGAAATGCTGTCTCCCGAGCTATAGCCCTCATTTTGCCCCCAGTGAAAGTTAACTCACAACTCTCACGCTGTGCATCTTTTCCTTCAGTTGACATCACCCTCTGCAGCCAGACACGCACCAGGTCGCGCCTGCTCAGGCCTGGCCCCCTGAACTGAAGAGCACCGACCCCCACTCTGAATGACTGCGGAAGCCTGCTCTGTATTCACTGCGGGGAATCACCAGGGTCTCCTCTGGAGCCCTGGTTGCTAGTTTCGTCACAGGGTTCATCCGTTTGCGTCACACTTTACCTTCTACTTGCCCGCCAGGCCTGCCGAGGGCAGAGATGACGGCTCGCTCACCCTGGCATCCTTAGCACAGTATTTTTATTTCTGGCAAGTATTCAGTACCCGCTTGTCAAGTGGAAATGAACGCAGCTCTTGCCAGTTTCCTGACTCCAAGGTCTGTCCCCGTAAAAAATCCATAAGTAAGTCTTTAAACATTTTTTTTTACTCTCCTTCAGGGTAAATGGCCGAAATTCTAATTCTGACCTTTCCTCATGCACATGTTTTTCTCAGCACTTGTGTTGTGAGGGAGGCCCCTTAGCAGAGGCCTCCGAAGCGTTAAAGCCTTGTAAGGTATCATTCCAACGGGCACTCTGGCTGTAACCCACACGGCTGGAAGTCGCACATGCTGAACATATTATGAGAAGTTTACTATTTCCTAAAATCTGTATCTTTCACAACAATCTCCTGGGGACAAACACAATTCCGTTTTTACTACGGCACTGGCAATTCACGGCTCAGCATACTAAGCCCTTACAAGGCAAGCGTGGCCTTGAATCGAGGGTTTGTGGATTTAACCGAAAACTTCAACAGCGCTTTCCTTGACCTCAAAGAAGGAGCAAACATAAAACCCACAAGTCATCCCCTTGCTTGTGGCCTGGGCTTCACGGCATGTTTTCCAGATGCTTCCACTGATTGTTCTCAGCCTCTCTGTTCTCGAATCCTCTGCCGACTTAGAGGACAGTATTAATGAGGTATGTCCTCTTGCACTGGATACCTGATCAAAACAACTAACACCCGTAACACCGTGGAGACAGGCTGGGACCTGGGATCCTTGGCTGCAGTGCCTGCACCTGGACACACGTCTCCTCCAGCAGCGAGATAAAAAGAACCCACAAGGGACTAAAAAGAACTGTGTGCATGCGCAGTTGGGCCAAATTATGGACAACAAGATAAAGACCAAAAGACCCAACTGCCATTTCTGAAGAGCTGGGAGCAAAAGCGGGGCACTGCGCATGCACTCTGCACACAGCACCACCCAGGGGCGGGCAGACCATCTAAGCCACGCCTCTGGCGCGACCCCTGGACACACCCCTCCCCTCACCCGATGTAAGGAACCAGCTTGCCCCCCACCTCGGCGAGACAGCAAGGGAACCTGTTACTTGATCTCCCTCCCCCCTGCTACAGCAGGAGCCCCGATAAAGCTTTGCCTGAATTTCTTGTCTGGCCTCTAGTCAATTTCTACTGATTAAGGAGGCCAAGAAGCCTGGTCGGTAACACCATAACCTAACTATCATTCACGAGACGATGACATTTTCCTAAAATCCTGAAAAACTACGGCAGAGAACAGGTCACCTGTGCTGTCAATGGCATCCTAAGTACTAGCTGTATCTGCTAACTTTATCATAATCCCTTTACTCTGGGCAACCATAGGGCCATCCAGTCCAGTGGCAAAATAAACAAGAGAGAGGAAATGACCGCTGAACTCCTAGAGAAGAGAAAAGGGAGCTGACTGGGCCACAGGCAAAGGGGAATGCTTCCAGAAACGGCTATTGCAATCTTGAACAAATCATTAAGAATCTCTCTCCTCTTCAAATCTCCCCTCCACAATTTTTTAGAAATATCGTCAGAAGTAGTTATTCTGCAGAACGTCCAATTATGCCAGACAATTCTGCATCAGAGAAGAGTGAGGATAACGAAATGAAGAGGTCCTGGCACCAAAGTCTTCGTGAAAGGAGGGCTCTGTGCAAGCCTCTTTCATCGTCTACATTCCGTGAGTCTAAAATGATTTTTCATTTGCTTTGGGTTCGTTTCGATGATACTATCCTTTAAGTAATTGGCTATTTCACCACTTATATTCTGCTTTCATCATAGAGGATGTTCGGTGAGGATGAAAATAATATTAGAAATCTCAGGCCTAGGAAGGAGCGTTTCATTTCTTGAGGACTTTGATTAAAACCTGCAGTGCTTTTTAAAAGTAATACTTTAGTCCAATTATTTATACGCATAGAACTGAACTATTGGGGGGTCTGCCATTTAAATAAGGAAAACCTCTAGTTCGAGAACAGCATCCCATGACTTTCCGATCACTTTAAAAAATTAATATGAACTTTTTTCGCTTTCAGCAGCTCACAAAGGAAGATGATTTCATTACATGGCTTCGGGTGTGTTACATACGCCTCCTGTTTAAAGAACCTCTGCCAGGAGAACTCGGAGGCAACAGAACATGTGGGTGAGAATTAAGAGATACCTCCTCTGCCTTGGGCTATAATTACTGCACGGTTCTTCAAACCCTAAAAAGGCAACACCCCCAAATACCATGCCTAACAAAGAGCAAGTGATACTGAAGCTCTCAAAGGAACCTCAGAGGCTATCAGAGCCGATTTGCTGCAGGGGCTTAGCTATACCTATACGTGTCCAGGACCCGGCCAGGATTTATTGGCTGGGGTGATTCACCCACAAGTTGGCTCTCCTCTGGCTGACAACTGAAGGTCGAGCCAGTGGGAAAAAAAAGAAAACAATTTCGTCATCAACACCCTATTCTGCTGCTAACAGACACTTCTCTATCAGGCTCATAATCTACAAGCCATTGTTAGTAAAATGCCTGTTCTCCTGTGGTTCTCTGTTTGGCAACATTTGAATGGGACAAAATAAAAATGGTAATTTATTTCTAGCAATGTTCCTGTAGAAGAGGAGATGAGCATATTTACATGTATACAGAGGAAACACCAAAACACTAATTAAGTAAATTTCGTTTTCCCTTTAATCAGACTTCCAGGTAATTAGCTGTCAGAGAAGATAAATTACAGTTTATTCCATTTTTAGACCATGCTTTGGTCAAATAAAGATTATGCTTTAATGGCCAGATTTAGTTGCTAATTTTTCATGCCAATGAAAGGATCTGCAAATATTATCACTGGACTCTTTTAATGTTCTGAAAACTAATTTCTGCCTAAAACATCACTCTTTAAACAAACAGTCTTATCCAGGACTAGGGATTATCTGTTGGATCTTTTTGATTTCATACACAACGATTAAGATTTTTTAAACCCCAGATCACAAGTTTATTGTCTCTGTGAATATGTCCTCAACCCAAGTCAAGTCTGGAAGGATAACGTTAAATAAGTCCTCTGTTCTCCATGACTTGAACAGGAGGTGTAATTCAAATCCATTGGGTTTGGTCGAAGGCAACAATCTGACAGGGAGTAACGTTACAAGGGTTCCTATATGTATAAATGATGCATATGGTGGTTTAAATGGGCTTTGCTTAACTGAAGGTGCTTCTTGCATTATCTCTGTATCAATCTCAAGAAGAGCTACAGGGAAGGAGAAATGAGTGGAAAACATTTTACTGGAGGTGAAAGTTCAGAGATTACTAGATTTTCAGTTACTGGAAACCCAGAGTCGATATTGAATATGCCGTTGCTTTAATGTATGCCCAACACACATGTTGTTTTGCGTTAAAAGAAAAACGACCACAAGGCACAGTGGTACATTTAAAGCCTTACTAGCGACATTGCCGCAAACCTGAGTGTGAAATCAGTGCTCCGAACAGGGTGATTCATGACAAAGCGGCTGAGTTGTAACGTCACTCAGGGCCCCTCAGGACACAGGGGGTTCCCCATTAGAAGTGAGTGAGAAGGACACCCACACAGTAGGTTTGACATACTTGAACAGTCCTTTTTTTGGTCTTCACTCAGTGTGTGAAGACGCAATTTCCTTTGTCCTGGGAATCTGAGTCGATGTCTGGGAAGGAGTGAGGTATGCTTCCCTTGCAAATAATTTCACCTTTAGGAAATTCAGAGGAGCTGGCAAATAGGATGTGATTGGAATCCCAATTCTCAAGTGCAGTGCACCTTCCATTGTATTGGACAGTGGGGAGGAAGGCTTTTATCTCTCTGAGAAGACGTCCTTGGTGGCAGACAATGGAAAGCGGCTCTGCTCGCTCCTTGATCAGAATATTTCTATCACAAGCAAAAAGTATGTCTACTTTAAGGGCTTAATTTCCAAAGGAGACAAACAGCTCATACAACTCAATATCAGGAAAACAAACTCAACCAAAAAATGGGCAGAAAATCTAAATAATGTCTAATTTTTTCTGCCAATGTCTTCTTTGGAGAACATCACAAATTATTAGAGAAATGCAAATCAAAAGTACAATGAGGTACCACCTCTCACGGGTCAGAATGGCCATCATTAAAAAAGTCTACAAATAATAAATGCTGGAGAGGGTGTGGAGAAAAGGGAACCCTCCTACACTGTTGGAGGGAATGTAAACTGGTGCAGCCACTATGGAGGTTCCTTAAAAAACTGAAAACAGTGTTACCATACGATCCAGCAATCCCACTCCTGGGCATATATCTGGAGAAAACCATAATTCAAAAAGATACATGCATCCCAGTGTTCATAGCAGCACTATTTATTGATACAATAGCCAGGTCATAGAAGCAACCTAAACGTCCATCAACAGATGAATGGATAAAGAAGATGTGGTGCATATATACAATGGAATATTATTCAGCCATAAAAAAGAATGAAATAATGCCATTTGCAGCAACATGGATGGACCTAGAGATTATCATAGTAAGTGAAGTAAGTCAGAGAAAGACAAATATCATATGATATCGCTTATTTGTAGAATCTAAAAAAATGATACTTACATGAACCTATTTACAAAGCAGAAACAGACTCACAGACATAGAAAACAATCTTATGGCTACCAAAGGGGAAAGGGGGGGGAGGGATAAATTAAGAGTTTGGGATTAACAGATACACACTACTATATATAAAAAAACAGATAACCAAGAAGGACCTACTGTATAGCACAGGGAACTATATTCAATATCTTGTAATAACCTATAACAGAAAAGAATCTGAAAAAGATATAAATAACCCTGACTCACTTCGCTGTACACCAGAAACTAACACAACGTAGTAAATCAAGTATACTGCAACAAAAATTTTTTTCGAAAGAAGTATGTCTATTTTAACTCACAGAAATGATATTGAGAAGGTACTCTGCATACAAAAAAATGACGTATAGAAAGAGGGGCAGTAGAACTTGTCCAGAGCATCCTTTCTCTCTCAGCAGTTAGAAGCCATAGGAAAAGGGAGCAGAGGCAGGACACATGACCCCTGACTGACCGACTGATGGCGTTCCGTGGATGCACGCTGCAGGGTCCACACGGGTCGGAAGGGACAGCTGGTGACAAGAAACACCTCCGTGGGGAAGAAGAGAGCACAGCAAAGCCCAAGCAGGTGGGGAAATGGCAACGACTCCCGGGAGATGTGTGGGGAAATGCAGCCGTATCAGCGCAACTCAAGTGACATAATCCAAAACGTACCATTTGCCCAGTGGCTACTTCACAGATTTCTCAGTTACGTTTCTGTAGGTGCCAAGTATTAAACACTTGAACCATAGTCTCCACTTTAGTCCCTACAATAGCCCTTTGGGGTTATTATTCACCTTTTACAAATGAGGACAAGGTGACCCAGAGGCACTGATAACCAGCTAGAGGTGAGGAGCTACCGAGTCACGAAGGTGGGTTTGACCTCAGATCGTTCTTATGTGGCCCCGAGCCCTTTATCCATATTCCATGCTGGTCTAGCTGGCAGCAGGACTCATTTCAAAACCTTCCACTCATAGGAGGTTAACCTGAGGCACTTACAAACTACATGTGTTATTGAGAGAAAGCAGATCAAAGGTGGGCGTTAGAACACTGACGTGGGGACGAGCTTGAGAAGACAATTGTGGGCATGGGGTTTGCCAAGGAAGCCGCCTTAATATGAAGAAGAGAAGAAGAAGAGAAGATGGGTCCAAGGACAGAGAAGCGGCCCTCCCACCCGCTTCCATCAGTCTTATCTCCTCCCGTGCCGTGTTGCTTTTAGAAAGACGTTAGAAAAGTGAAGCTGAGTGACTTATTTATCAAACCTTTCCCCACGGGGGCAGGAGAGAAGAGCCTCACAGGTACAGTGGTGTGACTTCAGACCTGAGGCTGAGTCCAGGGCTGGTTGCGACCTGCATTGTCTCAAGATCAAGACACCATGAGCTGCCGATTTCAGGGCCGAGGACGGAAGACGCCTGTGCTTGGAGACACAGAGCCCTCGTTTGGAACGTGGCTCCACTACTTACCAGCTACGCTCCCTTGGGGAATGTGCATCCTCCGACTGCCACTACCAAGTGCATGGTGTTGTAGTGATCTAACGAAGCGATGACACACGGCCTTGCACTCAGGCAATACTGAAGCAGTAGCTCTCTTCCTCTTTTCAGGGCATTCAAACCTGTATCATTTTAACAACTGACATTCCCTTTGCTCGATGCAAATATACCTTAAGTCACTTTCAGGGATGCCCCACAATCCAGCTGGGTCTCCGTTAGCAGCAGGGTGAGTTTTGAACACTCCAAGCAAAACCCCTCCGATATGTCCATTCGATGCCCTCCGCCCCATTCCTGTCTATCCTATTAGAAGCACATCGATCATTTCAACGCCCAGCTTACCCTGAGGCTCCGACAGGGATTAGTTTGCCATTGCCGCACCAGTAACATCACTAGAGTCTACTGCCCTCAACGTTTAAGAAGTGGGTGTTAATTCTGCTGTCAGCTGGGTCTCCCACGTGGAAGGAAAGAAGTGGTCTAATTCATTTATGTCTCCCTTAAATCAAAATGGTCACCACGTGGTTTCTGACTGAAAGGTACAGAGGCCGTCAGGTGTTCACATCCATTTCTGGATAAGCAACATTGACTGTTCTGTCCACTCCCAGGTGGACTAGTTTGCCTCCAGGAAAACAGTGCTTAGTGTGATGAATCTTTGAGCTACTCCCAAAGCCCCTCCTGCGAGGGGCCTACGCCAAGGGTCAGGGCCCACTTCGTCCCCACCTCAGTACAGACACGGGGAAGCTTCCGGAAGCCACTCTGATGTTGCTCTTGCATCCTGGTTACTCTGCAAAGGGCAGAGCCTGGAGAACAGGTGGGCCAGACAGAGCCCACGGGCTCCATGCCCTCCTTCCTGGTCCCCCGAATGTGCGGAGCCTCAGCTCCGCCCTCCATCCAGTCACATCCCGGCCCCCGGCTCTAACCTTGGTCACATCCCCCGCTTCGGCATCACAGGCCTCGTGTGGTCATGGACTCAGCTGCCACCCACTCCACACCTTCTCTTCATACCGTCCACACGCTTCAGATCACCTGGGGTTGCCAACCCGACCTGCCCATCAGACTCTGCAGGCCAGTCCTCGGGCCCTGGTGCCTGACCGACAGCCTCGCCATTCTCCACCTGAAGAATCCCACCTCCACCCATCCCAGCTGTGATGTCTCTTCTTCATCAGTTTTAACGATTAGCCAACAATTAACGATATGTTTCTAGAGGATAACAAGAAAAGAACTACCGAGGATTCAGGTTCCGAGATGATTCCAACCCCAAAGGACCCAAGCACTGTCTCCAGTTCATACCCCTAATGTAGGGCAGCAGCCCCCACTGTCCATGCAACACCCCTGGTATCGTGTCCATGCAACACCCCTGGTAAGTGCCGTGCCCTGCACTGAAATGTTTTCTATAACCAGTTCTAAAGTTACTGCCCTTTTAATTAAAAAATTGTTCTCATATATCTACAACATAGGAGAAGGCAACTGAGGAATAGCTAGTCACTTTGGCAAGACCTAAGATGCCCGGAATATGGACACGCATGCAATTACATGTCATCAAGGGGAAAAAGTTAAACATACACACCTCAAGACCAAACATAAGGGACAAGAAATGGAATATGAAACAGGACGTTTTGCTACTTCAAAGGGATAATGCTGCTTCCAGGAAACAATAAAGGTCTCACGTCTGTCCTTTTTTATTTGGCAGAAGGTAAGAAGGCAAGAAGTGAATCCTGACCCTGGGGCGAGTGGTTTCTTTCTATTCTGCATGCCTCTGGCTTTTTTCATCAGATCTTCGACAGAGAGAATGTTAGAAAGGCACCTACAATCGTGGGTTTCATTTCTAAAAACTGAAGGAATGGAAACCCAAAATGATCCATTTCCCCAAGGCCTATCTAATCACTCCCTCTTTCTGGACCACAGCCACCTGCAAGGTGAGAGGACGGAGCCAGGGAACATCCTCTCAACTCACGTGGGCGTCCTGCCTCAAAAGGAAAGCTGTATAGACTGGCCGCTACCTGTAACACCTTCACTGTTTAATCCCATCATTTAAAAACTCTATTTGACATATTTCATAAACGTGTTTCTGTGTGTTTTCTAAATGCCAAAAGGGAGACGGAGTCACTTGTTACTCTTAGATTGAATGATATTTAAGCGTGATATATTACTCGTAACGAAATCGCTTAAAACTCTGGTGTCTACACTAACAGCCGTAAATTCATTCATTAGAGAATGCTATCTACATGTTTATGCAACAAGAAATTGAAAGAAGTCCAAATATCAGAAGGAAAGGAGGCCCCAAGGAAAGTGTTCTTTGAAAAATTATACACATACCCTCAGCCAGCAAGAGCAGAGCCACATCCCCACAGTGGAGACGGGCTTTGCAGTCAGATTTCAGGTCCATGTCCGCCACCTCAAACAAGAACATAAACTGCTTAAGCATCATGTTTCTCAGTGGTGACGTGGGTATACTAATAATGACGCAGACGAATCTTGTATTAATTGAGATAATACAGGTAGAATACTTTGTGAGCTAACTAGCACCTACTGTGTGATAAATACATGTCAGCCCTTGCTGCTATGACCAATACTTCTCCATTCAATACCTAGAAAAGTAAAGGAAATATTTTTTAAAAACACAGGTTTAAACAAAGAGATCATGTGACCTGCGGTCTGGGTCTCCAATTTTTAAAAACACAAGAAAATATACTGAATTAAAGTCAGAGGGATAAATTATTCACCACAGCCCGTGAACCAGGAAACCTGGATGAAGGTCAAGAGAACTGAGGACATTTCTGCAAGCTGGCTCTGTGACAGCACGTCAAAAGCTGGGAAAAGGAGAGAATGGAAGAGACCAAACGGGCATTTGTGGGCTGAGCTGGCAGAGAAGTGTTTTGGGGATTCTTGATCTATTTCATTGTTAAACTGCTCACTCATTACAATCGTTCACAGAATATAAATCGCATCAGTGATTACAGACTATCAGTTGTTGTCCTGTCAAGGCATTAAGACTTTCTTGAAACTCTGTGTCTAAAACCGATTAATGAAATATTCACATTTACAGCAACATGGATGGACCTACAGATGATCATACTAAGTGAAGAAAGTCAGACAGAGACAACTATCAGATGATATCACTTATACATGGAATCTAAAAAATTGTGCAAATGAACTTACTTACAAAACGGAAACAGACTCACACACATAGAAAACAAACGTATGGTTACCAAAGGGAAAAGGGGGGGAGGAATAAATTAGGAGATTGGGGTTAACAGACACAAGTTACTATGTATAAAATAGATAAACAACAAGGACCTACTGTATAGCACAGGGAACTATATTCAATATCCTATAATAATCTATAATGGAAAAGAACCTGAAAAAATATGTATATAAAAATATATTAAAAGAATGTATATATATAACTGAATTGCTGTGCTGCACACCTAAAACTAACACCTGGTAAATCAATTATACTTCAATAAAAAAATAAAAAAATAAATTTTAAAAATAAATAAAATCTATAGTGCCTCCTCTTATAAGTGTCAGACCTAGCATTTGATCTTCGTGTATCAATCCTGATCAACTAAGATGGCTCTAAATTAACTCGATGTTGTGCTTATAACGGTCAACAAATTGCTGACCACCTAACAGTAGGGCAGATGTAACGGGTGCATTCCAAGGAATTTAAAACATTCCTTCTTTGTACAAAAGACTGGCTAGTTCTATTGTACTTTACCAGATGCGCATTTCCTAATCTACCACAGTGAAGAATACACACAGAGAATGGTGTGTCAAAGCAACCATTCATTGGACGGGGACTGAATTTTAGACGATCTATTCATATTAATTGCTCGACAAATTATTGCTGAATTCAAAGGGACTGTTATGTAGAACATGCCCAACGACTGCAAGAAGCTTCTTGGGAACTTGTAGGAAGTGAGGTTTTTCTATCCTGTGGGCTCCTTATGAAAAGCCACTTAGGAAACCTCAGTTCCACCAAGAGAGCTGCAAAGCGCCCTCCCCGCTGGACGGGCAGCCGGCCATCAGCTCTCCCCCACTCCACATCCCCAGTAACCAAACTACTGCATTAAAAATAAACCAGCCTGAACCGCCGCTCTACTGCCCTGTGACCCCGTCGTCTGTGTTGCTCTGCCCTCCTTCCTTTCCCTGTAAATTCCGAATGAGTAGCATTTTCAGTGCATAACACGTGCCACTAACACCTCTCAAAGAAGAAAAAGCAGCAGAATGTTGGATGCAATCACTTTCTTACACAGCCTACGCACGCGTATTACGTTGGCAGTGACCGCCAAGGACCGACCCCGCAGTCCAACAAGTAAGCACTTTATCTAAAAGGAAACAAATCACCTGGCCTGTTCACATCCAGTTTGGGGCAAGTTTAGAAATCTGGAGTTTAAATAACAACTTTGGAGGTTTAATAACCTCGAGGAGACATGCTGGTACCAGCCCTTCGCTGCAACAGTTCGGCCAGGCTCAGGAAGAAAGAGAAATGGATGGATGCTGAAACGGAGGAGGGCAGGGCTATGCCACTGCAGGAAAAGAGGACCCCAACGTTTGCTTTCAGATCAGGTTCAGAAGAAGAAAGAAAACAAGGCAAGCGGGAGAGAGGGCGACGCACAGCCTTAGTGAGTGTGAAAGAGGACATTGTGTCGTGCACAGTGGTTTCAGGGGATTCAATGGGTGTCTGTTCCTTAAAGGGCGCAGACATTTGGAAAGACGGGATGCTGATGCAGGAGTACCACAGCCCCACTTTCTGATGCTAAAGGAAGAAGTAACGCGATGAATCCAAGCACACTCACTCAAAAAGGTGTCCTTAAACAGACATCAGCACTGACCCTGAGTTAAACACCCTGACTCTCATAGTTAATCGGTTCTTCTTACTCCTTTTCTTTTCTTGCTTTTGACTTGAACCTTTCAGATACTGTAAGGGTCGGCCATTTTCAGTTCACTGTGTATGTTCAGACGTTAAATTTCTCAGAATCAGGGCTTTTCTGAGTTCATTTCTTTTTTTCTTGATGCTTTACAAAACTCTGTTATCCCACAGATATTTGTCTTCATAAGAAGCCTCTCAGAACACAGCATCCTTCACACGTTCAAAAAAGGCCTTTCGGGGACTTCCCTGGTGGTCCATTGGCTAAGACCCCGCACTCCCAATGCAGGGGGCCCGGGTTCGATCCCTGGTCAGGGAAATAGATTCCACACGCTGCAACTAAAGAGTCTGCATGCTGCAACTAAAAGATCCCGCATGCCACAACTAAGACCCGGTGCAGCCAAATAAATAAATAAATAAAATATTTTAAAAAAAAAAAAAAAGGAAAGAGAAAAAGGCCTTTCGGGTAAATATCAGAGGGGTTCCGGGGCATCCAGACACTCAGAAGCAGGCTTCTCAGGCCAGATCGAGAGTCCGGTTTGGGACGACAGTTCCATCAGAATAAAACTATATAAACTATGCTTCTAGAGCCCTTTGAAAACAAATGGAAGCGGCTTCTAACTTTGTCATCCACCTTCCTCTGTGACATCCTGGCAAACAATCTCATCTTCTGAAGGAAACGATCTGAAACCAGGGTAAAAATAAGCAAAATGCCACATGGAAAATATCTGCCAGAAGGCAAGACAAATACGTGCTTGGTTAGAAATGTCAAGAGGGAGCCGCCCAGACTCGCCCACCGCGGCCAGCCCGACACCCGGGGTCCAGCACACAGAGGTCGGTGTTCGGTGTGGCACCATCTCAGGGGCACCAGACCAGAGTCCCCAAACAGCAAATCCTTCCAGGGCTCCTAAAGAGCGTCCCTACAGCTGGTGCTTCGCGGTCCCCCCGTCTCCTTCCTCCCTGGGCATATCACCTTTGTCGCCTCTGACACGCAAGTGACTTTCTCCATCTTTTACCTCTGGGGGGTGGCTTTACTGGATCGCTTCCTGAGCACAGGGCTTGAGGAGACCTGCCTGGGAAGAAATCTGGCAGGTCCTGGGTATCTGCCTGGGTGGGAGGTAAGGGAGGGCACCCCTGAGCCCTATGAAGGCTCAGGAATGCTGGGCTCCTTCGGACCCCAACCTAGTTCATCATTAGCCACTGAGCCTGGCAGGGGTGTGTCTGCTGTATGGACAGCGCCCTGCCAATGAGTCTAGATTTTAGAAGATGTTTTCTGAAAGCTCAGATCCTGGACATATGCCATTATCATTCAAGAATTGACCTTTTTTTTCTCTTTTTACAATAGTGAAAACTACTCCATGGTTTGACATGAAAACTTCTGGGCTTATTTTAACTTTACATTTGCAAAGAGAAAAAGGAATTCTTTGGGAGAGGATGGAGGAACTGACGTTCAGACATGGGAACATACAGGAGACGGTAGAACGAGGGACTCAGCCACCCAGCTTGACGTCACTTGCAGCCCACTTTTCCTCCTCTGCCCCTGCAAGAGTTCACGTAGGGTCAACTTTGAAATGAGGAGAACTGATGAACTATATATCAGGAGTGATTTAACTTCCCATACCTGGGATATTTCGAAAAGAGATCTGAGGCACTCTGACACTTAAACGCTTCTTCTTTCCTACCTCAGCTCCTCCGGCCCCCAATCCGCAGTTAACACCGTCAGGTACCCACTGGGAACTCCCAGCCTTCCGATGCCCCTTCTGGCTGGTGGGCTGGTGGCTTCCCCAGCAGAGGAAGCTACAAAGCGCCCATCGGCTCAAGTGGGCAGAGCATGTCTGGCCCTCCGTGGGGTGGTCCTGCCCTCATGCATCCACGCTACCTGCCTCCTGTGGCTTTCTGCATCTTTAGTCACGGACCTCCCCACATCCTTCCCATCTATCAGAATCCTACAAGGGCTCTCAGATGCCACGCTCCGCTGACTCATCTGGCCCACGAGGCTGATCTTGGTATGTCAGTGAGAGATGCTGATCTGGAGCGTGGGAAGAGGAGTTGGCAATCTCACCCTCATCAGGAAGACGGCACAGTTCCACGATCTGGGCTATGCCACAGGCATCCAAGTACAAAGCAGGGACTGAGACCACGAGCCTCTCCAGCTGAGGATCCTGCGGTTAGCTTGAGTCACGTACACATTGGAATTAACTACACCCTCTATCTTGAATTGTATTCCAAAGCGTGGGGTGGGTGCTACGTTCAACAGCCCTTGGAGGTCCCTGTCGCCCACACAAGCCTGTGTTCAGTGGGCAGCACGACTCCAACGCCGAGCTTGCCTGGACTGTCAGCGTCCTCTCTGCCAGGAGCAGAGTGTCCTCAGCCTCCTCCTGCTTCCTGGGCGGCCCTGGAACTTGTCACTTTCCCACTCTCCCCACGCTTGTCACCAAAGCAACAAAGACAAGAGCCCTTCAGGCAGAACTGAAAAGGCATCCAGTCCCAGCTGTGCCATTTTGTCATCTTAGACCAGACACTGCACATCCTCCAGATGCAATTCCTACTCCTATCAGGGCTGGGATACAGGTCATTCTGAGTTCCTATACTACTGCAGAATTTTATAACGTTAGCTCTATTTTATTTGGACACACAGGTATGGGTTCTCCATCTAAGCCAGTTGAGAAAAGAAAATCCCACATTCTGTTTTATTACATTCTGCAGAGCACCTAACTAAAAGCCGTCAACGTTGTAAACTGCATACATTTTATTAACATATTGATTGGTACCTTTCCACAAATAACTGTAGAATTGCAAATTAGAATATAAAACAGGAGCCCGCCTTCAGGAAGGCTGCATCTAGAATAGCGTACAACCTTTCAAACGCAGTATGGCAAAAGCACTGGGACTGCTGCAATTATCTGTACGCTGTACTTGGATTACGGTATCTAATTCCAATTTAGCAGCCTTCTGGATTGATTTTGTATTCTCAATCTACTACAGTCATTGTCTATTAAAGATGTGGAACATTTCCCACCATGGGTATGGCTTGGGCTCCGAGTGTCACGGTTTACAGCCTGTATCTGCACATTGTTTGTAGGTTAACAACGTGTGCTGTGTCCTACAAATCAACCTGATGGTCATTTATACAACCCATGAGTGGCAAAGTATCGAGAGCTCTTAGGTGAAATGATAGCTACTCACAATTCAGGTGTGTGGCCCTGGGAGATTTTTTTTCTAAGAAATACTCCCATTTGAAACGCGGAGCCAACAGTGAGGAGAGGCACCTGTCTTGCACCAGCATCCAAGGGAAGAGCCGTAACAGAAGAGTGATAGCTCAAACCTATTGCTTCTTACCCATGCGAGGAAACGTGGCCATGCGACACCGCCAGTGCATGGAGTCATCACTCATCTTCAGCCACTTCCCTTCGGGCAGTTCTCACTCTCCCCTTACACATCACAGATGCTTACCCATTTTCTATGTTTCAGTCTTGAAAAGAAAATGAAATAATCATTCAACCTCAAGAACAGGATTTCCTGACCAGAAACCTGAAGTAACAAATACAAGTTTAAAGAAACACTTTGGGTCAGAAATAAGCTTGGAGCTGAATGCAAGGACCACGTATAACTAGTGATTCTGCAGGGTTCCCACGGGCATTTATTGAGTAGCTACTACACTCCAGACACCTTGGCTTCTTCCCTTAGCCAGTGAGCATCTGAGCTGGGATTCAAATTCTGGTCAGAATCTAACGTCTACAAACGTCCCATTATACACTCTGATGAGAGCTGTATATTGCAGGTGACAGACATGAGGCTTCGGTCTGAAATCTAGGGGCCTGAATTAGTATCCACGCCTCCCCCCACAAAAGCTGCAGAAGGGGTAACTTCATAAGCAACGAGGTCCTACTGTATAGCATAGAGAACTATATTCAGTATCCTATGATAAACCATATGGAAAAGAATATTTTAAAAAAGAACGTCTATCTATGTATAACTGAATCGCTTTGCTGTACAGCAGAAATCAACACGACGTTGTAAATCAACTATACTTCCATCAAAAAAGTCATTTAAAAAAGCTGAAAATCATTGTTTAAAAAAGAAGAAGAGGTAACTTCACCCTCCACCAGACCTCAACATCAGCTCCTAAATCTCGCCTCCCCCAAGGTCAAAGGGGCAGAGAACGACCTGTGGCTTCTGTCTCCATGCTCCTCTCTTCCACACCCCATCAGAGGCACAAGTTTCTCAGGTTTACAGGAAAATAAAACGTTCTTTACTGAGTTACTTATTCCTCCTTCAATGCACGCTGATGGACTTCCTTCTGTGAACCGCTACTGTGAGAGGTTCTACGAAATGTAGACGGGCAGGCTCCCGTCCCCCATGTCACTTATGGTCCAGTAGGAAAAACATGGAGCAGACAAGTGAGGAGAACAGACAGGGATGTGTGTGTGGATGCAGGAAGCCCAGGAACCTTGAGAACCAGAGCAGTTTAAAGCTTCTGCCCACCCGGAGCCCCAGGAGGTTGTAGGAATAACGTCTTCTGGCTGGTTCCTAGGCATCTTGTTCAGACACACGTTGAGCAAATGTTTGTGATCCTTTCTGACGGATGGTTTCTTCTCCCTAGACACCGACCAGCAGCTCATTCTTTTTTATTTCAAGATGTCAACCTCCTTCCTTAGATCTTCAGTCTTTAAACTAAGGAAAATGTCTGCTTGGGCTGTGGTTTGCAAAGTGACATTGGAGTTATTCTCTTCCTCCTTGAAACTCCAAGGATCAATTCCACCTTCGTTTGGTAGCAGTTATAAGGTGTAGCTTGTTCCTCCATCCCAGGCTCCAGGGAGAATCCGGGAAGGACATCGGAGGAACATCTAACACAACTTCTGCCCTCCTGTCTGTGCTCATTGCTCCAAGTTTCCACTGAATTGTCACAAGGCCAACCTGGGTCTGAGGATGCTGTAGGGCACTGTGTATGTTGCCAAGTGTAAACTGAGGCTTTGCAAATCTGTCTGCAAACGTTCTGTCCAAGTTTATGAACCCAGAAAGAGTGGCAGTCTGCATAAAAAAGAAGCATGTAGTCAAAGCCTCTGCCACCTGGAGAAAGATCCCTTAGTTGTTCCATCCCCTCATTTCAAAAATAAAAGGAGTCACTGTAAAGTATTTGGAAAGGACGGAAAAGCACAAAGGAAAAAATCAGATAAACACCATTTAATACCTGGAGACGAACCCCGATAAAGATGGATATACCTCTCCAGCCTTGTTTTCTAGGTGCTGTGTGTATGTGTAATGCTAATTTAGTTCCCTAAATATTAGGTGAGGCCACCCTCCCTCTTCAGATTTAAAGTCAAGCTGGAGTTCGCCACCTGGGCCAATGGCACTGCCATCTCCTCAGTTTTTCGTGATCCCTTCTGGCTCCAAGCTCCATGTCACCACAAGCCCATGGACTATGGATGGTCACTTCCCTAACATAAGGTAGAATGTTGCCTTTTCTTTGGCTCCCCACAAAATTACTCAACAAGGCTCATGGGGAGATAACACGTTTCACCGAAGGCTCGGGCCTTAGAGAGGTTTATCCTGAAGACACAAACTTAAAATTTCGCATCAGTCAGCCCCTTGCTTAAAAGGTTTTGGTTCTCGGCTCACCAGGAATTTCCCCTGGATTATCTGTCCTCCTTCTCATCATTGTTGTTTCTCATAAACTCAATAACTAGGCACACGTCTCCGCTCCTCTCATCTTCGGGCTCGTCCTTCTGGATGTTCGAAGAAACTCAACTCACTTCACCTTATTGTCGAGAGAAATCTAGCTCCCAGACCTCGTCGGCTCCTGGCCCACAAGGCATTTCCATTCTTCCGAGCTCGCCTTTAACCAGCTCAGGCCCCCTCCCGGTAAGTGGGAGGCAACAATAGAAGAACTGGGAACGTAGGAATCATGCCACTGAACTCCCTTCTCCGCTTCCCCCCGCAAACCTAACCCCCAGCCGATGTAGGAACAATTAATTTTTTTTTTTTTTTTTTTTTTTTTTTTTGCGGTACGCGGGCCTCTCACTGTTGTGGCCTCTCCCGTTGCGGAGCACAGGCTCCAGACGCGCAGGCCCAGCGGCCATGGCTCACGGGCCCAGCCGCTCCGCGGCATGTGGGATCTTCCCGGACCGGGGCACGAACCCGTGTCCCCTGCATTGGCAGGCGGACTCCCAACCACTGCGCCACCAGGGAAGCCCTGAATACAGTTATTTTGATAATGCCCTGAATTATCTGTACCTGGTTTGAAAAGACTTCTCCATTTTCCATTCAGCCTTAATGCAGCCTTAACTCAGCCATTCTGCCCTCTAAGCGTGTGTCTACAGTCAGGGGTCCCCTCGAACATGTCAGGGGTCCCTTCATCCTTCTCACATCTGTGACGAGGGCACCCACTCTCACCTCTACCAGGTCCTGTTTCTCTCACTCACCAACAATGCCCCCACCTCACTGACCACCTGCCCAAAGAGAAGTCTGGCATTTGCCCTCAGCTCCTGGGATATGATCTCCAAGCCCTTGGAATGTCCTGCCTGATAAGAACGTCTTTGTTTACCTGGTGATCTTGGGCTGCCAGACAGTATATGTTAACACCATTCAGGATGGGCCTTTGGGTCATGCGGTATCAGCCTGACCTCTGGAGGGGCTGGAGACCAAGGTCAGCATGTGGATGGTCAACCACGTCTACATGACCACGTCCCAACAAAAACTCTGACACCAAGGCTCGGTGAGGCTCCCTGCTTGGCAACACTCTGTGTGTATTGTTGCTTGGAGCAGCTGGCATTGTCCACAACCCCACGGGGAGAGGTCAGCTGGCAGCCCCACACCTAGAACCTTCCTGGACTCGGCACGTGAGTCTCTTTCTTTGGCTGATTTTAATCTACACCTTCTCCCTGTAATAAACCACAACCACGAGTATAAGGCTTTCTCAGTTCTCTGAGTCCTTCTAATGAATTATGGAACCTAAGGGGACCCCGCAACTTGCAGCTGACGGCAGAAGGGAGCGTGGTCTTGGGAACTTCCAAATGTTGCAGTCTGGCATCAGGTGTGTTTGTTCCTGCACCACAAAGACAGGAACTGGTGAGAGTTCCTATTATGGGCTCTGACATCACACTTCCTTTCAACTTTGCGTCCCACTACTTCCCTCCCAAACTATCCGTTCTAGAGGGCGTGGTATGAGGGAAACATCCCTGGAAGAAGAATCAGGATACCAAGGTGTGGGAAAAGCTAGTACACAGAAGAGAATTTGTGATAAAGTTTTTCCTTCTCTCTACCCCCTTTTTTAAAATAAGTAACAAGGTACAAACCTACACCAATTCAGTCAGTGCACGTGTAAAATCCTCTCTGAAGATGAAGTATTGATCTTATGCCCGTGACCAGAATAATAGAATGTCAAGCTGAAATTCCTCCCCTCACTAAAGTTAGTTCATATTTATTTCATTACGTTATAAAAATGATTTGGGACTATATTATGGAAACAGTCTGCTACAAACCTTATTTCTAACTACAAACGATGATATAAAGGAATCTGAATTCAGTTACTTCCTCTTGCGTTCTCTAACAGTTTGCCCCCAAGAGTAAACATTTTTAAAAGGTTTGATAGAAATCATTACAGAATATAAACTAACCCTAATGACTGACCTTACTAATTAAAATTATATAAAATCATGGGCTTCCCTGGTGGCGCAGTGGTTGAGAGTCTGCCTGCCGATGCAGGGGACACGGGTTCGTGCCCCGGTCCGGGAAGATCCCACATGCCGCGGAGCGGCTGGGCCCGTGAGCCATGGCCGCTGGGCCTGCGCGTCCGGAGCCTGTGCTCCGCAACGGGAGGGGCCACAACAGTGAGAGGCCCGCGGACCGCAAAAGAAAAAAAATTTAAAAATTAAAAAAATAAAATTATATAAAATCAGATGTTGAATAAACGGCCAAATATCAAACTGAATGTTGTTTTGGATCCTACATTCTTGACCTTAATGAGGAAGTTTTGTTTTTCTAATTTTAACAATGATTTAAAGCACTCTTCATATCCCAGGTGCATTTATAATAAAGAAAAACTATATGTTTCACCAAGATTCTCTACTGCAAGCAACATGTGAGCTACAGAGATTAACCGACCTTCCTACATTTGGGGGGCATCCAATATCCTAAGGGTTGTCAGAGAGAAACCAATGCTTTAAAGTCTCTAACTGCAGCCTGGGAGCTCAGCTTTGAAGCTGTAGACAGCAGTCATCTATATTACTAGCTGCTCATCACTCAAGCACTAGAATTACACAAGAGTAACTGTCACTACACTGCTGTACTGGCAAGGCCAGTCTAGAGGTTTTACAATCAGGAACATGTTCCAGGAAGTGGTAGAAAATAAATGTGTTTGTCTTTCACACTAAAGACGTCCTAGAAATCAAACATCAAAATCTCAATTTAAAAAAATTAACCTGAGAAATATGCATATTTCCTCACAGAATCAAACGTGTCACGTCTCTCCAAATAGAGTTAATACAGTATAAGACAGATTTTTCTCAAAGACACTAGAAAATAAGGAAAAACAAATATGTTGAAGCAGAAGTATTAAAACAGACCAAAAGGAACATGTGCGATCATCCTATGGGGGCAGAGAGCTCTCTAATGAGACAGGGTTTGGCCACCACGGCATCCCTCATAGGCTTTCTGACGTCAGGCATCCCCCCGTGCAGGAGCAAGACAGCTGTTCCTGGGACACACAGCCAGCCTCCAGTCGCTCCTGCAATCCTCCAGTGCCCAAGGCCCAGACAAGCGTCTAACTTCCAAGGCCAGAGTTTTCTACTGTTTCCAATTACGGTGCTGCCAGCGTGCTGTCAGGGACACTGAGAGGGCAGCTTGGGTGAGAATGGACCAAACACACACTCTCAAAACTGTATTTGCGATGAACAAATTATTCCCAGAACTTGACAATGGAAGACTTCATTTTGCTTCTCTTTAGAAGAACCCCCGAATCCCAAAATGTTTGCACGCTCTCCAAACTTGGATCCGTGGATAAATAACTCCACTTATTTACTTCTCAGAGTCCACTGGTCCTAGAGCTTCACACGCTAAGAGCCTCCTATCTAAATCCAGACAATTTCTTCACAGCAGACACACATAAGAAGACCCAAAGACTTATCCATGGGCCAGCAGCAACCTCATCACAGGGGAGTTTGTTAGAAACACAGACTCTCAGGACTTGTGCCAAACCCACTGAATCAGAATCTGCATTTTGACAACATCTCCAGGTGATTTGCGAGCACATGAAAGTCTGAAGATCACCAGATGAAGACATGATGGAAAAATAGAGCCACCATAGGATCCAGCCGTCCTACTCCTGGGCATATAGCTGGAGAAAACGAGAATTCAAAAGGATACATGCACCCCAATGTTCACAGCAGCACTATTCACAATAGCCAAGACACGGAAGCAACCTAAATGTCCATCGACAGATGAATGGATAAAGATGTGGTACGTGTATACAATGGAATATTACTCAGCCAAAAAAAGAATGAAATGCCATTTGCAGCAACATGGATGGACCTAGAGATGATCATACTAAGTGAAGTAAGCCAGATAGAGAAACACAAATATCATATGATGTCACTTATATGTGGAATCTGAAAAAATGATACAAATGAACTTATTTCCAAAACGGAAACAGACTCACAGACATAGAAAACAAACTTATGGTTACCAGAGGGGAAAGGTGTGGGGGAGAGATAAATAAGAAGGTTGGGATTAACATATACACACGACTATATATAAAATAGATAATCAAACAAGGGCCTACAGTATAGCACAGGGAACTCTACTCAATATTCTGTAATAACCTATATGAGAAAAGAATCTAATAAAGGATAGATAGAGGTATATGTATGACTGAATCACTTTGCTGTACACCTGAAACTAACAGCATTGTAAATCAACTATATTCCAACATAAAATAAAAATTAAAATAATTTTAAAATAACTGAAAAAAATTTGAAAAGACATAATGGAGAATAGATTTTTGATCCCTTCATGGGTTGCTTTCCGTGATCCCTGGCCACAGACCCCATCATACAAATAGGTGAAAATAGGAAAGATATAGTACGTTCAGCCCATTCCCCAGATAAACATATATGCCAGTGTAGGTATTTAGACATCAAGCCATCCTAAAGAATCCTGGGCTTTACTAGGTACATGTATAGTAACCCTACTGGGGGAAACTCAAAGAGTGTGTTTTTATGGACCCTGAGAACGCGGCTCTATTTTCAGTAGGCTGTTAATTTCACATCAGAGCTCCATATTTAACTACACCTGCTGAGTTAAGGATCATATCGCGTGTGATACTCTGTCCACCTTTCGAGATGACAGGTACAAAACTCTCTGGGTGTGCTGCCGATGGGGAGGGCGCACAGGAATGGCAAATCGATGGGTATTCTCCCCCACGGGTATCTTTCAAAGCTGGGTCCTCCTCACCTGCCAGCAACGCCCCCCTGCTCCATTTGTCGTAAAATCCGCTTCCCTGCAGATTAGAGCAACGATCGCTGATGCAGAGAGAATTCAAGGGCCTCAGATCAAAAGCCTGAGAGGTTCATTTACAAAAGTGAGTTCTTTCTTCTCATCGACGCTCTTTTGGTCGACCAGTTATCCGTCTGCCTATTAGTACAGCTCAAGTGAGATCCCTCAGGGCTTGGGAGAGGTCTTTTGTACCTTGCCAGCAGGTAGGTCATGGAAAAAAGTAAATCTTTTGTTCTTCTCAGAAGAAGCCACACAGACAGCCCCTGTGTACTGAGTACTGTCAGTGGACGTGAGGGTAGATGAGTGATCCCCCGAATCACACCTCTGCCTGCCGGTTCCAAATACCATTCACGCAGTCTCTACACAGGCGCCAGAGAGAGCGCTTATCTTCGGGATCGAATACCTGAAGGGGAGGAAATAAGGCAGCTACCAAGCACGCATTCCAAGCATGAAAACGTTACGTTAGCTGGAAGAGACCAACCAGCACCCACAACTGGGGCAATCTGTTCAACTCTGAGGCACCTCTGGGAATCCTTAGTTAAACACCATGCAGCACCAAAGATGCCACCAAGGACGTTCTCACAGTCTTGAGGGAAGGCCGTCACAGGGTCTTGTGCAGGCAGGGGCTACCCAGGGCCCATCATAGTGAAGCTAATGCTCGCTAGAGGTGGGAAGGAGTCACCCAACCGCTCCATCCCTGCCTCTGGCTTTGAGTTGTAACCCCTCATTTCCACAAGAGGAGTCTGAAGTCCAAAGAGCAGATTGATTTGTCTGAGGTCACACGGCGACACTGCGTGTCATGGTAAAACAGGGGCTGAAACGTGCACAATACTCTAGGGTGAGTTCTTTCCAGAACCATCTGCTAGTTCACCTCCCCAAAGAAGGAGGGGATATTTATATATATATTTTTATATTTATATATATATATATATATATATATATAGAGAGAGAGAGAGAGAGAGAGAGAGAGAGAGAGAGGAGAGAGAGAGAGGGAGAGGAAGACAGACAGAGAGAGAAGGAATTTCCAACAATGGGAAAATGAGTACAATTGAATGGTCGTGTGAGAGGAGAGAAGAGTCCGGAATTACAAGATTCACTCTGGGTCCCGCTGCTCTGGAACCACTGTGAGTTTGTACACGTTGCCCCCAGTGTTGAAAATTCCTTCCTCTTTCCGTTCATCTCTGATGTCTGCCGTAGACTCGCCTTATCCATCAGGAGTCAAGTATCAGTTCTTTGCTGCAATTTCCCTGATGCTCCCCACCCTAAGGAAGAGTCCTGCTCTTTTTTCTGTGCTCCCACAGGACCTCATTCGAACTTGTAACAGAACACTGATCCCCTCTCCGGTGATGACTGTTCGCCCACCTCTCCCCTCCCCCACCCCTAGAGGCTGCAAGTGCCTTGTAGTCAGGGTGGCGATACATCTTCCCCCCGACCCCGCCCCATACCGGCACCTAGAACTGTGCTGTACAATATGATAGCCACTAGCCACATGTGGCTATTTCAATTTTCTATAATTAGAACTAACTAAAATTAAAACTTCCATTTCTCAGTCACACTAACCACATTTTAAGAACTCAGAAGTAACACACACCAGTGGCTACCATGTGGGACAAGGCAGCTACAGAACAGTTCTATCTCAGTTCCAATGAACAATGCTGTTCTAGAAAATACTGTCTGGTGCACAGGAAAGATGAGTTGGAATCAGGAAGAAAACAAAAGTGTACAGCAAAGCTTTAATGGGGACCATCTAAGTAAATCCAGAAACAAACCATCAGCGTCCTCCTATCTATACTTGCCTAAGAGATATCCAAGTTCAAAACCGGTGGTTTCAACTTCTCACTCAGAATTGTTACAAGAAAAAAAAATTGTAGTAAGTCTTAGGAAGATGCAAGTTCATACTCACAGGGCTTTCCACATTTGGAAATATTTATTTTCAGGGTTTCTAAACAACACTGGCTGTGCTACCACAGGAAGTTAGAAAAACTTCTTGATGAGAATTAGGAAAAATAACCTAATGATAAATAATCTTTATTAATGTCTGTGAAACTCCTTCCCAAGGTTTTGGGTCTGGCCTTGCAGATACTGCGTCTCTGTCACAGGGTGACCGCGGGGCCCCCTTCTGCTCTCTAGAAAAACAGGGCTGATGGCAGGGAGGGGGAGGGTGCATCGTAAATGTGGTTCCTGTCACTAATCAGCATGTACACTCAGGAGTTAGGTAAACCCTTTCCTTCTATGGGCTTGACTGTTTCTCATTTCACAATGAGCGTAATGATCACCGAGGCTCCTTTCTACTTTAATATTTTATGATTTCTTGATACTAAACAGAAATCAATAGGACTCCCAAGGTTTGCATGGCTATTTTAGACTCCACGGGCGGATCGGCAGAGAAGCTGCAGGGCCACATCCATATCAAATTGATGGTTTCCTGTCCCTGTTCTCCCTTCATTCTACATCACCAATTAAATCCATCTTCAGAAAAGCGCTTCAGTGAATGTCCGCTAATTAAGAATCTCTGCCATGCCCTGCACTGCCAGGCGAGTTTACTTCCGCTTTGGGATGTAACATCATGATGGTTCCAGGTCCCAGCACTCCACGTGCCTTTTACTCTTTGGTTCCTGCCTCTTGTCCCCTCATCTGGCCTCATCAGCTCTCGTGGACTCCTTCTCCAAGAGCTCACATCCACCCAAAGCAACACCTGATCCGCACACCTCTTTCTGACCTTGAGCATATATAATACTCTGAGTGAGGCAAAGGGACACGGAGTTTGGAGGAAATGATCTTTTCCTTTTCTTTCAGTCTCTGATGATTGGCACTCTATCGTTCTGAGACTGCCACCTCCCTGAGCTCGTGGACCTCATGAAGATTGTTCCAGCAAATATGAATAATAACCACCTCCTTCACAGGAGTCCCAGGAAACAAACTCAAACAGCACTCCTGTTTCAAAAGCATTAGTGGTGGGCATTACTCATAGAAATACACATTCCCGGGCTTCCCTGGGGGCGCAGTGGTTGAGAGTCCGCCTGCCGATGCAGGGGGCACGGGTTCGTGCCCCGGTCCAGGAAGATCCCACATGCCGCGGAGCGGCTGGGCCCGTGAGCCATGGCTGCTGAGCCTGCGCGTCCGGAGCCTGTGCTCCTCAACGGGAGAGGCCACAACAGTGAGAGGCCCGCGTACTGCAAAAAAAAAAAAAAAAAAGAAAGAAATACACATTCCCAGTGAAGGCAGAACAGAAATGTCATAGCCTGGGCAAATGATCACAAGGCTTATAATATCTGTGTTTCTTCTTTGCTGTCCTGGAAAACCAAATCACATAACCAGTGTAAATGGTGACAGTGAAGGGACACACTCGTAACAGAGGAAAGAAATGCATACATTTCATATCCTATTATTTCTTTACCTTTTTCCATTTCCCCCACGATATTGGGGTGGAAATTAGTACAGGCAATGAAGTGCTTGAGTTCTGAATTCCAGTCCCAACTTAGAAAGAAAATTTCACAACACCCTGAGCAAAGTTTTTTTTTTTTTTTAAATCTTCACTTCTCCTCTAAGAAACATGGTCAATACTACTCCTCAAATAAAAGTAGAGATTGACATAAATATCAGATTGTGGTGTAAAGGGGGACATCAAAATCAACTTCACCAAAATCTTCATCTCCAATCTGTTGCTATTTTCAAATACTAATTCCTCATCAGTACATATGTTGACCATGGAACTTACTGCCCAAACAGGACACCACTGAGAATAAAAGGGAATGATATTAAAACTCAAGCCAGGACCTTGGCATAAACCAGGACTGTCCTAAGCAAATTGGAATATATGGTCACCCTACCTATAAAGCACTTTTTTAAAACCCATAAATTGCTTTTTATTCTCATAATGCTAATAACTACTGATTCTTCTATTTTCTCCTGATACTCAACATCCCATGTTTCTGCTTTTAATTCCCCACGTTGCCTAGAAGCTTAATTTTTTTTTCCAGAAGCATTCGTCTTCACACAGACTCCAACAATGATACGCAGTAACCAAGACTCAAGCAAAATATTAAGACTGAACCAAAGACCCAGATCCATGTATTTATCTCTCTAAAAATACATGAACTTCTTTTTTTAAATTTAATTTATTTATTTTTTATACAGCGGGTTTTTATTAGTTATCTATTTTAAACATATCAGTGTATACATGTCAACCCCGATCCCCCAATTCATCACACACACACCTCCTCCGCCGCTTTCCCCCCTTGGTGTCTATACGTTTGTTCTCTACCTCTGTGTCTCTATTTCTGCCTTGCAAACCGGTTCATCTGTACCATTTTTCTAGATTCCACATATTTGCGTTAATATATGATATCTGTTTTTCTCTTTCTGACTTCCTTCACTCTGTATAACAGTCTCTAGATCCATCCACGTCTCTACAAATGACCCAATTTCGTTCCTTTTTATGGCTGAGTACCATTCCATTGTATATTTGTGCCACATCTTCTTTATCCATTCGTCTGTCGATGGGCACTTAGGTTGCTTCCGTGACCTGGCCATTGTAAATAGTGCTGCAGTGAACGCTGGGGTGCGCGTGTCCTCTTGAACTGCGCTTTTCTCTGGGTGTGAGCCCAGGAGCGGGCTTCCTGAGAACAGGAACTCTGCCACACGTGCTTCCCTGCATCCTTAGCTATACGAGCCCTCCGAGGACTCGCTGGATACTGTTTGCAGACCAAGGAGTCCAATCGCCTCCCTTTCTTCATTCCTTCCTCATGGGAAATCAGATTATTTTATTTGTCATCTACCTCAGGAAAAGATATGAATCAGTGCTGAACAGATAGCTCTCTAGAGAAAATCATGACGGGAAAACAAAGTGGTATTCTTTCTATGCAGCAACTACACAAATTATACGATGATGATTATAGCATCCCGCAATAGAATAGAATAGAATGCCAGAATTATGCATTCTTGATAAACATGTAACACGGAGCAAGCATATGAGACTGTCTAGATCTGGACAAATTCTACTAGGACAGCAAGAGATGCCACTGGTATCCACCAGTATCAGATAGAGTTTTCAGACCTTTGAAATTATGTTTCTAGGGTCATAGGTTCAAATTTAATCATAATTATATCTGCCTCCTTGTTTCATCAAAATGTAGGTTTTGAGCGCTGACTTTTATCCTCCAGGGATGACTTAGGACTATGAAAGAGTAGTCTCCCATGAATTAGGACCCACCAAAAGATATGACCACACCATGTTTCCGAATAGGGACCAGAGCCACACAAGGGTTACATCACCATGAATAGAACCCCACAGCTCGAATGCCACAGAACATGGCTGATCCAGAGATGATAGTTTGATGAGCTGAACTGGACGCAATTCAGTTTCTTTCCTTCCCTACAGCCGTTTCATGATAGATCTTTGGAGAGTTAATTGATCATTTTTTGCCAAATCTCAAGGATATGAGATACAAGGTTTTATTTTTCCCTTGAAACATGGAGATAAGGTCATCCACGTCTGAGAGAGACTTCACCAATGAAGCATAGATTTAGCAGCCTTTATGTATGAAAAACAACTTGAAATCCATTTTTTTCAATAAAAGTGTCAGGCTTAAGGTTCAACTAAACTGATGCATGCAAGTAATCTGGCAGGTCCTGACAATAAAACCTCCAAACAGGTAAGATATTCAGGTAACAGAGAGGCACAATTTATATTTGTTATTTGAATCCATTAAAAATGTGCCTCTGGCCTAAACGTTTAGAGATGTGTGTATGACAGAAAATGTAAGTGTGTTTCCTCTGATTATTAATAAAATGTACTGAATTCCGACAGTCTCGCTGCAGTTCTGAATAAGTCATGAAAGCAGTATCCAGATCTTTAGTTTATAATGAAAATAAAGCAAAGGGACCAAATGATTCTCTTTCTGAATCATTAGAATAAATACCTAATTAAGAAATATTGCTCTATTTCTTTGGGAATGGAATTCCCATCAAGGAAGAGAGACTCCAGCTATAGTCATATCAATTTTAAAAGTGATTCTTAGGGCAATGTGCAGAGATCAAATGTAACGGAGAATAATGAGGATCCAGTCTGCATCTGAAATAAAACTGAAAAGTCAGTCCTAGAAGCAAGGATGGGCCATGGGAGCTCAAGATTACGCAGGCCAGGCATGGATATTTTTTCTCGTTGTTGGAAAGAGGTTCTCTGGAAAGTGCTATTTGCTAGATAGGCCCTGAATCCCTCCTAAGTGACGGGACGTGGGATGAGGAACCCAGTCTGAGCGCTGCCTGCACACACACCAGCCACGTGGTCTTGGGCACGTTCTCACTGAGCTTCTGTTTCCTCGTGCGGCAAATGGAGACGGTAGAGCCCATCCCAAGAGCTTGGGAGGACCAACCAAACAGCTGCCTGTGAGAGGCTCAGCAGCCCGCCAGGTTCCCTGCAATGTCACTTAGTGGCACGGTTTGGTTTCTAGATCTGTTACAACTCAGAACGTTCATGAAACGCACAACGCATAAAACGCCTGGGTGAACAAGGTGCCCGCTGGACCAGAGCATACTCACAAAGCTGATGTGGAGGATGGGGGCCTGGGGCAATGACCGCGATGCTGGGATGACTCAGGTGGGGAGAAGGGAGACAAATGGGTTCTACTCGGTAGAAGCTGGAAGGGAAGGTCACACACTGGGATATCTGTGGTCAGAGGAAAAGACAAAGTCGAAGCTTAGTTCTGATAGGGACCAATGAAAAGTAAAGGAAAAAGGCAAACGGAAATACAGCCGGTACTCAGCTGTGCCTGCTCTGAATGGGCGAGAAAGAGAGAACAATTCATAAGCAAAGAGAATTTTTAAAAATTGACGTATAGTCGATTTACAATATTATATTAGTTTGAAGTGTACAACAGTCATTCAAAATTTTTAGATTACACTCCATTTAAAGTTATTATAAAATATTGACTATATTCCCTCTTCTGGTCAATATATCTTCATAGCTTATTTATTTTATATGTAGTAGTTTGTACCTCTTCATCCCCTTCCCCTATCTTGCCCCTCCCCCCTTCCCTCTCTCCCCACTGATAACTACTAGTTTATTCTCTATTTCTGTGAGTCTGTTTCTGTTGTGTTATATTCGTTCAATTGTTCTATTCTTTTAGATTCTACATATAAGTGATAATATATGGTATTTGTCTTTGTCTGTCTGATTTATTTCACTAAGCATAATACCCTCCAGGTCTATACACATTCTTGTAAATGGCTAAATTTCATTCTTTTTTATGGCTGAGTAGTATTCCATGAAAACAGAGTATTTTATCACACCATATACAAACATTAACTCAAAATGGATTAAAGACCTAAATGTAAGATCAGAAACCATAAAACTCCTGGAAAAAAACAAAGGCAGAACAGTCTTTGATGTAAATCGTAGCAATATTTTTTGGATCTGTCTCCTAAGGCAAAGGAAACAAAAGCAAAAATAAACAAATGGAACCTAATTAAACTTAAAAGCTTTTGCACAGCAAAGTAAACCATAAACAAAATGGAAAGACAACCTACTGAACGGGAGAAAATGTTTGCGAACGATATGACTGATATAGGGGTTAATATTCAAAAAATATAAACAGCTCATACAAGTCAATATCAAAAAACAAACGACCCTATTAAAAAATGGACAGAAAACCTAAACAGACGTTGTTCCAAAGAAGACATACAGGTGGTCAACAGGCACATGAAAAGATGCTCAACGTTGGTAATCACCAGAGAAATGCACATCAAAGCCACAATGAGATACCACCTCACACCTGTCACTATCATCAAAAAGACGACAAACAACAAATGTTGGTGAGGGTGTGGAGAAAAGGGAGTCCTTGTGCACTGTTGGTGGGAATGTAAATGGATGCAGCCACTTGGGAAAACTGTATGGAGGTTCCTCAAAAAACTAAAAATAGAACCACTGTATGATCCAGCAATTCCACTCTTAGGTATATATCTGAAGAAAACGAAAACACTAATTTGAAAAGACACATGCACCCCAACGTTCATAGCAGCGCTATTTACAGTTGTTAAGATACGGAAGCAACCTAAGTGTCTGTCAACAGATGAATGGATAAAAAAGAGGTAGTATATGTATATTATATATACACACACACACACACACAATAGCAAACAAGTTTTTATAAAGTATTTGAAACATAGTTAAACCAAGTAAAGAGGGACTGGGACGTTTAGGATAGGACTAGATAGCTTCCCAAACAACTGTCTGCACAAGTGGAAGGTAATTGTGGCTGGGAAGTTAAGCAGGAGTTGTTACAGGAAGCCTAACTTAATCCCTAGGATATCTACAAATAAGAAAGAATATGTCCCATTTCTTTCAGGGAACCCCACCCACTTAACCCTCCGTTCAAGACCCTGTCCTGTTTGAAGAAATCACACACTGTACTTAGTTTTTTCTCCTGTCTTCACCCTCCTCTTTACTATAAAAGGAATATATGAGGACGCATATATAAATGATGTGCACTTGTTTTACTAGAGTTTCTGTAAACTTTTCACCTGTAATTGTCTCACTCGTACCTCTCAGCAGCCTTCACCGATAGCAAACCCATCAAACTTTTGATCTAATGATCTCAAGTTGGTTTTATCTGTTCCAAACCTTAACTAGCTCAGATCCAAATATTACTCACTCAGTTATCAGCTAAAAAGGAAACTTTAGAACTGTTATGGAAATTCTACCCAAACTAAAGACAGCATGCCTCATGCCCTCCTCCCAATGGCCTATGGTTCACAGAAAAAGAAGAAAGGAGCTAACACTGAAATCTGTAAAAACGGCAGAGGCTCAAATGCTCGGAGACAAGTGTACTATTATTCTTGGAGTTTTCCCATCAAGAAAGATGATTCCATCCACTTATATGAGAGATGGCAAATGGGTCAATAAAACTTCACAGTTGGGGGACCAAAAGCAGCACGTGCCACAGAGAAGTTAGCTGATGATAAAAATGGACGTGGACCTTTTGAGTAGAGCTTGACAAAACCCTCCGTCACCAAGATCAGAGCTTGCCCCAAACGTGGGCCAAATGGCAAATGGCAGCTGGAACCCATACACGTGGAACCATCCAACAAACGCTCTTTCCATGGAGCCCTCCCTTCCTAGAGCAGTTTGGGCAGAAGAGCTTCCTTCCTTTCTTTCCTTTTAAAACAAACTATAGAGTTTTTGCTTCAGGCTAACTGTGCTGATTTAAAGAACTCTACATAAATTCCAAGAGAGTCTTTAACATTAGAACCATCTTGGAAAAGTGAGTCTCGGAAAGGAAGCGATATCCTTCCAGTTTATTGCCGTGCTTACAATAACCCTCCACGGATAAACTACTTTATCAACTTTTTCAAGATGTGTATGGAATGGCGTTTTATTTCGCTTTGAATTTTCTTCATTATTCCATTTATTTTTCCCAGAACAGGGCCAACGGGCCCATTCTTCTCTGCAAGCAGGCTGGCTTCCACAATGAACTATAAACCACAAGGTATGATCACAGTAATACCATCTCGGTTTATACGGTATGAACTTTTATACACATCACCTGATTTTAGTTTTGCATGGCTATTGAAACCAGGTTGACAACTTCACAGTTATGTGACACAGTACAGGCATTTGAAGTAAGCTTATTTAGCTAATGTGAGCGTGTTTTATGTTTCAAACGTCTTGAAGAAAAAGGCTGTAATGTTTCCTGCCTATGAAAACCCTCTCAGCATTTGATCATTTTTTCTTCATAGTAGACATCCAATAAATGCTGCTATCTTCCTGAGTACACGTGGAATTAGGAAGTTTGTTAGAGTCTAGTATCTGTTCTATCCTATACTGCTATGGTTTCCTGAATCTACCCTAATTCCCCTGCCACAGCAACCTGAAGGTGGAGGTTAGGGTTCCCGGTGTTTGCAACCTTCCACGCAGCCTAATGCAGCTGAAAAATGAATTACTAAGCACGATGCTCTTCATGACACAGAATATCGCAGGTACAACCTTTTAGAACAAATGAAAACTGTCTTCCTTCTGTTGTTGACCTTTTCGCTGTGACAGTTTATTGTTAAAGTGTCAGAGCACGATGCGGGTGTGTGTAAGGAATGCAGATTTGGTCAGACCGTGTGGCTTCTGCCTGAAGAAGAAGAGCTGTGGGGAAAACCAGCTGCTGTGCTCTCCACAACTCCAATGCTTCTCCCTCCATAAACACACGCAACGCACGGTGTCATAATATACAGGAGCATTTGAAGTCTACTTCCTAACAGTTATGTAACCCGATTCAGTATGTGGAATCCTAGTACCTCTGTCCCGAGACAAGGTGACAGATCAGTAGATGGACATGTGACTTTGGCCAGAGACCTACCATGAACTTTTCCAGGCTGGGGATGGAGGGGATGGGAGTGCTCTCTTAGGGACGGAGCTAGGAGGTGTGGTGGTGGGAACTGCCGGCAGCCAGCCTCTCTGTACGAGGGAGAAGAGGCTTGATTTCTCAGTCCTCTGCAATTCCGTATCTTCAATCCTGGTGTCTTTACAATTAATACCCCTTTTGCTTAAAACAAACAAAAGTCCACAGGCCACTATCTGCAGGGGAGGGAAGAACAATGATTGAAACTCCCGTACATGGCCATCTCCCACTTATAATCTTCCACAATCCCCAGTGAGCAGTGATAATGAAGTAACTGGGGAAAAAAAACAAAACACTTTACTGCTTCAAAGCCCTCTCCCAACCCCCTTCTCAGCTAGCTGAGGCTGCTGCCTTATCCTAGAGCCAGGATTCCTCTTAAGGAGGGTAGAAAGGGACATAAGGAAAGCAAGGTTTGTAAAATTGTAACACATTTTCTTTGGTGAAAACTAACCCAGGCTACAAGTGTACATTCTATCAATACAGAGAACAATGTCTAGCACATAATCAAAACTTGCTATATTTAATATGCTTGTATTTCCTCTGGATCCGTTGTGTCCAGCAGTGTGCTTGACACCTAGTAGATGCCCAGTAAATACACCTATTGAATGAATCCTACCTTTTTCTCAGTTAGTTCTCAGTAAATATTTATATAGGAAGAAGACTACCTTTTCTGAAACTTTAGAAAATTACTACATTTGCCAATGTAAGTTCAAACAGAAACACGACAGTCTAATTTTCCTCTTCATGATAAGAGACCTTAGATACAGTTTCTATTACCTGGGGATGAGTCCTTCATTTTACTGTAGAATTGAAGATATTAGAGGATATGGGATAATTTCTATGAAACCAAATACAGTATAGAGCTGCTATCCAAAAGCTAGACACTAGACACACAAGGAAATTTGGCACTTAAAGGTGGCTAGTCTGACTTGAGATGTGCTGTGGGCGTAAACTACACACCCAACTTCAAAGACTTAGTATGTGGACATAAAAGAATGAAAAGATTTTGCTAATATTATTTTATATTGTTTTCATGTTGGAATAATAAAACTTGGGATTAAATAAAACATTATAAAGTTAATTCCATCTATTCCTTTTTAAGTTTTTAATGTGACTACCAAAAAGTTTTAAATTGTATATGTGGCTTGTGCTACATTTTTATCAGCACTGGTGTTCAAATGTTATACAAATATACAACAGCATTATTACTCTATTCTAGATATTAAAATTATACAGAGAGAAATCAGGAGTTTTATCTTTGTCTTTGGAAATAAAAATTTCACCTGATCTAGAGCAAAAACAATTTGAGGGCAAAAGGGTGATCGCTTTATTTTAATCCTTACATCAAAACAGTCTTTGGAATTTTACATGAAATAGATAATCATCAGGTACAATTTCTGTTTCAAAAAATCAGTGAGACTGTTGAGGAAATTCACGATGGCAAGTGCTCTAGAGAGACTGCATTTGGACAATCCTTGGGAGTTTCGACTATATTATTTCCTCGGACGTGACAGCCTCCTTCCCTATAGCTGCAAGACTTGGGAACCAAGTAAACATCAGCTGAGGGGATCAAAATGATGTCCATCCAAGCCAGAGGGGCAGCGGAGGACAGATGGACGGCAGGACAGACGTGCATGCATATGCTCCCATCTCCCACATCAGTGGCTGCAACTGCCAACAGAGAGGTAAGAAAGAACGTATCTCTGGCATGATCAACTGCACTCAAGCCATTTCTTTTTTCTCTAACATGTATGCCCCTGCATATGGCTGGGAACAAGTGGTACTGGATTGTTACTTAATCAGCCCAAGAAGAAATAAAATAATACCTCCTGTGAACAAAGGGACAGAAACACATCTCTCCATCCTCACCTTGCAGGTATAACTTACCTGCCAGTGAGTTCTAGTTTCGCTGCAGTGGGCCTCAACTGGGGCCACTTCAACCTGCTCAACAAAAATCAGTCAAGGGATTTATCTCTCCAATAAGTTTTATCAGTGTACAAATCATGTTCAAGGGCCTCAAGGGAGGCAATCCCTCGCTTTCTGGTCCAGTGGTCAGGAGATCGGGGTGGGCGGGGGTGCTGGCAGAGATGTAAGGAGTACAGGACAGAGTGTGGCTGATAAGCATGTAATTGGTTTGGGGCTTAAGAATCCCCCCAAATCTCTCTCATTATCTTTAAATTCATTACACCTATTTACGGGATAATATTAGAAAATAACTGACATTCCCAAACATGGAAAGGGAGGATGAATATTGAGTCCTACATCATTTAAAATCTCTCACACTTTTCTAAATAAAACTATGTAATACACAGTCTCTGTGAATATTTTCAAATCAAACAAACATGTGATTTGAGGCTAGAACTGAGGCTTCTCCAACAAAGGCACATTCATAGAATTTTTCTCTGTGTACTCCTAAAATTCAAGCCATTGAATCAGCTCAGAAGCTTCTACAGAATTAAAAGGTATTATAAGGTTTTTTTCACGTAATTAAGATGAGTGAAAAATGCACATAAATTTAGTATTTCCTCTCCTTGGTATTCATTTGATGAGAACATTTTCTTCAAGCTTCACAAACGGCACAAGCCAGCCTTTTGGTGCACAGCAATCTTTATTTTCTTTAGTATTTTTCTTGAATTCAATTACTGTCTGTTACTTTAAGTATGATTTCCTCATTCACGCAATGACAACACAATTACATAAATCTAAAATTTTCAACAGGGATGTTACAGCATAGAAGTAAACTAATAAAAAATTCTAATCTTATACCCATTCATTACAAGGACCCATAATTCTTCAGAAACCAAGTCCAGTACTCTTAAAACCTGGCTACACTGTAAGATTTTAATAACTTTAAAATACAGAGTCGATTTTGCAGGCAAAGTTGCGGACATTAGCTGCTAACATCTCCATGTTCATAGCAGCATCACTACGGAACCAAATTGGATAAACAACTAAGTTGCAAATACATTTCTGACAACGAAAAAACAACAACTAAGTTTCAAGTACCCTAACATAACTATTCAAGCCACACCCACACACCTAAGTGAATTTAATAGAGCCAAAGACTGCAGGTTAACTGCTTCAAGGGCAACTTACTATCTATGCAATTTCAAGCACGAGAGCCGTTAAGGAAACGTAGACTACTTCATTCAATGCAGCAAACACATTTATATGAAGTAAACCTTTGCGTCCGTTTGGTTACTTCTTCCTACAGCCAGACTGTTTGGGCCGTGCAGACAGTAAAAACCTGGACCCAGATCACATCACGCCATCATGTTTCTACTCCTTTACATGGTGTGATAACGTAACCACCACACTGACAGTATTTGCAGCTATTATCTGTCTAGCATTTGCTCAGCATAGAAACTGAGGTCACCCAAAGAGTCCAATGCCACCAAGCTGGTGACAGAACTGAATTTAAACTCAAACCCAAAGCTGGTACCCCTTCTCCTAAACCATCCCTGCCTCGCCACCCTGGCTCTATAAACCACAGCCTCACTGTTTCATTTCTTTCTTCTTAAGAAAGCATCGCATCCTGTTACTCATGCCGGAAATCACTCTTGCACCTCTACTGCCTCATGAAAAAGTTAAACAAAGTTGGCAATCACACCTCGCAGAGGGCAAATAGGGCGAACGTTCCAGACCTTCTCTTCTTGTTCATCTCGATCCACTTCCTTTCTTTCCTTTTCCCTGAAAGCACTTTTCCCAGCTGGTTTCAGAGGACCAGCTCAAATGTCCAAGTCAACTCTCTCTGCATCTGGGGGAAGATGGTTCAGTTTGGATCTTACCATCCTTTCATTTCAGCAAATCGCTTCCGTGGAGGAGAAAGACTCGGTGCTTCAACAACAGCAAAGGGCTTTGGGGATGCACACTGTCCATTTTTTCTCCAGTCGCCTTTTCTCACCAGTTGGTTTTCTTATTTATCTACCCAGTTGGTAAATAAGAGAACATTTAAAAGGGCTTTGGGGATGCACACTGTCCATTTTTCCACCATCGCCTTTTCTCACCAGTTGGTTTTCTTGTTTATCTACCCAGTTGGTAAATGAGAGGACATTTACTTACATTACAGATATGAGTCACGCAAGACTGAATGTCCATGCCTGGTCTGTAACTGTGGCAAAGAGTGGATGCTTCTGTGGTGGAGAAACGGCTTCAGGCAGGTCTGGTGGAAGTGGGATTTGGGAAAAGGAAACGTGGCAGTGACACTTCAAACACCAGGAACAGCAAGGTGAGCTGGTCGTTCAGGGGGCTGGATTTTATTTTGCCCTAGGGCTCCAAAATTTTAATCTATTTGTTGAATGAATCAAAACCACAGACGTCTGAACTCTGAGCCATTCACTGCAGGGGCTTTAGAGAGGGCGATACCCTTCACTCCTTCACTGATTTCTTTTGCACACACGTTCATAGGACTGGCATGGTGCGTGGTGTTGGAGATACGTAAGGAACAGGGCATGTTTTGTGTCTGCCAGAGGCTCACAGCTGTGTGTCAGGGAAGGTATAATAGGTTTCACATTAGAGTCTTGAGACCTTCAAGCAGAAGGGCCCTTCATCAAACTTGCCCCTATTGGAGGCCGACGGGCATCATGTTTGTCCTGGTGATGAGAAGACGGCCAGCAAGTCACCCATGACCTGCAGAGCACGGGCTGACCTTCAGCTAAAGCTGCCGTCCAGGGATCCATAGATCCCACAGTTTTGCCTTTTAGAGTAACCCAGAAAATAAAAAGATCAAATCATCTCCCTTCTTCTAACAGTTCTTCCATTTAACAGTTCCTCAAGTATGAATTAAAGACATACTTTAGGTCTTCAGCTATACAATTGCCTTTCTTTAAACTTTCTTCACCCACATGGCTCACAGGTCCTTCATCGACCACTTTCAGGGTGTCATAGCCACTTCTTCCTGACTCCTCGGCCTAGCCCCACTCCCTCCTATGTGCAGTGAGGGTCTCCACTGTGCCCAGCACTGCACCCAGATGTGACAGCCACCTAGTCAATATCTGCACAAGGTTTGGGCAGTGAGCACATTTCTATCCATATATCTTAAGAAGATGCTAGGAGGAAATACAGCTCAGAGAGGTTACGTAAATCACCAAAATCACACAGCTGACAAATTCAGGACACAAACCACATTAAGGGAACAGAGATACTCAACTTGGAGTCTACAGACAGACATGAGGGCTTCTGCAAGCCTCAGGTAATCAAGAGATTATAGTACTTTTTCTGGTGAGCAGATCTATGGCTTTCATCAGACCCTCAAAGGGGATCTGTAATCCAAGGGTCGTGATCAACGCACTGTTGGTTCAGTTCAAGCTTGTGAACTGATAAAATTTCCAGATGTTTCAACATCAGAACTCCTGCTGTGCCGAGTACCTGGTGTGTCCAGGTGCTTTGCTGGGAATTCTCTTTCTTTGACTTTCGTCTCCCCACACCTGTTGTATAACTACTACCTTCAAAGCTATTCAAGTGTAAGGTGAGATTGAAAATTACCTACTGCCTACTTTCAAAGCAAGCAGAATTTATTAATTGTTGCTTACTTTTAAAAGTTGGGGAGGAAAACATTTGTTATATCCTCATTTTTTTCCCTAGTTTCAAAAGCAACTCATTAAATAACTAATTAAAAATGAAAAGTTGCCATGAAAAACCTAATGCCTCCAGGGATGGTGCAATAAAAAGAAGAAACAACTCTGTCTCTCACAGGACATGAAGACAAAGGATGGCCGTAAACCCCCTGCTGCCCTAAGTACATACCTTTTCTCAACTGATCTGCAGACAAGGATTTTTTAATGCATCTACAATACTAAATTCTTTTATTTCCTTTGCAGTTTCCAGCCAATATCAGTTTTTGTGTTAATTTTTATTATATATATTTTTTACCATGTCTCACCCGGAATTGCTTGATTTGGAGCAAAAAATAAGGATTTGTGTTCTGAATCTGCAACTTGTTGGCTGTGTGATTTCGGTAATTTACTTAACCTCTCTGAGCCTTATTTCCCCCTGTGTAAAATCCTACTGCTGAATTAGGTATCTGGTTTGTAAGCTGTACTCCAGGTTGCTCCGGAGCTCTGATGACATGTCCCAGGGTCACTAGGGCAGTGCTTTCACCTCTTTTACATGTTGGATTTGGCTTATTTTCTTTGGGGAATAGGTTTCTGTTACTAAAACAAAAGTCCAAAAATCACTGGGCAAGATGGTCTATAAAATGCCTTAAAAGTCAAAATTCTATGATTTCACAGAACAACCCCTCTTGGAATAGACACACAAGCCCTCACCAAATGCTGAAAATCAGGGCTTCCCTGGTGGCGCAGTGGTTGAGAGTACGCCTGCTGCTGCAGGGGACACGGGTTCGTGTCCCGGTCCGGGAAGATCCCATGTGCCGCGGAGCGGCTGGGCCCGTGAGCCATGGCCGCTGAGCCTGCGCGTCCGGAGCCTGTGCTCCGCAAGGGGAGAGGTCACAACAGTGAGAGGCCCACGTACCGCAAAAAAAAAAAAATGCCGAAAATCAGAAGATCCATTCAAATATCATTGTTACGCCAAGAAAGTAAGTACTCATTCAACAGCACGTTGAAATCTCAGTTTTAAGAACAGTATTCTGTGCTTAACAAATGTTTTCCTCACAGCAAGGGTGTGATGGGCATTATCTCCAGATGAGGAATCAGACCAGATTTGCCCAAGGTCCCTCAGCTAGGAGGGGGAAGAGCTGCGATCAGAAGTCAGCTATTTCCAGGCCAAGGCACACATGTTCTCCCAGCTCCTGGCAAACAGGGCTATTGGCAAGGTCACGGTGAAGGGGCCACCCCCCATCCCCCCATCCCGTCCTTGTAAGGAGCAGATAAAATTCACGAAATGCATTAAGGGAGTTTTGAGGCATTAAGGCTTTATGAGTTTTGAAGGCACAATAGTTTTCACCTGCTGAAGTTCTCTCACTGGTTAATCTCCTTCTCTGACTGGGCACCACATGACTTGGTACTGGAGGAATGGAGGGTTTATTTTGCTTTTCAAAATCAGAGCGAGAAATTCTAATTGTCCTGAGTCCTAAAAATGTCTCAGTCTACTTTAAGGAATATGACATCTACCTATCTCTCCATCTATACACACACACGTGTGTGTGTGTGTGTGTGTGTGTGTGTGTGTGTGTGTGTGTGTGTGTGTGTGTGTGTGTGTGTGTACCATAAGGCCTTAAAACACCTTGTTGCTTCTAAGTGAACTTGAATTTTATTGGGACATCACACACCCCTTTAGCTCTCTGAAAACCAGAATCTTGCAGTGCCCTTTCCAGTCTATCAAGACACGCCTAGATGACATGACCCCCCCCTCACCAACCAAGTATAATTTTATGTCCAAGTCACCCTTCCAGTTTGATATATTCCCCCCAAATCCGGTTTTTAAAGCAGGGTTCTGTCGTGTTAAGTTCAGGTTTCTTCCCTTCGTTCCAGAACCTGACTAACCCTTCACTGCTTCCCGTCCTTTCCAGACCACTGTGGCTTTAAAACCACCTCACGTAAGCGTGTCCTGTCTCCCCAAACCACCTCCATGCCCCACAGAACATTCCACCTCCCCAGGCGGACTGCTCAGCCGACCCTCAGGCTCTGATGGTACAGCCAAGAATCCCTCTGCTCTCCTGACCTCCAGCTGCTGCATCCAGGTGCCCTTTCCTCCTCCTCTGCCTGTGCTCCGACTGCAGAGGCTATCATACTAAGTGAAGTCAGGCAGAGAAAGACAAATACCCTAGGATATCACTTATATGTGGAATCTCAAATACGATGCAAATGAACTTACCTAAGAAGCAGGCTCACAGACGTAGAGAACAGACTTGTGGCTGCCAAGAGGGAGGGGGGTGGGAGAGGGACCGAGTGGGAGATTGGGGTTATCAGATATAAGCTACTATATACAGAACGGATAAACAACAAGGTCCTACTGTAGAGCACAGGGAACTATATTCAGTATCCTATGATAAACCACAATGGAAAAGAATATTAAAAAAGAATGTATACATATGTATAACTGAACCACTTTGCCGTACAGCAGAAATTAACACAACATTGTAAATCAACTACACTTCAATTTAAGAAAATAAAAAAATACAAATCTTCCTCTGATCCAACAGCTGTCTAATAAGTGGATGGGGTATTAGGCAGCTGTTAAAATTTAAAAAGATGTTTACTTGCCTCTCCCATCCAGGGATCCAATTTAAGAGACATAGTCAGTGTCATAATTTTAGAATTCCCTGCATGAACACTGTCACAACCTCAAATACTCTAACAAGAAAAATACAAATCTCCTCTTTAAAATAGAGAAGTAAAATTCTTTCATTAATTTTAACACACACATCACCACCATTCAAGGACATCTCTGTTGTATATTTCTAAGAGAAAAAAAATGGGGATACACTTCAGATTCTTTGGGTTGATGACCATATTGCACTGGGTAAACTAAAGGGTGGACTCTGTCCTTCCAAGGACACGGATGCCCATTATCTTCAAGAGGAATCACGTGAGCGTGTCAGCAGACAGATTTTGACCTCTGAAAGTGTTTTGAAAGAGCTCTCCCGCCCCAGACCACGCTGGTGCCTTTGGGTCCCTCATCTCCACCTCCACATGGGCGCACACACACATTTTTGAAAAGCATGTGTTCCAAACTAACGACTTAACAGCTTGAGAAGACGCTCAGCGTCTCGTGCAGTTTCCGCGGGGGAAAACAGTTTTTCCTGAGATCTAGCAGGAGAAGATACATCTCTCTAAAAATTGATCAGATACTAGTAAGGGAATAATATATACACTGTCATAGAAAATTCTGTTATCAAGACTTTATTCTATCACTGATGTGTTTGTAAAGTTGCTGGTGGAGGGCTGCATTCCAGACTCCAGCCACCGCCGGTAAAAACAGACAGGCACCACCATGGATGCGGGCCAATGGCACTGACTCAATGTCTGTGCTTACGGCCATTCTCCCCAAGAAGCGATTGCTGCAAATTTCAATTCTATTACCATAAAATCCTCCTGGAATTGGAAGTTGAACACAGCAGCAGTATCTGCTATCTGGTCCTTGTCTGATGATGCAGGACCTACTCCAATATAAATGCAGAATTCACAGCACTGATAAGATGCACACAACCCGACAGTGGTCTAAGGGGTGCCAAGACGGTCCTCACCATGACCTGTCCTTAGTTTTCCATGAATGGTTGTGACTAAACACCATATTTTTTCTTGCATCAACTCTGCCATAACTTTGTGCCAAAAATTTCAACCATTAATAATTCAATTCCGTTTCGCCACCAACAGCTATTATTAAATTCTTTTAATTCTTATTTTATTTGGAGTGTAGTCGATTCACAATGTTGTGTTCGTTTCGGGTGTACAGCAAAGTGATTCCGTTATACATATACATGTATCTATTCTTTTTCAAATGCTTTTCCCATTTAGGTTATTACAGAATAAAGAGCAGAGTTCCCTGTGCTATACAGTAGGTCTCTGTTGGTTATCTATTTTAAATATCCACACTGCTATTGTTAAAATTACCAACTTTATATGTTTTTCGGTGATTGCATTTGTCTCAGGCATTTAGCGAGGCCAGGTGGAATACAGCACGTGTGCAGGTTTGATAAAAAGAGTCGACTATATTGGTACTCTATAGGTACCAGAGGCGATTAAAGAGCCTACCGGGGGCACGACAGTAAAGAGGTCTGAAAAGTAAATGGCAGATGGGGGAGGAGGACAGAGAAGAAACTTCGTGGACTTAATCACTTTCCCTGGGCTATTTTTAAAAATCTTTTCCACCCCCTCACCCCCTCCTCTCTTTCATTTATTTCCCCACTTTGAGAAACACAGGGTACCAGGTCAGGAAGGACCTGGGAATGTCAGTCTCATGAAGAATTACAATAAACGGGAGTTAGGCTGAAATTCCACCCAGTCCCACGGTTATCTCCTCCCATGCTTTTAAGGCTACAAGGTTTCCAAACCCAAATTCGAAATAAAAACACTTTAGTACATTCCGGGTTTCCAAACGATGCCTGAAACAAGAATATACACCTTCCACTTGTCTGATATTTTAATTTTATTATTATTTTTTGCGGTACACGGGCCTCTCACTGTTGCGGCCTCTCCCGTTGCGGAGCACAGGCTCCGGACGCGCAGGCTCTGCAGCCATGGCTCACGGGCCCAGCCGCTCCGCGGCATGTGGGATCCTCCCGGACCGGGGCACGAGCCCGCGTCCCCTGCATCGGCAGGCGGACTCTCAACCACTGCGCCACCAGGGAAGCCCTGTCTGACATTTTCAAAGCAAGGGCTTCAAACCACCCTTTATCTTTAAAAGCTTCTAGAGATTTGCTTCTTCCCCCAATTTTATTCTTGTCCTCAATTTTCAGGACTCGATCATCAGACTCATTCTGTCTTCTCTTTCTCAGTGAGAGAGGGTGAAAGATGTCTACTGCAAAACCAAAACCGAATCAGTTAATGCCGAACACAGGCACGGCTCATTTGCCTAAAAGATAATGAAGCCACGATTCCCAACGAGCCGGAAACGTGGTGACTGTTCTTTCCTGCAAGAGGTTAGCGTCTTGGCATTTTTCACAGGCATGCCAGAGCTGAAGCTGTTTTGCTGAAGGTCAATGGAAAGCATTCTCCAACCCTCTAAGTCCCCCAGGTTTTCTCTGTGGAGCACTGTAAGGTCCTGCCGAAGCTTTCCGTGGCAACTCCAGGACGGAAGATGAAGGGCAGGACCAAGTTCAGTGGAATGTCAGTACAACACAATGAAATGTGCTCCATGCAGAGAGGAAGCATTTTTTCAGAAAGAAAAGTCAGCTGCTTTCCATTTGTTTTGAATCTGAGCTGTGGATACAGCCCTTCTGGGGTTGCTGGGGCTTTCGTTTAGTCCCTTAAGTGACCAGAACACTCCTAGAGCTCATCCACGAATCTGGTAAGGTTGCAGGCTACAAAATTAACGCACAGAGATCTGTTGCATTTCTGTACGCTGCCAATGAAAGATCAGAGAAAGAAATTAAGGGAACGCTCCCATTTACCATCGCATCAAAGAGAATAAAATACCTTAGGAATAAACCTACCTAAGGAGGCAAAAGACCTGTACCCCAAAAACTATAAGACGCTGATGAAAGAAATCGAAGATGACACAAACAGATGGAGAGATGTATCACGTTCTCGGATTGGAAGAATCAATATTGTTAAGATAACTATACAACCCATGGCATCTACAGATTCAGTGCAATCCCTATCAAGTTACCAATGGCATTTTTCACAGAACTAGAATAAAAAAACTTATATTTGTATGCAAACACAAAAGACCCCGAATAGCCAAAGCAATCTTGAGAAAGAAAAACGGAGCTGGAGGAATCAGGCTCCCTGACTTCAGACTACACTACAAAGCTACAGTAATCAAGACAGTATGGTACTGGCACAAAAACAGAAAGATAGGTCAATGGAACAGGATAGAAAGCCCAGAAATTAACCTATGCACCTGTGGTCGATTAATCTACCACAAAGGAGGCCAGATTATACATTGGAGAAAAGACAGTCTCTTCAATAAGTGGTGCTGGAAAATCTGGACAGCTACATGTAAAAGAATGAAATTAGAACATTCTCTAACACTATTTACAAAAATAAACTCAAAGTGGATTAAAGACCTAAATGTAAGACCAGATATTATAAAGCTCAGAGAGAAACACAGGCAAGAACACTCTTTGACATAAATTGCAGCAATATCTTTTTGAGCTTCTTTTAATATAGCATGTAACTTGCATCCTAGAATACTGGGAACTACCTGTAGACACCAGAGCACACAGATTATGGCTTCAGGCTAGTGTCTGCCTCATTGCTATATTCTTCTCTCTGGTGATGAGAGTAAACATCCCTCCTCTGAGAAAAGCACCACACCAGCCCGCCTTTCCTCTCCTCAGAGATGTCACACTGCTTTTGCCCTGGTCCCTCAGCTCCAGGAGCCACCCTGGCAAACCCAGGCACTAAGCTTTCGTTCTGAACCTGCTCTCGCTAGGATACCCAGGGCTTCTGAGTTCTCCCCCCAAATCCTTCACACGTCAACCCATTTTGCAGCCAAAGTGCTTCTCTCTTTCTCCCTGCTCTGGAAGTTCACAAGTCCTAGAGGTATTTTGAGACAATCTTAAGAACCCGGCATCCCTATTCTTTGTCCAGTTCCTTCAAGTTCCCTTTTCATCCAGAGAGTCTTAGATAAGTCAGTTCATGGGCAGAACAGAATTTGATTTACACTAGTACAATGACTGCAGCCACTGCCACTTTTTGAGTCATAAAAGGACCACCTCTCTATACGTCATGTTTGCACTTCCTCATACTGAATCTTGTTTCTCTGGTTCTTCTTCTTCTTCCTCTTCCTCACCCTCCCCTTCCCCCTTTCCTCCTCCTCTTCCCCTCTTCCCCTTTTCCTTCTTTTGGTAAGATTCCCTTACCATAGTTACATAAAAAATTTAACTCTCATGACTGTCAAAGCCAGATCCTCTGTTTCCGTATCTAATTCTACTACTGAAAGAAGCAACAGGATCTCATGCAAAGAGTACTGGACAAGGAATGTCAGAAGTCATCACCTATGTACCCTTGGGAAGGCCTACCCTCTTTCAGAAGTCTCGGCTCCATGCATTTTAATGTTCACTTTAGAGCTGTTTGTAAAATTCTCTTCACGTCAGAAAACTCTTCTGTAATGGCCTTATCATTATGAAGTTAATTATCAGATTAATAACTATCAGATAAATAATTTAACATATCAGTCAACACTAGGTCCTGAGGCCCATCATTTAATAGGAGAAGAGACACACTGGGGCTATATATTAGGACTTGTGCAGATCAGAGAAAACTGAGAAGCAACAAAAAATAATCGTTGCATCTAATAGGACTATCAGACCCACTGGTTTTCAGATTGAGGGAAGTTACAGAGGTGACTGAACTTAACATACAGCAACAGATACAAGTTAGCCCACAGAACACAGAATATTTCTATATGAAAAGAGACTTTCTTGAAGACCTTTAAAGAAAAGGCATATTCTCATTTATCTGTGAGACTCCTGAGCGAAAGAGGGTAGGACAGATCACGTGATGCACTTTTCCAACTCTGTGATGCGTGAGGCCTGCCTCTGTGTGTGTGTGTGTGTGTGTGTGTGTGTGTGTGTGTACATATCCACGTACACACAGATACAGAATCTGCCACTCATCCCTGCTCAATATTTGAGAATGTGTCATGGCTGACTGGAAACATGGAGAATGAAGCCTTCTTTCTCCTCTGCCTCTTAACAGCATCGCTGACGACCACTTTTCAATTTTAAGTCACTTGAAATGAGTACAGCATAGTTTAAAATACATTTGTGCTTTTACTTATTTTTAAGGGGAAAAAATCCCTCAATTTGGTTCTCTAAGGAAGGATCTAGTTTGTTTGCAAGAACACACTAAATTTAAACCGAACTGGCCTCAGCTTTTTCTACTTCACCTCCGAGGCTGACCTCTGGGCACATGGTGCAGCGGGGTGCCGGCCAGGGCGGATTCTGTTCTCACCGACAAGCCTCTGGAACATCTGATTGGCTTCAGAGCCAAAGGACGGATTTAATTCCTTCAGCTTAAAAAATATATTGTTTCCAAACCTCTCTGGGCTTTCATACTTCATTTAAAAATAATTTTTAGCATCTCCAAAGAGAAGGAGAAACAGTCTTCTAGAAGTCTATTCTCCACTTTATTCCAACATGTTCATACAGTACCCTTAAAAAAAAACAACTCTTTCCACATATTCATCTATTCTCAGTACATTTTTAGAAAACAAGTTGGAAAAACTTGGCAATCTCTAATTAATAGGTAAAATCAATTGGTTTTATGTCATTTCCTAGACTTTTTTCATTAATCTGCAGTAATCCTCGGCATACAAAAGTTATTTCCAGCTGCCACCCACGTGCCTTGGTTCCCAACTACCAAGGCAGATAAGAAACTGTACTGTGCCTGTGTTAGCTTGCTAAGAACTAAGTGGTCGTCTACTGCAACACCACCAAAATTTTTAAGACTGTTGGAAATACGTATCATGCTACATTAAATCCAAGTCCTAGGTAATGCTAAGGGTTTCAACCAAGACATGAGGCTTGGTGATTTGAAGGCAGCCACGAAGTTGGTTAGTACAAGCAAATGATCCCCAACCTAACAACCAAACCAAACCACAAACCAGCATCTATCTCTTTCTCCTACAAAAACGTGGAGCAGATTCCTCCCAGCCTGGGTAAGGGGCCATCCCCTTCATTAATAATGAGGAAAAAACTGATACGAAGAATTAAAAGATTCATTAAGAGCTTTGTAGCCTGAGCACATAAATAGTTTAAATATCTTTTGAAAACTGACAATGGAAGAAGATAGTCTTCATGAACTAGATATTCCATTTCCCTCTTTGTGTTTAGAGCAGTTACAATTTTAGCCAATGTCCCCTAAAGGTATATTTATGTTCGATGTGAGACCTCTGCCCTCCAGCCCAGTTTGCTTCTCCTCCTCTAGCCCTGCTGTCGACCTTCTCTTTATTGGACTGTGGGCTGCTCTGTGCATTCCTCAGGGTCAAGATGATGTCACTCTGAGAAGAGAGGAAAGGGCCCTCCCAAGTGCCTGGGAGGGGACTGCTTCTTCTGGATGCCCTACCTGCTACCCGAATCCACAGCCACCTCTGGTTTTCAGATTATGCCAGCTGAAGTCTTCCATGATTCCAGCACGTTCAAGTATAAGGGATTAACCATGATCAAAAAGTATAAAATCAAACAAGAGCTTACACCTCCTCCAAAACCCACACCCTAGTTAGCTATTTCCCGTATGCTGGCATGTGAGGGTATCAGGCAAGATGAGAGCAAAACTGAACAGAAGCCATGGACCTTCTTCTACATAACATAGCCTGGGCTTCTGAGTGCCCGCACTTGGGTTTAGACCTATGAACAGCAAAGTCGTCTCTCCATAATTATTGTCCCATGGTCCGAGATGCTACCTAAGCCCTTGCTGGAGCCTGTAAGCCCAGGGCATGTTTATTTTATAGCTAGTGAGGAGGAGATCTGTAATAAAAGGAAGCCCAGTCAGTCACAGGATGTTAATTCAGGGTGGACCTATTTCTTTATTGAACAAATATCCTGGAAGAGAAGGGCCTGGCTTGCCTCTTGCGAACCTCTGCGTTCATGCTACACCGAGCATTAACCCTCATACAAGCTCGCCCACTGCATACAAGAATTCCTAGATTTCCATATTTACAAAATCTCCTTCCCGGAAGAAATCAAACTGTACTTAAGTTCTTTAGATGATGAGGATGATGATGCAACTAATAAGATGGTCTCATTTTTAATGGAAAAATGGGATTTGAGGAAATGACCACAAGTATGCAGCTTGCAGTAAATACAGATCCGAAGTTGTCTTCACAAGGTCTCTGAAGAGTTGATGACGGGCTGGTCGCAGTGTCCCCAAAGAGGCTCTTTGCCTTCCTGAACTTTAGACGGATCCCCTTTCTTCGCCCCAATCCTAGCAAGTGAAAGCTAACACCCCTAAAATAAACAGGGAAAATCAGCTCCGCTGTTGGTTTACCAAGCCTGAGCGAGCTGCTTTGATAATCTACTGGTGTCTCCCAGGATCTGTTTTAACGATCTGCCAGAGGAGAACTAAGCAGTGATTAAAAGATAAGAACCTTCAAGATCTTTTGAGAAGGGAATTACAATATAACAGATTGCTGGTTCCCCTTTACTTCCTGCAGATGCTGGGCCTCTTCAGGGCAGGGTGAGCCGTGGTGGTCCGCTGCTAGATGGGGACACCAATGCAGTCCTGAACACCTGTGTCAGCCCTTTAAGCCCCGCTACTTCTCAGCTGGGGCCCCTCTTGATCCTAACTGTGCCTCCGCTGGTTTTTCTGGCTGGGAGAGTCTGAATTCTCTAAATGCCAGGATGAACAGCAGAGATTTGTTAGTACCTTCAGAGATACTGGGGAAAAAGCAGGAAAAAGAGACACAGGTATCCAGAAAGAGTCCTTTAAACAGAGCTCATATGTCTTCTTTTGACTTGTGTTAGAACCAAAGCAAAGTCCTGCTGGAGAGTCAGAATAAGCTGAATTATCTGGGGGGAGGGGGGTTGGCACTAGCCACTTCCTCCATCACCCCCTCCCCACCCCCAGATTACAAAGTATTATAGTTGGCAACCTTCACAACTGACATGCTAAATTTGGCAACTCTGAGAGTGGCCTTTGTCCTCAGGTCCCTACACATCAAGTTTACCTCTCCAGATGTCCCCTGGGCGCATGCATTATTGATGGACCAGGGGTCGCTCAAAAACAGAAGCGGGGGAGAGGTGAGAGGCAGCCCCCAGCGCACACGCTCGGCACTTTATCTCAGGGACCAGCTCCGTGGCTCAGGGGGCTACAGTGGTGCAAATACAAAATCATTCAAGAGGCACAATCCCCCCTGACTCCCTCACACGCACACGCACACCGAGACGCGGGCACACTCCGGAAAGCAGCATTACCTGCTCCTGCTGTTGCATGGATTTCCCCGAAGCATTTGGCTCCTTGGCTGTAGTCATGATTTCCTGTTCAGGGTGCACACAGGCACAGGGGCAGATGCGATCTGCCCGGGAGTTTGGGGCCACCAGAGTCCACTGGGCGGGAGGACCGGGATTTAGTCCATGCTTCCCCAATCACACGGCTACTGGGGCAGGGTGGGGGAGGACCAGTGAGCTGAGCAGCCTAGTTTTCTTTTTAAATGCAAAGAGCGGAGAGCGGCTCCGAAAGGGGAGATGCTGCGGCTTAGCGGGGCTTCTCCTGTTAGCAACAGCCTCTGCAATCGCCACAGAAACAACGACAACTGCTTAGCAACCGGCAAGTGGCGGCGCGGTGCAGGAAGGGGACCCGAGTGATGCGCGCCGCTCCCACCCGCCTCCCGTGGCGCACGGCGCATGCTCGGGCCGTGGCCGCGGGGAGGGGAGGGGGCTGGGCAGGGGGCCCCGGCGGGAAGGGGGTGCCGGCGGGGGGAGGGGACCCCGGCGCGGCGCGGCCACAGGTCCGGGAGCTTGTCGCCAACCTGCCCAGGTGGCCGGAGCTGCCAGCGCTGCCGGCAGGTCCCACCGGGGCGGGGCCGCGAAGGGGCCACACGCGAGGTGCCTTGTTTTTCCCTCTGCCAAGCGCAGGGCCTTGGGGGAGGAAGGTGGCCTGTGGGCACCAGAGAATGGCTTCGTTTCTGTTTGCCCGGTGTGTGTGTGTGTGTGTGTGTGTGTTTTTCTCCTGGATCGCTAGCTATGGAAATCTTGGCCTTTATTTTCCTTAAAATTCAGAAAACTTATTATGTTCCATCTTTTAACTCAAAGAATCCTCTGTTTCTCTGTGAAAATCAACCAGGACCTCAAGGGTGTCTGTTGCTTAAAAGAAGCAAAGAAAGAAAGAAGCCCATGGGGTGACCTTACAGGAACGCAAGGGCTCCCCGCCGAGTCCTGAGCTCAAAGCCGGGGCAGAGGCGGCCATCCTGCTCTCCCGGCCTGATGTCCTTGAGCTTGGCGCTGACCCTGGGCGGCCCGAGCCGCTGGTGGAGGACAAACGCGCTGGGGGACTCTGGGCTTGATGAGCTAATAGCTTGCAGGTGGGGATACCTGGGCCTTCCAGAAACTGCAGCCAGCTCGTGCCCGGGGGTCTTCTGCTGGCCCTGTGTGTGACGTGGCCTCTGTTAGTACTTGTCTCTCCCCTCCCTGCCTTAAGCCTCTGCCTCCACCAAAGGGCCTCTGGGAGGCCCGGGGGAGCGTAGCCCTCACCCCACCCAGCCCTGACAAGCGCTCTCAGCAAGGAAGTCCTGCCCGAGCCGCTGGTCTGTCTTGCCTTCGCCCCTGCGAAGCCAGTGCAGTTCCCTGTAGAGAGAAGGCGAGGTAGGTCTGTATCCAGTTGAAAGGTGTTTCATAGAAGACTTCCCTTTGTCCTGCCCCTTCCCTGGCCCCCTGGCCCCAGTCGTTGGACAAGAACAGACACACGCCGGCAAGATCCATGGCACTGTGTCCTTCCCTCGAGTTGACAGCTGAGTCCAGATAGCGCAGAGTTGCCTGCCCCTTCCACGACGCCTGGGCACAGATACCCGAAGGTCAGGATGGGCAGCTGGAGCTCGCCTGGTTTGGCCGAGCGTACGAAAAGGAAAACCCCGTGTAAGAGCCTTGTCCCACAGTCAGGCTTTGCTTTTGTTGTGTTTGCCTTTGACTTAGACGTCCCTGTGGGACGGGGAGTTTCCGGGATGGGAACAGCAGTGGCGTGGATCCCTGTGTTTGTGGCTTGATCCCAGGGTGTCTGGAACATAGGTTATCACCAGTGTGGGCTGGAGGGAGTTTGCCAGGCCACACAAGCCCTCAGGGGAGGCGTTGCCCAGTTACGGGTTTCTAAGGAGGGAAAGCTGGGGTCGCTGCGGTGTGAGGTCCCCAAGCGAACCTGACATCGAGGCCCCAGCAGCAAAGACTCAGAAAGGGGACCTGGACAGTGAGGTGAGCAGCTACCCGCCCCTCGCACACCTGGACCACAGCAGCCCCGGGGGGGGACCTCGGTGACGGGTGAGACCAGCAGCCCTTGTGGCAAAATGGTTCATCGCTGAGCATCTCAGAACTGGTCTGTCCTCCAGAGTTGCCTCTTAAATCAAAACCCCTGGGGTGGGTCAAATCTTAAACCACCACCTGTTAACATCTCCAAAAGCATCCACCGCTAACTTGTGGGGGCCATGAACGCCACCCGGGACCGATATCCAAGGACAGGGACACCAACGGGGGGCAGGGAGAAGCAAAAGGAGCCAGGACCTGCCTCCTCTTCACGGTTTCCAGAGCCCTGGGTCTAACCCACTCGGTGGTACCCCAGGGTGCTCAGCTGTGTCTGGTGGGGACTGACATGAAACCCTTCAGGCACTTCTATTTTATTTCTCAATAACGACCTTAAAAGTTATTTTACATCTAAAGTGAATATGGATGTAATGCAAAGTTCACGCACATTTGTAAGATTATACCTGATACTTCAACGAAGTCTCCTGCTGGCATCAGATCACCTGGGCACTTGCCCTACCAGCCCCTCCCCCACCCACCCCCACCCCTCCTTCAGCTACTCTCCCTTCAAGAGCCACTGGGTGGTGCAGCTCGCAAATGGCTGGTGGATGGACAGGACAGGTGGTACCACTCGGAACCTTTCCATGGGCTTTTCTGGCACCAGGTGTCCAGAGGCCAACTTTTCTGCCTACTTGACCTTGACTGCTTTTCAAAGAGAAAGGGCAGGACTTATACAGAGGAATCTAAAATCGTCAGGCTTACAGAAGCAGAGAGTAGAATGGTTCTGCCAGGGGCTGGGGGGCGAGGGAAGCAGGGAGGGGCTATTCAACGTGGATAAACTTTCCATTCTGCCAGATGACAAAGTTCTAGAGCTGCTGTAAACATCACAACTCTAGTGAACAATGCTGCATGGTACACTTAATAACCTGTTACCTGAAATAAGTCACAGAAAAACAAATACCGTATCATTTCAGTCAAGTGCAGAGGAGAGCAAACGATCAAAAATAAATCAACAAAACAAAAACAAAAACATAGATGCCGAGAACAGGGTAGTGGTTACCAGAGGGGAAGGGGGAGGGGCAAAATGGATGGGAGCTAAATTTCTGGTGGTGAGCACACTGCAGGGGACACAGAAGTCGAAATACGTTGTACACATGAAACATATCGTGTTATACACCCGTGTTACCTCAATAAAAAATAAATCTATTGGGATTAACAGATACACACTACTATATATAAAATAGATAAACGACAAGGACCTACTGTATAACACAGGAGGGATTATAGATCCCTGTATAACACAGGGATCTATACTCAATCTTTTGTAATAACCTATAAGGGAAAAGAATCTGAAAAAAAAATATGTATGTATAATTGAATCACTGCTGTACACTTGAAACTAACACATTGTAAATCAACTATACTCCCACTAAAACAACAACAACGACACACATAAATCTAAAAAACAATCTGTTAAGAGGGTAGATCCTTAAGAGAGAGAAAGGGCTGCCTTTTGTCCATGTTCTAAAATTAATCAGTATCCCTCTAGAAGGAAAACACCCCGCCCAAGTTTATCCTTTCAGCTGAAGTGTGTCCCGCACCCTTCTCTCCGAGCCTCAGTGAACATTCAGTGGATAGCATCCATCCTTAGCAAAGGGAGAAAGTCAACGCTTAGCTACTTCATAATAATGACAGTAACAGTGGCTGCCTGGTACTGCCCTGGGCTATGCACCCAAGCCCAGCATCTCTGTGAGGCAGGCCCTGCGATTCGCCCATTTTACAAAAGAAAAGTGACATTTAGAGAATTTATGAAACCCATGGTTACCCAACAAGTAAGTGCCCAACCTAAACCTGGGCGTGCAGGCCAGGGGCCACCATACCACACTGCCCTGAAAGGCGTGCAGAGTAGAATATTGAAAATACTGAGCTCGTCCGTGCCAGGAAGGACGCTGAGCACTTGATACCTATAATCTTAATTGCTCCTTAAAAATCTCTTAGCTACCCATGGCATTAGCTCGCTAGGGCCGCCACAACAAAGTACCACTAGAAGTCCAAGGTCAAAGTGTTGGCCTCGCTCTCTGGTCTGCAGGTGGTGGTCCCTCTGTGTGTGTGTCTGTCCTGATCTTCTCTTCTCTTCACAAGGACACCAGTCCTATGGGATTAGGGGCCACCCAGTGGTCTCATTTTACCTTAATCACCTTTTAAAAGATCCTGTCTCCAACTACAGTCACGTTCTGAGGTCCTGGGGGTTAGGACTTCAAGTTATAAAGGTGGGGGGGGACACAATTCATCCCCTAACACCTATTGTTACCCCATTTCACTGATGAGGAAACTGAGGCTTGAAGCAATTAAGCAGCTCTTCCAGAGTCACACGGTCAGTAGTAAATGGCAGAGTTACTCAAAACAAGAGTAAGGCTCCCAAACATCGCAGCATCTTCAAAGCGGCAGGCAGCTAAGGTGGTCTCACGAAGGCCTCACTCTGGGCGAGCCCCTCGTGTGGCTCTAGGGAGGATCTGGAGAGCAGTATGGACCTAGCCCTTCCCAGGTGAGTGTTCCCTGTACCAAGGGGGCAGAGAGAAGCTGCAAGTGGGGCATCTTCATTCTGCAGCTGAGCACCTTCCCGGAGCACCGAGCAGGGGCTACCCTGACGCCTGCTTCTCAGCTCCGCCAGCTCTTCACTGCACTTGCTGGACACAGGCAGCTGAGCCTGGCAGAGCGTGGCAGCCTGCCTGCCAAGGCAGGGAGTGTATCCATCTCCCATTCCCACTGGCCCCATTGCCCGGTGCTACGAGAAACATCTCAGAGCCCGCAGTCAGCCCCCCTGCGTGGACCCAGAGCACAGCAGTCCTGAGCAGGTGCACCTGGACGGAGGCTTGTTCGCGGAGCGCGATTCAGCCTTCAGCCTTCTCTCCCGCCCAGGTGTGTCCAAGATGGGCGGCTGCCACAGGCTCGGCTAGGTAGGTTTGTCTGTGGATGTGCAAGCCTGGGTCCCGCTGCAGCTCCAGGCCATTTCTCACTCCTCTGATTTCCGTTCACCTTGCCCAGAGTAACCAATCGGCTAAAACAGCTTTGCTTCACGACTCGCTCCATCAGCAGGTCTTTATGAAGCACCTACTATATGCAGATAGCAAAACTGCCAAGAGACAGACACGCTGGCTGCCTCGTTGCTGTGAGGTAGGGATGAAAATGTCCTTAGAGGAGGATCCCTGAAGATTTAAATTTTTTTTTTAGCATTAACCATCTGCAAGAGAAGCCACTTCTAACTTACAGTTCCCTGAAAATAAAAGCGAATATGGGCAGAAAGGTAAGATTCCCTGGAGAGTTCAGCCAGGATCTGAAGAAGCAAGCTTAGAAAAACAGCTTATATAGATACATACTGAAAATAACCAAGGGGGAGGAAAAGTGGATACGTTTCCTGAAGACTGGGTTTCTCTAGAGAAACAGAACCAATAGGATGTGTGCGTGCGTGCGTGCGTGCGTGCGTGTGTGTGTGGAGCGAGAGAGAGACTGAGTATTTTAAGGAATTTAAGGAATTGGCTCATTTGACTGCAGGGACTTGCAAATATGACAGCTGCAGGGTAGGGCCATGCAGGCTAGAAGGCTGGAAACCCAGGGAAAAGGCCATCTGGAGGCAGAATTCCCTCTTCCTCCAAGGAGGTTGGTCTTTTTTCTCTTAAAGCCTTCAACTGATTGGACAAAGCCCACCCATATGGTGGAGGGTACTCTGTTTTACTCAGGAGTCTACTGATGTAAATGTTAATCACATTAAAAAACCCCAATCCTCCACAGCAACATCTAGTTTGACCGAAAGCTGGGTACCATGGCCTAGCCACACTGACACATAAACTCAACTACGACAGGCTATGAGCGGAAGCGACTGGTAAAGCATCTGACAGGGTGAATATTCTTAATTTACTATTCTTCTCCTCCCCCTTTTTCCCATCTATCTTCCTGGGATGCTTGCTGCAATCTTTATTTATTTATTTATTTTTGGTACGCGGGTCTCTCACTGTTGTGGCCTCTCCCGTTGTGGAGCACGGGCTCCGGACGCGCAGGCTCAGCGGCCATGGCTCACGGGCCCAGCCGCTCCGCGGCATGTGGGATCTTCCCGGACCGGGGCGTGAACCCACATCCCCTGCATCGGCAGGCGGACTCTCAACCACTGCTCCACCAGGGAAGCCCTCCCATCACACTTTTTATGTCCCACACTTGTGTAAAGTCTTGTTCCATCACAGCTCCACCGTCCACTTCCCTTCCTGGCTTCCTAGCCCCATTGTGGGTTTCTCCAGGGCAAGGCCAAGGTAAAAGGAAGAGCTGCATATCAGTTAAAGGAATGAGCTTCAACGTCAGAATCATTTATTTGCAAACCCCAGGTCTGCTCACTTGCTGTCTGTGTACAAGCCACTGAGTCCAGGTTTCAGCTGTTTAATGCACACAACAGTGGGCGGATTATAGAGTATGGTCAGAACTAAATTAGGTCAACTCTGTAAACCAGTGGACACAGAGGAGGGGCTAAATCAGCAGCTCTTCTCATTGCTGGACTGAGGTCACCTTAAGGACATGTCTTCTTCTTTGTATCCTCAGTGCTTAGCACACAGGAAACAACAGAAAAGTGGGTGTGTTAGGGAGAGAACTTTGGGAAAACTTGAGTGTCACCTGCACTGAAATTCAGAGGACAAGAGTGTTTCTTCACATGAGCACCAGGAGAGGTCAGAACCAGATCATTCATTTTAGGCAACTCGTCATCAGCAAAGACATTCAGACAGAACCACAACACAGATTTCCTGTTTGAGCCTCATGGGGTAGTACGGCCACGGTTCACAGATCACTGAGAGACGGAAATGTGGATGCAGACCGCCCTGGGAGGATGGAACCGCGTGCACAGGAGGAAATGTCAGGTGGAATGGCTGTCAAAGTGACGAGGTTGGAAGAAGAGGCTTCCCGAGAACTTGGGGCTCCATTCTGCCCTACCCCTGTTTCAGCACCCAGCCAGGGCACTTGTCCTCCCCGCACCCCCCGACGAGAGCCACATGTCATTGAAACGAAGGGCTCCCCGGCTTAAAACACAGGATCCACCAAGTCCCTCACTACAGATGACCACCTTTCAAGAAGAAAGAATGAAAAGGGAAGAACAATGACCACAGAAGAGAAAACAATGTCTTACATTTTAGAAATCAACGATGAAATACACGAGGAAGATATATTTCCTCGATTCATCAGACAAGCTTAAAAGGTTCTATGTGCCTTATTACGTCTTTTTTAAGAGTCTCTTTTGCTGAAAATTAGAACTAAGCAGAAGTCCTTAAGAATTAGAGCCCAGCCTATCGAATAAGATTATCTGCCATTGAGTATCGACTGGGAGGCAGACTCTCCGCCAGCCCCCAGGAAACAGAAAAGATAACTACTTGTTGGGCAACACAGAAACAACTTCATGAAGACAACTGCCTTCCTAAGAAAATGAAAAACAAGATTTATATTGTGAAATTTATTCTGTCACTTATTGTGTCAACCAGCAATGAAGGAGAGGAAGTAGAATAAAAGAGAAAATATAAGTGGATGTGGCTCTTAGTAAGGGTATTATTTTGTGAAACTTTTGTGAAATGGGGTCACCTGTGAAATATTAGAAAGCCACTGTTCTAAGATCTATAGGAGATCTGTGCCTGTCCATGGGCCCATGATTCCCTTTTATTCCAAGTCTTTCTCTCCCTTTCTGAGAATGCTCTGACCCTGTAGCTTCTCCAGGAAGCCTTCAGAAACTGACACCAGAGCCAGATCCCTAGGCAGCCTCGGGCTCCAACACAAGTAATTTCCCCTTTTCAACACGTCCATTTACAAAACACGCCACTATCCCAAAAGGGTCTGCATGCGATGGAGAAAAAGCACGCCCGAATCAATGAATTATGTCTCTTACAAAGATGCTCAGATGAATACTGAATAGAAAGATCGCCCTTGTGATGAACATATTACACCAGGAAATTAGCTGAGTTTGAGCCACATCTCATACAGGATGCAAGATTGAAACCTACATGATTGATGATTTCTCAAAGCCCATCCCCAGTAGGATGACAGGCAGCAAAGAGTACAGTGGATGCGGTAAAATTCACAGGGACCAGAAAGGCTCCGATTTGAAAGGATTTTCCTCATCGAGACTTCAGAATCACAATTATGTTTTTATCCTTTGTGGCTGCTATCATTCATAAACTTATTGATAACAGATACAGTTGACAGAGACGTTAAGACACCCCGTATCTCTACATTAACCAAGTATTGAGATCCTGTCAGTGGATCAAGTTAACAGACCTACCCCACCAGAAGCACTAACTTGAAGAAACTCGGGAAAATCATTTCTAGATTCAGGGCTACCTTCTTCCCTGACTCTTTTCAGCAGTTTTCAGAAACCCACCTCTTCCTTCAGATGAAGCATGGTCTTCTGATGGGTACAGATTTTTGCTATACCTCTAAAAAGGAATGGAGTCAAATATTACTCACTGATACTAGAGTATTAATTATTAATACTAGAGTATTAATATTACTAAATATTACTCACTGATACTATACCTCTAAAAAGGAATGGAGTCAAATATTACTCACTGATACTGGAGTATTAAGGAAGGAATATGTTTTCCTTCTCTTGAGGGTTTATTATGTTCTAATAGAAAATACCTATATGTCCATCATTAGGTTCATTCTGGATGGAAATCCCCCTCTGAGTATCCCTCTTAGGACGAGACAAGAATACCACGTCATGTAGGACGAGACAAGAATACCATGTCGTGGGTGATAGGACCAGGGTCTGTGGCCTGACCCAAGGACAGCCAATCTATAGCCATATAACCCATGTGAAGAGTCAGGCCAATCTGATTCTCCTTTTCAGGAACTTGAATTCATGCAAACTCAGAAGCCTTCTTTTCAAGCCCAAGTTGGTTCCAATTTATCATTTGGTGGTAGTGATGAGCAAGTGAAAGGTCCCCGTACAGACTGACGCCTAAGGATGCCCAAGGATAGTCCTACCCCAATGACCCTCTTGTCCTGGGGGTCAGATGGAATTCACACAGCTTTTCTAGGGAAGAAGTGACTGCAAACTAGTTCAGGTTCCCAAAGCCCAACAATAGTTTTCAACTTGCTGAGAGTTTTGATTCCATTCAAAACAAGAAATTATTATTGGATAACCCTGATTGGTCACTTTTTTTGTCTCTCTCATTTAATTCCCAGACATTTATTGAGCATCTACTATATACCAGGGCTTACTGGGACACTGGGGAAACACAGATACAGAAAAAGCACAACCCCGGCTTTGAAGGACACTCAGTCTAGTGGGAAGGCAGACAAACAAACTGTATCACGAGATGAATGTGAAGGCAAGTGCGTACAGAGGTGGAGCAATGGACCTGTGGTCCTCAAAGGTTTTGGTAGGATGTCCCACTGGAATGACAGGGGGCCAGGTGGACTAGTGGAGAAGGGACAGAGCAGCGGGACCTATGTGCAAATAAAGGGTGGCAATGCACGAGAAGGTCCTTTGAGGGGCTGTAGGGGTGCTGGGGTGCAGTGTGGGTGAGGCAGCATGGACTGGGCAAGGCTGGACTATGATGACCCTCTTCATCAAAGGGACAAGCTCCACCCTGCAGACAACTGGAAAAAAATGTAGGCGATAAAATGTCATGAGCACATTTGCCATTTAGAAATGTCTCTTTTCAGCATGTGGAAAATGCACTAGGACAGAGACAGCAGTTTAGGAAGTTTTTGGAGCTGTCCAAGCAAGAAAAAGGAAGTGCCCGGAGTCAAACGGTGCGGATGGATAGAAAGGAAGTTAAAATTGCACGTCAGGGTCCACTTGAAACGGTGCGGATGGATAGAAAGGAAGTTAAAATTGCACGTCAGGGTCGACTTGAAACGGTGCGGATGGATAGAAAGGAAGTTAAAATTGCACATCAGGGTCGACTTGAAACGGTGTGGATGGATAGAAAGGAAGTTAAAATTGCACGTCAGGGTCGACTTGAAAGAACACGTTGGCCAATTAAGAGTTGATCCATGGGACTTCCCTGGTGGTGCAGTGGATAGGGCTACGCGTTCCCAATGCAGGGGGCCCGGGTTCGATCCCTGGTCAGGGAACTAGATCCCACATGCATGCCGCAACTAAGACCTGGCACAAACAGATAAATAAATAAATTAAATTAAAAGAAAAAAAAGAGTTGATCCATTTTCTTTGGACACATTTAGCTGCAGCAACACAAATAATTCTCTGGAAGGCCCAAAGCAAGGTACTGCCAACGTTAGAAACATCTGTCACTTATTTTCACCTTTTGTTTGTACCACGTGGAACTTACAAATAAGCAATTCTGTAATGATGGGGATAAATTGCAATGATCACACCTCACTTATTTTTCCTCCCCACCTGGTCATTCTACCAAGGGTTATATTTTCTCCAACCATTGTATTTCAACCCGAGGATTCCTTCGTTCCTTATTTTGATTAATCTGGTCAGTATGGCTCAAGGAACAAAAGCAGCTCAGGATTCAGGACACTTAGACCCAGTGCCTGCCAGGGGATGGACGTTGTGTCCCCCAAAATTCATGTGTTCAAACCTAAGTCCAATGTGCTAGCATCTGGAGGTGGCACTTTCGGGAGGTGATTAGGTCATGAGGGTGGAGTGGGATTAGTGCCCTTTTATAAGAGACCTTGGGGGCCCCTTCCACCACCTGAGAACACACTCAGAAACTGCCACCTATGAACCGGGAAGCTGGCCCCCACCAGACACGGACTATGCCACAGCCTTGATCTTGGACTGCCAGCTTCCAGAACTGTGAGGAAAACATTTCTGTTGTTTATTTGCTACCCAGTCCATGGTATTTTTGTTATAGCAGCCCGAATGGACTAAGTACCCTGCACACTGCACAAAGGCAGGGTCCCAATTCACACTGTGCTCTATGGACTCTGGACCGGGGTTGCTGGGCAAAAGTAAATACCTAGAAACTCAATGTCATTGATGCTCTCTGGAGTCACGTGAGAACATGGTGCTCCCTGGCGTCCACGCAGGGCCTGCCACCTGCACAGGCTGTGTGAGTCTGGGCAGGTCACTGCCACCTTCCAGTTCTGTTCACCCCAGCCTGGGCCCTGTAGAGGCAGCAGGCAGCCCTGCTTACTGCTATCCTTGTGCCACCACACCTAGTACTTAGCATACAGTAGGTGGTCCCTAAATGTCGGTGGCCCTTGAGGCAATGAGAGGACTGAACCAGCTCAAGGGGGCGCAGTGCCTGTCACTGTGAATTAGGTACCGTCAGTGCCCTGCAAGCCACTGGTCCAAAGATGGAACTCATTGGGCTTCCCTGGTGGCACAGTGGTTGGGAGTCTGCCTGCCAATGAAGGGGACACGGGTTCGATCCCTGGTCCTGGAAGATCCCACATGCTGCGGAGCGGCTGAGCCCGTGCGCCTCAACTGCAGAGCCTGCGCTCTACAGCCCGTGCTGTGCAGCAAGTGTAGCCACCGCGGTGAGAAGCCCGCGCACTGCAATGAGGAGTGGCCCCCGCTCGCCGCAACTAGAGAGAGCCCGCGCACAGCAACGAAGACCCAATGCAGCCAAAAATAAATAAGTAAAACAAAGATGGAACTCAGAGGGGAAGGACTCTTTGTCATTGGCCTGGTGACCGTTAGCCTGCATTTGCAACGCATCCCACACGGAGAGCTTCATCCTACATCCAGGAGTTGGGAGCCAGCGTCTGGATGATTTATTAAGTCTATGAAATATTCTTCTGCCTCGGTTGATGACAGCGTTTTATTTTTCACCCAGATATTCTATTGTAAGCCATCCCTCCATCACTTCTCTGTCACCAGGCTCTGCTTTCTCTTGTGGTGTATTTTTCTCCATCTTTCATCAGCTTCTGCCCTGAAACGCCTTTTTCTGCCATTCTACAAGCTTCCTTCTTCAAATAGGTCTGCACTCCTGACACATTTTATTCATTGAATTTTACAAGTACAAAGAGAGAGAGAGACAAGGGTCTGTCGGTCTCAGAGTGGCAGAGCCTTGGAACACTACACTAATTTAAAAAATCAATCTTTCCTGATTGGCCCATGATTTTCATGTTCTGCGTATAACTTTTCCTGTCATTTCACTCTATGTGGAACCAGATTTAAGTATCCATTAGAATGCCAACTCCAAAAGGGCAAAAATTTGAAAGCTGCTTTATTCACTAACACAGGCGCTTCAAACAGTAGGTGCTCGATAAATAACTGTTGAAACATTCATTGTTACAGAGGCTTTTTTTTCCTGCCACTTGCAGGGAGCAAAACGTGGAGGGATTCATCATCTAGATGAAATTGCTTTAGACAAATCATGGCTCCCATGGAGAGAACTTATGATATGCCTTTATCTACGACGTCATCATCATTCAAACCGGCCTTAAAAAGTGGGCAAGCCATAAATCGTCTCCCCTCTCAAGAAGAACGGTCGTTGGAGGCGGCAGGTGCACGGGGAGGTGGCAGAGTCCCGGTCTAAGGTCCCTCAGCGAGTCCGCAGCAGAGCGCGGGCCACCCCAGTGCCTCCACTCTGAGTCCTCTGGGCGTGGCTTCGGTCCCTACAAGGGAAACGGGTGGCTGGTGCATCTGGGGGAGGGGTGATGCAGAGTCACTGCGTCACGCTGCCAGGTAGGCATGGCGGCACCCCGACCCCAAGCCCAGCTCACCGGTCCTGCCTTCCCAGGTCTTGTCCTCCGCTTGTGCGCCACCGCTGTTCACACCCCTTCCTCACCTCTGGGCAGGAGGTTCACACAGGACAGCTCACTTGCTGGGTTGCCTCAAGTGAGGACAACGGATGAAAATCACACCCCTTGATAAGTCTCGGAGAAGCAAAGTCCCGAGGTCAGAGGAAAACTTTCCTGGCTCCAGAGATCACGAGCTCAAGACTGGCGGGGCCGGGGGGGGGGCAGTGTGTGGCCAGGAGGAGGACCAGATCTCAGGTGCATAGTGGCCAGGGCATCCAGGGGAGACCCGTCACGCTCCTCTGGGTGGCAGGGGCTTTGCCCCGTTTTTACCAGACTCATTTTCTGTAGAAGAAAATCTCTGCTATGGTGGTGGCCCAATCCTCTATAACCATCCAGACATCTTCAGGATGGATCCTGCCTGTCACCTTTAATAGCCTCAGTCATTTGGGGACACAACGAGCAGGAACGTCTCTGGACAGCCTTCCTTACAAAAGGCAGGGCTCGACGCCCCCCCCCCCCCACCCCACCGGCTCACAGCTGATCGCGCTTCTCCTGCTCTGCCAGGCGCTGCTGTTTAATTAAGGAAGGTGGCAAGTGGCAAGAGCCCCTTCTGCTGGCCCTTCGGGGAGTCTGGTTCCAGAAGCGTGGCTGGGCCACCGGTCTGAGTCAGGCAGGCAGATGGACCCGCTGGGAAGCAGACGATACGCCTGGTCCCTCTGCTACTCCCAGCTCCTGTTTACCCCTCAGCTCCCTGTTTATTCTTTTCTCTTCTCTTGGGGACAGAATTCTTGGAAAATAGATGACAATGGCAGAGAATAGGTCGCCATGAGATTTGTCCAGATGCATTACAACATGGCGTTTACCTAAACCAGTGACATAAACTATTAACTTGGGAGGCTTTTTGCACTAAGTAGGATTTGTCCAAACCTAAGACAACGAACCCAGCCATCAGGAATGAACAAGGAGACTGTGGCCTTGGGGAGGCCAGGGAGCGTCAGGAGAGGAGAGCTGCTTCCTTGACACCATAGCTGGACGGTCCCCAAGGCCACAGTGACGCTCCACCAGGAAGGCCCAGACGGCCTGGGGAGAGGGACAGCGCCATGTGAGGGCTGAGCTCGAAGGCCACTTGGCCACTGACTCCGGACATTGGGGAGCCTTGCCTTAAAATTCAGGTCCTGTCAATAATTCCCTCGCCTGGAGGAGAATGTGCTTTTCAGAGTCACTTGACAGATGAAGGCCATCAGATGACCCTGCTGCCTACCTAAGGGAACTCTAGTGCATTGTATGGTCTACCTTCCATAATGGTCCGAAGCGCCCATGACCTGAATGGTCCCAAGGACCCCAAGGCTCAGTCTCTGTCCTGAACATGCATCCCGGGGGTTAAGCATCACAACCATTTTACTCATGGCCTCTTCGAAGTGCAGAGAGGATGAAATTGCCCCAGCCTGTTGATGAAGCTGGAGGCTGACTGGAGACCTGGATCTGGGGATCACTTCCTCTTTTCCCCATCACTAGACAGAACTGTCTCCCATCTCAGTGCCTCCTCCTGCCATTTCTGTAAAAGGGCTCATGTCAGTTCCATGGTTTTGGAAAATTGAATCTAATCTCTTCCAACCTACGGCACACAAACTATGAAATATTTAGCACACTGATCAAGAGCAGATATATTTAAAAAACAATATGGAGGAATTAGCTCTATTTTCTTTGAGGTGTATTTCAGTATGACAGGGAAAAACAGATGACAAATGGTTCTTGAGAATGTAAGGATAAACGAGTTTACCAAAGACCCCACATCCTTCTTATTGCCAGTTGATTGGTCAGAGTGAAAAACACGCCAGAGTTTTCTTGCAAAAAGTTAAACTGTTCTCTCTTTAGAGACTTTGCCTTTTTCCATATTCTACACACATCAATGCTCTGCGTATGTTTCATACACACACAGAAAGAATAATCAGTCTTAAAGTGAAACTAAGATCACCTCTGTATTGTGATATCAATGCTTTTTCTCATGAAAAATATAAGAACCTACCATGCTTCTCAAAAATTATAATATTCATTGTGTTGCCATCTCTTCACTTTTTAAAAACATTTCCTCACAAAAAGTTACTATAGCTGTGGGGTTTTTTTTTGGTTTTTTTTGTTTTTTTTTTTGCGGTACACGGGCCTCTCACTATTGTGGCCTCTCCCGCTGCGGAGCACAGGCTCCGGACGCGCAGGCTCAGTGGCCATGGCTCACGAGCCCAGCCGCTCCGCGGCATGTGGGATCCTCCCGGACCGAGGCACGAACCCGCATCCCCTGCATCGGCAGACGGACTCTCAACCACTGTGCCACCACGGAAGCCCCTATAGCTGTGTTTTTAAACACACACACTCACTCCCCGCCCCACACACACGGCACACGGGCATACCTTGGAGATACTACGGGTTTATTAGTTCCAGACCACCACAACAAAGTGAATATTGCAATAAAGCAAGTTACATGAAATTCTTGGTTTCCCAGTGCATATGAAAGTTACGTTTACAGTCTACTGTAGTCTATTAAGTGTGCAATAGCATTATGTCTAAATAAACAAGATACATACCTTAATTTTAAAATACTTTATTGCTAATTTTCTGGTGGTGTCTTTAGGATTTTCTATGTATAGTATCATGTCATCTGCCAACAGTGACAGTTTTACTTCTTCCTTTACCATTTGGATTACTTTTATTTCTTTTCCTTGTCTGATTGCTGTGGCTAGAACTTCCAATAGTACGTTGAATAAAAGTGGCAGGAGTGGGCATCCTTGTCTTGTTCCTGATCTTAGAGGAAAAGCTTTCAGCTTTTCACCATCGAGTATGATGTTAGCTGTAGGTTTGTCATATGTGGCCTCTATTATGTTGAGGTAGGTTCCCTCTATGCCCACTTTCTGGAGAGTTTTTATCATAAATGGGTGTTGAATTTTGTCGAAAGCTTTCTCTGCATCTATTGAGATGATCATATGGTTTCTAGTCTCCAATTTGTTGATGTGCTATATCACACTGATGGATCTGTGGATACTGAAAAATCCTTGCATCCCACTTGTTCATGGTGTATTATCCTTTTAATGTATTGTTGAATTCAGTTTGCTAATTTTTTTGAGGATTTTTGCATCTGTGCTCATCAGTGATATTGACTTGTAATTTTCTTTTTCTGTGATATCTTTGTCTGGTTTCGGTATCAGGGTGATGCTGGCCTCACAGAATGAGTTTAGAAGTGTTCCTTCCTCTGCAATTTCTTGAAATAGTTTGAGAAGGACAAGTGTTAACTAGTCTCTAAATGTTTGATAGAATTCACCTGTGAAGCCATCTGGTCCTGGACTTTTGTTTGTTGGGAGTTTTAAAATCACTGTTTCAATTTCAGTACTGGTTATTGGTCTGTTCATATTATCTTTTTCTTTCTGTTTCAGTCTTGGGAGATTGTACCTTTCTAAGAATCTGTCCATTTCTTATAGGTTGTCTATTTTATTGGCATATAGTTGTTCATAGTAGTCTCTTACGATCTTCTGTATATATGCGATGCTGGCTGTAACTTCTTTTCCGTTTCTGATTTTATTGATTTGGCTAAACACCATCTGAGCCTTCAGTGAGTTGAAATCTTTTTGCTGGTGGCGGGTTTCAAATATTTTGAGATTTACCAAAACGTGACACAGAAACACTAAGTGAGCAAATGCTTCCGGAAAAACGGTGCCAATAGACTTGCTTGATGCAGGGTTGCTACAAGCCTTCAATTTGTAAAAAAAATGCAATAGCTGTGAAACACGATAAACCGAAGCAAAGTAAAATGAGGTCTGCCTGAGTGTGTGTGTGTATAGATATAGAGATTTATATATAAAATTTGCCAGTTTAACCAGTTTTAAGTCTATAATTCAGTGGCAGTAAGGACATTCACAACGTGGTGCAACCATCACTACTATCTATGTTCAGAAGTTCTTCATCACTGCAGAGGGAAAATCCCTAACCACTAAGCAATAAGTCCCTTTTCCTCTCCCCAAAGCCCGTGGTAACCTCTAACTACTTTCTCTCTCAATGAATTTGCCTATTCTACATATTTCAGATAAGCAGAATCATAGAATAGCTGTCCTTTCTGCCTGGCCTATTTCACTTAGTATAATTTTTCAAACTTATCCATGTTGTAGGACATATCAGAACTTCACTCTTTTTTGTTTGAGTGACATTCCTTTGTATGTATAGACTGCATTTTATTTATCCATTCAACTACTGATGGACACTTGAGTTGTTTCCACCTTTGGCTATCGTGAGTAACGCTGCAATGAAAATTGCACACTCATTATCTGCGTACTGCATACTCAAGTCCCTGTTTTTAATACTTTGGGGCACTTTAGCTGTTTTTAATTTCAGAAGGACAATTAATTGGTTGAAATTTGCACGATTTATCCACTTTAAAAAATGTATTTATTTATTTTTGGCTGCATTGGGTCTTCGTTGCTGCGCGCGGGCTTTCTCTAGTTGCGGCGAGCGGGGACTACTCTTCGTTGTGGTGCGCGGGCTTCTCATTGCGGTGACTTCTCTTGTTGCGGAGCACGGGCTCTAGGCGCGCGGGCTTCAGTAGTTGTGGCTCGCGGGCTCTAGAGAGCAGGCTCAGTAGTTGTGGCGCACAGGCTTAGTTGCTCCGTGGCATGTGGGATCTTCCCGGACCAGGGTTCAAACCTGCGTACCCTGCATTGGCAGGCGGATTCTTAACCACTGTGCCACCAGGGAAGCCCTATCCACTTCTTATGTCTTGCAAATCATCTCACAGTCTTGGCAGAACCCAGTAAAAGTTACCCCATTGGTCTATAAATCAGCTAAGACCCACCTACAACAGGCACCTCTCAGCCCCATAGACCACAGGCTGACCAGGAAGGGTTCCAGGACTCACTCCCCCATTCTCCAGTGACCATGATCAGGTGTCTTCTTGTGACTCAGCCCGCATTTGTCAAACAGGGCAAATAATACTTTGTGTATCTAATGTGATTGTCATTAGGATCAAATGAGGCAATGTTTGGAAAACCTTTGAAATGCAAAAAGCTCTATGTAGCACAATATGCTATTTTTGAATTCGAAAACAGCTGTTTTCATGCATCTGCAAAGAGGACTGAAATGATTTGGGTCCAGAAGCACCTGTTCCCTTGTCCTCATGGTGTCAGAATCATGAGGCAGCGACAAGCATCCCCAGGAGAGTACAGTATCCAGTTTACCCCGTGTAGACGGTGGGCATCTGATGTCAGCTCATCGCGCCCTCATATACCTGGGGTTGCATGGAGCTCACTCTGAGTCCTTCCTGCTTGGTCGTCTGAGCTTCTATCTGGAAAGATACCAGGATCATCAAGGATGCTCGAGGTCTGTCTATACAGGCCCACTTCCCAGGCATCCTCTTTGTTCTTGGAATTCCCATAGTACCATGTGCTACATGAGCTTCATAACAAAGACCATTTATGTTTTCTGTTATTATTATTCCTGTTTGCCTGGAATGGAGAGTGAGCTCCTTGAGTAAAGGAGCCATGCCTAGCCTACTGCTGTATATACCCCACGCATGTTGCTTTGCCTTTGTAAGTACTCATCAAGTTCCTGCTGGTGATGATGGTGGTCTCGTTGATGATGACAGTGCCGATGGCTAACCCTTAGTAACAAATACCAAGCTCCCAGCATTCTCACAATTCCTGTGTATTAACTCAGTTATCCTTAAAAGAACCCTGTGAAGTAGATCGTTTCTATCTTCCTCTTACAGATGGTAAACCTAGGCAGAGAAGGTTGCTTCAGATCACACAACTGTGTCGAGTCCAGGATTCAAAGGAGGCATCTCTTGCAGATTTCATGCCTGGAGCATCTATGCTCGTCTTCTCTCAGATGAGTGGTCTAGGGCAATGCAACAGGGATTCTAGGGTTCAGAAGCTGAGCAGATCATATTAGTGGGGCCAGTGGGGCAGGTGGAAATGAACCGAGTCCCAATTCAGAGAGGGCTACGGTGAACATCACCGCCTGCTCCCTGATGAGGGAGGGACTGGAGACAGGATGTGGGTACCCTGACCCTTCAGGTACGCACAGGTATTGCCCCTGAGACCAGAGCGAGACATCAGATGTGTTCCGACTCTGGCCTGAGCAGGACGCCCCGGGAAGTTCTGGCTTTCGGGGGCAGAGGACAGGGAGGGTTCCAGAGTCACCACCTCTCATTTGACCTCCTGTTATATATGGACCAGTTATGATTGCTTCCAATCCCCTTAGAAACCACTGAATATTTCTCTGCCCAAACACACAATAGAGTTTTTGGTTTGTTTTATTTTGTTTTCTCATGGACGGTCTTCATTTCAATGCCTAGCTACTATAAACAAGCCATTATATGTGAATTCTTTCCAATAAACATACACCTTGATAACAGCTCCGAGGAAACCGCCCCTAAGAGAAGGCCATGGCACAGCCTTCTGTCATGGGCTTCTCACTCCAGTCCCAGTTTTGAGTCTAAAGCCAGGGCTATGCCCAAGGTCAGGGGCACACTTGTCTCAGCCTGCAGCTTCCTCCTGAGGGATGTGGGGAACAAAGGGAAAGAAAGGCCCAGGAGGAGGAGACAGTGTAAAAATTATCTACGAGGGATGCAAACCAAGACCCGAGGGGGGGCTGCCTCTGCCTCGTTTCCCACGTTGGAAAAAGGCGTTTGTGTGGACCGCTGGGTGTACTGTGTCTGGGAGGATAAGCCTCAGAACAGCTGCAGTGAAAGAGCAGTTATTGGATCGGACGACGGAGCAAAGATTATCCGGCAAAGTACCAGCATCAAAGGCAAGCCAGGGATCTGCATCTTCCTGATGGGGCCACAGGCAGAGTGGGAGATGGAAGGACAAGGAAGCCACCTACTTGCTGAGAATATGCCCGGCTCTGTCCCAGCCCCCGCCAAAACTCCTACTACATGGAATTCTCAAGAAGACTCACTTAGGGGAAGCTGATTCTTCCTTTGACAGTGAAGAAACTGAGACATGAGGTTAAGTCACTGAGATAAAGTCACAGAGACCCACGTCTCAAACCAGTTCGTGACTCCAAACCCCGCACCAGTCTATCTTTGCTGAGCTCGACACCGAGGATTATGGGAAGCTCTTGTTAAGCAGCAAGAAGGTGGTTCGCATTTTTCTCAGGTAGCAGGATGCAGGCCACTGCATCAGAGAGAGTTCAAATTCCTCAATATGCAGTATGACTCTAAAAAAGGGACCACTGATATGAACGTGTTCTGGTGCTAAAATCCATCTGTGCCGCCAATTGCAAAGCATTGCACGCTTATTCCAGAGATATTATATCCAGACACAAGATGCATTTGAAAGACCACTTAGCACGATATCCTAAGATCTCCTGGGTACACAATGGTGGTAAGTCTTTGGACTTTGTGACACCTTTGATTTCTTTTAAACATTAGTCCAGCTACGTAGGTTTATAATTGAACAATGCTTGTGTTAAATCGTTAATACTCTTCGGATCTATCACTCAGTTATGATGATGAACATAGAGCTCCAAGCGTGACTCATACGAGTCGGAACCCAATTCCCAGGGGAGCCCCAGCAGAGGGAACGTCTGCCACATGCCAAGTCTGGAACCAGATGCAGCATCTTCAGATGCCGGCACCTAAAACTGTATAAATCCTGGCATTTGAAACTGTATTCTTGTTACATAATAGTTACGTATCTCCCGCTTACTACCGGTGTGCCTTTAGTCAAGTTCCTTAACTGCCTCAGTTTCCTTACATGTAAAAATGAAGTGGTGCCTGTCCTAACCTCACAGGCTGAATGACATGTTAAGACGTATAACATGGTTAAAGCAGGGCTGGTTTCAGAGTGTGCTACCAACTCAGGCCGGCTCCTGTGTCGCGTTATTGGAACAAGGAGGTGTGAGGAAATAGAAAAGTGTCGATACTGTGATCTTTCTAGGAAGGATTTTTTTTTTAACATCTTTATCGGAGTATAATTGCTTTACAATGGTGTGTTAGTTTCTGCTTTATAACAAAGTGAATCAGTTATATATATACATATGTGCCCATATGTCTTCCCTCTTGCATCTCCCTCCCTCCCACTGAAGGATTTTTAACCTGCAAATATGTTGTGATTGGAGTGGATTTTTAGGAAGGATTTTTAACCTGCAAATACGTTGTGATTGGAGTGGTAATGAACTCACTCGTTACCATTATTAATTAAATCCCAACATAAATTGAATTAGTAACTAATTAATGGATAGGCGTAACCACGGCCATTGTGTACTGAACAGCTACAGGAGACCACGCCCAGTGTCGGGCACATCGTGCTGCGTCCCCGCAGCAGCCCTGCCCTGATGACACTGTCTCCTGAACAAAGGAACCAACGTGACATGTCTCAGGTCATGGGCAGAGTACATGGGAGACAGCTCCCACCCAGGGCCTGCCGTCCCCAAAGCCAGAGCTTCCTGCATTCACGCCATAGGCAGGCCTGTATTTCAGCCTCGGAAGTGGGGCCGGTTTTAAGAGCTGCTTCCCCAGAAAGATTTGCTCCTTGAGTCTTTAGCTCCAGTTTGTGAAACTCAAGGGAATAAATTTACGATGTACATTTGCATTTAGTCTAACCCTCAAGAGCTCTGTGATGGAACCTTTTAAAAAATCCACTAATACTAAAATAACATTAAGAGGGATCACCACGTTGCTTCCAGCAATGACAGGCCAGCTACACGGCCACGATCCCAGAGCGGTTCCTCCCACTGTTGGACCGTTTGCATGCAGTGGTGGAGGATAAACAATTACTTTACTTTTCTCTATACTAAATGTAACTTTTCTTTCAACATCCTGCTGACTATTCTCCACATCTGCTGAGAGTTATAAAATGTTCTCAGCTTTGAATAGGACATAAGCATAAACAATGGCCCAAGATGCTTATTATCTCAACAGGAAGAAACAGGATCTTTTCTAGGGTTTTAGAATCGTTTTGGTTTTTTTTTCCCCAAAGGATCATCTCCTGTGCAGTTAGTGCATGAGGGTTCTTTTTTTTTTTTTAACATCTTTATTGGAGTATAGTTGCTTTACAATGGTGTGTTAGTTTCTGCTTTATAACAAAGGGAATCAGTTATACGTATACGTATGTTCCCATATGTCCTCCCTCTTGCGTCTCCCTCCCTCCCACCCTCCCCATCCCACCCCTCCAGGCTGTCACAAATGAGGGTTCTTTATTGAAAGCTAAATCCATCTGAGGACAGTCTAAGAGTCAAACCTAATCAAAGGAGTTGCCAACATGCTCATCAATGAGCAAGACCCCTAAACAGGCACCGTGTACCACCCCCAACGCGATTAAACGTCACGTTCCATTCAGCTCCTTCCCAGGGCTCAATAGCTTTTTCTAGGAGTTTATCTGGACTCAGAAATCAGACTAATGAGACTCTGCCATCTAAACACAATGATCATCAGTACCACAGTAAGAAGGCTCCAGTTAACCGACACGGGCTTTTAGATCCACACACACGCATGGCGCGTTACTCTAAACACTGCGGGATTCACGCGTCTGTCCCAGTAAGTGATGCCCTTCGAAGCTGCCACCTCAGAAAGCCACGTTCTCATCCGCATGATCCCACCACTGACGGCAACCTAGGAATATCCTGACGAGGGTCAGTTTGGGGACCACAGCTGAAAATCAGTCACAAAATTTCGTAATCATTCTTTAACCATACAGAAAACATCTAGATTGATCAACCACGGTATTCTCCACATGTGCCTCCAAACGATTAGATCTGTGCCCCCGCACCCAGACACAGATCACACACACACACGCAACACACATACCACGCATGCACCACAAGCACACACTCATACACACCACATATACACACTGCACGCACGTACACACACAGCCACGCACATGTCTTTCCTTAAACGACCGTGATTTAGTATCATCCAACATTTTCAAAAAATGTGGTGAAGATGTTCAAACACTTCCAAACGTATTTGGAACGAGAGCATCCTTCATAGGACGAGGCTCTGACTTCATAGGGGCCCCTCTGAAGGTGAAAGCATGTATTTGGATGGATAAGTTCTATCACGACTGCTCCAAACTCACATCACCTCACAGTCCAAGGTTTTTCCTTGTCCCTACTTTTCACCTGAGGAAACAGATGTAAGTGCTATATTCCTGATGGATAGGACTGTCTATGACCGTATATTTATAGCAGTAAAATGCAGGTTCTAAAGTAGTTTGGGTCCCACTGTTCCTGCCTGAGTTTTCCCCAAGCTGCTTTTGAAAATAAGGTCGTAAGTGAATTCTTCGTGGAGGTCGCCTGATCCAACAGCAAATGAAAGCTATTTAGAATTTTTTGGAGTTTAAAAACTGTTTCTCCAAGTATTCTAATTGTTTTAACTTAGCAAGTGGGTAAGTGGCCAAGATATTCCTGTGCTTGTGCTTGGTATGCGCGGAGTCGGGACCCCTCTGCCCCTCCACGTCTGGAGAACAGACTGTCTGCATCTCCCTCACTTAGTGAAACAAAGTCCTCACCTAACTCGGCTACAGGGAGGGTCTGGCGCTTTCCCTGAGTCGTCCGAGCCATACCCATCACCTGCACAGGGGGACGGTCAGCCCCCTTCCTCACGGTTATCCAGCAAACATGACAGGAGACTCTAGCTGGTCTGGGCGGCTGTGTCCCCCAGCACGTCACCTGCCAACAAGGTTGTTCCACGTTGTATGGGAAAAGCAAACGTATCAACAGACTATGACAATTCAGAACAGCTAGACAAGGATAGAGATGAATGCTTTGCTCTTTGCCACCTTTAAAATTTTACTTTTTAAACCAGAGGAACAAATAGATCTTCCTAAGCTAATCACTCCTTCGGTTTGTCCAGGAACGGGTATTACCTAGTCTGATTTTTTTGCAGCTCAGAAGCATTCTGAGGATTTGCAAGATGGACAAATGCTCTAACGCGAAGAGTTGGTCCTTGTCATTCACAGACTTCTTATTGGCCAAGTCACCTGTTCGCTGACATTTATTTGTAACCCCCCAAATCAACCCTCGTGGCACTTTTGTGGTCATTCGCGGACGTGCATAGTGGAAACAAATTTGTTGCCTGATGTGCATGTTCCCAGCTGAGGTCCACAAGACATCCCTCTGCCACCTTGTTTCAGCTCATACTGTAAACAAGGGTCCTGCCCATGGTCTACTTAGTGCCACGTTTCCCACATCTTTGTGCTATTTGGAGATGATTTCATGGTTTAAAATGGCCCCTAAGCATCACACTGAAGGGCTACCTAGTGCTGCTGAGTGCAAGAACGCTGCGATGCACCTAAGTAGAAAAATGCGTGTGTTACATGAGCTTCACTCAGGCATGGATTACAGTGTGTTGGCCATGGGTTCAATGTGAATGAACAAACAATAGATATTCAATAAGGTGGCCTTTAAACAGAAACACTGTTTCATCTACTGAAACATTTCATTCTTGAAAGGCTTAAGGGTCATGAACATCAGGCAGACCCAAATTGGAATGACCTGCGTGACCCTAGGAAAAATCAGTTAGAAATTCTGAGTCAGTTGCCTCATTTCTCAAATGGGAATAGTAACTGCCCATGGGGTTTTGGTCTGTAGCTCTAAGATAACATCCATTAAGTTTGGGAAAAACCGTGACCAACAATAGGTTATCAATAGGAAGTGTTCATCGTATACCTCCATGCTGACCCCCATGCCAGGTTAAACACTGACTACCTGGACACCAGCAAGGCCGACAAATCTCAAACATCAGAGCTACAGGAGCAGAGTCTGTATTCCTAAGAGATTTCAAACTGTGCTCTGAATTCAGAGCTATTAGCTGTGGAGAGGGCGGACGGGGGCAGTGAGATAGGGAGGAAGGAGGGTCGTGATCACAGACCGAGTCCTTCACAAGAAGCAGGGAAGCAGCCTCACTGGCTTGATCATTCTTAACAATTTTAACATTTACTATGAAGGAGCAATTAATTTATTTACAGTGGAACAAGTCCCCAAACAAATGGCTCAGGGCAGAAAGGTCCAAATCAATAGGTCTCCCAGAAAACAAATCAGGCGATTTACCCGTGTGAGGACCACAGAAGAACGTGACCAGCTGCTAGCCTTGGTCGTGAGCATGCACCTGGGGCAAGTGTGCCCAGAGACAATCAGGGGAACCGAAGGCCTGCGGGGAGAGTGGTCAGAGTCTATCTCCATCTTTGACCACAACCCTCGGATGGTCACGTTTGCCAGAAATGTGGCTCAGTGGCCTGGGATGACGCTAAAGCATGGTAACAGTGATGGAGATAAAGCGCTGTGTATTACAAAGAAAAAAGGTCAGTCTTAATTTAAAAAAATTTATTCCCAACATTTTGTACTAAAATACAAGAAAAGCAGTGACTTCAGAACTCACTAGGGTTAAAATTATAGCCATGATTTCCCAGAGCCAGGTTTGGAATCTGATGTACATGTAGGCACTGAGATGCTTTTAAGATGAAGGTAAGTGAAAAATCAAGACAGTCTCACAGATTTTGGTAACTAGTGCCTGAGGACAGGAAAAAAAAAAATCTTAGGTTGCACGTCCGCATTTAATTCATTGAAGAATTAGATCTTTTTCTTATGTGTATGGAAGAATCCCAGTTCAGTAAATACTAAAATTTAGGGCCTAACGCTTCTGGGTGCCAAGAGGTCAAAGCTGGCCCTCGACCGCAGGCTGGAGCTGTCGGTAGGCGCGCAGATGGTCAACGGCCGGGTGGATGGACCTACTCTCATAGAGCAGCTGGCCTGCGCACAAGACCAGCTCCAGGTGGAAATGGCTCCTGCATCCCTGCAGTGGGCAACTGGCTGCCCTGCTTGCGTGGGATGATTTTACTGGTGTTGCCCAGACTGGAGAAGAGGGTTCTGTGTGAGGAACCACGGAATCCCGTGGACGTGCCGATCGGAACTTAGGAACCTGGCAAGAAGGTTTCCATTTCACAATGAGGAGCTTTGGATGAAGGAAAGGGACGGGGCCATGACTGCAGGATTCTGCAGTTGAAGAGGTGCTGGGAGATGACAAAGCAGCCTGTACGTTTCCTGCTGAGGACCCTGAGTTCTCAGGGCTTCGGGGCATCAGCGAGGGAGCTAGCGCCTCAGCCACCGTGGCCTCCACCACCACGCGGCACTGCTCACCCTTAACGAGACCTTCTTGTTATCTGTCCTCCTCGCTTCCTGAAAGGAGCAGGGACAGACATTTATAGAGAAGCACCTAGGGTTGTTCCAAGGAGAGTGCAGTTTCTCTCCTAATTGTTAGTGCTGCTATAACTACGTTTTTCTACTTGTGCCGAATTGACTATACCATCCAGGCTACATCTCGAGAGAAATCATGCTTAAGAACAAGCCATCTTACTCCCCCAATCTCCTCTACATAAAAAAGCCCAAAGTTTATACTTCACTTTCAAATGGTTGTTTAAAACATGCTGCTTATTAATAAAAGTGGATGGAATCAGATAATCCTCAAAAGGTGAACACAATGATTTGTTCTTTTCTTGTTGTAATCTTCCATAATGAGGTGCACTGTTCCACAGATCATCAGTCTTATCCACCGATAAGCCTGTATTTCGCTTCAGTATAAAAAGCGCACTGCCCCCCCCCCCCGGCCCGGTATGGGTAACGGCCACCTGACAAACGTAAAGCTAACGGTCACCGTAGCAGGGAGGGAAGCCCTTGCCTTGCTGCACAGCCTGGGTGGCTCACTGTCACAGCTGGCTGTGACACAAGCCGCATCTCGTCATGAGCTTCTGTTGTCTTTGGGGGCGGAGGCTGGCTCCTCTAGCCCAGATCCTCCACCTAAAGCTCTTCCCCGCACATCTGGGGGCCCCCCACTGCGCCCCGTTCTCTGTTCTGCTTCCTTCACTGTACTGTTGGGCATCACAGCTCATGGCAGAGAGGCTGAGCTGAACAGGGAGGACCCTCCAGGACTGGGAATTTCAAGGTGACTAGACAACGATACAGATCAAAAGATCCTTGGGACAAAGAAAGTGGGAGAGATAAACAGCAGCAAATATTTGTTGTGTCCGCAGATCAGTGGAACTCCTGTGTATTCTAGACAAATGAGGTGAAATATAATTCACAACAGCCAAGACACGGAAGCAACCTAAGTGTCCACTGATGGATGGATAAAGAAGATGTGGTGTATATATATAAACAATGGAATATTACTCAGCCATAAAAAGAACGAAATAATGCCATTTGTAGCAACACGAACGGACCTAGAGATTACCATACTGAGTGAAGTAAGTCAGACGAGAAAGACAAATATCATATGATATCACTTATATGTGGAAGCTAAAAAAATGATACAAATGAACTTATTTCCAAAACAGAAACAGACTCACAGACATAGAAAACAAATTTGTGGTTACCAGAGGTGAAAGGTGGTGGGGATGAGGGATAAATTATGAGCTTGGGATTGACATATACACACTACTCTATTTAAAATAGATAACCAACAAGGACCTACTGTACAGCACAGGGAACTCTACTCAATACTCTGTAATATCCTATATGGGAAAAAGAACCTGAAAAAGAATAGATATATGTATATGTATAACGAAATCACTTTGCTGTACACCTGAAACTAATATATTGTAAATCAAATATACTCCAATATAAAAAATAAATAAATGAAAAAAAAGAAAAAAGAAAATCACCCCCCCTACCACCACCAAAAAAAAAAAAGAAGTCCTTTGTGAGGAAAATGGTAAAAGAGCCTTGGTGGGAACAAAATGAAAAGGGTCCGTTTGCTCGATGGTACGTGACTCTGCTTCTGCTCTGGAGAGCCAGGTCTTACAAAGCAGAAGTTCTGGGGCTCCATGAACAGAAACCTCTGCAGATCTGACGGCGGGGGGGTTTCAGGGCTGGGTGTCGGGCCAGCAGAGGCTTGTGAGGGGAGTAGCTTGGCTGCAGCATCAGGACCCTGGAGGGACGCCCGCCACCGCCAGCTCCTTGTTCTGTTACCCACGTAGGTCCGGGGGTGGTCACTGTCAAGGTCACCTCTCATCCCTCTGCGGCTCTTTCCTGAGAACTTTAAACACCTATGTATGTTTCCCCTCGTTAACACTCCTCGTGCCCCGATCCCCCGCACTGCTCACCGACAATGGGGGATTTTGAAATGAACATCAGTGAAATTCTAGAGATCCCCAAATTTCTAAACTCCAATTCCAAATAAGAAAAGGGACATCTGGCTGCACGCTTAGCAATGAATCTTTAGGTGAAATTCAAGGAGCCAGCGCCCTACTGGTCCGACCACCCCCGTGGAGTTTTTACCCAGGCAGTGTTCAAAATGCTTCCCTTTGGATTAATGTCCCTTTCGATTATACTAATAAAGGATATGAAACTAAATCCCCAGCTGTCCCAAAAGGGCCATAAGAAGTAACAGAGGTGCGTTCTCTGTGGTCTGAGTGAAGCATGTTTCTCACTTTGATGAACGTTCCATTTAATTAAAAGTAAATATTAGGAAAGCCCTGTGAAGAATGGATGGAACATGCAGGCCTATTTCAGCAGAAGATGCGGAACACTTATGTGGACCTTTCGCTCAGTTCAAGGCCCTGTGCTAGCAGCTGGGGATTTGCAGGTGAATAAATCAGGCTGTTTCTTCTCCAGAAGCTACTCATCTGTCCAGGGAGAGAGATATACAGAGTCCATCAAGATGCTGGATGTAGAGGGATTTTTCAAGAACATTTTACTTCAAATCAGGAAACTGACTACGGTGATCCTTCGATTTCACCTAAGGGTTTTGATTACAGACTTTATCCAAAGCATCACATTAATTAGTCAATCTTTCCGGAAGGCAAGTCTATGCAGTGATCCCAGACACAGAAGCGTCTCCAGGCCACACTGAATCGTACCGCCTGCCTTCGTTAGAGTCCTTTCGTTCAGGGGACGCTGACTGTACTTTCAGATCCAACCTTTGAGACATTTTTGTGTCATTTTAAGGGAGTGGCAGCCTGATGTCTCTAGTGCTGGCCCTGTGGCTTTTTCTGGGACCCTCTTATAAATGCCAAGGAAAGAGGTTCTCCGTCTCAGTGGTGGTCACGGCACTTGCTGGCCCCGCTGAGCAGTTGCAGGAAAGCCTGTCTGATCGGTCTCCAGCACCCACGGTAAGTGGAGGGAGTTGGGTTGTTGAAATGATAAGAGTCTCCCGTCCCTCAAGGCCTTGTCTTGAGGCCTCCTGGTCACTGCTGGCCTCTTTGTGTCCTGCTTCCCACTCTCCTAGCTTGTTCTGTATCCTGACTAAACGGAATCCCATTCCACCCCCTGCCCATTCCAATTTCAACAGGTTTCCTGATTGTTGCAACCAGTGGTACCACTTCATCTTTGCCCCCTCCCAGTCTGCTACCCCAGGAAGAGGCAGCCCTGGCCTCTATCTCGCTGGATTGATAGATAAACAGGGTGTCGTTGAATCCTTAAACTCAGTAGACACAAAATACACGGACAATAAGCCATTTACATAGACTGGAGCTTAAATCTTTGAGCTGTGTGACTTCCCTCTGATCAGAGGAGCTGCACCTTCTGAGTTGGGAGAACAGAAACAGACATCCGGGGACCATGGAAACTTCCCAGGAAAGTGCTTAAGAGGATGACCATGAACCCAGTCCTTAATCACAGCTCATTATTACTGCAGTATATCTTGTCCACTTCATAACCCCCCTATCTTTTGGAAATGGAGGTTTTCAATCAAAGGAGAGACGGTCCACAGGGGTTGGGGCAGTGCTCAGGATGAAGAAGGAAACCCACGCGCTGGAGCATTGAAGGGCCCCATTCTTGCGAGTTTTGTGTGTTGGGATAGGATGAGCTCCGGAGCCAGGGTGGAATTCCTCAACAGCTACACAAAGAGTGGGGACACCAGCACCCTTGTTTACATGGAGGCAAAACCATCCCCACCCCTGCATCGGCATGCCTTCACTCGACTTCCCCTTTTGCTGTCTTAGTGCAAACTTTGCCATAGCAAGGCTGGTCTCAGCTTCTTCCTCTCCCAGGGAAAAAAGCTCATGTGCTTTTGACCCAGAACTTACTGGACGTTTCCGTCTGACCTGAGCAGCTCTGGGAGCTGGGCGATTGGACCAGCCATTCCCCTCCAGGTACTTGAAAGGCCTGGATGGACGGTTCTCAGCACCCCCCCCCCACCAGCTTCTAGATTCCATGATTCTGAGCTCTTACTTGATAGCCTACATGTATTGTATTTCACTTTTCTTTAGGAAAGTGATTTTTTCCTTCTATCCATTCCAAACGGGTTCTCCTGTATTATCAGTTCATAAACAGTAATGATCAGATTTTCTAAGTTGATGGAAAACATGATTCCTGTATAGAAACTTGGCCCGATCAGATTGACAACAACAGCACAGCCTGCAAAACTGGGTGACGACACTTCATCTTTAACTGAACAACAACGGGATTAAATACACTTAATAGTTACATAACATGGTGAATGTGGAAAACTAACCATGTAAGAGCAAAACATGTTCCTCTTTCAACATGAATTTAATCTTCCCGCTTTAATTTGAAGGGAAAATGAGACTTAGATAATCATGAAAAGAAGCATGAAATGAAAAGCCTTTGTGGTTAGCCTGCGGTTGAAAACATACCCAAATAACGGCTGTGAGGACAGTCATTCTTTCTATTTACTAACAGGAAACGTATTTCCTTTGTATTATTTCTCATTATTTAGGGTTTGACACTGGAGGAAGGAAGTCATTTTTATAGCATCAATTTTTTTTTCTCATATGCCTAGGAATTGTGAAAGAACAGATATATCTTACTGCTTTTCTTACTCATCACATTTCCTTAATTGCAATGCAGACTTCCAATATTACCTCTGGGATTTGGGGAGTGCATTCAAATACTAAAACATCATTACTTCTGGGAACTTCTAAGTTTGTTAAAAAGTTGAGCAATAGTACAATAGAGACTTGGCTAGGTTGTATAGATCTGTATAGATCTTAGGGTAAATTTGTCCAAATTCATACTTTTAAAGAAAAGAAAATCAAAGCCCAGAGAAATTGAGGAAGCCCTGACCTCACCACAGGAGAGTTAATAGCAAGTCCCTAACTGTAAATTAATCAGCAAATGTGCATCGAGCATTCTTAGAGCTGGAATCCACTGCATCCATGCAAACTTGTTCTCTTGGGTTCTATGTGGCTAAACCTACTCTGATGGTACCATCTGATTCTACAAAGTAGTGTGACCAGGAGAAGGGCAGGGCATGGGAACTAAGACTGACTGAGCACCTTTGAAGATGAGTACAAGCCCCTGAGCCCCAGTCCTTTGAGGTAAAATGCTTTTGCTTTAGTCTCCCAGGCCTCTCTTGAGTCTTAAAAGGCTGGCTCAAGAGTCAATGATTAGGAACGTGAAGACGTACAATAAAAACAAAGAATAGCTGTTGGGCTGGGAAACTGGTAACGATTTAGACTAAAAACCAGCCACACAGCAGAGTCACTGAACTCCCAGTTCCCTGAAGGATGTAGATAAAGGCCTGACACACATTCCTAGGTTGTTTTTAAAGGGAACAGACCCCCACCAGATGAAAACTCTGACCGCAGGAACATAGGCCCTAGACTGGTTGAAACCAGAAGGTTGATGATGCTTGAAACTTCACCTTGATGTCAACCAATCCGAGAATTGTGCACAAGCCCCCTCCCTCACACTGCATTTAAAACCCCTTCCCTGAAAGCCACTGGGGAGTTCGGGTCTTATGAGCATGAGCTGCCCATTCTCCTTGCTTGGTGCCTTCAATAAATGCTGTACTTTCCTTCACCACAGCCTGGTGTCAGTAGATTGGCTTTACTGCATGTGGGCGAGTGGACCCAAGTTTGGTTTGGTAACACCCATTATGCCCCTGGCATTGTACTGGGCTCTTTGCAAGCATTGCTTTATTCAATTATCCCAAGAACTCTAAAAGGTGACCATTGGAATGAGTTCAACACAGGGAAAAAAATTACAAGCTTTAGGATCAGACAGCTTGGATTGAAACACTAGCCTCTCTGCTTACCAACTGTGTGGTTTTAGCCCTAATTCTCTAATCTTCACTTTCCCCATTTGTAGAATGAGGATCACAGTGTTACCTTAGTGAGGTGTTTTTGTGAATTAACTCATTAACTCACACAAAGTATCTTTTAGAGCAAAAGGAATATTGTACGAGATTTTAAAATGTTAGTTAACATCCCCAAATTATAGATTTTTTAAAAAGACTCATGGAATAGAAGATTTGCTGAGAATCCCGTAGATAGAAGAGGCTGGGTCAGCTGTCACCCCAGGTCTGACTGCCTCGAAGGCTCCACTTTTCATCTGCTAATCTGCCGTGTCTAGTGCTATGACCCAGTCTTGTGTCAAAATAATCAACAAACAAGGTGATTTCCAAAGTTCTAAGGTAGCTAATTAATGTCACCTGGTCCAGCATTGTGAGTTTAAATAAGATTATTGAGACAATAATTGGCACCAATAGAAAGTTTCTTAATAAAATATAGGTGCATTTTGTGGAACATACACTGTTCAGAGCATAGTGTGTCATCACAGAGAAAATCACTGAGATAAAGGGAGAAGCCACTTTCCCCAAACCCTCTTCTGACAGTTCCCTGAGTCTGAACCACACAATTTAGACCTTGACGCTGGGCTGTCTACTTTCCCACCTTCGTGTAGATGCTTGTCTCCCTAACAATGTCGAGGCAACACCGAGGGCAAAGACAATCACTTCTATTCCTCATAGAACACAGCAGGGTCTGGGCATTTTTAAGAACCAAAAAAACTTTCAGGCTGGAAAAGGACTATAGAGTTAATCATCTAATCCAGTGGTTTTCAAAAATTTTCTAATCAGGACCTCTTTACACTTTGAGAAGTTACTGAGAACATCAAAGAGCTTTTGGTTACGTGTTTTGTTTATGTGTTTATATTCTGGTTACACGTATAAAAGTTAAATAAGAAATGTAATATATATTTATTGATTTACTTAAAATAAAACCTATTATGTGTCAAAATAATTTAAATATTTTATGAAAAATAGGTATATCTTCCAAGACAAAAAATAAATTAGTAGAATGGCATTGTTTTAAAGTTTTTCAAATCTCAATAATATCTGCCTTTATAAAAGAAAACCGGATTCTGACATCTGCTTTTGCCTTCAATTTGTTACAATGTATTATTTTGGTTTAAATATATGAAGGAAATCTGCTTCATGCATTTATGTAGCTGGAAAAGGGAGGCACTATTTTAATTGCCTTTTTAAATAACTGCAGACACCCTTCTTTGATACTACATCAAAACTTGACAAGGTTATTTGGAATGTGGACTCTAAAACTAAATTAATGAATTTTTCATATACATGAAAGAATGAAAGGGTAAAAGGTAAATAAAATCGTGGTATTATTATGAAAATAGTTTTGACCTTCCAGACTTCCTATTAAAGGTCAGAGGTGCCCCCAGGGTCCTCAGAAACACTTTGAGAACTTCTGGTTGAATCTAATTATTTAACAAATGTGAAATTAGGCTCAGACACGCTGAATGACTTCTGCTGACTCTCAGGGTGAGTTGTTTTAAACATAAAGTGTAGTAAGTACTGTGGCTTAACCAATGGTCTTGCAGTCAAAGACATCTTTGACCTGGTGTCCAGAAAGGACTAATAATCTTCCATGTTCCTTCTTTCAGAGCCTGAGCCTTGGTGAACAAGACCTTGACTCTTCCAAGCTCCTCCAAAGGACAGACTGATTTCAAGGACGTCTCCATACTGAAGGCATGCCCATGATTGTCTCATTTGTTCTTTTATACCTTAATTCCTGCAACCAGCCTGCACTGAATACCACCACTGAGGAGCTCCAAGTCAGGCCTGCTTTAGTGAATCACCCACAGATGCCCAAGGAGAAAAAAGAGAAACATCTCTCCTGAAATGTCATCCCAGCCAGCTCCCCACAGGCATGGGGTGGGCGGGGGCACAAGTCTGTAACTTCTCTTCATGGTTTGGCAGTTACAGAGACATACCTCACATGTGCACACCCAGGTTACCTCTAGACCATGCCACTGTGTATGTTGCACTTTCAGGGAACGGTCTTTGGTTTTGCCCTTTATCTTTTCTTATCTCTTGCTAAGCATAGGATCAAAGTAAGGCCAAGCAATCAAAGTAATGATGAGAAGCCAGAGTGAAAAAGTTTGAGGTTTGAAAGACTATTCACTTGTACATATTTTTAAAAAGAAACACAAAAAACCCCTAAGAAATATACTATAATAGAATCAAATATTTTTCTTTTTCTTATCTCCCTTTTCTGATCCAAGAAATTCCCCTGGACAGAGCAGTAATTTTAAGCTGATTTCATGTAAGTGGGCTACATTATCACCTAAGGTTTTGTTGGTACTTGCTAATGCCATCTATGGTACAGTAATAATGAACATTTTGATCCAACAAATTTACTCAAAGTTACAACACAATTGTCTACATCTCTGTTTCTTGGTCTTATATTATGTGAGGGAATATGAGATGGTGCATTTCTGTAAAGTGAATTTAAGTAACTTCTCCTTCTTATTAGAAAGCATACCAAGGACTTGAGTGGCACAAGCCACAGCAGGGGCATGTCCTAAGAGGGCCTTCTATGTGCCCAATGATATGAAGAGGCAGCACTATATTTCATTTCAGAGAAACTTTGTTCAGTTAAAGATCATCATCACCACCAGCATCATCACCACCACCAGCAGCATCATCATAATCGTGTCATGACCATCATATCACCACAATTAACATCACATCATCATATTATTATTATTTTCATCATTATCGCCACTCATAATCTTCATCATCACCATCATCACATCGTCTTCTTTATCATCATCACCAGGTTCACCATCACCATCATCATCTTCATCATGATCACCAGCGTCACAGAAACCAGACTGTGCCCTCTTTACTCTATGCCAGGCAGCACGCTAAGCTTTTGATAATACAATTTGCATCTTCACAATAACCTTACTAGACAAATTTTGTTATTTTTCAAATGGAAATAGGCTTAGGGAGATAGATAACTTGTCCAAGGTAACAGCTAATTAGAGGTTGAACAAGGATTAAACTCAGATCTCTGTGACTCTGAAGCTGAGTCTTAACCACCATGTGACACAAAAGAACTCTGTGTTCTGACTTAAAGAGTGCTCCTCTGTCCTACCACAAAATAAGACTTCAGAGTTTGAAAACTACGTTATGGATTTTATGCATGGCATGTTTTGGCTTCTTCATTAGCAAATGCATTATACATAATGAAACTTAGGCATATCAGTACTCAGTGCAAATATACGTACCGGCAGACCTCACTCTGTTGTGCTTTGCTTTCTTGCACTTCACAGATATTGCATTTTTTTTACAAATTAAAGGACTGTGGCAACCCTGCATCGAGCAAGTCTATTGGTGTCATTTTTCCAACAGCATCACTTTATGTCTTTGTGTCACATTTTGGTAATTCTTGCATTACTTCAAACTATTTCATTCTTGTTATATTTGTTATGGTGATCTGTGATCAGTGATCTTTGATGTTACTACTACGATACACTGAAGGCTCAGATGATGGCTAGCAGTTTTTAGCACTGAAGTCTTTAAAATTAAGGTATGGATATTGTTTTATTAGACATAATGCTATTGCGCACTTATCAGATTACGGTATACTGTAAACATAACTTTTATAGGCACTGAGAAACCAAGAAATTCGTGTGACTAGTTTTTTTTGTGATACTCTCTTTATTGGGGTCTGGAACGGGACCTGCAACATCTCTGAGATGTGCCTGTAAATAAAATGCACATCTCACACTCCTTGAAGAGGCCATTTTTCAGCATGACATAACCTGAATGAGCCTTAATTGTGACAAAGAGCAGGGCTTCTTGGGAGCTCTAGTTGGTCATGCAAGTTATTTTCTTTATTTTTATAGCACACAGTCCCCACAGACCTCCAAAAACAGAACATCACAGGACTGCTTGGAAAGCCATAAGTACTTAGTCTGAGGCTAGCACAGGGGAGGCATTGTAGGAGGAGGTGCAGAAATAGACGTGTAGAATTAATGACACACCCACGTACAGTGGAAACCTATTAGTCCAAGTGTCACGTGACCGCACATCTCGATGTCTATTTCCGTCCATCCCATCTTCCAAAGCTGCAAGCTTGCGGGAGGCTGATCTAGCTTCTATCATTGAGGTGACAAGTACTCAGATTGTTTCCCCCAAATGGGTATGGAATTCAAAATTGGTCATGTATAAAAAGAAATGAATCTGTTCTGACCAGCTTCCTAACCTGACCTTTGCAGGTGAAGACTTTATCCTGGTAAGAGGAAAACGTGCCGATTGACTCATGCACTGACTTTCTTCATTCCCTTGAGGGGACCCACTCTGTGTCACATCACAGTGTCTATGGCATCCTCTCTCCCTTTTGTTCTTCCAATAATTCTTATTCTTCCAATGACCTTTCTCCTGTAACAGACAATAACTGCAAGAAAGGCAGAGAGGGCTTCCCTGGTGGCGCAGTGGTTGAGAGTCCGCCTGCCGATGCAGGGGACACGGGTTCGTGCCCCGGTCCGGGAAGATCCCACATGCCGCGGAGCGGCTGGGCCCGTGAGCCATGGCCGCTGAGCCTGCGCGTCCGGAGCCTGTGCTCCGCAACGGGAGAGGCCACAGCAGTGAGAGGCCCGTGTACCGCAAAAAAAAAAAAAAAAAAAAAGTCAGAGAGATCGGTTTCTTATCCTAGACTGTCTATTGGTTGTCAACATCAGGACTATTTTCTTTCTTTTTCTTCCCCATGTTTTAATGGTAGCTCTTTAATAGTCTTTATTTTTAATTTAATTTAATTTTTTTAAACTTTTAATTTTATATTGCAGTATAGTTGATTTACAATATTGTGTTAGTTTCAGGCAGCAAAGTGATTCAGTTATACATATACATGTATCTATTTGTTTTCAAATTCGTTTCCTATTTTGGTTGTTACATAATATTGAGCAGAGGACTGTTTTCTTTAAACAGGTTCCTGTGTTCGCCTGACTCCTTCCCACACTGGAAAGAGAGCTTGTAGAACTGAGGTGCTGTGAAGTCAACAAGGCCATAGTTCCTGGCTATATACCTCCTAACTGGCTGAGCAGATTCTTGGACCAGACTATTCATGGGGGGATTTTTCCCACGGTTGATACCTAACAAGACAGAAACTTCCATAAACCACAATTTCTCTTTTGCTACATTGACGTTAGCCTGTGTCAATGGGTGAAAAATACAGTTAAACCACAAGGATATACTGAGAAGTAGGGCTCCAAGAAAATAACTGAAGATATTTAGTACCAAATCAGAAAAACTGCATCGCTGCCTAGGAATATGACTTTTGATTCCCAATAAAATGACTGGCTCTGATTAGGTCTCATGTCAGCTTAACCTATAGTTTTGTTTTTTTTCCCCTTGAGTTTCACTTGTTACCTTTTTAATATATTTAAAAGAGGGCCCTGGATTTCCCTCTTCTTGTCCCCAAACTATCCGTATTAGTTTGCTCAGGCTGCCATGACAACGTACCACAGACTGGGTGAAGCAAAAGAAATTTGTTTGTTTTCTCACAGCTCTGAAGCCTAGAAGCCCAGGACCACGGTGCTGGCGGCTCTGGTTTCTCCTGAGGCCCCGCTCCCGGGCTTGCGGGTGGCTACCTTCTTGCTGCGTCTTCACATGGTCTTTTCTCTCAAAGTGTGCATTCCTGGGGTTTCATTGGGTGTCTAAGTTTCTTCTTCTTCTTTTTTTTTTAAATTTCTTCCTCTTATAAGAACATCATAGACACTGGATCATGGCTCACTTTGATGGCCTTATTTTGCCTAATCACCTCTTTTTTTTTGCGGTACGCGGGCCTCTCACTGCTGTGGCCTCTCCCGTTGCGGAGCACAGGCTCCGGACGCGCAGGCTCAGCGGCCATGGCTCACGGCCCCAGCCGCTCCGTGGCATGTGGGATCTTCCCGGACCGGGGCACGAACCCGTGTCCCCTGCATCGGCAGGCGGACTCTCAACCACTGCGCCCCCAGGGAAGCCCCTAATCACCTCTTTAAAGGCTCTGTATCTCCAAATACAGTCACATCCTGAAGTACTGGGGTTCGGCTTCAATTTTGAGGGGACACAACTGAGCCCGTAACACTATTTCTCTAACAGTCACCCGCATCAAAGGAAACCAGACTACATGTACTTAGTGGCTGGGGGGAAGAGGGAGCTTAAGTGATCCTCGACTTCCACTTTCTTTCATATTTCACATCCAATCTCTGAGTACATTCTGAAGGCTTTAATTTCAAAACATCCCCTGAATCTAACTCTCTCTTTTCGTTCCTTCCTCCACTCCCTCCTTTAACCTCACTTAACATCTACTACCCTGGTCCAAGTCACCATCACCTTGCCCCTACCTGGTTGTGGCGATTCCAGTTTTACCCACTAAAATCGATTCTCCATGCACACAGTGATCTTTTTAAAAATGTGAAGCAGATCATGACAAACTCCTGCTTAAAAGGATCCAGTGGCTTCTCATGAAACGTAGAATAAAACCCTAACTCCCTACCATGAACTCCAGTCCCTTCCGGGGTGTGGCCCCTGCTAGTCCAACATCCTCTCACACTGTTTCCCTCTCTGCATCCCCAGCCCCACTCCACTGTCCGCCTCCGATGTCTAAGGATCTTTACTTTCGATGTTTCCTCTGCCTGGACCAACGTTTCTGGACCTGATCCCCACTCCACATGGGCCACATACTATTCAAATGTCCATACCTTAGAGGAGAGGGTTCTGGCCGCCTGCTCTCAAATAGCCACCTTCCCAAACAAACCATCATTCCCAGTCCCCTTATTCTGCTTCACTGACTCGCAAGCCCTTAATTCTATTTGACATTACGCTGTTTGTTTCCTGGCTTTGTTGTTGGTGGTCTCCTCTTCCAGGACGTAAGCTCCTTAGGGCAGATATTTTGCCTTCCATGTTTACAGCCGTGTCCTCAGCTGTGAACGCTGTCTGGCACTTAGCAGGAACTCAACAAAGACTGCTGAAATGACCAAGATGGGCTAAAGAAGACAGAATGATGGCATGAACTCGGCAAACATTCCTCCCTCAGTCCCCGCAGCAGACTCCGCGCACGCCCACACTCTCAAACCTGCCTCCTTTATCGTGATGCTCCTCAAGGACACCATGGCCACTCTAGCTTTGCCCCGATCTACCGATTTGACCTCATTTCCCATTCGTCCCCAAGCAGCTCTCTCTTCCGAAAACTCCCGACTCATCCTTCCGTGGCTGAGACACCTGTGCGTGCAGCTTGGCACTTCCTAATTCAGCCTTTCTTCTTTATCCACATTTTATGCTGAACAGGTTCGTAAACTCCTCAGAGGGAGGACCTACGTGCGATCGGTTCTGTTAAAATGCTTGTTTCGAAAACGTGACTTTGTTCCAATGCCATTGATGTATTAGGGAACGATCTGAGCATAGCACTGATTTCATGTTTGCTTATGTGTGACTCGTTGGTGAGAACCGCTAGATGAATGTAGAAAACTGTGCAGCTGCATTGCGGCTGAAGGAGCACACGGAACACACACACACAGCCCCAAACAGCGCTGCTGCCCCAGTCCGCCACCTGTCGTGAACCACACCCACCCATGACCCGTGTCACGGTCTTCCGTCTGATTTCAGATAATGCTCTGTCCATCTCCATGGTAACTCACAAGCTACCACCCTCCCAGTGCCCTCTTCCCCAGACAAGCTCCTGGTCTTTCTCAAGGTCAAATACCATATAGACTACAGTTTGCATGTCCTTCTTAACCATTTAACATGTGTAAAACCGTTCTACCATTTTTAGTAGGTTCCTGTCTTTCCATGTCACTGGCAGAGTATTTGAGTGTTTTGTCCACAACCCCATTTTCCCCATAAACCCTGTAGCTTTTATTGTGTGAGTTTGCATAATGTGCTGATGTTTAGTAATGCACATTATTTGTTACAGCAAAACACCTGCACATTTCTTAACTATGTGCCCCCGTTCTACGTACTTTGAAGGGATGGGCATCATCAAACACTCTTTCTTGAATATATGACACAAATGAACTTATTTACAAAACAGAAACAGACTCACAGACATAGAGAACAATCTTGTGGTTGCCAAGGCGGCAGGTGGGGGGGGGGGTGGGCAGGGAGGGAAGGACCGGGAGTTTGGGATGAGCAGATGCAAACTATTATGTATAGGATGGATAGACAACAAGGGCCTACTGTAGAGCACAGGGAACTAGATTCAATATCCTGTGATAAACCATAGTGGAGGCACTTCCCTGGTGGTCCAGTGGTTAACACTCTGCGCTCCCAATGCAGGGGGCCTGGGTTCAATCCCTGGTCAGGGAACTAGATCCCACATGCCGCAACTAAAAGATCCCGCGTGCCACAACTAAGACCTGGCGCAGCCAAATAAATAACTAAAATAAATAACTATTTTAAAATAAAAACATAATGGAAAAGAATATATATACGTATGTATGTATAACTGAATCACTTTGCTGTAAAACGGAAACTAACACAACATTGTAGATCAACTGTACTTCAATAAAATAAATTAAGAAAAAGAAAAATTGAAAAAAATCGGACTTGAATGTGATTCTATTCATTTGCATCGTACAAATACCATATATTTGTAGCGCTTGCTATTTCTTATAAAGATGATACAAAAAACCTTGAAATGATAGGTAAGATGCATGTATTCCTATAACCAAGTGCGGCTCCCTGACCTGCGCTCTTCCTGCCGGACCTCAGTTACTCTCCAAGTTCCACGATGAATCACCTCTTGCAGGGGTTTTTGGGGGGTCGTGTGGGTCTTGCTTAGTCTCTGTTTTCTCATTCCTCAAATGGGGATGATAAAAACAGAAACTGCATTGTTAGGAAAATCAAACAAGATATATATTAAAGCAATTTAACATCTAATGTATTATTTCATTGCATTTCCCTATAACGCGATCTGAATTTCCTTCGAAGCTGGAGGAATCATCTGGATAGATGCCAAAAGTGAGGCAGTTCTTGACCACACTTTATCCCTGCTCTTAACCTCCTTCCAACCCGTTCTTGTTCTAAGTTCCATTTCTGCCCCATAATATGTGTAATTTCCAGTGATGCTTTGGCTTCTCAGCCTTTAGAAAGGGTGCATTAGGAAATGACAGCCAGACATGCTGTCAAGTGGTTTGCCCTTTAATATTTGTTCTCGAGAAAAAGCTAAGATTCGAGAAAACAATTGGATTGGGTTGATGTCAAGGGTCTCTTCTAACCAAGGGCAGCCAGACAAGGTTGCTGGCTTTGCCATTTATTCCATTAAACTACACGAACCGTTGGCCCGTGCCCGGCTTCCTTACTCAGGGGGTGGAAATTATCACCTCACACCTGATTTGACTTCTTCCCCACTTGTGCTCGCTGTTGAATTTGAGTGTCCCAAGTGGGAGATGTGCCTTCTGAGGACAGAGTGAGTTCAAGTCAGAACAGGCAGGTAACCCCAGGCGAATGAAACAATGCTGCTAGGGGAGGGTGGTGGCCGGCGGGGAGGACCTGACCAGGCGCCAATAGAGAAGATTCATAAGAAAGGGTGAGAATATCCTCAGGTGTCTTCTGTTAAAGAAATGCCTGGCATTTTCTAAATACACTTGCCTTCCATAAAGTGAGGCTGAAAAGGAAACATGGTGGCAATTCTGTCCTGATACCCTTCCAAAGATCCCACCAGAACCTCACAAAACGTTGCTACACTAAGGGATTGATTGGGGGTGAGCAGGTGTCAATCAAGGGCAACCCCCTGAGAACCCAGATTCTAACTTTCTCTTCTTTCGACAATGATGACTCTAAGAGGGGTCCTACCATGATGTGATAGCCTCACACTTTTTTTCTGTTATTTGGTGATGGACTGAGCCGATAGAAAAGTAAATGCGGGGGCAAGACAAGGCAAAGCCGTTGGGGACCAAACCCCAAATCTGTACTGACTTGCTTTGTAATCTGGAGGATATAGATACACATGTGAGTCTGGTTCAAGAGAGTTTCAGGATCTTGGGAGGAAATGTGTCTTCAAATATCACGCTTCATTTCTCTGCACCAGTCCTGAAGACTGACCATAAAATCCAGCACCTGCTCGTCCCAAGACTGTGATGCAACACATCAAGCAGAGGAGCAAAGGATGCCGAGCTTTTGCCCAGCGGCCAGCTCAGTGCCCTTATGGAGCAGCTCAATTCTGCATGTGACAGTGAAACCTTTCTGCTAATCGAGATAGATTATTACCACTACTGGACTTTTTAAAGAAAAAGTCCAATCATTTATTCCATAAATCGGGTCTCATAATTCATCAGGAAGTCATTTCTCTTCTCTTAGTCAGACTTTAATTATACTACGTCAGAGTTCACCACAGAATACATCTTTCCTTTATCAATTTGTAGATCTCAGACACAATTAGTGTTGCTTGAGCCTTATGAAAATAACACCGTGCTTTTCACAATATGTTTTCATATATTTATCTCGTAGGCTCCTTAGGGAAACTGGTAAAGAGAGCAGATAATAATACCACTCTGATTTTGCACATTGGTATTTGCGATTTTGCAGGTGGTGAAACAAACATGGAGAAGTTAAGAGGAATAAAATAATACCACAAGCTTTCATCAGGTATAGAAACCAGGTGTTCTAACTCACATGACAATCGTTTCTTCTGTATTATTTTAAGTGTTTATCACGTGTCTCTTAAGTGTGAAAGCATCATGAAACCAAAGAATTTGCAAGCACTGTGCTGTAAAACTCCTGGAAACGTCTAGTTTCTGTTCTGGAAACTATGAAGAGACTGAACAAGCATGTTGTAGTCAGGGACGGCAGGTAGAAGATGAAAGAAAAAGATGAAGGGGGAATGTTCTCCCCAGAGGACATGAGAAAGTGGGCAATGAGGCTCCCTTGGCGCTCGAAGCCCTGCCTGACTCGAGGTGCAGGCCTGTGCCCAGCACCCGGACACCTGCTCTGTCCTCTGTCTCTTGACCCACGGGGCTGGGGAGTGGCTAAAAGTTTGTCTATAGAGAAAGCATAACAGATCCGATTAAGGGTCAGAAGGATTTGTGTAGACCAGAGACCAGCAATTCTAAACAACGAGAGGGCTCAAATGCCCTCCCTGCCTGGGCAGAGGTCTCCCTCGCCTCTGTGCCCAGCCCTGCTTCACCACTGAATGGAAGGAATTTTATCAAAGCTTAATCTGATCTCAAACATTCTTACTGTATTTCCACCACACACACACACACACACACACGCACGCACGCACGCACGCACGCACGCACTACTGTGAAATACAAGGGCCTTGATTTTCAATTTATCTGGAGTAGATAAATCTGCTCACGCTGGTATAAATATAGATACAGATCCAATAAAACCTATTAGCTGGGGGTTCCCTGGTGGCACAGGGGTTAAGAATCCACCTGCCAAGGCAGGGGACATGGGTTCGAGCCCTGGTCCAGGAAGATCCCACATGCCGCGGAGCAACTAAGCCCGTGCGCCACAACTACTGAGCCTGCGCTCTAGAGCCCGCGAGCCACAACTACTGAGCCCGCGTGCCGCAACTACTGAAGCCCACGCGCCTAGAGCCCATGCTCTGCAACAAGAGAAGCCACCGCAATGAGGCCCCTGCACCGCAACGAAGAGTAGCCCCTGCTCTCCACAACTAGAGAAAGCCCGCATGCGGCAACGAAGACCCAACGCAGCCAAAAATAAATAAGTACATTTATTTTAAAACCCCACAACCTATTAGCTGACATTTGCATTCTTATCCGAGAATAAGTCCCGCTGAAATCCCACTGTAGAGACGGGTCAGTGCCAGGCTGTCCACTGCAAGCCTTGACCATACATATTTTAGTTCAGAAGCACTCTTATTATTTGGACGACACTATCTCCGCCGCGTGTTCCTAGAAAACCTGCAGAGCTCTCAGCCGACACGTGATCAGACCCATAACCCCTCATGGCGTGCTCTTTCCCTTCCCGCCCTTTCTTCCATCCCTCCCAGTGCATCAGCTTCCAAACCACCTGTAGATTTCCCTATGAAATACATAGCTCTTGTGAAACATCCATCTGTTAATTGGGGCAGAAACCTATACCTTTCTCTGGGTCTTTCTCATTTGCTGCCAGAAGGCTTTCTGCAGCTCAACTTTCTGTTAAGGGAAGAGAAACTAACAATTAGCCGCCTTCCCGCAGTAAGTCAGACTCTCACGAATATTTTCACATCGACTCTGAAAAACACCTCGTGTAATTAATCTACAAACGGAGAAACTGAGGCTCAGGCAGGTAACGTACACCCCGTGAACCCACCCAGTTCATGAGCCTCGTCTTTCTGAGTCTCAGCATCCCCCACGTGGCCTCTGAACACTCCTGGGTCGAGATCCTCAGTGTCCCAGCTTTAGACTTCCAGAACCGACGTGCTGACGGCTGGGCTTGCTGGCGATAACCGCCCTCAGCCGCCCTCTCCCTGCTTTTTCCTTCCTTTATCTTCTCTCCCTTCCTGTGTCTTGACAAAGACCAGTTTCAGGCAAGAGACTAATTTTTCTTTTTGCCAGGTAGAAGCCACCAGGGAAGACTGCATTTAGAGGCAGACGAGACATTTTTTTCCATTAAATAAAGCTGTCTGAATTCATCGTTAGGAAAGGCGTTTCTCTCTAACTAGGCAGAAGCACCCGTTTTTCTGTAGCTCTCACACAGGACTAGAAAGAGGGAAGAAATCCACTGTCTCCTCCTAGAATTCACAGGCAGAGAATGAAGCCAAGAGAGAGATTTTCAAAGGCTCGTGGGATAAACTCTCCGGGCAACCCCATTACCTGCCTAGAGCTGAGCAAGTGAACACACGCGTACGCCCTCCTCAATGCAGACCACGGTCCAGATGCCACCACAGTAGCCCGGTCTGGGATTCCTTAGAGGCAGCTGCGTGAGAAATGAGACCCAGGGCTCCTGCCCCAGAATACAGTAAACCCCCAGAGGATACCAGATAAAATTCTAGGGGGTCCCCAAACCTTCCAAAACCGTCTAGAAAATTGTGTGTGCGCGTGTACTCGTAAAGTATCTGCGGACAGTGCCTTGGCATCCAGGCAGCTGCAACCCAGGAAAGGGTCTGAGGCAGAGGCCGATGCTTGGACCAGGAAGAAGCTTCTCCTCCACCGCTAAGACAAATACAAAACAAAATCTTTGAAACACAGACATATAATCTTCTACAAGCTGAAGGAAACATTCAGGAAAGAATCAGGATTCTCTGATATACAAATGTTCTCAAATATCTCAGAGGGGAAGTAGGAACAGCAGATGTTGGCCGAAGTAATTATTTGTGCAGTTTGCCTGTTGTCAGGTAATCTTTTCAAAAGCAATTTGATGATCTCCCTGGCTCACAGTTGCTCTGGGTTAATTAATAGGTTCATTGATATTTTTCATTCTCTGTCCGACGGAAGCTTCTGTCCTACAGAAAGCAGGATTTGGTTTCCTGAAATGAACTGTATGCTTGTCTTTGAAGCACAAAACCAGAAAATGGCCTCTTTTAAAGTGTTTGAAGAGAGAAAGCCTCATTTCCCATTAGCTATCGATCTGTACTCACACGCTGTTCTGGGTGAACATCAACATTGTATGTAAGAATCTGAGATAGTAACAACAGCTAATGATCGTTTTGAGCTTCACCATGGGACTTTCAACACCCTCGGGCACCCTATGAATCTTAGGGTGACCCCACACATGGCTATGCTCTAGGATCTGAGTAACCCAGTTTTATCATTAATGTGCTTAAATAACGGAGGCACATATCAAGACATGCCTCCTTGGGACTTCCTTGGCCATCCACTGGTTAGGATTCTGCGCTTCCACTGCAGGGGGCGTGGGTTCGATCCCTGGTTGGGGAACTAAAAAAAAAAAAAAAAAAAAAAAGACATGCCCCCTTTTTTCCACTGAGATGAAATTTAGATACAACAAAATGCACAGAACTTAAGTATACATTTCATTGAGTTTTGACAAATGTATATACTTATTTGGGTATACACAGTCAAATGTATATAAGCAAATCAAGATTTAGGGTATTTTCAGCATCCCCCAAATTTCCTCTGTTTCCCCTTCCAAGTCAATTCCACCCTGACTTTCCTACAGGCAACCACTGTTTTGAATTCTTTCACTGTTCTTGAACTTCTTATATACCAACTTATGAGCATGTACCTTTTCGTCTGGCTTCACCCATGCCAGACATGAGGTTCATGTCTGAGATTCACCCTCAGTGCAGTATGCGCTGAACACTGCTCACCAATAGTAGTTCATTGGATGAATATAGCGCAATTTATTTTCCCATTATCTTCTTGAAAGATATTTGGGCTCTTTCCAGTTTTGGGGATACTATGAATAAGACTGTTATAAACACTCCTGTACAAGTCTTTTCAAGGACTTGGGTTTTCACTGCTGTTGGGTATATACCTAGGAGTGCAATAGATTTCAGCTGGGAGCTATGTACTTGGCTTTAGAAAAAACTTTCAGACTGTTCTCCAAAGTAGTCATACCTACTGTACACTTCCACCGACAATGTATGGGAGTTTGTGCCATTTCACATTCCTGCTAACATTTGTCACTGTCAATCTTTTTGATTATAGCAATTCCAGTGGGTTGAGAAATGGTATCGCAACCTGGTTTCAACTGCCGTTTCTTAATGACTGATGACATGGAGAACCATTCCATGTGCTTATTAACCATTTGTATATCTTCTTTTATAAAGCGCCTATTCAAATCTCCTGTCCATTTTTAATGACTGATTTGTAGGCATTTTACATATTGTGCCTTCAAGTCCTTTGTCAGATGTATGAAATGGAATATAATTTTCCCAATCTGTTACTGGACTATTCCTTTTTCTTTAATAGATCTTTAGTGGAGTATAATTGCTTCACAATACTGTGTTAGTTTCTGTTGCACAACAAAGTGAATCAGCCATATGCATGCACGTGTCCCCATATCCCCTCCCTCTTGAGCCTCCCTCCCACCCTCCCTATCCCACCCCTCTAGGTGGTCACAAAGCACCGAGCCGATCTCCCTGTGCTATGCTGCCACTTCCCATCAGCCAACTATTTTACATTCGGTAGTGTATATATGGCCATGCCACTCTCTCTTCGCTCCAGCTTCCCCCTCGAAAACCAAGTCCTCAAGTGGACTATTCATTTTCTTAACAATGTATTTTGCTGAGCAGAAATTTTTTTAACATCTTTATTGGAGTATAATTGCTTTACAATGGTGCATTAGTTTCTGCTTTATAACAAAGTGAATCAGTTATACATATACATATGTCCCGAAATCTCTTCCCTCTTGCGTCTCTCTCCCTCCCACCCTCCCTATCCCACCCCTCTAGGTGGTCACAAAGCACCGAGCTGATCTCCCTGTGCTATGCGACTGTTTCCCACTAGCTATCTATTTTACATTTGGTAGTGTTTATATGTCCATATATATACTACCACTCTCTCACTTTGTCCCAGCTTACCCTTCCCCCTCCCCGTGTCCTCAAGTCCATTCCCTAGTAGGTCTGCGTCATTATCCCCATCTTGCCCCTAGGTTCTTCATGACCGTTTTTGTTGTTGTTGTTGTTTTAGATTCCATATATATGTGTTAGCATACAGTGTTTGTTTTTCTCTTTCTGATTTACTTCACTCTGCATGACAGACTCTAGGCCCATCCGCCTCACTACAAATAACTCAATTTTGTTCCTTTTCATGGCTGAGTAATATTCCATTGTATATATGTGCCACATCTTCTTTATCCATTCATCTGTCGATGGACACTTAGGTTGCTTCCATGTCCTGGCTATTGTAAATAGTGCTGCAATGAACACTGTGGTACATGACTCTTTTTGAACTATGGTTTTCTCAGGATATATGCCCAGTAGTGGGATTGCTGGGTTGTAGGGTAGTTCTATTTTTAGTTTTTTAAGGAACCTCCATACTGTTCTCCATAGTGGCTGTATCAATTTACATTCCCACCAACAGTGCAAGAGGGTTCCCTTTCCTCCACACCCTCTCCAGCATTTATTGTTTCTAGATTTTTCGATGATGGCCATTCTGACAGGTGTGAGATGATATCTCATTGTAGTTTTGATTTGCATTTCCCTAATGATTAATGATGTTGAGCATTCTTTCACGTGTTTGTTGGCAATCTGTATATCTTCTTTGGAGAAATGTCTGTTTAGGTCTTCTGCCCATTTTTGGATTGGGTTGTTTGTTTTTTTGATATTGAGCTGCATGAGATGTTGTATATTTTGGAGATTAATCCCTTGTCAGTTGCCTTGTTTGCAAATATTTTCTCTCATCCTGTGGGTTGTCTTTTTGTTAATGGTGTCCTTTGCTGTGCAAAAGCTTCTAAGTTTCATTAGGTCCTATTTGTTTATTTTTGTTTTTATTTCCATTTCTCTAGGAGGTGGGTCAAAAAGGATCTTGCTGTGATTCATGCCATAGAGTGTTCTGCCTATGTTTTCCTCTAAGAGTTTGTCTGACCTTACATTTAGGTCTTTAATCCATTTTGAGTTTATTTTTGTGTATAGTGTTAGGGAGTGTTCTAATTTCATTCTTTTACATGTAGCTGTCCAGTTTTCCCAGCACCCCTTATTGAAGAGAGAAATTTTTATTTTGATGAAATCCAACTGACTGATTGATTTCTACGTTTGTTTGTTTGGTTTTTCTTTGACTCCTACCTATGAAGTCTTTACCAACTCCAAAGTTAGGGTATTTCCCGTGATTCTATATGCATCATAATTTTAGCTTTTATGGCTAGACATATGATTCACCTAAAACTGATTATTGTTTATGATGAGAGGTGCAGGTTAAAGTTCATCTTTCCCCATAATTTTATCCAGGCCTTTCCACCTTATCAAAAATTAATTGGTTGTATATGTGTGTGTCTAACTCAGGATTCTCCACAGATAAGTTCCATTGATTATTTGTCTTCCCTTATGCTAATACCACACTCTATTGCTGTAACTTTATACTACTCTTGAAAACAGGTAATAGGAATTCTTAAAATACGTACTTCTTTTTCAAATTTTTTTTAGCTAGTCTAGGTTCTTAGAATTCATATGCTTGTCAAGTTCTACTGTCTGTTTCAAATTTTCATTGAGCTTTTATTAAAGCCATAAATCAATCTGGGTTAACTGACATTTTAACATTATTGATTCTCCTCATTTATGTAAGTTGTCATATTACTTGTCAGTTTTCTACTTTATTATTTTTTCTGTATTTTTCCATCTTTCTACTTCCTTGAGGTTCATTTGCATTTTTTCTGATTTCTTGAGATTTATATTATTGATTTTTATCCTCCTTTTTTCTAATATAAACCTCTAAAGCTATACATTTCCCACCAAGCACTACTTTAGCTACGTACCAAAAGCTTTGATATGTATGTTTTAATTGTCATTTAGCTTAAAATATTTATTAACTTACTCCTGTACTTTCTTTGACCCATGGGTTAAGAGAGTGTTGTTTATTTTCTAACCATTTTGTACTTTTTCTAAATATCTTATTGGTTTTGATTTCTAATTTAATTGTCTTGTGGTTAACGAATATACTCTGTAAGATTTAATCTTTTGATTTTTTTTTAGACATATAATGGCTCCACACAATGTGAGCTCTACGTGTATTTCAAAAGGATGTATATTCTGTGATTGTTGGGCTATGTTCTATAAATATCAAGAGAGAATATAGATAGATCAAGATAATAATATACTTTAAATCTATATATTTATTGATATTATGTCTAAGTATTATATCAATTACCGAAAGAGGGATGTTAAAATCTTCAACAATTTGTGGATTTATCCACTGATCCCTTTAGTTCTGTCAGTGTTTTACTTCATGTATTTAAAAGCTCTGTTACTAGAAACATACAGTTTATTATTTTTATGCCTTTCTGATAAGTTAACAATATTTTTATCATCAAATATCTGTCTTTGTCTTCAATAAGATTTCTTGTCTTGAAGTCTACCTTGTCTGATATTACTAGACAGAGCCACTCTTTTATGTTTACAGTTTTCATGGTATATCTCTTACCATTCTTTCCTGTTCAACCTATTTGTGTCCTTCTGTTTAAGGTGAATCCCTTGTAGATAGTATATAGTTAGGTCTTGAGTTTTTAAAACTCCAATAGGAAAATATCCACCTTTTAATCAGGGTGTTCAATCCATTTGCATTTAATGCAATTATTGATAAGTTTAGTTTTAAGTTTACCATATAGATATATTTCTCTGTGTCCCGTTTACTATTTGTTTCTCTATTCCTTCTTTTCTACTTTCTTTAGAGTTGATCAAATGTTTTTAGTATTCCATTTTTAATGCCCTTACTGGCTTTTTAGGTATACCTCTTTGTATTATTTTTTTGTTTGTTCCTTTAGGGATTACAACGTGCATCCTTATTTTCCCAGTCTATATAACGTCAGTATTATACCAATTCACATAAAAGAGAATTTTAACAATCTACCTCCATTTAATTCCATACCCTTTATGCTATAATGGTCATACATTTCATAGTCAGTTATCTTTCAAGGAAATCAAGAGATAAAATACATAAAGTATTTTATATTTACTCACGTATTTACTATTTCTGGTGTTCTTCATTTCATCCTGCAAATACAATTTTCTGGTCTCATTTTCCTTGAAAATCAGGTAGTGTAGGTATGCTGGCTCTTAATTCTCTCAGTTTTCACTTATCTGAAAACCTCTCTATTTTATGCTCGTTGTAGAAGATAATTTTGCTTCATATAGAATTCAAGGTTAAGGAGATTTGTTTGTTTGTTTGTTTGTTTTTTTCCTTTCAACATTCTAAAATGTTACTTTGTCCTCTTCTGGAAAGAAATCAACTGTTAATTGGATCATTATTTCCCTATGTATAATGTGCTTTTCTCTCTAGATGCTTTGAAGATTTCTATATTAGATGTTCAGCAATTTGGTCATCATAGATATAGGAGTGATTCTCCCAGTTTTTATCCCACTTGGGATTTCTTGAACCTCTTAAACCATTCTTTTCATTTTTTTCACCAAATATTAGCAAGTTTAAGTCATTATTTTAAAAACTTTTTTTCTCTTTTATGTCTTTTTGAGACTCAAAGTACGTGTATTTTCGACCACTTGGATGTTGCCCTGATGGTCACTGAGACACATTTCATTACATTTTCCCATGTCTGTATCTGTTCTTCAAGTCGGATAATGCTGTTGAACTGAGTTCAAATTGACTAGCTTTTCTTCTGTTGTTCTCAGCGTGTTATTCAGTCCGCCCACTGAATTTTTATCACACGTATTATAGTTTCAGTTCTACAAATGTTTTTATACTTTTTTTTTTTTTTTTGCGGTACGCGGGCCTCTCACTGCTGTGGCCTCTCCCATTGCGGAGCACAGGCTCCGGACGCGCAGGCTCAGCGGCCATGGCTCACGGGCCCAGGCGCTCCGCGGCACGTGGGATCTTCCCGGACCGGGGCACGAACCCGTGTCCCCTGCATCGGCAGGCGGACTCTCAACCACTGCGCCACCAGGGAAGCCCTGTTTTTATACTTTTAATCTCTCTGTTGCAGCTGTCCTTTTGTTCACTCATTAGGACCATGTTTTCCTCTAATTTTTCGAATATATTTATAATACCTTTTTTAAAGTCCTTGTCTGAAAAAATCCAGCATCAAGGTCATCTCAGAATTTGTTTTTATTGACGGCTATTTTCCTTGATCATGGGTCACCTATTAGTATTTCTTTACAACCCTAGTAACTGTTTAAAAGTTTTTACACTGGATACTACAGATGAAATATCTCAGGAATTCTAAGAATGTCTATCTGTGTATAACTGAGTCACTTCGTTGTACAGCAGAGACTGGCACTACACTGTAAATCAACTGTACTTCAGTTAAAAAGAAAACTGAACTATCTCAGGAATTCTAAATAGTGTCTTCTTAAAGTATAAGTGTGTTGAGTTTTTTTCTGGCAGCAGGAAAATTACCAATGGATTATTTTGTTCATATCAGGTTTAATATTTTCTTTGTTAGACATGAACCTAGTTCATGATAAGACCCTTATGGTAAGGTGTGACTTTTACTTTTAAGGCATAGACTTTCTGAGGTTTCAGCTGAAGCCTGGGACGCTCAGCGAGGGCTCCTCATTCTGGCTGGGCTGGAGGTCCAACGTTGCCAGCAGTGCATGATCTCTTATACCTTCACGCACATCCCCTGCAGCAGGTAATCACTGCCAGGTCCTGGGCACAGCCATCCCAGCTTTCAACCAAGAGACTGCGGTCAGTCCTCACCAAGACTTCTGGCAACCCCTCTGCCTAGCTTCCTCTTCTCTTGTACCCTGCTCCACAAATCCCAGCTGCTTCTCAGGCGAGAATTCCAGTCTCCTTCTCAGGTCAGTGAGGCCATAGCTCTGCTGGAGGTTCACCTTCCTGCCCCTCTGCCGGAAGGTGCTCCAGGCAGGGCACTAGGGCAGCCATGAGTCTCACCCCCTGTGCTTCCTTTCTCTCAAGGGTTGTGGCTCTGCACTGCTTGCGTTCAATTCCTTAGAACGATCGCCTTACACGTTTTACCATTTTGATATCTGATGCCAGGAAGACTGTGTGGTACCAGTTACTCTGTCATAGCTAGAAGTACAGTTCACTGGTTGCTTTCATACAATAGCCCAAGGGAACATGCAAAGGCACACATGCTTCTCAAAGCTAGTGTCATCAGAGCTTAAAAACTACAAAGTCAGTAGTCAACTTGGTCTCTGCTTCACACTGTTAGTTATTTATGGAGCACTGCGGATGTGCGCAGAACTTCACAAAGCCTGAGTGAGATCAAGATGCCTGCTGCAGGGTGCTTACGTGGCGATGTCATACTAGTCAGAAAGAGCAGGTGAAAGGGCTAGGTACTGTCTGAAAGGTTTCAGTCTGGGGAGGTGCAGAAATGACAGACCCCTTTGTTGATTCAGAGAACTTCTCAAAGACAGAAATGGTAGCAGATTCTAAGGGATGAAACTGAGTTCTGGGCCTATGAATAGCTGTTTTCTTTGTTCAAGCGATTGCCTTCCCCTTTTCAAGGTAAAAAAATCTAAGGAATCAAGCATAAAGAATTTAATGAATATCTGTCAGAAACTCAGTTCTCCGTAAATTCTGGAAGATAAATAGCATGGAATGTGCGTGGGAGGAGCCAGGGGAGGGTCCACTGTCATGTTACAGAGAAATGGGACAGACGGCTCCTTTCTTAGGTTTTCAGATAGACTTCAGTCAATGGATTTTTTTTTTTTTTTTTAACTTTTGGCTGCGTTGGGTCTTCGTTGCTGTGCACGGGCTTTTCTCTAGTTGTGGTGAGCGGGGGCTACTCTTCGTTGTGGTGTGCGGGCAGTGGCTTCTCTTGTTGTGGAGCAAGGGCTCTAGGCGCGCAGGCTTCAGTAGTTGTGGCATGCGGGCTCAGTAGTTGAGGCTCGCGGGCTCTAGAGCGCAGGCTCAGTAGTTGTGGCGCACGGGCTTAGTTGCTCTGCGGCATGTGGGATCTTCCCGGACCAGGGCTCGAACCCACGTGCCCTGCATTGGCAGGCGGATTCTTAACCACTGCACCACCAGGGAAGCCCCGGATTTTGTTTTTTAAACTTAAAACCTAACATTAGAGGCAGGTTAAACATAATGTTTCCTTTGGGGGAAAATTAAGTAGACTATAGGATAATCAAGTGCCAATAGTGTGATATTGAGTCAGAAGCATTATAATAGAATCTTGAGGAGGAATGAAGTAAAGGATATAAGGATGATTGAGGAAGGGTTTTTGGAGTAGATGGGAGTGTGGGATATTTTAAAATATCAATGCTTTGGATAAAATAGGGAAAGGCAGGAAGGCACCCCTATTAACTACATTTAAAGGAAACATCGTTGTGAATATGTTTGTTTTCTCCAATGGACAACCTGTATATATACAAGCTCATTGTATTACCTGCTACTTTGTAACACGTTTTCTTTGTACCACACCAATGGTGCAAAACACTTTGTGCTTAAATCATAAAAAAGGAAATTTTAACCCATATCTTTAAGAGTGAAACACCCCAGTATTCTACCAATAAATAAAGAAATGACCTGAGAGTGAGCTGGTCTGTTGTTCTGAGGTTGAGTTCACTAAAGCCACAGTCCTTTACCCAAAGGTGTATTGGTCCAAGCCCAGGACAATGTGGAAATACCAAATATACGACATCATTTCTGGATGGAAACATTGCCTTTTTCAAATTAATTGAATCGTTGAAACTCACTGTCCATCATGCATAAAATCCACTGACACCAATTAAACAACTGTCACTGCTGATTTGCTAATAAGAAAATACTGGAATAATCATTATACAAATTAGCAGCGCTTGATGAAATAGAGTTAGTCCCTAAAGAAATCAGGTGGAAAACTGAACATGAATATCAGGTCAGATGCAGCTATAGCCTGAATCTTGGAACAAAGAGGAAATATTCATAGAAAGTATATCAACCAATAAACACTGGGGAACACAGGATCTGAACACCTCTAACTTACGGTATGATGTTTTATGATTTTACAGGAGACAGAAGTTTCTAATATTCTAGGGAGTATTTCATTCTATGCCATCGTGCCTTGGGGGAGGCGTAAGACGCAAGTTGGATGCTTATTGGTCATTTTCTATTCCTGTTCTCAATACAGAAAGGAAGCTCATCAAAAGACAACTGCCTGTGGATTGTATTCAGATGAGATCAGCGCGCACAGTTAACAGGCCTGTCCAGTTAAAGGAAGTGTAGGTTACCTCATCCTCCCTGCTTGACGCATGGAATAAATGCCTTCTAAAAAGTGGCATTCAGCGATAACAGTGAGAATCTACATAGGGGAGATCTTAAAATATTACCAGAATTACATCACTGGACATAAACTCTGCTAAATATAGAGATGAAAATATCACAGTTGACGCTTCTTCTTTTAAAATCTATGAGATGAATGAACACTAAATGGAGTCCTGGAATATTTTTCACCGTAGCAAAATGCATATATAAAGAGGAAATTGAGAGCTTGACACTATAAAAGTAGGTATGGGGGGTGGTTTTGTTTCTCTTGAAAATACAGAGCCTCAGTTCCACTTGGGAAATCAGATACCAACTGTATTCTCTAGGGGAGGAGGCTTGGTCTTTGGGATCAGAGCTCACACTCAATCCTGTGGGACGATGAGTTTGAGGATTCTTCTCACAAATAGGTAGAGTAATGGGTTCCGGTGATCCCTCCCCACACCTCTCCCCACAAGCCCGAAAAAAAAAAAAACCCTCAATTGAAACATTCGTCCAAAGCTTGTTAGCAAAGACCAGGCTATACTTCCTGCACAGATGCCCTTCACCAGCGCAATCGTCCAGAGAAACGCACAGCTTATCTTCTCTTTTAAATGTAACCAGAGGACCTATCAATAATGACAATAAAGGTAATAATTTTGTGTGGCTCAGATCAAAGAGACGCATGAATTGGAGGGAGGTAATCTGCTGTTAACTACAACATGGCATTGGAGAAATCCTTTAATATCTCTGGGCCTCAGGTTTTTAACTTCAAAGACGGGGATAATAATATTTGCCCTGTGCACGTCAAAGGAGTTTTGTAAAACTCAAGGGAGAGAGAGAAAAAACGCAAAGGTGTGAAATGAAACACTGAAGATATTAAAAGCATAATAATAAAAGTTACACCTACACATACAGGTGTAACTATAAATAGAGCACAGGGGCTCACAGTAGGGGTTCTGCAGCCAGGGTGCTGGGGTTCAAACCCCAGCTCTGCCCCTCAGTAGCCACAGGGCAGCGGACACCTTGCTTCACGTTGGTTTGTTCTTCTAAGTTATAAGCATGGTACTTCCTTTTGAGACTGTCGTAAGGCTTAAATCAGAGACCCTAACCTGACTCAAAGGTAGGGCTTAATAAATGTCAACCAGCTTTGCTACGGTCAACTCACATTTTCCTCTGTTTAATTCAAAACCAGAAAATTTTTACACCGCCTTTGAATCGTTAAGCTTTCAGGGTAAATCATACCCTCTGATACATGTCAATAGTATTTCAGAACTCAGGATTCAGACCTCAGGAAAAGTACACATCTTCATATTGGATAAGAAGGGCTTCCCCGGTGGCGCAGTGGTTGAGAGTCCGCCTGCCGATGCAGGGGACACGGGTTCGTGCCCCGGTCCGGGAGGATCCCACATGCCGCGGAGCGGCTGGGCCCGTGAGCCATGGCCGCTGAGCCTGCGCGTCCGGAGCCTGTGCTCCGCAACGGGAGAGGCCACAACAGTGAGAGGCCCGTGTACCGCAAAAAAACAAACAAAACAAAACAAAACCAAAAAAAACCATATTGGATAAGAAATGATGTTCTTGGGCTTGGCCGTCAAACACAACCTGAAGGTGATGACAGAGCAAATGAAAACGCTATTTATAATCTCAAATATCAAACTGTTCCCCAAAGTGACAAGATCAATTCTGCAGCTCAGAGCTTTCCCCTCCCTGACAGATGGTGCTATTAAAAATAGCAACTCACACATGTCTCTGGTGAAGAAAAGCCTGCCTTAGACAGCGAGGTGACCTCATGAAGTCTTCTCTCCCACTTAGAGGGGAAAGGCCCTCAGGGGGGTCCCTGAGAGTCTCAGACAGGAGCTTCTAAAGGGCGGTGGCCACTCAGCATTTCCCGCCCTCTAGAGGACCCCTCAGACAAGCCCCTTCTCTCTGTTTTAACAGCTGCGTCTCTGACCAGGCCCCCTGCCCTCCACTGAGCCCGTGAGCTCCTAGGACCGTCCTGAACCTGGACGTGACATTTGCTACAAAGCACTATCCCGGTGCCTACTGAGGTCCTCGGCCCAGACCCAGTGCTTCATTTCTCTCGAGATTCCCTCCCGGGAGCTCAGAGCCCTGAGGCGTCTGCTGGGCCAGGACCACACTGACCCCTGTTGTACAGTGAGAGGTTTGTCCAGAGCCGCTCAGCTGCAAGGAGAAGAGAGAACAGAGCAAAGCAGAATGAAGATGGGGGTTTCAGGAGAACTGATTCCCTGGTGACCATGGAGCAGAAGAGGCTGAGCCCAGGCACAGCAGTAAATTGGGTTCCAGGTGAGGTCAGGTGACCGGGCACCTGGCCGCAGATCTGCCGTCACTAACACGGCCATTTCCCAAGCCCAGGGGAGTCCGGATGGACGGCCCGCGGCATAATACAAATCTGACACTGAGGAAACAGACACGAAGGGTAGAGGGCACACCTCCACTCCCCACACGTGGGATTTCATTTCAAGGGCTTTTTCTATCAAGAGTTGAACTGGCCGCTAAAAGCTGTCAACGGTGTTACCTTAAGGTGGTTTGCTTAATTTTCCCCTTCACTCTACTTTCTGATGAACATGTTTGCGTTACTCCGGGTAACCCAGGGTACGGAGGAAGCAGTCAGGATGCCCTGGAGGGCTCCCAGGCGTGGACTCTGAAATCCGACTGTGTGAAGGGCAGGTGACAACAGCTGCAGGAGGAAACGCTGCCTCCAAACCGGACCCCTCCTGACCCCTGGCTGCCATCTGAAATTCCGCCACCAGCATCAGCTGTAGCTTCGTGCCCAGGAACACAGTCCTGTCACCTCTCCCTCCCAGTTGTGATATTTTAAGTCTTCACCAGTCATTGAACCTCACTGGGAATGAATCGGGGGGTCTACAGGCACAGGTTGGAAGGAGAGGAAAGTGGAGGAGACCAGCCAGGTGTCAGGAGCACTGAGGGATGCAGAGGAGACCCCATACTGGAATGGGGGGTAAGGAGGTCTCCAGGGAAGAGCGTGGTCCTGTGCTGGCCTCCAGCTTACTGGCCTGAGGTCTTTCCATCTTCTCTGCCATAAGGCCTTTGTATAAGTACAAGAACGTGACAACAGAAGAGACAGCAAAGCATCAGTGATGCCAATGAGACCAATAACGTCCAGCAGTGCAGACGTCGGGGAGACGCACACGGCCACGCGTCTCTTTCCTTCTGGGGATTTGCTGAGGCTCTCCTGAATCCACAGGAAGATCACTAACCACGAACCACCTCCCCATTCAGAGTAAAGGCTTCTGAGAACAAAAGGCTGTAGCTCCCCCCAGATTCCTCTGATCTTTTAAAAGCAGAAAGTGAATCTTTCACTGAAGACTAAAAAATTATTCTAGGAATTGAAACCACTTTGAGATCGTTGGTACAGATCTCAATTTCTGCCGCATGAAATTATAAGGGAAATTGTTTGCTTTAGCTGTATAGCTAGTTGGATTCATAAGAAGTTGAAGTATATCAGGGGTCCTGGGGGGACCCCCTGCCCCAGGGCAGGTCGGCTGGCCCGTGAGGACCTCAGACTCCTTGTCTGTAAAACAAAGAGCTATTCTCCAAAGTGGTGTGTGTTTCCAAATGTCTGGTTTCTCTAGGCTTAAATGTGTCATTTTGTTTGACTCTAGTGGGCTTCTGGAATGATCCTTTCGATAAATTGTTTGTAATTTCATCCCGTAGGAAATGAAGGAGGAAAGGTGATCCTTCCTTTAACTGCCGCCTGGGAAGGCTACGTCTCCAGAGAACCGTCTCTTTTCATGTGTGAGGGCGTGGGTAGAATTGGATGATTTGTCCATTTAAGTGATAACATTTCAGCCCCTCAAGAGCACGCCCAGAGGTGGGGTCAGGACCCAGAAGAGAGGCTCAGGGCGAAATATCCTGAGAGACAGCCTGGCTACTGGACCCAGAAAGAAACACTGATCCTGGCTGTTCTGGGGGGTAAGTGCTCAGAAAGTTAAAAATACAGAAAGATGTTACAGGTCAACAGCTGTCAGGGGCATTTTCTGTGAAGCACCTGGCTCAGAGCTGGATTTTTGTTTCACATGATGGTGGAGTTTCACCATCCCTGAGGTCTGACCCTCCTCTACATCCCAGACAGCAAATACTGTGGGATGTGGTTGCCAAGAAAGCCCCATTGAACGAGTGGCTGGAGAACCCAGGCGACCTTCCCGGTACAGCCTTCGGTGGGGGGTGGTTCGTTTCCACATCCTCACCTTTTTCCTCCTATTCCCTCTGGAAGCTCCTTCCTGTTGAAAGGCTACATCTCTGCATGGTCCAGTCTTCGTTCACTGTTGCACCACCTAGCAGGGCACCTGGCACCCCTGCCACCTGAACTAGGCTTTGATGGAGACTAACTAGTAAAAGTGCTAAAAGAATTTATCCCCTTTTCTTGCCTTTATCCTCCCAGACCAACCCCACACTCCCTTATAAATTCAGTTCAATTTTTCTGGGAGGCTTTTCAGAGTAATCCCAAACCACCACCTTTCTCATGCCATAGATTTATGAATATCGTAGTGTTGGTTCTCTACACATGTTCTGCTTTGCATTGCGTTTTTAGTTTTTCTCAGGTACTGTATTAGTTCTTTAGAGCTGCTGTAACAAAGTACCACAAACGGGGTGCTTTGAACAACAGAAAATTATTTTCTTAGTTCTGGAGACCGGAAGTCCCAAGTCAAGGTATCAGCCAGGTTGGCTCCTTCTGAGGCTGAGAGGGACAATTGGTCCCAGGCCTCCCTCCCAGCTTGTGGTGGGTTTCTGGCCATCTTGGGCATATCCTTGGCTTGCCAACACATCACCTGATCTCTGCCTCCATCTTCCCACGATGCTCTCCCTACATGTGTGGGTGCTCAAATTGCTTCCCCTTTTTATATGGTTGGGAACTAAAATATTGCCTGCCATCTCAGTAAGCAAAGGATGTTGCAGTTATCAAGCCATCACATTATAGCTACCAGGACGGTGAGCCCTGAGGGAACTCAGGATGGAGACAAACAGGCTGCCCACTGCCAAGCCCATCAAGTCCTCAGCTGCTGCAGGCCACCCCACCCCACCCCACCCCCCACCCACAAACAGTACACCCTGAGGACACTCAGGATGAGAAAACACAGGATACTGGCCCCACCTCACCCCAGCTGAGGTGCATGTCAAAGGAATGACTTCAGCCAGCCCAGACTCTTGCATCTTCCCATACACAGAAAAGCGATAAATTCCTTAACTTGAGATGTCTGGTTTTCTTTTATTAACAGTAATCTTTTGGTGTTCCGACTACCTGGTCTTTTTTGCAAAAACTCCTCTATGTCCTGACTTCTCCCTTGCCCCTTCAGAACAGTTTTCTCAGCGTTATCTGAGATGCTGTGTCCCGGATTTGATGCTGTGTCCCGGATTTGCAGTCCTCAGAAAGTCTGCCAAATAAAACATAACTCTCAACTTTTTAGGTTGTGCATTGTTTTCAGTCGACAAGGTCTATAAATCCCATGGGATTAGGGGCCCAATCTACTCCAGTGTGACCACATCTTAACTAATTACATCTGCAATGACCCTCTTTCCAAATAGGACCACACTCTGAGGTGCTGGAGGTTAGGACTTCAAGCTATGAATTTTGGGTGGACACTATTCAACCCTGACAATCATGCTAAACATTTCATTAGCATAGAAGCTCCTTAGCCACAGGTGCTGTGTTATCTAAATATTTTGTATCACTGCAGTGACGAATAAATTATCATTGAATCAACAAACAAATTAATGCTTGCAGAAGCCTCCTCTCCCCAACTACCTAGAATTCACAACTACATCCCATTGGCCAGCAAAAGGGTTTCCCTCTCTAGTCCAGCTTTTCTCAAGAAAGTAATTCCTGAATTCAAACTCTCAGAGATTACTCCAGTTCACAACAGGTAGGACCTACTCCCTACACAAATTGCCTCCCTGCATTCAACAGTTTCATTCTCGGGCTTCTACGTGAAACCCTTAAAACCATGTTCTTTCTTCGGAACACATAAACCGGCAATTACTTATTTCTGACACCCGCAGGAAACTCAGCGATCTGTAACGTAAATAATGGGATGAGTCTGAGAGCATCCTTGCGATTTTAGCACTTCGTGGGTTCCTGCTTCTCCAACGCTTATGCCATCTGTCTCCATCTGCGTTCCTCCTGCGTTGTACGTAATTCATCTCAGCTGATTTCTGGCTTCTACCTGCCTGTCCTACGCTTGGTAGCATCGAGATACAAATACAGATATAGTTGGAGAAACAGATACAAATACCCTGATCCGAGTTGGGCAGGGACACCCTGTGAAGACTGTTACGTGACTGGACAAAAGGATTTTTACTAAATGTCGAAGAATCAGAGCAGGAATCATTATTGAGTCCCCCTGAACACTGGTCCAACCTGCACGTGACGTTCTAGTTCTGATAATGCCCGTCTTCTTCCCAGGGATTGGGAACCTGACCTTAAACCCCTGCTCCATGTCTGGAGTTTGCTATCAGTGGATAATCGCTCCACACCAGGACACGACCTACCTGAACGCCCAGGTGTGTCGGCCTTAGATTCTGTTTCTGGGCTCTTGCATTTGCTACCAGTTACCGTTGATGGCTGGTCCTCTGCCTGCACCTGACTGGATATCAGCTGACCCACTGAAGAGCACGCTTCTTAGAGAGTTTATTTCAGTACCTGACCCTCCCCGTGCCCACCCCATCATCCTGTCCTACCTGTCAGGTCCCTTCCAGCTCCTAATTTTTTTCCCCTTGTCCTGAGGTAAGTGTTTGCCCCTGTGATGCTGCATCGTGAAAGACCACACTGTTTAGGTAATTCTCATCACGTAGCAAACCTGTAGCTTCATCTACCTCTGTAAGAAAAATGGGAATTATGATGCTGGGCACTGCCATGTTCCTTCCTGGTGGGAGGTGTGGGAGGGTGGTTATCTTCAAGGATGTCTGCTGACCTCAAAGTCCATGAATATGCTCCAATATTCAAAACTCATAAATAAGCTATTGACAACCTTTCGGGGGTAGACATATGAGCAGCCCTCAGTGAGGGTGATTTCTGGTACCTTTTAGGATGTGATGAGTCACGGATACATTATCTCGCATCAGTGATTGGAAAATGATCTAGAAGAAAGGGGACCAGGTGGTTTTGTAAAGGTAAAGAAGAGAGAGAAGCAGAGAGACACAGAAGGGACACGGGGTAGGAGTGAGATGGGGAAGGACCAGGCAGTCACCCTGGAGGAGGGGAGCAGAGGCTCGTCATATAGGGGCAGGAGTCAAGGAGGCCACCAGATTCAGAAGGGCCATCGGCACCTTCATCTTGGAAAGTCATTTATCACACGTCAGCATCTGTCCTTGCCCTGCCCCACCCTCTGCTGCAAGGATGTGCTGACTCACTGAGTCCATCCATTTCCTTGTCCCTCCCCGAGCTGATCTCAGACAGCCCACCTCCTTCCTAAAGTTGGTTCCTGCTTTCTGATAGAGGCAGAAGTCACCCCTTTTAAGGTCATGAGTGGCTCGTGTAGACTTTTTTGGTTCACTGCGTGGCCTGGACTTCTAGCAGCATAAGTTCAAAAGTTACAGAAGCCAAGGCAAAGTAACCAATATTTGAAACATTCAGGAAAATTGTCGTAAAATCTTATTGTCTGTAAATGTAAGACAAAACAAGAACTTTCCATCAGGTCACTTATTAACAACAGCAGAAGAAAAGTTTGGTTCCACTTGGGATGCTGGTAGGTTGGCAAGACAGCCCAGCATGTTGCTGAGGTAGCCGGAGATGACCGAGCAAATCCGAATAATCCAGAAAGATCGGGAAGCACTGAACAATGCAGACCCGCTATGGAGAAAACCCCAAATGAAAACCTCTGTCCCAGGAGGGCTAGTAGATGTAACTTGGTAGTGTAAGGAAAAAGGAATTTGCCTTTACATGCAAAACCCTAAATGTATCGTACTTTTTGTTAATTGAACTGATTAATAAACTCTGTCCTGCCTTTCGTGCTCTTCAGAGCACCATGAACACACCGTTTGGAAACTGCCCATGATAATACAATGCTACAGTAACAATGACCTAAGTGAAGAATTTGATGGTGTGTCTTCACAAGCACAATCTTGTTTCGAGATTGTCCACCAGCCTGTGATACCACCAGGGTCGAGCCCTACTTGCTCCTGTCCCTTGTGAACCTAGGACAATATCTTGAGGGTCTCACTTAAAATTAAGGGAAATAGATCCTCTTCCAATTTCCATTTCTCTCTCTTTTCTTCAGCCTGCTGGACTGTCTATCTTCTGACACTATTTAAACTACGGAGGCATCTCTGCCATTTAACTATCAAAACAAAATAATGACTTATTTGAAACAAAAGTTGTGTCTTCTACTTTTATCCCTAACTCAAATGAAGGACACAGCATCTTTTCACATGTCTTTGTAGTGGAAATTAAATAAATTAGCACTTCAAAGTGGTTTGAGGAGTCAAGGACCCCTGTGAAATGCAGAAAAAGAATTGACTATCGGCAGAAAGAGAAAAACAAATACTGTATGCTAACACATATATATGGAATCTAAAAGAAAAAAAAGTTTCTGATGAACCTAAGGGCAGGACAAGAATAAAAACACAAACGTAGAGCATGGACTTGAGGACACCGGGAGGGGGAAGGGTAAGCTGGGACGAAGTGAGAGAGTGGCATGGACATATATACACTACCAAATGTAAAATAGACAGCTAGTGGGAAGCAGCCGCATAGCCCAGGGAGATCAGCTCGGTGCTTTGTGACCACCTAGAGGGGTGGGATAGAGAGGGTGGGAGGAAGATGCAAGAGGGAGGGGATATGGGGATATACATATACATATAGTTGATTCACTTTGTTATAGAGCAGAAACTAACACAACACTGTAAAGCAATTATACTCCAATAAAGATGTTAAAAAAAAATTGACTGATTGTACACTGCCTCTTCAGTGTTGGGTTTAAACAATCAATCTTTTCAACTATCAATTTGGCATCTTTCATAGGAATAAAAGTCACTCTAACTTGTTTTAAAATAAGACTGTCAGATTCAGTCTGAAGGATTCACTGGGAATTACTGGACTACACAAAACAATTTGAGAATTATTGATCTGAAGATTCCATTTGATTATTAATTCTATTAAGCTTGGGTTCTTGAGTTTATAATGACATCATCTTTTAAATTTGCTGTTACTAGTGGGATAGGGAAAAAGAATCCCTAATGATATTTCGGAATGGAAGATTGTTCATTCTTATTGATTTCTCATCCACTTATTTTCCTCCTGAAATTTCTAAGCAGGTTAAATAAATTGTAGCTACAGCGAGGGAGAGAGAGCAGGAAACATGGGCTTAAAGACAGATGTCGAAAAACACTCAGCACGTCCTAGGTGCGCCCAATGGGCCATTCAAATAAATGCTGACGACAATAATAACAGTGCCTGGCACTGACCCCAATGCAGGGGAGCACGATGGGATGAAGGATGCCTCTTAGGTACATCTGGGAGGGCACTTTAAACTGCTTTTTACTGTGGTAAAGTCAGATAACATAAGATCTACCCTTAACAAAATTTCAAGTGTTCAGAACAGTATTGTTAGCTATAAGCACAGTGGCGTAGGACGGATTTCTAAAACTTATTGACCTTGCATAAGTGAAACGTTATACCCGTTTAACAGCAACTCCTCATTTTCCCTGCCCCTAGCCCCCTGGCAACCACCATTCTATTTTCGGATTCAAGCAGTTTGACTATTTTAGATTCCTCATATGAACGGACAAGCATATAAAGTGTCCTGTGATTGGCTTATTTCTCTTAGCTTATATAATGTCCTCCAGGTGCATCCGTATTTGTAGCATGCACCAGAAGTCCTCACTTTTAAGGCTGAATAATATTCCATTGTATGTATGGACCACGTTTTCTTTATCAGTTCATCCATCGAGGGACACTCAGATGGCTTCCATCTCCTGGTCACTGTGAAAAATGCTGCTATGAGCATGAGTGTGTAAGTATCTCTTTGAGATGCTGTTTTCAATTCTTTTGGATAAATGCTCAGAGAAACAGGATGGCTTCATCATATGGTAGTTCTATTCTTCTTTTTTTTTTTTGCGGTACGCGGGCCTCTCACTGTTGCGGCCTCTCCCGCTGCGGAGCACAGGCTCCGGACGCGCAGGCTCAGCGGCCATGGCTCACGGGCCCCGCCGCTCCGCGGCACGTGGGATCCTCCCGGACCGGGGCACGAACCCGCGTCCCCTGAATCGGCAGGCGGACTCTCAACCACTGCGCCACCAGGGAAGCCCTATTCTTCATTTTTAAAGGAAGCTCCCTGTTGCTTTCCATAGCAGTGGCACCATTTTACGTTCTCACCAACAGTGCCCAAGTGTTTGCTTTTTCATCTGTTATCTTATCAGTGCCCTGAAATCAGTTGAAGGGCATTGTTACCTCAACCTTCAGGTGCAAAAGTGAGATCCAGGGAGATTAAGTGACCTTCTAAAAGTCAGGGGCAGACCGTGGACAGCTGACAACTAAACCGAAGTCTTATCATCCTTTGCCCCTAGAGATCACGCACCATCATGAATAAACAAAGGAGTCCAACTGTCATTCCTCTCTACAAATTGGCACACGTGACTTGATAAATGCTAAAACAACATTAATTATGGATTTGTGTGAGCAGAGACTACCGAGGATGCCTACGTGGGGTCAATCCCGCGACAAACTGGAAATAGGAACCTGTATTTCCTGTCATATAGTCTGGAACTCGGCCAAGCTCCTATGCTTCATAGGGTGACGTACAGTGAGAGATGCTTAAAATTTTAACACCTGTGAAGACGCTGGAAGGACCTACCAGCCAGATCTCTGTGTCTCTGCCGTAAGTTATTGGCAAGAATGAGCACAGGGTCCCCTCCCTCGCTGATATCTTTCTCTGCCTATGAACTGAGATGTGCCTTCCTTTTCTCTGCTCTGCTGTGATCGTCTGCAGCCCTGATGCTCAATCCTTGAATCATCAGTTTACATTCATCAACTCATGCTCAACACAAGACAGAATTTCCCCAGTTTCAATACCTCGAAGGCCTTCTAATTTCACCTGCAAGACCCTGTGGCTCTTAGACTTTCTTGAAGAGTATCTTGCAACATATAATACGATCTGGTGCAAGGTTCTCTGTCTTCCCTCCGGCCTCTCTCCAGCGCCTGATGCCACACAGCCCACGGCTCCCACTCTTCTTCCTCCCCAGTTTCTCTTCCTTCCCCCTCTGGGGCCATTTCCCGAGTCTCAGGGGCCTCCCTGTGCAACTGGGAGATGCACTACATAGAAGACATGGTTCCAGTTGTGTCTGTCACTCACTAGCTGTTGCTTAATCATTTCATTTGCTAATTCATGAGACGTGGGTAGTAACAACTGCCTTCCACATCTAAGGACTAATGGGACAAAAATCGTGAGGTTGCTTTAAAACATTACTTGCTAATCAAAGTTAAAGTATTACTGGCTCCACTGAGAGAGGGTGGGTGAGGTCTTCTGGGAAATGAGGGATTCCAATGGCCTGGGGAAAGAAATGGGCCTTTGAAGCCAGACAAGCCTGTGTTTAAATCCTGCCTCAAGTAACATCAGAGGAGTTAATAAATATCTTTGTTCCTTAAATATCAGTTTATTTATTCATAGATTGGGTAAAATGAGCCCTTCCATACACAGATGTTACAGGTGCTGTGATTACTAATGAGATTTCACACGCACACACACACACACACACACACACACACACACACACAGCCTGTCACACTGTAACTCATGGTAACTCTTGAACCAATAAGATTTTCCTTTCCCTCCCCAATTTTTCTTATAGTAAAGGGAAAAAAATCAATCAACATTCTTTTATTTTATTGCTGGGTAGAGCAGTGACATTAAAATAGTGGAATTAAAAAATCTGGAAATCTAAAGAAAATTTAGATAACATACAATCTAAGTACTCCATCATGAAAGAAGGTGAGGTCAAGAGAGGTCATGGGATTTGCTCAGAATCATGCACCTGTTATACATGCGTATATATAATATGAACATTATCTGTATATAATATATGCTATATATATTCTCTGGGAGGAAACTCTTATTTTCTTAATTTTTTGCAGACTATTTTTGGAAAGCTGAACATATGAATGCATTTTTTGAAAAACCAGAAAGAGGATGAAAGGTTGGTGTCATTTCTTGTTCATGATACACTTATTCTGAAATCAAAATCTTTGTAAAAATGCTAACAGTTGGGCTTCCCTAGTGGCGCAGTGGTTGGGAGTCCACCTGCCGATGCGGGGGACACGGGTTCGTGCCCCGGTCCGGGAAGATCCCACATGCCGCGGAGCGGCTGGGCCCGTGAGCCATGGCCGCTGAGCCTGCGCGTCCGGAGCCTGTGCTCCGCAACGGGAGAGGCCACAGCAGTGAGAGGCCCGCGTACAGCAAAAAAAAAAAAAAAAAAAAAAAAAAAAAAAAAAACTTCTAACAATTAAGGAGCTGACCAGACATTGCAAAAGGCCTCTTATGTCATCAAATTGTGTTGCTGATGTTAATTTCCTCTGGCTATTACTAGGAATCTTTTGTGTAGTTGATTAATTTTGGTAAATTCTGAAATCGAACCCTGTACATTGGGGACAGCTGTGATTTCCATTTTGAAAAAGAAGACTATTGAGGTTGTCAGAGTGAAACAAAGAATCTGGAAATGTTCATTTTCAGATTATTCATTATGTTGTTCAACATACAAGGCAAATTTAAAAAGTTAGGTCTTAATGTCATGTTTTATGGAAGATGAGCTTTGCAGTCGATGGGAGTAGCCCAGGGACCAATTCAGAAGCATTTAAAGTGTACCGTTTCATCAGACTTTGGTTGAATTGTTACCTTGGGGCACAGAACTTAGCAGTCATCCTAGATGCCTCCCTTTTTCTAACTCCCAACACCTTGTCAAGTGAATGTTACATCACAGTATCTCTCAGCACTGCCTGTTTCTCTCCACCTTAACCATCACCATCAAAAGCCAAGCTGGGGCTTCCCTGGTGGCGCAGTGGTTGAGAGTCCGCCTGCCGATGCAGGGGAGATGGTTTCGTGCCCGGTCCGGGAAGATCCTACATGCCGCGGAGCGGCTGGGCCCGTGAGCCATGGCCGCTGAGCCTGCGCGTCCGGAGCCTGTGCTCCACAACGGGAGAGGCCACAACAGCGAGAGGCCCGCGTACCAAAAAAAAAAAAAAAAAAAAGCCAAGCTGTCTGTGTCCCTGGTCAGGGTGCTGAAGTGACCGCTAAGCTGTTCTATCACCTCCATGCTGACTCCCCTCCCAACTGTTCTCCACTCCCAAGAGAAAGGGATTTTTCCTGTATGCAGGTGTGGTATCATCCCCACCCTATTCTAACCCCCCAGGCCCTTGTCACGGGTTCCCACTTGTTGTAGGGTGATGTCAAGCTCTGTAACGTGGCCCATGGAACCCGAGCGGGCTGCACACATCGCCCGGCCCGTCCTGTCCGTCTTCTCTCTTCCCTGGCAACACTCAGCCTCATCCCGCCCGCACAGGGCTTTGCTGCTTCTTTCTGCCTTGAATATTCCCCCCACCCTCTGCACTCATCCTACTCGCCCTTCAGGTCTCAGCCTTAGCTTAGATCCTCAGGGAAGTCAGGTTCGATTTGTGATCACAGGGCCTTACCAGCATCTCACCACGCTTGGGACACTGGTCTCGGTTACAATTTTACATTTGTTTATGCAGTCACGTTTGGCTCCTACCTGTCTCTCTGACTCTACGTCATTAATTCTAGTTCTGCTCACCATTGAACACCTGGTGCTCAGCATAGGTAGATGCTCAAGAAATATCTGTGGGATGTACGAATGGATGAATGCATGGGTAGCACGTACATCTGTTTATCACCTACAATCAGTGCACGATGTCCTGGTGAACTGTGCTTCTGCTGGTGGAGAAGGTCTGCGTACGCTCTGCTTGTCCTTGGTCATCTCCTCTCGTTGACCAAGAGGAGCATCTCTTTAATGCTCAGCTTGAGGCTGGGGCTGTGTCATGGGAGGAAGCGCAGACTCTGAGTACGCAAATACACCCAAAGCCTCCAGAAACGGAAACCACGACTCTTCTCATCAGCACTCAACTCTAGCTCCCCAATTTTCACCTTGGGTTCCACAACCTCACTGGACTGCTTCCAGCTTTCCCAAGGATTATCATTTGATGAATAATTACATAGTATACTATTCATGGAAGTAGTGTAAAGTCCTAGCTGATGGACAACAACAAACAAAACCCTTTTCAAGACCTGTAAGGTTTGGGCATCGTAGCTCTCGCCAACCAAGCCGTCAAAGTTTCCCCTGTGCCTTTAACCCCAGCCTGGAGCTGATCAACAAAGACCCAGAGGTAAGTGAGGCAGGTGATGACAAGGCAGATAAAAAAAAAAAAGCAGGAAATGGTCTTCCTGATCTGGAAAAATTCATTGAAAGATTCCCCTCTATGGCAGGGTACACTGTTCTATTTTATTTCAGCTCTTTCAGTCCTTTTATCCCCAACTCAGCTGTGAACAGCAGGCTAACCACAGGGCAACGGGATGGATGTTGGCCTGTGGAGCTGGAGAAAGCACGGAGAAGGTGGAATTTGAGTTGTGCTCTGGAAATGTGCACAGTCTACAGTGATCAGGAGCGGGGGCTTAGAGACGAAAATGCGTAGACAGCAAACGCCCGTCTGAGAAGAGACTGAGCCGTGTAGGTGCTGGGGTGGGGGTGGGAGATTCATGGAGAAGAGAATGAGGCGGTCACGTGACACGAGGCAGAGTCTCTCCCCGCAAAGATTTTCTGTCCCTGTGGCCGCCGAATGAAGCATAGTAAAGATGCTTCCTTTTTTCCTAACTAATTTAGGGAAAATTAAATTCTCAGTTTACCATGAATTCATATGCCTTTTTTTTAAAAAATAATGCCAAAGAGTTATATTTAAACTGGGGACACTATAATATGACCATTATCTCTGAAAAGGGCTTGGCCAGCTTCCAACATTGTTCATCCACCTCTGTGTTTAATTCAGCAGAGGTTAATAGCAATTCTCAGATGCCTTTGCATGGCGGGCTTCCCTGGGATGAACAGAAGATCTGGAAATCTCAGAGTGTAATGAAGTCATTATCACAACCATTTAAATAAAATTTTCAATAGTTAAGCCACCTTTCTATGATTTATTGTTGAAAAAAAGCTAAGACACCGAGTCAGAGGCTTGAAAAGGTCAGGGAACAGGCTGTTTAATAAAAGTGATAAAAGAAGAAAGAGGATGGATGGGGAAGGAAGCCCAGGTGATGGTGTTTGGGGAACCACTGTCCGAAACGGCCCTCCATGGCCAGGCACCACAGTAACCACTGGCATGAGTTACCTTAAACAGGAGGTCCTGGTAAGGAACGCGGAACTAACAAGCTACCACTAACCAGAAGAATTCAGGAAACGTCGAAAGGAGAGAGGAGACGCCAGTCCATATGTCCTACCAACCTCCCAGAATCCTCCTCGCCAGAATCCATCTGGGCTGAGTGATGCGCGTGCCACCAGGAAGGACCCCGAGTCACAGTGATTGGCCAGAGACACCCCGGAAACTAACCCCATCGCCGTAAAACCCGAGACTGCAAGCCACGTGGCAGAGCAGTCCCCCCTGGGCTCCCTTACCCTTCTGCTCTCCACCCGGGCGCCCCTTCCCAATAAAGTCTCTTATTTGGTCTGCACAATTCATTTCTGAGTGTTAAACAAGAGCCCACTCTCAGGCCCTGGAAGGGGTCTGCCTGCCTGCAACAATAGCAGGGACCCCTGTGTCCATGCTGGGCAACTGGCCAACACTCTTCACAAACCAGTTTCAACTGAGACGTGCACGCACTGTCCGTGTATAAGCTAAGACCCTACTGACATGGAGATCGTGAATTCAAGAGCAACCAGGCGTAAGGACCAAGCACCCACCACACCCCAACAAAGAGCCCCTGGGATCTCAAGGAGCTAAGACAAGCAAGACTCATTCACAGAAGCCTTCGCGCTAGACACTGTAGGAAGGGACTTGGGCGTTTCTTCCGGACTTACCAGCTCTTACTGTATAAAACAAGCCTGGCAAACTGGTGCTTGGAACGTACCCCCTAGAAGACCCAGATACAAGGCCAGGTGAGCTTCTACGCAGGTACCTGATGGTCTACAGCGAGACCCATGTCGTTATAACAATTCCCAGCAGAAGCAAAGAAGGAAACAGAACTGTGATGAGTGCCCTTTGCTTAAGCAAATCATAATAAATAATAGTTTCGAAAGATTCCGATAAAACAGTTGAAAGGTTAAACAAAAAAAAACTCTTCAATGAGTAAGCATCAGTTACCTGGAAAGTTCTCCCGTCTTGAGAACGCCAGGTAAAGGAGGTGTTCAAGCGCATGTGCGTGTGTGGGCAAGTTGACGTGTTCTCCACAGTCGCAGTGAAATCAGCGGGTACCAAAGTTTCAAGGAGTGGAGCACCAGGATTAGGTTTGTTTGCTGGGCAGAGAAGCAGTTGCTGGTGAAAATTTTTCTGAAATATCTAAATCCCTTTCCTTAGTAGGAAGCAGGTTTGGTGAACTGAATTTTAATCTTTGTTCGGAGATTAAGAGCACTGCCATGTCTGGGGGCATCATTCTGAACTAGTGGCTTCACTGTCCTGGCCTGGGGATGAAGGTCAAGGAGATGGAAGGCACTGGCTTCACAGCACAACGAAACTCAGAATTTAAGCAGATCTTTTATGCTCCTGCCATTCAACTGTCTTCTAACACTTCCTGAGTGAAAAATTTTAGGACGTGAAATTTCAGAATAATAAAGATTTAGTGTACCAAGAATTCTGCAAGAGACACAGTCCCCAAATATAGACCCATCTGGGAAGTCTATAAATGTACATCTCTTCTGTATGTGTACAGAGATGCAAATTTCTGATGCCCTAGAGTCAAAGAATTCATTCATTCAATTCTAACACCTTTTCTGGGGGACAATCCTTTAGTTTGGGCTCATCTGCTGGGAATTCGAGATGGCTACGTGCATTTAAAGTACATACGTTTGCCTTTCTAGCCCTGCTGTTTAATAGAAAAGTGATTTATAATGCTGGATTGGCAGAGACAGATTCTGCGGTGGTGCAGTGGACTGCTTCCAGATGAGTTGAAAGATGGTTTCTGAGCATGAATTATATGTCCGCATGTAAACAGGAAGACAAGGAAAATGATGAATCACCTCCTACCATCTCTTAGTGCAGAACTGCAGACTATATAATTTAAAATTTACTGCCACCAATACCCATATGACGCAATCATACACAAAGAACCTACCAAATACATTAGGAAACAAAAGCTGTGTTAAGGTTTCCTGCAACCCAAAGACAGCCCGTGAGGAATCCACGTTTCCATGTATTGAAGCCACCTCAAGGTGAACACCTATGCAATGGCCTCAACCCTGAAGGAAACTGATGACTTAGCTGAACAATTTGATTTAATATTAATACGATATTTCAGTTACCTTGGGAGATAAAGTTGCCCTGTTACATCTCTTTGACAGTAAACCGTAAGTGTGGGCAGTGTAGATGACACTAGTTGTTAGCAGGCTCTTTGACTTGGGCGGATGGGTGGGAAGGCTGGTGTGTGAATTAGGAAACTAGGAACCTCGCCATAATGATGCTTCCTGCATCTATTCTGCCGCCCGTGATAAAAGCAAGCGGCTGGCTTGCCCAGGATCCCAACTGACCCTCCAGCCAAAGGCAGTATACATGCAAAATCCAACTCAGCACGCGGCCCGGGGTAATTTGTTTTCTGTTGATGAAATGGGAAAACCGATGTTGGATGGACTTTACATGTGAAGTGCTTCACCATTCCTTGCTTTATTCTGCTTCTTTTTTTAATATTAATTACATTCCAGGTGCTCAGAGAACTAAGCTTCAATACCCAGGCAGCTACAGCAGAGTGAGCACGTGTAATGAGTCACAGGGGTTCCTTCCCCTCCGGCCTCTCCTGATTCCCTCTGAACCCATGCGTCTTCCGTTCATCAGCCCGGACTCTGAGACTGATCACCTGGTAGGCAGTTTGTGGATGACCTGTGCCCCCCACCCCTCATCCTTTCTTCCTCCTCTGTGGTCACATTGGTGCTTCCTAGCTTCGCTCTCCTGACCTGGCAGAAGAAAATGGAAACGATAAAGGACGTCACTGGCCCCACTGTCCGTGCAAGACAGGGATGAGGTGGGAACTCAGGCCCCTTGAAAGTCTGGGCATCCGTCACCTCCGTGTTTCCTTTATAGACCTCTCCTAGCTCACACTAGCCTCAATGAATACAAATTGGCTATAGATACACTCATTTTTAAAAAGCAATATATCTGTTCACAGCCTAAAGGCTTTTATTTTCTTTTAGAAAATGTAACTTTCTAAATGAAATTTCCTAAAAAAATTGAGGATAATTCTAGTGGTCAAAATGGAATCTTATTGGCCCATGTATATGATAACATTTCAGAGACGTTACTTTCAGTTGGCAATAGCTCTTAATACTTTGAGTTTCTATTCCACCCCATTCTACGCTTTTTGTGTGGATGGGGGTCAAATAATTTGCAATTCCATGGAAAGCAACGTTTGGAAGCTTCCAGGACCAGTCTCACTTAAACGTGCTGACACGGCTTTAGAGCCCCGTGTTTGTTGGATGAAATAACCTGGTTATCAAGGAAGGGCTGATGCGAACAGGTGCAAACCTCAAGCCGTTGGTTAGTCCTGGGGACCATCACGCCTTCCTTTATGTTTATGCTTATGCTTTTGCCAAAACGAATCTACCAGGAGTATTCACCAAATGATTTGAGAGTTTTTTGCTTTTTGTTTTAATTCAATTTCCTTGAGGTGAGGCTGGTGTTTCGGTCTTCACAAGGCAAGTATTTTTACTCCCATTTTGTGGGAAGGGTAACTTCTTAAACACGGAACACAGATCCAGATTAGCACAGGTCTCATATACTCTCAAGTGCTTCCTTAAGCCTTTTTCTTGTTTCTCTTTCTGAGAGGGTTTTCGCTTCCATGGTTAAATCACAAAGTCAGATTGAATTTAGCTGAAGTGTGAAGCCCTAACGCGTGTGAAGTCTGTAATTCAGCAAAAACAACAGTGTGACAAAAACTTGAACTCCGCTAAAACGCTGTCAGAGTTACGTTACCCAGGGACACGACCGCGTGCACGGAGGGCGGTTTGCGAGAGCAAGGACACACCTTCTCCCGGGAGTCGGCGCCCGCGTGGGGACCGGGTGCTGCTTTACTGGGTGCCAGGAGACGAGAATGACTCCTAGCTGTCCTGTAGTTTGACAAGAACCCCCTTTTTTAAAAAAGGGTCATCATAACCCCTTCCTCTGATGGAGATGGATTGTCAGACTCTCTGGGCCTCTGCCACAGATTCCCCCACCCCTCCCCCAAACCAGGGGCTACTGCAGCCCCTTCCCTGGTTCCTGGACCAAGTGTGGCCTTTGTCCCTGGAGACCGGCCCTTCTGAATACCTCGGACCTTCCAAAACACTATCTTAGGATCTTTACGTGGCAACAAACTTGACTCCGCGTTCTCAAATGAGACTCATTGTCAGTTACTTCTCCAGAAAAAAGATTTTGTGTTACTAGACAGCAAGATGGGTGGTTTCCAAGAGGTGCAGTTAGAGAGGGTCCAGTGGCCTCTGTGGAGGGTGAATCCCAAGAGGCTCCCCCTTTCCCTTAGGTTCCAGAGGTTTCCTATGTTTATGCCCCCCTCCTCCTGTAGTTAGCTGCATCCCTGGTGGCCCCTGTGAGGTCGGTGGGGGGGGCAAGCAACGTTGTGTTCTGTCGTCCAGATGCTCAGAGACAAACTGGCTGTCAAGTGGGCGAGTCCCTACAGGCCCTTGGCACTGTTAGCATTTCTGGCAGGAGGAGAAGAAAAGAGGGCCCGGGAAATGCGTCTGTCTACAGGGCCCAGGACTGGTTCCTTTGTTGTCCCTTATCAGAGCAGCAGGTTGTTTTATTGGCAGGTTGAACAATTCAGTCTCATAGTCAGAAAAATCCCCACGAGTGCCCTCCCTCTTCACATCACTCAACTAGAGACTTAATCAAGGAACCCAGTAAACCAGAGGGGGCTGCGGTGTACGGGCCAGTGTTTCCTTTCAAAGCGCAAGTGAATCATCTGGGATCTCGTTAAACGTAGATTCCAGGTCAGCCGCCTGGGGTTGGAGCTGAGATGCTGCGTTTCTGAAAGGCTCTCAGGTGATGCCGAGACGCCGGTCCACAGACAACATTTGTGAGAAGCAAGGCTACTGGCAAAAGAAGGAGGGGCTACTTCCCTCCTGCCGTGACCAACCGACTGGGAGAGACAAGACCTTGACAGTGAAGAGCAGACCTCAACTGGCTTCGGAGAAAGGAGATCTGGTTCCGACTCTTCTCGTTTTTTGTTTGTTCGTTTTTTTTTAATTGAAGTATAGTTGCTTTAACAATGACCTGTTACTTTCAGCTGTACAGCACAGTGATTCAATTATATAGGTACATATGTATTCTTTTTCAGATTCTTTTCCCTTATAGGTTATTACAAAGTATTGAATATAGTTCCCTGTGAAATACAGTAGGTCCTTGTTGTTTATCGATTTTATATACATTTTATATATTTTGTATCTGTTAATCCCATTCTCCTACTTTATCCCTCCCCCCTCCCTTTCCCTTTAGTCACCACAAATTTGTTTTCTATGTCTGTGGGTCTATTTCTGTTTTGTAAATAAGTTCATTTGTATCTTTTTTTTTTTTCAGATTCCACATGTAAGTGATGTCATATGATATTTGTATTTCTCTGTCCGGCTTACTTTACTTAGTATGATAAACTCTAGGTCCATCCATGTTGCTAATTCAAAAAGATACATGCACCCCAATGTTCATAGCAGCCCTATTCACAATGGCCAAGACATGGAAGCAACCTAAGTGTCCACTGACAGAGGAATGGATAAAGAGGATGTGACGCACATGTACAATGGAATATTCCTCGGCCATACTCTGTTCAACCTCTAGGAGCATTCACACACCAAACTGTCTCATCTCTATAGGTGTCCTTAAAATTACCCAAGTCTCTTCACCCCCCTCCAAATGTAAAGGCCACTGATGGGGCCAACACTTATTAAACTGCTCTCTACACCAGGGAAGAGCTCATTTGAGCCTCACAGCAACACTATGAGATACATATTCCATCCCGACCTCACAGATAAGGAAACAGAGGCTCTGAGTTTAAGTAATTTGCTAACAAAGTCACAGGTGGACATGGCATCTGTGTCTGACTCAAAAGGCTGCACTCTTTCCTCTACCCATCAAAGTGGTTACTTGTCCATTCCATGATCCATGTTTTTTCCACTCACCTATCTACTGAGTACCTGCCAGGCCTGGCTGAGGCGGGTTTAATAATCTACAGAAAAGTCCCTGGGGGTTGTGAGAATTCTCAAGCATAGGAAGTCTTTTTCTGGAGGCCCTACAGCAAGAGCACATTTCTCAAATCTCCATTTCAAATGGTCTGATGTAAAACGGATGCTGGCTTAAGGCTTCGGTGGATAAGTTGGGGGGCTGGAATTTTCAGAAAGACTTTGGTCTCAAAATCCCTGTCCTTTAGAACCTAAACACATATCTGAAATGTGTTAAGTGTGCCGACAGCTTCCAGGACTGTGTCACCATTTCAAATAAGCGGTGACTCTGTTCCTCATTAATGATGGGGCCTGCAAAGCTGGGAGTGTTTGAAGCCACCTGTCCTCGGGCGCTTCAGTTGGCTACCAACTGCCCCTCAGAGGCACAATTTACTTGCAGGGAAAGGAGGAAGTCGGCGACCCTCAAAGACCACACGCTCCGGGAATAGAGCGGCTTCTGCCTGGAAATGCAGCCCATTCCCTGGCAAGCTGAGGTCTCTGTCTGTCTCGCAGGTTTTCCAAAGGGCCTCCACCTGGGCTTGTGCTCACACTGCCAGGTGTCATCGAGGACCGATGGCATCAGTTTCCTCAGAGGGTCTGGAGGGGCCACGGCAGCCACGTGATGACCAGACAGACTCATCAGACAAGACAGGAGGGCGTGGAGAGCAGCCAGGGGGAGGTTCCAATTCCTGACTCCTGACAGTGCCCCACGGAACACACGACTGATGGAGGTGAACAGAATGTTCGTCCCAGGCAGGCAGGGCGGTAGGTCTGAGCCAGGCAGCCGCCTCCTCTGAGTCTTGGCAACTGTCCCTGTGTTGGGAGGCTGGTGGCGGTGTCCTATTCCCCTCTGCTCTCTAGCCTGGCAGTGTCCTGAGGGAGAGACGTGAGGGTCTCACAAGTGGGAAATGGGGACGGCCTCCGGCACGTCGCGTTGAGTGTATGTAAACCAGTGGCCAGATGGCAGGGTCTCAGATGTCCCTTGAGCCCTGCATGAAGGGCATCTTGCCCGCACGTTTCCAAGGGCCCTGGGGAAGTCAGGTTATTGGGGTCTTTCGTATCCCCGTTGCACGTGCCTCCATCTCTTGCCGCAAAAATCCCTCACTGAACACTAGAGCTGCGGTGACAGCAAATGAAAAGGATGGGCAGAAAGGACGGCCATAGCTTGGAAACGCACGCCTGGGCTCCAGGGCAGAGAAACAATAGTTTGCAGCCATCATTACCTGAAACACCTACAGGAATTTTGTGGTTCCACTCAGCCCGTCCTCTCCCTGGACACAGCCCCATCTTCAGGCCTCTCTTACCCCTTGCCCTCTGCAAATCTCTTCCCCCATAGCCACAGTCAAGGAAACTTAAAGTAACTAGTTCCTGTGAGCTGTTTTTTTGCTGCGTCTTCCAGTTGCTAGACAGGGCACCGAGGTCACATAATAAAAATAACTAACTTTACTGCATGCTTATAACATGTCATGCATTATTTAAGACCTTTACAAGCACTGATTCACACCATCCTCCCAATGCCATTATCAGATAGGTACTCCCACTATCACTGTTTTACATTTTCCTCTAAGTCACTGGGTTATTAAGAAGTAAATCCAGTAATTTCCAAAATATACAAACAGCTCATACAACTCAGTAACAAAAAAACAACCCAATCAGAAAATGGGCATAAGACCTAAATAGACATTTCTCCAAAGAAGACATCCAGATGGCCAACAGACACACGAAAAGATGCTCAACATCACTAATCATTAGAGAAATGCAAATCAAACTACAGTGAGGTACCACCTCACACTGGTCAGAATGGCCATCATCAAAAATCTACAAACAATAAATGCTGGGGAGGGTGCGGAGAAAAGGGAACCCTCCTACACTGTTGGTGGGGATGTGAATTGGTGCAGCCACTATGGAGAACAGTACGGAGGTTCCTTAAAAAAACTAAAAATAGAGCTACCATAGGATCCAGCAATCCCACTCCTGGGCATATATCCAGAGAAAACTATAACTCAAAAAGATACATGCACCCCTATGTTCATAGCAGCAGTATTTGCAATAGCCAGGACATGGAAACAACCTAAATGTTCATCGACAGATGACCGGATAGTGAAGATGTGGTACATATATACAATGGAATGCTACTCAGCCTTAAAAAAGAATGAAATATTGCCATCTGCAGCAACACAGATGGACCTAGAGATTATCATACTAAGTGAAGTAAGTCAGACAAAGACAAATACCATATGATATCACTTATATGTGGAATCTAAAAATGACAAAAGTGAACCTATCTATGAAACAGAAGCAGACTCACGGACATAGAGAACAGACTTGTGGTTGCCAAGGGGGAGGGGGGCAAGGTGAGGGAGGGATTGGGAGTTTGGGATTAGCAGAGGCAAACTATTACATATAGAATGGATAAACAACAAGGTCCTACTATATAGCACAGGGAGCTATATTCGATATCCGGTAATAAACCATAATGGAAAAGAATTAAATAAAAGAGAACTCAGCTCTGCAGCGTGACCCAGCGCTCAGGATCTTCACCAGCACAGTGACAGGTTGCAGGCGTTCAGGCACCATGGCAGGCCTCTGGCAGAGGTAGATTTGCCCAGGGAAGTCCCCTGCAGCACCTCAGAACATCATGTCCACTGCAGTTACCTGGAGGCCCCGTCCCGGATGACAGGACATCCTTCCATTTGGACACGCGAGGCTCGAGGGAGGGCAGGCTTTTCAGCAACCACGCTGGGCCAATGAGGCATTTGTTAGTAATGAGTCTTCTCAAGTCTATCTCCCTGTTACGATGGCCTTTCTTACACCAACTGGGAGAATGGAAGGTTACGGGAACAGAGAGTTAGTGAAAGGCCACGACCGATCTATTCAACTCCTCTTCACCATCATTTGGTTCAAAATGTGGCATCACGTTTCTTGCTGTGAGGTTTTCTCAACCCAACCAGAGAGAGTAAAGTCTGAAGCTGTGGGGATCCCCGGGGCAGAATTCCGCAGCCTCCCTGAAAAGTCCTGTTGCATTAGAGATGTGTGCGCTGAGGTCTAGATGCACATCTTTTAATGTTTTCAATCGATGGCCAAAGGTCAATGCCATCGGACTGTCTAGCCCCTCCCTTTGACAAGAAAGAAATGAGAAGCACAATCTTAACGTTTCCATCCCGGAACCAAGGGCACCAGTAGCCTCACAAGGGCGCCTGGTACCTGCGGTGGAGTACTCAGCTGGCTTTCGGGGCAGGCAAGAGGCGAAAAGCCCTTTCCGAACTCACTGTGAGAAGCGATGGCCACACTTCATGGTGGCTTTCACTGGGCTTCTCTATACTTGCTATCTATGAGGATAGAAAACTAAGTACAGTTTGTATCACTGCATCCTTTTCAATCAGATCTGAAGGAGGGTTTTCTGGTTTGAACTTCAATGTGCTCACAGTATCTGGGAATTACTAGGGGATTTGAATGTCCCACCAGAGGTAGCGCTACTCGCTCATTTTGTAAAGTGGCGGATGGTGATGAGAGACAGAGAGGAAAGCCACAGAAAGACATACCCACGGAGGTTAAATTCTGCACATCAGAAGGGCCTTGACAGAACCCTGGACAGCCTTTTGTAAATGTGGGCACCTAAAGGAATGATAAAGAGAGCGAAAGTTCTAGAAGGCAGGCTCTGGCTGGAGTTCACTACTGCGACAACGTCTGCAGGAAACGGAGCACGCCCGTGGAATCTAACAGTTCTGTCTGGGAACCAGATTTATCTAAGACCACTGCCCATTGTCTGAAGCTCACTGTCCCTGTCTCACTGGAACACAGGCAGGGCACCGCATTTACTTTCCATCTGAGGGGATGTGACAGCCTTAATTTCCTGCTAGGAATTCTCTTAATATTTTTGGGAAATCACCATTATAAAACGCTCTTACTCAGTGCAAATCAGTTTCATGAGGCCTTGCTAGATTTCCATTTCCTTCAACTTAAATGGTAGATACCCAACATAACCAAGATCGTGTCTGTGTGTATTACTCTGAAATGTAACAATTCTCTAGATTTGAATAAATTATTTAGGCAAGGAGAGAATCTTTAAGATCTGCGTATTTGACAGGTTCTAAATGCTGATTTAGGAAGCAGACAGGAGGAGGAAGAGATTACATTCTGGTGAGGCGCTTCTCCAGACTGAGGCTGCCCCATTTTTTTTCACTTCAGTTCAAGGACCTAATTTTTTAATGGCCAAAAATGAAAACTTATTTCCCTGACTGTGCTATCTGGACTGTCCCCTCAAACTGTAATCATTTTATAATAGGTTTCCAATGCACAATTGCCAATTAAACCGTGCATTTAACCTTTGCACAAAGCACTCCATTTTCTTTTGTGAGGGAATCAAGCTTTTAAGTCAGCCGATCAATTCTGCAAATTATGTAAGTACATAGTGCTTGCTTAATATTTATTACGCTGGGCAGAGTGGAATATGACCACAGCAGTGATAGATAGCGCATCTCGCGCTCCAGACAGGATGAATCAGCTGGAGCTATGTGGGCATGGCAGGGTGAGGGACATCTTTGGTTACCTGGGGCTCTTCAAATATGGAGGAGAAATAAATATGCAGTGAGATCTCAGTGGCTATGAGAAGCAGAGTTCAGCTCTGTATCTGTCCGAGGAAATGCTTCACTTTCTCTAGCCAACTCTTACCTCACGGTAAGATGGTTGGCTCCATTTCTGGACCCCTGAAATGCCATGAGGAGTTCCAGTAGTACAAGTTTTTGATGTGCTGAGGCCACAAGTACTCAGGGCCTCTTTTCTCTCCAAGTAACCACCAGAAATGGAGGCTTGATTAGATATACTGAGAGTAACCACTTATGGAGGTGGGCGATTTATTTTTCTTCCCATTTTTAAATAATGAGGAATTATTCACCAATGCCTATTTTCTGTGTCATACCACTGGAATAAAAAATCAAAATGATCTGTAATTAGAAGAATTCAATTACATGTAAAAATCAGAATACAAAGGCTCTTCAAAATAGATGCTACTTTAAAAAAGTATTTTGTCTTCAAAATTCCTATTCAGAAGACGATTCTCTGGCTTCTGTTTCTTCATTTATAAACTGAGAGTCTGAACTCAAAGGTCTATTCTGAGTCTTAACTCTGCACATGGCTCTAGGTTTGTTTAAAAGTAAACTTGTTTTGTTCTACGAAATAAAATTCATTTTATGTCCAGATAAGAAAAATTTAAACAAAAAACCTTCTCTGCTCTTTGGCCTCCTCTCTCCCCACTGGGCACTGTGTACCTGCCTTATGCATGGACCAAACCTCCCCCATCAGCAGAAATACCTGCTCAGCAAAAAAGAGCCACACTCTCCCAGCATCGACAAGAGAACTCCTTAAAAGACAACTTCTAAGGGGTCACATGACCCACCAGGATGGTGCTTAGAGGTGGGTTATGTAAATTGTCAATAACACGTCATCTGACGTACAGCCCTCTGTCTCCAAAAGCTTCTGTAACTGTGCCTTGACTTACAACAGGTGGAACAGTCCTCAGAGCTTTCCGAGATGCTCTTCCCGGGTTATAACCCTCAAATCTGGCTCGAATAAAACTTTCTTCGACTGATCGATTAATTTATTGTCAACAGTAGATGGAAATCATCTTACTCCACGGTCATTTGTACTGCAAAGTACAAATCACTGTGATCCAGATTTTTGGGGCTCTACTCTTTGGAGGTGCCTTTTGTCCTGAGGTGTCTGGATTTAACTGTGAACAGGCTGTGGAGAAGGGAGCATGGAAACTGATTTAGCAGCATCGACATAATTACAACATTTGTATATATTTGGTGTTAATGTTATATATTGTTTTCTCAAAATCATGCAAATTGATAAATATACTACAGAAAATCTAAAAGTAAAATGTACCTCCTTCCAAACGTTGCAACTCTTTTACTACATAGAAACAAATGACATTATACTTGCAGATTCAAAATGTCAGGAAATGCATATGATTCGATTTTCACAGTTAGAATGATTCACTGGAGTTCCTTGTATTAAACCCTGGATTTCGAAGTATCAGACAGTCATTGGCAACTGTTACATATGTGCCATGTGGGTGTGTTACTGCTGCTTTGCCAACAACGTAGTTCAGATTTTCATCTTGTTATTTCCCCCATAAAACTCTTCCATTCTGAATATATAAAGCTCCCATTTTTGAGTCTTTAATTACATGCCATTTTAAGGAGCTGACACTGAGAAGAAGATCCACTTTGGGCCCCTTTTCCCTGTTTCACTCTGTGGCTCCCCTAAGTTTTTGCTTGAATATGTTCAAGAATGTTCTATCTAAACCCCTGTAGATAACAGGAGTATCTGTCTATTGAGAGAAGACTGGGGACTCCACCTCTGAAGTGACAGCATCTACATTAAAAAGAGTAACTTACCCAAGTGAAATTCACATAATGTTAAATTAACCATTTTAAAGTAAACGGTTCAGTGGTATCTAGTACAGTCAGCATCTTGTGCAACCACCACCTCTATTTCTAAAATATTTCCGTCACTCTAAAATAAAACCCTTATCACATACGTTTTCCTAGGACATTTCGATGGTTTTGGATACATGGATGAGAAACGAATGAATTGAAACAATGGTTAGTTCAATAAAATCTCCCTCTTATTGTTTGGATGCATTGGTGGGGCTGTGCAGCGTGCGACGAGCACAGCTAAGAACGAGGTCAACTGACTGAGTCATATTAGGTTAAACACATTTGGAAAGTTTCAAATATATATTAAAAGGTAACTTTGTGATACGTTAACCCCAAACTCCTAAATTACGCCCCCCTTCCTCCTTGGTAAGAAGTTTATTTTCTATGTCTGTGGGTCTGTTTCTGTTTTGTATATAAGTTCATCTAACCTTAACATATACACACTACTATATATAAAACAGATAACCAACAAGGACCTACTGTATAGCACAGGGAACTGTGCTCAATATGTAATAACCTATAAGGGAGAAGTTATACGTATTATACATGTATATAACTGGATCACTTTGCTGGACACCTGAAACTAGCACAACAATGTTAATCAACTGTACTGTAATTAAAAATTAATTAACTAATTATTTAATTTTATAAGGGTAACTTTTTAAGCTGTTAAGACCCCAAAATTAGCAAAGTATCTGGGACAGGAATACATTCAAGGATATGTACTTAAGGCTTCTCCCTCTCTCACTTTCTCTTGCAGAGCTCACCTCTGTGCTGTTTCGTACTACCAGACAAGGGGCAGGGGTGGCTACCAGGCTGGGGGCTCCAGAGGAAGGCTGTGGATTTCTATCAGAGCACGGAGGTGCCCAGAGGACGAAGCGGAGAGAGATGGGGGTGGTGAGAGGTCCTGGCTGGCCCTGGTGTGAAATGGTCAAGGAACGGAGGTGTGCAAACCTTGTAGGGTGGAATGTTCTTGCAGAGGAAAGGAAAGAGCAAGACGAGGTGGAACGGCCTGCTGGCGGGGGGCGGCTAAGATTTTAGCCAGAGAAAAGGCAAGGAAGATGTTTTAATTTCGTCTTGTGAAATGTCATGGCCTTTGCTGCTTAAGGACTTTCCCTCCAAACAAAATGTTTACAGATCAAACTCGACAAAGCTTTAGAGGAGACGCATTTCTTTTGACTGCAGTCCTCAAGCAAGAGGAGAGGAGACCCATGATGGCCTGGAGGACGCCAGTACGAGGTCTACGAGCTGGGCAACAGAGGCCACGGCCTCGCTGGTGACCAGGAAGGTGGGGTGGCCAAGAACCCCTGTGGGGAAGCAGTAACAGGGTATCTTTACACCTCTCCTTACAATTCCAGTTATGGCAAAAGTAAAGAGGTTTGTACTCAGCTGTAAACAATCTCTCCATGACAGACGACCTCTCTGAGCCTCCGTCACTCAGGGACGGATGTCCTACAGCTCCGGTGTCGTTGGATCTTGACTCTAGGATTTCAGGCTTGGGATTCTTTCAAGATGAAACCACATGAGTGCATATAAATCATCTCCAGAGAAATACGCTGAGTGGAAAAAGCCACCCGAAGGTCACACGCTGTGCGATTCCACTTACATAACGTTCTGGAAATGAAAAAATTACCTAGCTGGAGAACACATGAGTGGATGCCAGGGTTAAGGAGGGTGGAGGCGGGAGGGGAGGGTGGGAGTGGCTATAAAAGGGCACCATGAGCGGCCCTTGCGGGGACAGAATGCCCTGTATTCTGTCTGCACCAGCACCAGTATCCTGGTTGTGATGTTGTCCTCTGGTCCTGCGGGACGGCACCACGGGGGGAACCTGGCCGCACGGTACTCGAGATCTTTCTGTGTTATTTCCCATACGTGCGTGCGAACCTACGATTACCTCGACATAAAAAGCTTAATTATAAAAGGCTGAAACCATTGAGTACCGAGGGTGTTCTCCATAAAGGAAGGTGAACACTTGGAGAAGAAAACTCAGTGATGGCTGACGAAGGACAGCGTGTTGTCTCAAGGTGGCGCTGCAGGTGTGCTTATCGAAATAGAAGTATTAGAGCAGGCGCGCGACCTGAGCCGTGATCTAATGGCTGCGACGGAGAAAGCGGAGTTCAGCACAGGAGAGAGTTACCCGAATTCAGTTTGTGATTGAACAATGTTTATATGTGTGTGTGTGTGTGTGTGTGTGTGTATTCATTATGTACATTCATTCCTTATATATGTGTGTGTATATACACATATAAAGAATTCGGGAATGAATATATACATATCAAACATGCACACAGACACCTACGCACACCTACACACACACACACACACACGTGTGTGCACAAGGTCACTAAGCCAATTAGTAACAGAAGTAAAACCACAGGTGTAAAGTCCGGGTTATTTGCTCCTTTCAGACCAAGCTCTCCAAGACAGTCAGGCCAGAGAAAACAAACGCCCTTCTCCCCACTTAACCTTGACAATGACCTGCCATACAGGTGTCCTTAGCCATGGGATTTCTGCTTGTCCAGGGAGATCAGAGCTTGCACATGTGAACAGCATCCTTTCAAAAAAAGACTCATCAGGGGCTTCCCTGGTGGCACAGTGGTTGAGAGTCCACCTGCCGATGCAGGGGACGCGGGTTCGTGCCCCGGTCCGGGAAGATCCCACATGCCGCGGAGCGGCTGGGCCCGTGAGCCGTGGCCGCTGAGCCTGCGCGTCCGGAGCCTGTGCTCCGCGGCGGGAGAGGCCACAACAGTGAGAGGCCCACGTACCGCAAAAGAAAGAAAAAAAAAGACTCATCAGGGTCTGTCATCTGTTCCTATGGGGAAGGGGAAGGCTAATGATGATAATTAACTCTCCTTCATTTAAAGCACCTGGAAGTCATTGAAGAATCAGTCCTCTTGGTGTCACTCTGGGCAGGGCCCAAGGCTCCCCACACTGTCCCAGGCTGGACAGAGAAGCCAGGCTCTCGAGTGAGAAACAGGACAAAAGCCCCCAGGACTCCCTCCCACGCATGTCCCATCAAGGAGCCGCCTGCCCTGCTGAGGCAGTTTATTTCCTGGGTGATGCACGTTTGGCCCATTTAAAGCGGTTTCCAAGGACTGGGCAACAGAACGGCAATGCTGCCCGAGCCTCTCCGTGCCGCTCCCGGAGGCCCAGGCGGCAGGGCGCTGCGGGGTGATCAGACAGGCAAATGCACACAGGAGGGACCGCAGTGCGACCGTTAGAGAAGAGCGAGAGTCATTAAGTGAAATGAACATCGTTCCAGGGCTCATTAGCGGGGACACAGCCTCCATAAAGGACCACGTCGCCTGGACACACTGACAGCCCCTCTGACACGAGCTAACTTACACTCGGAGCAGCCATTTACTCAGCACTTCTCTCTAACTGGCCCTTCCCACATCGTGTCACTTTCATAAGCGCACACTCAGGTGGCTACGGTGACCTCTATTTTCTTGCAAGGCAGGAAGACCACGCTGCGCATGGAGGGGCGGCAGGGCCACAGGTGTGGGACAGCAGCTTGAGCAGAGGCTGGTCCACCTGGCTGTGGGCAGGCGCTGCCTCCATGACACAGGCGTCACAGGTCATGAGACAGGGGCCCTATCTTCCACTGTCTCATGTTTTCTTAGCTCTTTCCCCCTGGTCCCCTCTGTGCTCCGGTACTCACAGTGCACAGATGTACTTGGATTTGTCTTTGTTTACGACTCACCCAGCTGCCTCTGTCCTTGTTATGCCTCGTCCCTACTGTGGTTTTTGCAAACCCCCGGGGTGGAGGTGGGGGGATGTTTTTGTGACGGCCACGCAGAGCCCAGGCCACGTGCACCGGCGCACTTCTGACCAGGGGTCAGGAAGCCAAAGAAGGACATCTGATGGCCAGGCCACACCATGCCACTTGCAAACAGCCTCAGCTTTGGGCAGCGGTCCTGCCCGTGGTGTGTAGACGACAGCGTTCCTTCAGGGATGGGGCTTGGGGCCTACCTTATCCCAATAATTATTGCCCCATTCCACTGTCTACTTGTATTCGTACAACGTCAATATCAAAACAGCAGCCAAAACGTATACTCTGAACGTTAACTGCAAATTTTCTGTTCTAGGCACGAGCTAACTTTATCTCATTCCCATAGTTGATGCTCTCGGTAACTACTGTGAATATATTATTACTATTATTATTCCTATTTTCAAGAGGAAGGAAAAATATCATAAGTAATTTAGTCAAGTTTGTCAGCTAGTAAGTGATAAAATCAGAACCTAGAGCCAGGCTTTTTGAACTTTAAGGTCCTTATTTCCAATCTTTATGCTCTACTGTTAAAGTCAAAACCCTGCCCTGTGTCCAGAGCAAGGAAGAAAGAAATTGGGGTTTGTGTGTCTGTGTGTCTGTATTACTTGATGTTTGTGAACAGTTCAAAAGCCTGCTATAGGTTCTAAGCTAAGTTCAGGGATCCAGAGATAAAATGAGACCTGTTACCTGCCTTTCAGGAAGCTCACTGCACAGAAGGGGGAAATGTTAAAAACAAAACCCAAAAACCAAAACCTTCTGTGGGAGGGAGCAGTCTATGATGGAGGAAAATTCCAGGGAACAGAGGGAGGTGGCATGGGGGCAACATGAGAGAGTCTACATGACGATGCAACCACCGGTGTCCAACTCAGAGGGTGAGGGCTTCCCGGAGGGAGCAGCAGGAAAGGTGTCAAGAATGGGGAAATGAGAGCGAGGAGGTTTGGGTTGAGGCTCAAGTGTAGGGTGGTAGGAAATGGGGAGGGGAGCTATTACTGACCATAACAAGATTAAAACACACACACACGGAAATAGGCAAACGTGTTCTCAGTGATTATCACTGTTCCAGTAAGGGTCGGGGGCGGTTGTTTTCTTCTACATCCCCACATCATCACTTAAACTAGAAGTTTTTTTCTAACTTTATTGAGATATAATTGACATACAACATTGTGTAAGTTCAAGGTGTATGTGACGATTTGATATACGTATATATGGAGAGATGATTACCACAATGGTTAGTTAACACAGTGACACCGCACATAGTTACTAGGGTGTGTGTGTGTGTTGAGACCATTTAAGACCTACTCTCGGGCTTCCCTGGTGGCGCAGTGGTTGAGAGTCCGCCTGCCGATGCAGGGGACGTGGGTTCGTGCCCCGGTCCGGGAGGATCCCACATGCCGCGGAGCGGCTGGGCCCGTGAGCCATGGCCGCTGAGCCTGCGCGTCCGGAGCCTGTGCTCCGCAGCGGGAGAGGCCACAGCAGCGAGAGGCCCGTGTACTGCAAAAAAAAAAAAAAAAAAGACCTACTCCCTCAGCAGCTCTCATATCAATACTTTGGTGCTGTCTATTTCAAGCAATCCATTCATGACTATGCTGTCCTCAGCTGAATGCAAAGTCTCTAAGGATGGGAACACCTGTCATTCCCAGGACACCTCAGAGGTCCGGAACACATGAGTCACCCCAGAAACATTTGAGGAATGCATGCACATTTTATATAGTGCTTTAGAATGCCCAAACTCTGTCAAACCATTAACTTATTTAAATCTTCCAAACTCAATCCAAGAGAACTAGTCCTAACTTCCATTTCAGGTAACAGTAACTACAGTGAGGGAATAAGACACCAATTTTTTGAAAACCTGATATTTACCAAGTGTTTGATACGGATTGACTTATAATTTCGACAGCAACTCTGTGATGTAAGTATTATTACAAGTATTTAAAGAAACAAATAGACCCAGGAAGTGTAAGGGATTAGATTAAGATCTCAAAGTTAAGTGATGGCCTAGGACGTGAGTTCAGATTTTTCTCATTTTAAAAGCCCTTTTCAGTTGTGTGTCCTCTCACTTACAGAGTTTAAATTTTTCCCTTTCAATAGAACTGTGGCACATGGATTTACTAATTACTATTCCTGGAGTCACCAAGAGCAGTAGACCCATCGATAGCCACGTCTCACACAGAGTCAGAGAGGACAGAAATGATTTATAATCGTTGCATGGAACCAGCCTCAAAGTTCCGTACTGTGACCTGCTGTCCCAGTGCCTTCCTATTTAGAGAAGTGTCCCAGAAAAGCACTGGAAGGGTTTTCAGAATCTAAACGTAGATGAGGCCCTAATGGCAATGAACGTTCTCGGTAGACATGAGCCTAGACCGGCATTCAACAGACTTTGAGTGCCTGGAAAAATCCATTTTTAAAATGGAAATCCTCTCCCCACCACCTGCAACTATGACTCAAGTTTCTCTTTTTACCGCTGATTATGAAATCGAACACATCAGAAGATCCAGCTAGAACTGCAGGGCCATATCCAGGGCACCCTTCACTAATCTCAAAGGGATATCCTCTGTTGGGGGAAGGGAAGGTCACAATACTTTAAGCCAAATCTAAACAGATCCTGCCAATGTCTTGTATCAGGACTGTCCAAAGGAGGTCAGGAAGTTTTCTACCTTGGACTGCATTTGTTCAATTAACACAGAGCTTCACGGCCTGTGCCAAAGGGGAACTAGTGCCCCAAGTGATAAACATTTTGCAACCCGGTGTTTTCCAGGTACTAAAATAATAATGGCACTGTTTTGTTTTTCTTTTAATCGCTCACCATTCTTCTGAAGAAAACTCAGTAGGAAAAAAAAAAAAGATACTCGCAACCTAATTCAGGAGACAGTGAGCTTCTTGTAAGAGTTTTTACAGGAGACAGAAACCACTAGGTTCTACCTGTTTTAACATTTTCTGAGATGAAAATGCTCCGGAATGGCCTCAGTAGTTTTGGGCCCTGACTCTTAGAATCTGCATGATCAAAGCCTCCCAAACCTTTTCCGCAGCGTCTCAGGTGATTTTTAAAGACCCAGGTGTCTTCCAAGCTCTGCCCCAGTGGTTCTCATCCCTGGCCGCACATGAGAACCCGTTGGGGACCTTTAAGAACCCCACAGCCCGGGCCGTGCCCTAAAGTGATTAAACCAGAACCCTGGCATGGGATCTATAACGGAATTCCTATTTGGAAAAGCAGCCCTGGGGGATTCCACCGTGCAGCCCCACGAGAGGAGGCCCGCCTCGCAGTCTGCGGTGTGCCAGGTGTTACACAAGAGGCTCCTCACAATAAGGACGAATACAGCTGTTCGTTTCTCAAATACAGCTGCCGAGGGCAGAGACGGCCCATGATTCATTTCTCTGTCACTAACACAGTGCTAGGCTCGCATGCAAATTCTTCATAGATAATGGATAAAGGAATAAACAAATGAGTGAAATGTGTAATTCTAACTCAGCTACCAATCAGCTTTGTCCAAAATCAATGTTTCATCAAAAAAAAAAAAAGAGTCCTGCCTAATTAACGAAGGATAGTATGTTGAAAAGTTACCAAATAACCTAGAAGCCTTCTCTAAATGCAGCTGAACACTTGAAACAACAAAAGAGTCAAAATTTGGGGGGCAGGGAATGGAAGGGGGGAGGGGGGTGAGGTCATGACTCAGGAGGCAACAAGCAACTTCAGATGAACCCCAGCTGGTGTCTCCAGGCAGGCCTCCCTACATGGGGGCAAAGCCTATAAAATTTCCCTGCAGGGCTTCCCTGGTGGCGCAGTGGTTGAGAGTCCGCCTGCTGACGCAGGGGACAGGGGTTCGTGCCCCGGTCCGGGAAGATCCCACATGCCGCGGAGCGGCTGGGCCCGTGAGCCATGGCCGCTGAGCCTGCGCATCCGGAGCCTGTGCTCCACAATGGGAGAGGCCACAGCAGTGAGAGGCCCGCGTACTGCAAAAAAAAAAAACAAAACCCCCCCCCCAAAAAACGCAAAAAACAACTTCCCTGCAAACCAATAGCCCAGGTTGAGCTCACCAGGGCCTCTGTCAGGGAGACCCAGGGAAGGCAGCTGGGGAGTCAGAGGGTGGGAGTGTAGAATAAACACCACGTCTCACCAACTCACTCCATCCTCCTCACCCCCTCATCTAATGCCAAGACTCATTCTGGAGCTCAGAGGCTGAAGGTCACGTCACACAACAAAGGAAAGGACAGAGGCCTTTGGAATCTTCTGACGTCCAGATGCACTGTGATGGCTTAGTTTATGTCAACTTGACTGGACCAGGGGGTGTCCAGACATTTGGTCAAACGTTATTCTGCGTGTGTCTGTGAGGGCATTTCTGGATGAGATTAACATTGGAATCCGTACGCTGAGCAAAGCAGATTGCCCTTCCTGATCTGGGTGGGCCTCATCCAAGCAGTTGAAGGCCTGAAGAGAACAAAAAAGCTGACTGTCCCACAGGTCAGAGGGAACGCCTCCCGCCTGACTGCTTTCGGTTGGGACATCGGTCTTTTCTGACTTTTGGATGGGAAGTGACCCCATCAGTGTTCTTGGCTCTCAGGCCTTGGGACTCAGACTGGAGCTACCCCATTAGCCCTCCTGGGTCCCCGGCCTGCCAACTCACCTGCCAGTTTTGGGACTTGTCAGTCTCCATAAACATGTGAGCGAATTCCTTATAATAAATACATACATATGTCCTATACATGTCCTATTGGTTCTGTTCCTCAGGAGAACCCTAACATGCGTGCATCTGATACCGACATAACTAAAGGTGATGTCCTTAAGATCTGTAACCTTTTCGGTGTAGACTTATCTTTGTTATATAATCAACGTCGTCTAATGCTTAGGCTGGTGGAGTAATTTTAAAACAGAAGAAGTGAAAATTACACTAAGCACCGATTTGTCCACTCTCCCACCTCCCCCCGCAGGAGTCAGAGAGAACAGGCAAAAGATGACATTAGGTCACAAACAACCCTGTCTACACGTGAGGAAAAGGAAAGAGCTCAGGAAGAACAGCAGTGCGATACGCAGACACGAAGCACAGCGCACATTACACGGGGGCTCTGTGCACCCGATGTTCATTAACTTCCAACATCTACAGCTGTCTGGTCCACATTACAAGCCCGCAGTGGCAGGTGCTCATTCCAGCTGTAAATCCCCAGATGGCTTTGCTCCCTGCCCAGGGTGCCAGTGATGTCATCAGAGAGAGTGACTCATCTCTCTTCTGCTCCTGGGGAGGGAGGCCACAGGCTGGGTGTGCTGTTCCTGTCGGAATGAAACTCTAGGTCTGGGAGGAGGAGAGATTAGTTTCTCTGCCTTTTTCCATCCTGGTGGTGTGGCCTTCTAGGTGGATGTCACTAGGCTCAGTTAGGTCAGGATATGAATTGCAAAGCAGTGACATGCTAAATCAACTGCTTGGTGACATAATCTATATTAATTGAACATTATTGATTCTCATCCAGAACAAATGGGCCCCGTGGCATGGATGCAGGGGTTTGTCAGAAGGGGTTCATTACTGGACCGCATAGTCCATAGATAAAGCTGCTGAACTGGGTCAGTGGGTACCACCTCCCCTGTCCTTTTGACGTGATATCACAGAGCCGAGAGTGGAGAAGAAGAGGCAGATTTCAGGGAATCCTTCATTTTTTTCCACCTAGGCTACCTCCTGCTCGGAAGAGCACGGACCAGGACTGTCCTCTGATGAGGAAGGCTTCCTCCCGAACGTCAGTGAGGAAGAAGGCTTCTGTCTAGTTGTTTCCACTGCACCATCTATGGTTTTCAAGGCTGAGCTGGGCTGGGCTGGGGGCTTGGGTGGGGAGAGGTACCCCACAAAGGTGTCTGAAAGCTTCTTGTCCAAAAGGAAGCTATGGTCTGGTTATTTCCTGGGGATTCTGTTATCTCTTCCAATGAATCCTCACTCTCTATAGTCATAGCTTTACCTGTGTTGCACTTGACGACCCTCAATAAACTCTTTCCTCAGACCCACGTTCACCACCATCATAATATCAAGGAAGAGGTGTTGCCATGCACCGCGTTAGACTCTGCCGGGGTTACGGAAATATACATAAATCTACTTGTACCGCCAAGCTTGATAACAACACAAAGCAGGTTCCGGTTAGACACGGAACTGCAGCACAGGCTGTAAGTTCAGAAGGGGAGACCTCATGGAGGACAAGACTCAAACGGGGCCCCCAAATATAGAAACTTGGAGGTGAGAGAGGAAAAGGGAGATTTACTTGAATCCCAGGGAATTTCCAGGCTAAAATCACGGAGGTGGGAATCTCCAGGATTATTTGGGGAGCAAGCTGAATTTCAATGAAGTGTTGTAGTCCACGAGTAGATTAAGTAGGGATGGGAGAGGGGACCCACTATGAGAGGACTTCCAAAGCTTGCCGAGAGGTGGGCGTGTGTCCTGACAGAGCCCGGCCTCCTGCAGCTTTCTGACGGGGCCGACGCGTGGTGAAAGCAACGTTTTCAGACTCATCTAAGTCCGAGGCCTTGGGGCAGACTTGGCGCTTGGCCATAAAGCCCAGGTGTTTCTTGAAAGCAAGGCAGGGTGAAATACTCCACAGCTGAAAGGTAATTATCTTCTTAAAAACCAACATTCAACAGAGAAATAAGGGCACTCCAAGAAATTCAGATGAGTCTGAATAACACAAAAATGTGCTAACTTCATTTACTCATTCATTAAACGAACAAGAAGGAGGAACACAGGGATATGCTTAGGGGTGACGGTCTGTTCATTACACGTCCGGATTGCGGGGCTGCTTTCTGGATGTACACACACGCCAACGCTTATCAAATTACACACTTTAAATGTGTGCAGTTGATTGTATGTCCTTCAGGTCAATAAAGCTGTTCAAAAAGATCATCAGGGGCTTCCCTGGTGGCGCAGCGGTTGAGAGTCCGCCTGCCGATGCAGGGGACGCGGGTTCGTGCCCCGGTCCGGGAAGATCCCACATGCCGCGGAGCGGCTGCGCCCGTGAGCCATGGCCGCTGAGCCTGCGCGTCCGGAGCCTGTGCTCCGCAGCGCGAGGGGCCCCGGCAGTGAGAGGCCCGCGTACCGCAAAAAAAAAAAAAAAAAAAGGAAAAAGAAAAAAAGATCATCAGAATCATATGCATATGCTCCATGCCTTTCCACCTTGATTTTTATGATAATTCCCTTTTATTTCACCCTCTGATTCTCCTGACATCTTGATTTCCCTGTCTCTTTACCTTGTACCTACAAACACACGTAAGCTGCCTTTATCGTAAGAAAATTATACATTGATTCTTCAGACAACACTAGCAGAGGCGGCACCCGGAAACGGGATGGCTTTCTACGGTGTCATATGAAAAATGTTTAAGAAAATGGATCTCATCAAGGTGAAAGATACATTGTGGCTACACACAGCTCTTCCCTGCAGTTCAGCAGCTTCTCTGATGCGCATCCCTTTCTCCTAGACGCCACCAGAGCTGACTCAACCTGGGCACAGCCTTTTTCCAGCGAAGCTGCTGTGCTACAAACTGACGGCAACCAGACTTCAGAGGCTAGAAGGCTTATGCTCGTCTTCTGCCCTTGAGGCCGGTCCCTACCTCTGTGGTGCATCCGGACAGAGCAGGGTGAGCTAGGATGCTGGGATTTTCATAACCCTCGCCGCAGGGAGAAAGAAATAATTTTGCTTTCCTCCTTGTTTAATATCTCTGCTTGGACTTGAGACTGTTACTACAGTGAAGTATCTCTTTCCCCCTTCTTTCACAGGTCCTGGTTAACCCTGCCCACTACAGATTGGCACCTGCCACCTGCCTTTATAAGGATTGTCACTAGCTGCTGCAGCCGCTGACCTTCCACACCCCCTGGAAGGAGCTCAGAGTGGAGAGCAGGAAGGAGGCGCTCTGTGCTCTGGGAAAAGCTGGCAGAACAGGTCTTCAGATAGTTAGATAGTTTCAGAAGATTTTATGAGCCCAATTCTTGCATCGCCTCGTATCTAGAAAAGCAAATTCTTGCATCTCCTTGTATCTAGAAAAGCAAATTCTTGCATCTCCTCGTATCTTCTGCCAAAGTGTGTGTTTGACCGCACGTCCCCCCTTCACCAAAATCACATCTATCCTGACCTCCCCCTGCCTCTTTGGAGCAGTTTCTCAGAGCTATCTGAAATGCTGTCTCCCGGGCTACAGTCCTCATTTTGCCCCAAATAAAACAACTCACAACTCTCACATTGTGCACTTATTTTTCAGTGGACAACCCAAGTCATGGAGGCTTTGTCCCCATGGGGATGGCCTCCCACTGTAAAGGGAGAGACATCAGGTAGGCGAGAGCACCAGTAAAAAGAATAAAGGGTTTTAAGATCTCCCATACTCCTGTCTCAGCCCAGCAGTTCAGAGGGGTTGGCCATCTTGCTGACATGTAACTTGCATCCTCTGTTTCAGCTGCTCCATCCCCAGACTTAGGCTTTCCTGTCCCTCCGTTCAACCCGGTTCCTCACATCCCCTCAGCCAGACTTCTCCGTTTATTAAAATGCTACCCACCATTCAAGGTTTCAGTCAGAACCTAGTGCCTCTATTTCAATGTTACCCACATACAGCCCCAGCAAACATCCAACTCTTCCTTCTCCGTGAAAACTACGCATAATATCAAACGGCAAATATATAAAACATGGTATGTAAATTAGGAGTCTGTTTATCGCACACATGAATGCTAATTTTTCCCGTTTCTTCCATCACCCCCAAGATTTCTAGCACGTGTCTGCACACACAGTTAATGCTCAATAACAGACCTGAAGGGAGCCTCAAAGTATAAGGTACTTTTGATTTACAGCAAAGTCATCCCAACATTTTCAATCTGGTATTGAAATTTCCATGTAAACAGCCACGACAGCTCCTGCAATCCATCCGCAGAGTTGGTTAGCTGTTCCACAAAAGATAAAAATGCCTAAGAACCTCTAGTTCGCTCCCCTAAATATATGTAAATATAGGAAGAATTATCTCCAAGTGTTATTCACTGAACACTCTGAACAGAGAATGCCTTAACTTCTAGGTTTCCTATTTGAAATAATTCCCGGCCTCAGCTCAACGACTCTCTACTTCCTCACCCTCCCTGACATGGATGTGTCCCTAGCTGGTCCTAAGTCTATTCAGTCACCCCTGGACCCCAATTCCCACCCTGGACACCTAACTCACTAGCTGGAAGGGAACAGTCTTCTCTGCATATGTTTCTGTAAACGTTCACGTTTTGATGCCTTGGATCACACAGTGTTCTCTGCTTGGACTCCATTTGGTCCATATGGGAATTCTTTCTTTACTTATTTTTAAACATCTGATTGAAATATCTCCTCTGTGGGGTCTTCCTCCAAGCTCCCTGCCTTCCAGATGACATGAATGGCCCTGTTTGGGTATTTCAAGAGCAATTTATCCCTGTCTGTCTCTAGCACTTCACACACCGTGCTCTGCATTCTTAGGCTAAATGCCTGAATTCGTCCTGCAGAGCCTACACAATGCCGGGTGCCTAGGAACAGTCAAGGAGCTGAAATGTCTATTTGATTCGTTAATTGGTAACTAGGTATTAGCTAGCTTTTGCAGGAATCAAATTTGGGCGTTTTAGAGGTAGGAGAAGTTTGTTCTTTGTAGGTGAGGTCACCAAGTAAGAATTATTAAGAGTTTTAGTAAAGGAATAGATGATGCTATCAACCAGTTCAACGGAAAGAAAAAAAAAAGGAAATTCAATGTTGAAAAGAAATTCAAGGATTACTGCCTACTCAGCTGAAGACTTTGTTTTTAAAATCTTTGCGAAGACAAGGCCTCAGGATCTAAAAGTCTCTGCTTCTTTCAATCTGGCTTTACCTCCCTCTCAGCATTCCTGCAGCTTAAGACAGAAGATACTCAAGCATCAAGAGACAGAAATCCACCAACATTTGGCCCCTAAAAGGCTTAGGTTAAATGGTTGGGTTGTTTTTTTCTGCCTTCCTTTCCTAACTAATACAAGTAGAGTCGAAATACTCTCCTTCCTAGTCCAAAATGCTACCTTCAATTCAAAGGTAAACACCAGACAATGCATGGATAATGTCTGTAGGTAAAGGCTAATAGCCACACTACCTAATAATGTTAATAATTCCAAAGAGAACCAGGCAAGAACCAAAACAACGGAGGAAAGGAATCTGTTCTGATGTTTTCGGATCATGTGGTAATGTTAACATCAGCAGTGAGGATGAAGTTCAAGCAAACTGATTAAAAATAGACTTGATGAATTCCTAATGATTCATATTCAATCATACATTTTAATATAGACATAAATTGGATGTAAGTTACCTCCATCTATCCATCCATCCATCCTTCCATTCAAGGATACTCACTTAGCACATACACCCTCGGTCTACAAGCTGTAGTTAAAGGTTAAACATGGGTTTGTGCCCACAGAAGGAGAAAAGAGAAACCAGCACTTGTTAGTGAGGGACAGGCCCCATGCTTGCTTGTGACATTTGTAATCTCATTCATTTCTCACAAAACCTTATGGAATACATAATCTGATCACTATTTTACTGATCAGGCAACTGAGGTAAGGTTTTAAAGAACGACTCAATTTACCCTAAGTCCATCTGCCTACAAAAGTGGGTTCCTCTACCTACTCATTGTCAAGGATAATTATCAGTCTTTACTCATTAAGATGCTGGTAACCATGTTTACATCGTAACCCTTTAAAATCTTCCAGGTATGCTCGTATCTCACACGATCGTCTTTCCAATCAGTGACTCGGCTCAGACATGTGCAGAAAATAGCAATCAACAGTCAAAGCACAGAATCGCCATCCAGCAAAGTACTGCCTCATAATAAACTATCAACAGACTTCCCAGTCCCTCAGTTTGTTCACTGGGTCTCTCTGCAACCTTATCAGTTGCTTTTTGGTTATGAGCTATCAAACACATTATCAGACAAGTCACATCTCACACATGAATTTTTCCCCTTGTAAATATTCAGCATATTTCCTTTTAAAATGCCTGAAAATAGAAATTTTCTAGGTTCCTACAGGAGCACAAGGCAGTGTAGGCTTCTTCTTCATTTTGTTTTTTTTTTTTTAATATTTATTTATGTATTTGGTTGCACCAGGTCTCAGTTGCGGCAGGTGGGCTCCTTAGTTGTGGCATGTGGGATCTAGTTCCCTGACCAGGGATCGAACCCAGGCCCCCTGCATTGGGAGTGCGGAGTCTTAGCCACTGCGCCACCAGGGAAGTTCCCAGTGTAGGCTTCTTAAGGATTTCATTGGTTAGGAATAATTCTTTGAAAGACCATCCCAGGAAAAACCTATTTGATGCTCTTTTTTCTTCAAGAAGTAACAGCTCTTGCCAGCACACAAGGTGAATTCATGTGATTTTCAGACCTTTGGAAAAAATTGGCCCTATTTATCCTACTTCCGTTCTTTCAGCCCATCAGAAAGGTCCATCCACCCGTTTAATCGATAGCAAACTCAAAGAATCTGCTCTGGTTCACTAGGGGTAGGGAGAAAAATCTTTAAAGAAAACCAACACTGCAGCTGAGTTCCTGAACATATTTGCAGAAGAAATGACACAGTATGAACCAAATGTATACTGAAGCCCTTTTTATACTGGCAATGAATACAAAGACAGAAAGAACTGTCTGCTGATTATTTCAAGATTAATTTCTGATTTTCAAAAATACATTCCAGCCCAGGAACCCATCACCTTTTGCGAAGGAAGAGCCATTATATATTTCTTTGAAGTCTTGACATTACAGGATGAATTGATGGTGTTGCTATCAGCTCTATCTGCCTCCCTTGGGAATTCCAGCCACCTTCACCTGCAAGAGTAGGCAGAGGTGTGATGCTCTAACTACCTGAGACCTCCCAAGGGCAACGCCAGTGTTTCCAGGCAGCACCGTTCCATCAGAGACCTCCTGCTCCTGCCAATGTCAGTAACACACTCGGTAGGTTAGTGAAAGCCCACTTTGCATTGATTTTGCAAGTTCTGGAAAGAGGAGGCCTTTCTCCTCCCCTCCACTCTCCGTCCCTCAATATCAATCAGATATGCATTTTAGCTTCGGGAGCATAAAATATTTACTAACTTCCAGCTTTTAATGTTCATGAATAAAGAGTCAAATTAATAATTTTTGAGTGTTGGTTAAAAAGAAAAGAAGAACTTTCTCTAAAGGGACAGGATTCAAGGCCAAATGAAGAGCCGTGACTGGGTCTACCTGACATCCAGATGCCTGGCTGCGAAACCAGCCATTTCATTGGTTATATGAATCCTAGAGACTTTGAGAAATAGAATGGTTCAAACGTATTCTATTTTGTTTTTCCTCCAAGAGCTGAAAGCGGTTGATCTGGTTTGTGTAGAAAGAGGCACACTAAAGTAAAAGGCAGAATGCAAAGAGAAATTCAAATACAAGGACAGCTTCATTGGTCTCCACACAGAGAGGCACGGGAGAAGGGAGAAAGGAGAACTGGCCGATGGAAACCTATGTCATGGTATCATTTACTCCACTATCTTGGGAGGCTAGGATGTAGTATGGATATTTTCCTTCTTCAAAGGTACCACTGCCACCCTAGGACCTCTCCCACATCATGGAGCAAACATCCTGCTGGGAGGAGTGCACTCAGCCTCCCTCCACAGTGAGCCATATCCTGGACATCACTAACTGAGCACCTACTACGTGCCAGTGCTTTCACAGATGCCCTATAGATATCATCCAATTTAGTCTTCACCCCCAAACACTACGAGTATGACACTAGCTAATTACCAGCTTCATCTTACATAGGAGGAAATTTGGGTTCAGACAGCCTGACACCTACCTCACATCATACAGATAGGTTGTGGAAGAATCCAAATTCAAATTCTGATTTGTCTGCAATGCTGATGACTCTTCTACTAAACTACACTGGGAGGTTGGTGGACTGGTTAGTCCCTGGAGGAGAAGGAATCGCTTTCCGCTTTGACTCCCTCTTTGGAATAATACCAGCTTTAAAATAGTCTTTCTGACTTCCTAACAACCTGAAGAAAATGCTTCAGGTAGCATCACAGGACATTAGGAAAAGACCTAAGGAAATCTAGTCTACCCCCATCCCATCACAGATAAGACACAAAAGTGCACAGAGAGGCAACGGCTTCCCTACTAAACCCAACCCCTACAGGCAAAGCTACAATTAGATCCCAAGTATTCAGACTATTTTCTCTTTGAGACCTGAAGTAAGCTTCACTGACAGATACTGAGGCCAACCTTAAACAGAGAGACTCAATATCATGACACGGGAGCTGCCTCAAACCTTCCAGGGAAAGAATCAAACATTGACAAGTGTTTTAAATTGGTGTTCATGCTTGTGTCATGACTTAGGAAATACCTGTATTTTCTTCTTCTTCTTTGTTTTGGCCGCGTGGCTTGTGGGGTCTTAGTTCCCTGACCAGGGATCGAACCCACGGCCCTCGGCAGTAGAAGCGCAGAGTACTAACCACTGGACCGCCAGGGAAGCCCCTGTATTTTCTTCTTTTATTAAAATGCATAAATGTAGGTTTGCGTATTTAAATGCATAAATGTTTGTTGAACATCAGAATAAACTCTTTGTGCTTTCAGAGTATCTGTGGGTATAGATCTGGAAGTGTGTGTGCTGATTAGACATCTGTGTATCCCAGAGAAATGTGGACAGAATAATAAAATGTTTACCCCCCCCCAAACTCAACTACCTTTAATGGGCAAATGATAGGGGCAGAGCAGTCTTCCTTCTAGTTCTGAATGCATCAGCAAAGTTTCTGAGACTGGAAAATTGCACAGCCAGCCAACATGAGATTTAGATACCCCCAAACCACACATCCACTATTTCTTTTTCACTCACCTCCACTGGATTGTAAATTAATTAAACCAAGGACTGTGTCTTCTTAATCTCTGTATACCTAATACCTGCTTAGAGTTCTGTGACAACAAAGACAAGCTTATCTTTGGGGAAAATTATTATTGTCACTGGTTTTATTCTCTTGCAACTAGAGTTCACTGCTCTTAGGACCAAAAATATCCCATTAGGGAATTAAAAATTCAGATGGCCATTAGATGCTTTGTCCACACCAAGGATATTCAAAGTCTTCAGCCTGAAAAGCCACTTGGGGTGGTGGTGGTGGGGGGTTGAAGTCCTTTGTAAATTTCACTCCACCACTGTCAACTCATTGTCTCTTAAAATGACCTGAATATTAAGAAGAACCACCACAACCACAATATAAACTGTGTTGTGCTTTCACCTTGAGAAATAACCATTAGAATATTTTTAAAAATATATATATTTTTTTATTTTTTTAATTTATTTATTTTTGGCAGTGTTGGGTCTTCGTCGCTGTGTGCGGGCTTTCTCTAGTTTTGGCGAGCGGGGGCTACTCTTCATTGTGGTGTGTGGGCTTCTCACTGCGTTGGCTTCTCTTGTTGCGGAGCACGGGCTCTCGGCGCGCGGGCTCAGTAGCTGTGGCACGTGGGCTCAGTAGTTGTGGCTCGCGGGCTCTAGAGCGCAGGCTCAGTAGTTGTGGTGCACGGTGCTCCGCGGCATGTGGGATCTTCCTGGACCAGGGCTCGAACCCGTGTGCCCTGCATTGGCAGGCGGATTCTTAACCACTGCGCCGCCAGGGAAGCCCCACCATTAGAATCTTAGTATATAGAATGTGAGAGCTTGGAAGGGACCTTCAGGTGATAAAATTGCTCTTGATTCTGGATGCCCGTTAGAATGACCTGCAGAACCTGAAAAGATATACTGACATCATGGGCCCCACCTACTGCGACTCTGAGTTAATTGGAGTGGGGTAGAGACTGGGCATAGACGGTTTAAAAAAAAAAAGCTTTGGGGGAGATTATATTATGCTACCCACATGGAGAAACACACTGATTTGATCTACACTCTTCTCCCGGTTTTATAGGTGAGAAAACCAACACATAGGGAGGTAAAGGAACCCTTTGGGCAAAATCATGGGAAAGACGGGCTTGCGCCAGGATGTCTTGCGTCCTACCTACTGCTCTGTGAAATTGCACTTCCTCTCTTGAGTGTGGCTATGCTTAAATGTTCAAGTTTGGGTTGTTTTCTGTCACTGTCATCAACAATAGAAACTCCACAGAGGAAAAAAAACAAACAACCTGTTTTGCTTCCTCTGGTCAACTTGGACGAGCTTTCCCGGTTCGCAGATGTCTGTCATCAAACATCGGTTGAATCGAACGCCTTCACTCGGCATCCAATAACTGGATTTACAGATTTTCTGGGTGAAACCAAATTGTCGTTTGGCTACTGCATGCCTGCAGTCTACACAGCAGAGCCATTTAAAGCAGTGATTCCAAAACCTTTCTGTTTCCGACTATTGCAGGTGGACCAGTCCCGGGTTTCTTTAAACAACCCCCTTCTTATTTCCACTTGCTACCAATAACAAAATACACATATACAGAAGCTACATAAATCACGGGAAGACTGCCATTGACACTGACTGCAGACCACCACAGACACGCTTCCTTCAAAGTTGCCCGGATCGCGTGGAGGAGCTTCCGCTGGAGCAGGAGGTGGCACTGGCTGCAGGGGGAGGGTACTCCATCCAGCCCACGACTTGACAGTGAGCTGACTCAGGAAGTGAGACAGGCTGGCAGAGTGGAAGAAGCCAAACCATTGGCTTTGCTGTCTGCCTGTGACGCTGCAAAGGCCACTCACCGTTCCGGGTCTTCTCCATCCTTTCTTTGAAACTGTTTTCAAATCTATCTCTGATTTTTAAAAATCGTATTAACAACAGTAGTCTGGAGTTCTCAGCATAAAATCACCATGAAAAGGGGGATAAATTATTCAGAGTTGAGACTACAGAGTAATTACATCACCCGTTTAAATTCCCAGCCCTAAATAATGAAGGAGGTCCTCAGATAATTTAGAATCTGCTTCCTTATCTGGACTGTGCTGTTGGCTAGTGAAATCCTGGGTGTCTTTTTATATTGATCTGAGGCCTCCTTCCGGCGAAGAGGGTCAATGTAGCTGCTGTTAGTTTGAGAGTCTGTGCGCATCACAGAGGATGCCAAGGGGCCCTGGGGTCTCTGTTCCAGACATAGCTTCCTGAGGGGTTCATCTGAAGCTCTGGGGCGTCACATGTCATGTTTTTAGATCACTGGAGGTGCTAATAGCTAAAAATGAAGCTTAGTCCGTGAAAGAGAAAATGACACTCAACCCTCAGCCTTTCTCAGACACAGTCTAGACAGATCTTGGGTGAACTGGGAGCGCACAGTGATCTGTTTTCCATGTGATCGGATTAAATCTCCGAGCTGGGAGGAAGCACTCTCTCTACAGATGGGAAATGAAGGGCCTTAAGCCCTTTTGTCCAAGATCAAGAGACTAATCCCAGAAAACGGTTGGTTGTCGGACCTTCAGCCAGGGCTGTGCAAGCAGCATATGGCGTTTCTGTAGTTTCATTTAAATATTTTCAATAGGCTCTGCTTTACTCAGATGAAATACACACACACACACACACACACACACACACACGTATATATATATAGATAGATAGATAGATAGATAGATAGAAAGAGAGAAAGAGAGAGAGAGAGAGAGAGAGAGAGAGAGAGAGAGAGAGAGAGAGAGAGAGGGAACCTATGCTTCCATTTGGGAAGGAATTGTTTTAGTTCTACTCAGTTGAATGTAGATCCTTGCTTAAGAAGTAATTTCACAATTACTGGCAAACTCACATTATCTGATGATTCCAAGTACAGAAAAAGAGATATTATGACTCACTAAGTAACTGACTAAGCACATCTGTAACCCCAGGCCCCTCTCAAATGACTCAGAGCATCACACAGAAGGAAGAGCCCTTCACCTCCGGTCAGAGGCGCATTCGACGCACGAACTACCTGTTATTTATTCATCTAATAAAGTGATTTCTATTAGGGCACTAATACGAGCACACACCAAAAAACCATGGAATCAAATAACGTTAGGGTAACATGGAAACTTACCCACAATTTTATTCCAGCTCTGCCTTTTATATTAAGAGATCACTGAAAATCACCTTCAGGGTCATTTGTTCCTTCCTAGGTCCTAAACGCGCAAGGGTTTTGACTGATGGACGTGAGCAATGAACATGTCCCACCTCCTTGAATCCCATGCTGCACTACCATGCTACTCAGGAAAGAATTCTTGTTGCTCTGAATCCAGATTCCGACAACCGAAAAAGAAAAGCAATGATTTCCATAGGTGTTTCATCATGTTGTGAGGAGAGGCAAACGCTGGAATTCCAGGAGCACCTGCTACCAGCCTGGCTCCACGCTGATCTCCTTACAGAGGAGTATGGTAGAAACAGTCTACAATGCGCATCACACGTTTGAATGGTTTGTGATTACAATTGCCTTTTACTTTCTAATGCCTGAGTCCTGCAATACAAAACTCGAACGTGTCTTAGCTTTTCTCTTTCTAGCCACCCAAGGCTTCTGACAGACTCTATAGTTGGAAAGGAAACACATACAGACCTTATTTTCAGGATTTTTTCTATTAACCATCACATTCGACACTCTTCCCAGAGGCTAAGATCAGAATAGGCTGCTTGATACACGGGTGGCAGTAAATAACTCAGCCATCACACAGCGGCTCAGACGCTAAACGGCCTTTGCTAGAGAACTTTTGCTGGGAGTAAATACCCAACGCTGAAGTAGCTGCTGATTGCATCTGCCTCAGATTAGTTAAAATTACATTCAAAACCTTGGGCGAGACATCAAATATGCACAGTTGAATCTCCCCACTTGAGTTTTGGAAGATAACACATCTCCCAGCACATCTCCAAAAGCAGCTTAGCTTTTTCCCTTTCTTTTCAGAAATTAAATTTTTTTTTCCCCAGTAAGTTGATTCGTGTCTTTTTACTCACCTTCCAAAACTGTTTTAACCTGCTCACTCTGGGCAGTCTGGAAGTGTTCATCGCTGCCGGTCGCAGGTCGTAAGTGTACCCTTTGCAGCCGCCAGGAAGTCGGTGGGACTCCCACGGCTGATGTGAAACAGAGCGAGGAGGGCTGATGCCCAGGGATTCTTGCAACCAGAGACACTCCCTGGCTTTTAAAGCTGCTTTCCAACAACCACAGAGTCCTCTGCTCAGCACAAAGCAACCAATAGACGCACACGCCATTCTCAGCCTCTAAGCCTCAGAGGGGAGCGGAGAGGCCCCGCGATAAGCCGACGGGGGCAGAGGGAAGACTTGGGTGTCAGCAAATGTCCCCAGAACAGCCTCCCTGGTGAAAAACTGGAGATGCTCTCCCCATGGCCCTGCTTTCCTCTTCCTACTTCACCTGGGCTCAATCGAAGATCAGATTCTGCTCTGGAAAAGACAGACACTAATTTGTCTCAGCTCAAAATGATGAGCCTGCCTAAGGCTGAGGGTCCCCATGGTGCCCGGCTGGTTCTTCCTTCTTGTTTTGGGTTCTGACCAGGGGCAGGTGTGTGTCTGGAATACGGGGGGACGGGGCTTTCTAGCCATGATTCCTGATAAAGTGTAAATGCTGAGTGCTAGGTTGGCTGCATCTATTCAGAGAAATAGACATTTGGTCTTTATCCACTTAATTGTATGCGGAGAGAGCAGGTATTTCAGAGCAGTACTAAGCAGTGTTCTGGATACCGAGGGATACATTTACAGACGCCCCCCTCCCCAAACATCTCAGCGTCCCCATCAGAGAGAAGCCCTAGGCAGATGGTCAGACTCAGAGTTCGCCACGCTCACTTCTACTACGGTCCTGTAATAGATTCATTCAAGACATGGTTTGTGAGTACCAACTCTACGCCGAGCACTTAGGGTAGGTTCTGGAGTTAAAGGGGTGAGCCACAGAACAGCCAGCTCTGAGCTTGTACCAGAACTGTGCTGGTAGTCAGGGGAATACACTGGATCAGAGGGCACTGAGAGACACAGGGGAAAACCTCTTTGTAATCACAGAATACCAGGGGTGCCTCATTTCTGGAAGTTGGCTGAAGGCTTGTCTTTCCGGCGAACATCATAGGATTATCCATTGCATGGGGGTAGCGCTGGTTGCCAACTATTTCAGGCTCACCACCTCTGGACACATATTATAGGATCATTCCTGGTCCCTTGTGATTGGCAGGAACCATGTGACATAAGCTCTGCAAAGAAGCAACGTGCCATTTCAGCGTCGGTACCTGGCACTGCCAGTGCAAAACGCTCTCACTCGGCATGGCGACGGGGGTGAGGAAGTGTAGACCAGAGATGGACATGTGGCTTTGCTTCTCTGAGCCTCAGAGTTCTTGGACATGTTTGTTACTGAAGCATAACCTAGCCTAGCCTGGCTTTAACAACTTGTAAAGTTATTTCCTAAGTTTGTCTTCTCCTGAAGCAATCAGCCATTACCCCAAAACAAAATTTTCAAGGTTTTGGTGTGTGATGGTACTTTACAGTTTTTGAAGTGAGAAGAGCAGCTTGTTCCTCTTCCTGAACACAGGCAGGATCACACCTCAACAGCTAGACTGATAGTCATGAGGCTGAGCCCAGAGATCATTAGAAGATACACATTCACGAATGCTCCACACTTCAAGAAAAGAATGAAATAATGCTATATGCAGCAACATGGATGGACCTAGAGATTATCATACTAAGTGAAGGAAGAAAGGGAAAGACAAATACCATATGATATCACCTATATGTGGAATCTAAAAAAATGATACAAATGAACCTATTTACAAAACAGAAACAGACTCAAAGACATAGAAAATAAACTTATGGTTACCAAAGGGGAAGGAGGGGAGGGATAAATTAGGAATTTGGGATTAACAGGTACACACTATTATATATATCATAGATAACCAACAAGGACCTACTGTATAGCACAGGGAACTATACTCAATATCTTGTAATAACCTATGATGGAAAAGAATCTGAAAAACAATATATATATATGTATAAACATACATATATACATATATATAACTGAATCACTTTGCTGTACACTTGAAACTAACACAACATTGTAAATCAACTATACGTCAATAAAAATAAAAATTAAAAAATAAAATGGCAAAGGCATGATTTAAGTCCATATACAGATGTAAGGGATCCAAATGAGGGCTTATAACCTAAATTATAGCACCTTAATACTAAGTATATTCATAAAAGAAGCTATACATTGTCTGCTGTTGGTGTAAAGGAAAAGTCTAGGTTTGGTGAGTTTGGTTTCTCCTCCACCATTGAATGGAGAGGACAGAGGGCTCAGAATCTTAACTTTCAACTGCCACTGATGGGCCATCGCTATTTAGGTCATTCATATTCTAGATGGTCATGCCTCACTCAAAACCAACACTGGGAAATTTCTGGCACCAGAGCAGGTGAGTGCAAAGAGTTACTGCAGGGGTGGGATGGAGTGGGGAGACTTCTAGTGCCTCTCAAATTATGCCAAGTCACCAGCATGGTCTGGACAGCAGCATCCCCTTGCTATCTGAAAGACAGTAGTACGTTATTTTATTTGGAAGGACAACCAAGATAAAGAAATGGTCATAATCTCATGAGCTTAAAGGTTTACTGGAATGCGGAACCTCTCACAAGCTATTTTCAAGGGTTGTATGCCTATATTTGGGAATCGAAATGCATAGGATCTGTATGTAGTCTACAGATAATGTCAATATGGAAACGGAGCAAGTTAATACTCTCAGGGCTCTTCAGCGTTCCAATTACGAGAAGCCATAAGTTAAGCAACACAGATAGCTACAGGAATTGGTATTGCTGACAAAATGATTCCAAGGCGAGGGATGTGACCTGATGGGGCTTCTCGTGCTTCCCCTTCAAAGACTCTTTTAAGTAAGACCTGCGGGCTAAGGACCAAGAAAAGCTGATGAATATTTCATTTCTGGCTGATAAAAATAATGTGAACTTGAGTTTATATGATCTGGAGAGGTAGGCATGATGGATTTGTAACCCTGGAAACAGATCATGGAGAACCTTAGCATCAGGAAAACTTTTAACCACTGAAAAATCTGGGTAAGAAAATGTAGGTTTCATTCTTCATTATGCAAACCTTGAAAAGATGCGATTCTGTCATGCTTATTATATTTTCTTCAAGTCATTTGTAGTTTTTTCAAGTCATTTGTAGTCACTGCTAAGAAAAGGATATTCATGAACCTCAGTATTTGGGGTAAAAGGGAAGTTGTTGAAGACTTTAAAAAAATGACATTAACTCAAAAAATTTTTTTTTTATTTTGGCTGTGCCAGGTCTAAGTTGTGGCATGCATGTGGGATCTAGTTCCCTGACCAGGGATCGAACCCGGGCCCCCTGCATTGGGAGTGCACAGTCTTACCCATGGGACCACCAGGGAAGTCCCTCAAATATTTTGTTAATAAGCCATAGTTTAAAGTGTACCCTGCACTTCCTTACATTTCTATAGAAAAAGATTTTTTTTTCAGCATTTTAAATCAGAATCCTCTTGTGAGATTCCAGATCTTAATGACATTGTAAGCAAACCAAGAACTGCAATGTCATTTTTAGCTTAAATATTTCTCAAACATAACATGAATGGCTTACTGATTTTTAAATAAATGAGTCTGTCTTCACTTAAATTTTTGCCTTATTTAAAAGGGTCTAAAGTGAATATCCTCAAAGTGTTCACAAAGCAGTGTGCAATACCACCCAGCTGAGAGACAACATAGAAAATTAACAACTATGAATGTAGTTTTCTACTTTCAAAAGATGAAAGTGACATAAAATCAGGCCAGCTCCCCACAGCAAGTCAGTGATTCCTGGCTTGAATAAGATCCAATAAGCCTTACGACAAAACTAGGGCTTTGATTTGGGAAAGGAAGTGACGGCCATGACTGATGCTGGTTTGGTGGTGGAGGAGTTGGACGTCATGTTTAACCTCCAGGCTTTACAGTTTCCCCTGAGTTATAGATAATTACAGATAACTTATTATCTGATGTTCAGGACAGTCGTGAAGTAATCACTTGTATTTAGAAGGGCTGAATTTTGGGTAGTCAAGAATTTACCTTCACATTACCAACACCCAGGACTACTGCTTCTAATGTAAAGAACCATTTCAAGACACACATTTTTGAATCTGATTCCAGTGGCCACTTAAATACCCTTTACTCAAAGGTTACATAAACACTCTGCATTACCCTCTTGGACTCTCCTTTTGTCCTCTCCTTGTTCTGTATGGAATCCACAAATTCAGGTGTGCAAGAATATCACATTTCCTTATTTTCTTTATCGCATCTGATGTTCTGTCCGACGGAACGACAGGCAGCTCAGTCTCGGTCACCACTGGGACATCCCCCCGGGATTGGTCCTGGTCTGTGGGTTTATGCAGTGCCAAAGCCCAGGGAGGGGGCCTTCTGATCATTAGCCATCGGTTACAGGATGTTATTTCGTTTAGCATCATTCCTTTAAGTGTGGGAACCCTGCTGTTTGGGGGCTGCCTTGGGGCACAGAACACCTCGGAGAGGCTGGGGGCCAACAGCCTAGGACCCAGCTTCCAAAAGCACACCATCGAGCCTTCCCCTTGGGGTCTTGCCTCTTCCCTCGGGTTCCATCTTGAAGCAGCACACAGACCGTGCTCCAGGCGGTCATGCCAACTTCTCTTTTCTTCTTGGTGATGTCTTCTCTTACTGCTTCCAAGGCTCCCCAACCTCCCCTTCCCAGACTGGGACCCTGGACATAAACTGAAAACGGCTGTCACAGAATACGACAGAGATCTTTCCGAATTTCAGAATTCTGTATAAATGTTCACTGTACATTTAAGATAAAGCCATAGCTGGTGACTTCCTTCACGTCTACAGAGACCTGCGTGTGAAGTGCCGCATTCAGCAGAGCGCTTTTTCACTACTCGTGTCCCCCTTACGGGGCACTGAAACAGAGCCTTCACCTAGAGTTAGTATTTTCCAGAGCATTCCCTTTTGCAAGTATCTATGACTTATTAAAACTATGATATGCCTGCTTGGGTTGGGAAGAGAAAGCCCATTTATTGTACATTTCTCCCTTCCTGTGGTTTTTGGCTTTGTGGCAGAGACTAAAGAGATGAACCAAAGAGAAAAATAATAATGATGGTCAGCATGAAAGCATTTTAAAAGGGGCATGGGATCCTTGAGGCCCCGGGTATTTCAGAGTCTGCTCAACACGACTTCTCTGCTTCCTGATCAAATGGTGAAGGCTAACCTCTCTGCAGTAATTGCAGGATGTTGTCTCTACAAAGGTTTTAACTCCAAATTGGCAATGACCTTTTGTTCTTCAAAGCTCATGGAACAGAAATGTACAAATTCCACCTTCTGTAGGGATGAAATCTCACTAAGACTTAAGATTTACTCTAAGGATTGGACCCTCAGTGGTCTGTGAAGGGCCACGGGCTGGTCAGAGGAGTGGGATGCTTGGATGCAGGCAGCGTGGTTTCCTGGAAAGAGCCCTGGACCAGGAGTCAGGGCTTCAGTGTTCCTGCCTCAGCTCTGACAATTACGATCACGGTGTGCTCACCCTACCTCTCCAAGCCTCGTTTTTCTCTATTGCTAAGTGTCAAAGATAATATTTTCTGTGTGTCTGTGGGTGTAAGTACTCCACCTAGTACTCGAGTACCACTGTCATTACCACCATGGCTGGGAATGCAGGCAAAGCTAAGGGGAGGGCTCTTCACTTCAAAATCAATCTCAATTATTCATACCAGAGATGATTCTTTTAAAAAGTATAAACAAACAAATGTCCCCTTTTCTGGGGAAGTTCATTAGCAAATTGTATTCCAGTGACTCCAAACCATGCCCACTCAAGCACAGGGTTCTTGGTAAGGGGCCCCAGCCATATCTGCAAACACTCTTCAGCTCGAATCCCCCTCTGCCTTTCCCTCACGTTGCTTCATCCTATTACTTTATCAATGTTTCCATTTTTAAAAACTATATAGGCATTTGCTTTTATCACTGTCTTTCTCTGAAACCTAAATATTTAAGGTAGCATATCACTTTAACTTGCATCGTTTAAACTTCCTTTCTCACCATCTCTCACTGTTGAAGCTAATTTTGAAGAGACTTCTTGCCTTACTTGGCATGGTTGGTCTGCGTCAATCAACAGCTTCTCCTAGAAGGAAGACATCCACTTTTACACATCTACAGCCAGCTTCCTATATTTAATATGTATATATCTCTGGGAAATGCTCGAAGGAACTTTATTCTTCACTGAACACAGTAAATGTTGCCCATCGACATGTTTAACAGGTCCCCAAATAGAAGGAAATATGTCACCGAGAGCCTCTACCATGGCTGGTAAAGTCCCTTCTATGCCCTGCCCGCGTTGTTCTTTACAAAACAGCCCTGAAACACAGGAGTCCCCAACCCCCAGGCCGATACCAGTCCGTGGCCTGTTAGGAACTGGGTGACACAGCAGGAGGTGAGCGGCGGTTGAGCGAGCAAAGCTCCATCTGTATTTACAGCCGCTCCCCTTCGCTAGCGTTACCGCCTGAGCTCCACCTCCTGTCGGATCAGCGGCGGAATTAGATTCTTATAGGAGCGCGAACCCTACTGTGAACTGCGCGTGCGAGGGATCTAGGTTGCATGCTCCTCATGAGAATCTAATGCCTGATGATCTGAGGTGGAGCTGAGGCAGTGATGTAAGTGCTGGGGAGCGGCTGCAAATACAGCTTATCAATAGCAGAGGGGTTTGACTGCGCAGAGACCATAATAAATAAATTGCTTGCAGACTTATATCAAAACCCTATCAGTGAGTGGCAAGTGACAATGAAGCTGCCTCTTATGGAGCAGACTGGACATAGCAACACACTTCCGGTGTCACTGTCTCCCGTCACCCCCAGATGGGACCATCCAGTTGCAGGAAAACAAGCTCAGGGCTCCCACTGATTCTGCATTATGGTGAGTTGTATAATTATTTCATTATATATTACAATGCAATAATAATAGAAATAAAGGGCACAATAAATGCAATGCACTTGAATCATCCCCCACCCCGCCGCCCTGGTCCGTGGAAAAATTGCCTTCCACGAAACTGGTCCCTGGTGCCAAAAAGGCTGGGGACCACTGTTGTACCAGGCAGGCCAGGTAAGCAGACAGTAAGTATCTGTAGAGGAGCCTCAGTTAATTGGAGACGACCAGACAAAGGTTTGGAATTCACAGGATCAGATTAGAGCCGTGTTTCTCAAATATCTGTGATCTTTGTGATCCTTTTACACGGTGACCTGTATGCACACGTGTGAAAATGCAGGCATGCACACACACAGACACAGAAACAAAACTTTCACCAAACATACTTATCCTTATTGCTTTGCAAGGCATTCCGATATTTTTTTTTCCATTCACTTCTATTTTTTTTTTAAAGATTGTCTCTTATACTGATTTCATGATCCACTGGGTCTCAACCAGCTGTTTAGATCACTGAGTACAGCACTGGTTTTCAAATGTTGGTGGCAGAAGAACTGCCTGAGTACTCCTCAAAACGGCGCATTCCCTACCCATATCTGGGGAGATTCTGAGTCAACAAATGTGAATCGATCCACAGAATTCTGCACTTTTAACTTATTTCCCAGGAAATGCAGTTGGTTTCCAAATAGTCCTTTGGTACCAGCACTGACTCAGAATGTACACTTTCACTCAATTCGCTTGGTGAGGGCATATTTCTAAGAAAGAACTGTGTCACATACTTCTGTAATGTCAATTAATTTCATCCTATTCCATGGAAACCAAATACATATTTACCTCAGCTAGGGATCCTGTCCATGGACAGGGTTGGTCAGAAAGAGGCTGAGGCAAAAAGTTGCAATGAGATCAATACAAGTCTCTCCTTTACAAGAGAAAACAGCCACAACCATAAGCCAATGACCTGCCAGTGAAAGGTGTGGGTATTAGTCTTCTGTTGCTGCTGTAACGAGTTGCCACAAACTTAGTGGTTTAAAGTGAGACTCATTTATCATCCTGTGGTTCTGTAAGGCAGAAGCCCAGCACTGTGTGGCTGGATTCCCTGTTTAGGGCCTGACAAGGTGGAAATCAAAATATTGCCAGGACCTGGCTTCCTTTGGAGGCTCTAGGGAAGAACGTTCTTCCAAGCTCATTCCGTTGGCGGGACCCCCTTTGCTGTTAAGGGCTCATGTGCTTACACTGTGCCCACCCAGATAGTTCAAGATAACCTCCCTGTCTTAAGGTCCACTGGTTAGGAAACGTAATTCCATCTGCAAACTCCCTTTGCCATGTCCTGTAATATAGCCATGGGTGTGACACCAGGGGACAGAGCTCATGGGAGCCAAAATTCTGCCTCCCTCAGTGGGCCAGGAACGTCACTTTTTGTGTGGAAGGCAGTATTAAATATTAAGAATAATTCAAGAATAAGAAATTTTAACTGGGAAATAATTCCATATGATGTGATATTTAAAATAAATAGAAATTAAATGAATGAGGTTTTGCCCTATTGAACATCAGTTCATCCAGAAGTCTTTCCACAGGCAAATAAATGACTCAGACATAGTGTTTGGTTATAGTTTCAGAGGTTGGGAGCCAGCAAGAGTCCTCTGAAACCTTCTTGAATACTTTATTTCCATAGTTGATTTTGCTGGAAGGCAGCTTGGAGATGGAGTCATGTGGGTAAAAGCACTCCTTAGCCATGAACGTCAACTGCCTTTGTTCCCCAGCTACCACCCGGGAACACTGCTGTGCAGCCCCCTTGGCTTGGTCATGGCTCAATACTGGGTTTGCTTGAAAATCAAGCTCTTAGCATGTCCAGTTGGCCAAATCACCATCAATTACAACCTCATTGAATTAAACATGAAGCAGTGGGTTGAAGAAGGGATTCTAAAAGAAATGAGAGGAGATGGGAGGAGAGAGAAGAAAAAAATACACAAGAGAAATCGGTGGTGGGGGGGGAAGGAGTTACAATGAGATAACAAAGAGGGTAGGAGACGGGAGGGGAGGGGAGGGGATGAGAGGGGAGGGAAGGAGGGGGGGAGGGGAGGGGGAAAGGATGGGAAGGGGAAGACAGATCTTGAGAAGCTGGAAATTAACAACTTGTAATCATTATAGAGATCAAAATCTCCACTGAAATTTATATATAAAAATAAGTTATTTAAATTTGGGGATATTGACTTATCTACAAAGAGCCAGGTTTACGGTAATGAAGAAATGGTGATAAAAGAAAATTCTAAGCAAAACAAAACATTTCCAGGGAGGTCTGTGAACGTGGGCAGGCTACCTCTTAGATGCTAACATGTCTTGGTCTTCATATCCTAATTAGTGATGAGACTGTTTCTCAACACGTCTAAATACCAAAGGTTAATTTCTAACATAGGTCTCTGCATTATGAACATGTGCCACGCACTGGAGATCTGTTTCAAAACAATGTGAATATACTCAACACTACCGAATGGTAGGTACACGTACCATGGTTAAGATGGTTAATTTTATGTTGTGTGTTTTTTACCACAGTTTTTAAAATGTGCCGTTCACTATAAATGGATCAACTCATCTAATTCTCCCCAACCATGTAAGATTGGTACTCTTACTATTTCCTTTTTCCAGTGGGAAAACTAAAATTTCAGGGAAGTAAGAGACTTTTCCAAAAAGATCTGGCATTCAAAACAAAATAGTGCGATCCAAGTCCCTTGGTCATAACCATTTTACTCTTCTCTCATGCCAAAAAAAAAAAAAAAAAAAATTAAATAAAAAAGGAAAATAAATATGTATTTTAAAAATAATCTATGACTAGAAGGATGATAAAGAGGCATGTGTAGGAAACAGCATTTTAGGCTACGAACCCATGTCTCTAGGAAAACAAAAAGTAGAAGGTCTTCATGTAAGAGGACGCATACCTGGAGTTTTAAAAATTAGATTTACACAAGATACACAGAACAACTTTTTACAGCTAATGTTGGTGGGCGGGAGAGCCCTGCCACCCTGAAGCAGCCTTAGTAGACCTGGGTGGGTATTTCTCAGTGAGCCCAAAGGGAGGGTGAGCCTGCATTCGCTAAAATGTGAATTCTGTTTCTGTCTCCTTCAATGATGCAGACATAAAAACGGAAGAATGAAAACAAAATTCCTGTCTGCCTATTTCATTTAGAATTGTTCACTCACTCTTCTAAATCTCCATTCCTTAAAACTCATCCTGATGCCTTTTCATTTCATCTATGCCGGCACAGTCAGAAACAAGTTTTGTTATACAAATACTGTAATGCCACTGTTATTGGGACAAATTAACCAGGTCTTCAACTGGGCCAGAAAACAAACTCTATTTGCCAAAATTCCTCTGAAAGAAATTAAAGTACTTAGGATTTGAGACTCAATTTACATAACCCACCAGGAAATCTATTTACTCCAAACAATTTTTTTTTTTTTTTTTTGCAGTTCGCGGGCCTCTCACTATTGTGGCCTCTCCCATTGCGGAGCACAGGCTCCGGATGCGCAGGCTCAGCGGTCACGGCTCACGGGCGTAGCAGCTCCGCAGCATGTGGGATCTTCCCGGACCGGGGCACGAACCCGTGTCCTCTGCATCGGCAGGCGGACTCTCAACCACTGCGCCACCAGGGAAGCCCTCCAAACAATTTTTAAATGCAAAACTAGCCTTTTCTTTGCTACAGTTCCTTTCCCATTAAGGAATTTTAACAAACAAAATAGATTCTTGGTGAGGACACACTGGTAAATAATGTTTTCTGTTAAAGCCTTCAACCACAATGGTCTCAAAACTCCGGCAGCGCCAATCACAATTGCCTCTACTAATTTCCTAAGCTGTGGTCCAAGACTTAGAAATGCACTTTATTCAAGGCAAGGAGTGAGAGTTATGGTTAAATATTCTGGCGTTCGGATCTATTAAGCTGATAACAACACGCAAAGATAGGGCTTCCCTGGTGGCGCAGTGGTTGAGCGTCCGCCTGCCGATGCCGGGGACATGGGTTCGTGCCCCGGTCCGGGAGGATCCCACACGCCGCGGAGCGGCTGGGCCCGTGAGCCGTGGCCGCTGAGCCTGCGCGTCCGGAGCCTGTGCTCAGCAACGGGAGAGGCCACAGCAGTGAGAGGCCACAGCAGTGAGAGGCCCGCGTACCGCAAAAAAAAAAAAAAAAAAAAAAAAAAAGTAAAGATAAAAACAGTACAGTATTCTCTTCCTGGAATGTTCTTTATCTAGTTCTTGACATAGTAAGCTGCTCAAATAACACTTGCTTACTTAATTTCTCTCTCATGAGGTCATTTGCAATATCACCATTAAAAAAAAATTTTTTTTTAAACAGGGCTCTTACCACTCCTTGATACTTTCTTATTTATGTATTTTTAAATTTACTCTTTCCTTGCATTATTCCCCAAATACTGCACAGTCCCTGGTACATGTTTGGTGCTCATTAAACATCTGTAGAATAAATGAATGAAGGAAAGGAGGGAGGGAAGGAAGGAAGGAGGGAGGGAAAGAAGGAAGGAGCATGGTGTCTGGATAAAATACTGGAAGGCAGCTCATTTAGAGGGAGGCATATCCTTTTTAACGGGAGACAGAAACCAAAGGAGACTTGACCTTGGGCTCTCTTTGGGTAATATAACCTTTCTGAACCCCACTGTGTGCATTTATCAAATGAGAATAATAGTGCTAGCTCTGTTTCACTCATTATATTAGTGAGAAAAAATAGAAAATAATTCATCAATGTAACAGAAAAATTACCATCCTAGAGGCTCTGCATTTTAAGTAATCAGAGACAATGTTTGTTTCAATTATATATAATTCAATATATAATATATTCAATTATATATATAGAGAGAGTCAGGGCAGGAGGGGAAGAATAGGGAATGATGGGGGTTGTTCTGGATGTCACAGGTTTTGGTGGGGACTCTTGGACTCTTTTTATTTTTTTAATTAATTAATTTATTTTTGGCTGCACTGGGTCTTTGTTGCTGGGCATGGGCTTTCTTTAGTTGTGGCGAGCAGGGGCTTCTCTTCATTGCCGTGCATGGGGTTCTCATTGCAGTGGCTTCTCTTGTTGCGGAGCATGGGCTCTAGGCACGCAGGCTTCAGTAGTTGTAGCACACGGGCTCAGTAGTTGTGGCTCGCGGGCTCTAGAGCACAGGCTTAGTAGTTGTGGCACACAGGTTTAGTTGCTCTGCGGCATGTGGGAGCTTCCCGGACCAGGGCTTGAACCCATGTGCCCTGCACTGGCAGGCGGATTCTTAACCACTGTGCCCCCAGGGAAGTCCCGAATCTTGGACTCTTCTGGGGGATTATAAAGGTAAACAGTGAGGCTGGAGAATGTTCCAGCACCCTCTCCACTGGGATGTGGACGGCTACACAGTTCTCAGCTAAGGCCAGCCTTTGCTGTGCTTGCATCTTACGTGCCTCTTAGGCCTGGGGTTGGAATTGGAAGATGGTAACGGGCTTCAAGCAGAGGCCAGATTTATTGAAACTGATACATATATGAGTAGTTGAACCTCAAACTCAGTTAGCCCCTTACCCATCAAGCGGGGTCGTATAAAGGACGCAGCACTAAGATATGCAGAGAACAAAAGCCAGTTCTCTCAGGGCTTTTCCTAGACTATGACTATAAACACCCTCTATCATCTCAGCTCAGGAAGTGAAAGGCCACAGCCGTATGGTCATCCAGTGTGCATTTATTAAATAACTGCTGTGTTCCAGGCACTGGGATGGAGGTGCAGCGGTGCACAAGGATACACCACACTTCCTGCGCTCAGAGCTCCCAAGGGTATGACATCATGCGAACTACTCCCGGCTTTGCTGGGATGTACGTTTGGCAACGCAGCTGTCCTATTCCGTATTGGATACTGGAAGCCATAAAAGAACATCTAGTCCAATCCTTCATTTGACAGAGGAGAATGAGGAGTCCCAAGACTCCAGACAACTAGCCCAAGGTCAAAGAATCCAAGTCATAAGAACAAAAGCTCAATTAGAAATTCACCTACAAACTCAGGGCACATGGCTCTTGCTTTCAGCCAATAAATGAATGGACTTGGTTTTCTGTGCACACACCAGCTAGGAACAGAAAGAGAAGGAGGCAGTGGAGGTACCAAGAGAGCTGTACTGTGATCACAAAGGTGTTACCATCCCTTCTTGGCATAAATCAACAATTGATGGAATATTACAGTTCAGTCATATTGGTAAATTAATTCTCCAAGGTAGAAAGTGACTTTGGGCAATGTAAATACAGCCTTTAGAAAAAAAAAAAAAAAGTTGCTAACCTAGTGGTAGAGGATGAACCAATCCACAGAGTCCAGTCTAGAAGGACGCATTTTAGTAGGTCCTATACTGCGACTTGCTCATTTGTACATTTAGGCTCTTCCTACTTCCCTTCCCTTGACAATGGTCACTTTCTTTGTATCAGTCATTGTGGAAAGGGTGAGGTTTTAGGCAAAGGACAGCCGTGGGCATCCAGGTCTTGTCGAAGACCTGGGCAGATACCTAGGATAATAAATTCTAATAACTACGGAATCTCTATATAGGTCCTGAGGAGAATGGTCATGTCTGATCCCTCTGATGAATAAAAGCCTGGTCAAGCTAATGGACACAACCTCCATACACAGAACAAAATGGACCTATAGAAGGGCTGGTTTCCAGAAGCAAGGGACAGTCTAAAACATCATGTCCAAGGTGTGGGCAGAGAAGGAAATTAGGATTAACAATTAAGGGGTAAAGGGTAATAGACAAAACTTAGGAATTTCAGGAGATGGAACCTGTAAAGTTCCCATCGGGCAATGGCTCACAAAAGGTAGATACCTTCAGGATGGCCTACAGCCATGCCCATGGTCTGGACAGAGCTGGATCAGCTGGGACAAAGATGGTTGTGATCAGGGTGTCACGATGATGGCTGTTGAGTGTGGCCCCATTGAGCATATCAGTGTAATCTATGAAAGGGAGGGCTGCAGGGATATGGGCCTAGGGCCTTCTGAGGAGGAAGAGATCGTGCTACAATGTGCCCCATTTTAACCTTGATAAAAATCCTGGCTCTGGGGGCTTCCCTGGTGGCGCAGTGGTTGAGAGTCTACCTGCCGATGCAGGGGACACGGGTTCGTGCCCCGGTCCGGGAAGATCCCACGTGCCGCGGAGCGGCTGGGCCCGTGAGCCATGGCCGCTGAGCCTGCGCGTCCGGAGCCTGTGCTCCGCGACGGGAGAGGCCACAGCAGTGAGAGGCCCGCGTATCGCAAAAAAAAAAAAAAAAAAAAAAAAATCCTGGCTCTAACTTTTACTTATTAGCTGTTAGAGGGACTTTGGACAAGAATTTAGCTCCTCTTAATAACAGTGATGATAATGACATGATGATGATGATGTGACGATGCTGTGAAGATGTGATGATGATGATGTGACGATGATGACTGTATTAGCCGACATTAATGAAGACCTACTTGGTACTAGGCATGACTAATGTACTCATTCCTTTAACTCACCAAATAATCCTGTGAGGTAGATGCTGTCATCATCATTTTAAAGTAAAGGGAATTGAGACACACAGAGAGAAAAATATAATCTTTCTACAGCTACAAAGCTAATAGGTATTGACACTGGGACTTGAACTCAGCTGCCCTGAATCAGGCTGAGCACCCGTCCAGTTCTGTCTGACACAGAAGCGGAGACCAGAGTGACGGCATGATTCTCACCGGCTCTCTCTGTGCTCACACGTCCTATGTCTTCCCTCTTCTGACGACAGATTGCACCTCATCACACCCCCGCCACTGGGCGCTCCAGTTACTCAGGACTCATCTGAGGGCCTCATTTACCTACTACAGGACTGTTTCAAGGGGCGGGCGTAGGATCCATGCCAGGCCAATAGGATGCTTGCCTGAGATTCTCCAAACTGGGGCTGGAGAAGAGAAGCCTCCTTTCCCCTTTACACAGAAACCTGAGGTAAAGACTCCAGGATAGCAGGTGGCCACCTCCTCTCATTCCCTAAGAGGAGAAGCCAGCCAGTGAGGCGGGGGTATGGGGGTGAGTGAGGGGGTCTTAGCTGCACGCGAGCCTCTGTCCAGCCATCCCCACCCAGATTCACCATTTGCTACAGAAATACACCTCTGCTCACGTATCTAAACTTTAACTTTCTCATCTAAAAATGGGCACAATAACACCAATGTCATCGGGAAGTGGTGAGATTTTAATAGCTAATGCTTGGAGAGTGCTTGGTACAGTTCCTGGTTCCTGGTGAGTTCCCTATCACTAGTATCTTTATTTTTGGAGAAATACATTTCACATTCCTCTACAAGTCACTATAAATCCCTAACATCTGACCAGCCCTGATGTCAACAGAACACACAACAAGTTAGACTCAATGATTAAGAGACTCATGACTCTAAAGACCTGCAACTAAGGCCCGTGTCAAGCATCTCTGTTGGAAGGTGGAGCCTCAGCCTTGGCCTGGAGACCTGCCATTTGCTGGTAACACATTGGCCTTGGTTCCAATCACTGCCTCTGCCTGTGTTGTCAAGGACGGATCCCAGTGCATACAGCCCTGCCTCAGAGTCAAGGAGGCAAAGTGTGGCCCAGAGCTACATACGGTGTATTTCCTTCACCACCCACATTTTCCACGGAGGGCAGACCAGCAGGTTCCACTGGGGTGATCAATGTGTTTACGTGTCTGTCTGTCTCTGTGTCCCTGGGTCAGAATGGCTGGCCTGGATAAAACATTTATTTTATTGATCCTGTGTCTCTACCCAGAGCAGGAATAATAAGGTCTACTGGGCTGTTCCTGTCTCGCCTCTGTCTGGGCTGCCACAGTCTCAGAGTCTTGGGACCCGGAGCTGATTTTCTGTTGACTCCACAAGCTCTAGAGCGAGCGAAAGTTTTAATTGCAGTGTTTCTGTTCCTTCCTTGGAAGCTGATTTCCCTGGTGTTATCTCCAGCATCTGTCTGTCTCCAGTGTCTGCCTCTGCCTCAACTGAATATAATAGAAAGAAACAGACTTGCTCACTGATAAAGGCTCCAGGTGAGATTGGACGGCGGCCCAGAAAGCAGCAGCGTCAGGAGGACAAGCGCCTGACAGGTGTGGGACAGGCCAGTCTGTCCTGGGTCAAAACAGAAGCCACGGCTCCAAGCAGACTCTGTGCCTACGGCTCTGCGAGTCCGACAGGCTTTGGAAAGTCAAGGCTGCCAGACACAGGCAAGCGTCTATCTCTGCTGGTTACAGGCTCTCTGACTTCAAAGCCACACATTTCATCTCACTGGAAGCTCAGTTTACTCCCCTGAAAACCAGGGATAATAACAACTGTCTTCCAGGCATTTTGCAGAGATTAAAGGATATCACTTGTGCTGGGCAGTTGGCAAACAGGAGCGCTGTTCAGCAAAATGACAAAGTCATCAAATTAGCAGAAAAATCTGAATTCTTGCTAAATCAATACAGAGCTGACGTTGTAGGGCCTGGAGCTCAAATGCCCCTTGAAAACAGCCACCAAATGCCCCAAGGGTCCCAGCCCCAGAAAAGATCCATGTTTACTGGGAAATAGCAGATTTCAACCCAGTGAGAAAGCTCTCCTGGGAAGCACCAGGTTCCAGGAGCTCGTGCGACCCTTCTGGACAACAGTTAGTTTTGGAAGCTGTAAAATGCTATGCAAAGGAGTTTAGTTCATCAAATCTCAAGATCTGGCTGAACATATGAAAGCCCTTCCAAGTGATCATTTGCCTTGGGCAAAATGCATGACCTCAGCAAGTAAGTTCCTGTTAAGAAGTGGAGACATCAGCTGAAAACACTGTGAATGCGGCTTTGCTCAGAACTCACCTGCATTCATGCAGGAGTTGGCACTAATTTGGGAAGCTCCCTAGAAAATGCCCCTTGCTAAGCATTTGTTTTTCTGCGTGGCTTAGCCCTGAAATCTGCGGTGACTTCTTTTCTGGTACTTAACGTTTTTCATTTACCTGCCCACTCTCCCCTCAGTGCCTTATACACCCACCCTGTTCCCTTCAGACCATCCTATGGTTTCTAGCTGTGAATCACCTGATGGGAAGGCAGGGCTGACACCAAGATAAACTGGGGGCAAAGGGTGGTCTCCCAGTTGGTGGTTTTCCTGAAGACCGCATCCATAGTTCGGACAGACACAGGGGTACATGGGAAGAGATTACCCCGCACAAATCTGCTCGTGAGCACACATATGCTTGCAATTCAATTTAATCTCTTTCATGAAAAATACCTCCCTCTTTGCTTCTATGTCCCAAACGTCCAGAACAGGGTTGGATTTTGAATAGATACTTAATAGATCCTTGCTGGCTAGTGGAGGAATAGGCAAGGCTGCCTTCCAAGACAAACAGGGGAGTAACTCACTGTCCATTAGTAAAGAAAGAAGGATTTATTTTATCTTATGCAAATTGGGGACTTGAAAGTAGAAATCAGTTCCCACACACTTGCATCTGCACGCAGGGGCTGCCCAGCTGAGCCGGTGGGAGTGAATCTTGAGAAAAATCATAGCATCTCCCATGAACTATACTTCTTCCGGGACCCCAGTGTTCTTCCAGGCCAATGTGTCAGAGTCCATGGCACAATAACCTGGCCATGCTCCTGGCACCTGGAATCTGAGAGGTAATCTCAGATTTCACTGGCTCTTGTCAGGGGAAGAAGTGATGGTGAGACAAAGTCAGGACATGTCTCCTTTTCTGGAGACTGGAAACCATTTTACTATCTTTACAGTGGCCAGAGTTACATGGCTGCCTGTGGAGTACCTTCCACCT